>NC_050511.2:4618231-5218231 GCF_012460135.2 Molothrus ater | reverse complement strand
ATCCTTGTGACTTCCTTGCAGCTCAAGATATTCTATGACTGTGTGAAACCAAACCTGAATAAATGCATCACTGCAACTCACCAGGGCAAAGTTAATGTAGAAAAATTATGCTTAAACCAAGGTACTAAAATTAAAAACATGAGGAAGGCTTAAGAGTTAGGGCAAGGCTTTCTGCCTTCTCTTGAGAAGGGAGGAAGGGAGGAAGGGAGGAAGGGAGGAAGGGAGGAAGGGAGGAAGGGAGGAAGGGAGGAAGGGAGGAAGGAAGGAAGGAAGGAAGGAAGGAAGGAAGGAAGGAAGGAAGGAAGGAAGGAAGGAAGGAAGGAAGGAAGGAAGGAAGGAAGGAAGGAAGGAAGGAAGGAAGGAAGGAAGGAAGGAAGGAAGGAAGGAAGGAAGGAAGGAAGGAAGGAAGGAAGGAAGGAAGGAAGGAAGGAAGGAAGGAAGGAAGGAAGGAAGGAAGGAAGGAAGGAAGGAAGGAAGGAAGGAAGGAAGGAAGGAAGGAAGTTAGTTTTTACTCTCCTGTTTGAATTTTGATAGCTAATTATACATCTCCTGCCATCTAATTGGAAATAGAAATAAACATCTTAGCCAAGGATGAGATCACAAATAGCTTTAATACTTTTTTTCTAAATTAAATTAGAAATGAGGTCTTTAATAAATAATAAAGATTTCAAAGAAGTTTTAAAATAAATTTGTGGTTGTATTTCCTATTTATTTATTTAAAATAAATTTGTGGTTGGATTTCCTACTATTTCTGGGAAAAAAATAATCATATTTTCTTCTGTTTTGATTTTGAACATGATTGATATACATATGGCTTCAGTAGTCTTTTGCCCATCTCACAGTATAGTCTGTTCCTGCCATTCTGTCACAGAATGTAACATGCCATTGTCATTGCTAAGAAAGTTGGGTTAATTGTATTTAAAAATAAAATTAATTGATTGATAAATACATAAGCATGGGTCATAGTATCTTTTGTAAACTTCAGGTTTATTAGCTGCATTCATTTGCACATGCAATCATTTAACAACTTAGCTGTGCTGGAATGGTATGGGGCACAGAAAATCATTTGAAATAGCTTGATGCTGAAGGAGGGGCTAATTGTAACTCCATGCTGCCCTTATTGCATGCTGCCACATTTATGATTCATGTTGCCAAGAGCATTCAGTGGCCAGCTTAGAGGCTTTTCATAAATCTTACATATTTTATAAAACACAATGCAAAACACTGTGGGAATGGACAGGACTGTTGGCAAATTGAAAAAAAAAAAAAAAAAGCTGCACATTTCAATCCAAATACCAAGATTTGCTAATGTGTTTAGAAAACTGACAATTTCAGTCTTAATCCTATTCAATCCAGTGCCTTGTAATTATGCACAACTAAGCACTCATAATTTATGAAGCAGTAGAAGAACATCCAGACTGAAGCTTTGCATCTGGCGTTAGGCTATGGGGACAGGAACAGGGGTGGGGGCGGCCTCTGAAAGCCATCCTGCTACTTGCCAATCTTATTTAAATTTTATTGCTGCCCAAATTGGAAAGATTACATGGTAATTAGCAGTTTCCCCACCAGTATAGATTCTGCCTCTCCAAACAATCTTTGATAATGATCCTGTCCCTCCTCCCCGACAACTTCAGGGAAATTTCAGAGCCAGATATTAAACAGGCATTTATGAAATTGTGCTCAACCACCTGTTCCCTTGACCCGTGGCCGACCCACTTAACAAAGGACTGTATATCTCAATCAAGGCAGGTGATCCCATAGATTGCCATTTGATAATTAGCACACTCCTCCCTTCTTGCAAGCTTATGCAAGGCTCCCCTTAGGAAGATGCCTTCTCTGAATACAGGAGGGGGATGTCAAAATGATGCCCTGTTGAAAACTTAGCTAAACACTTCAGTTGTGTGTTTGCAGAGTGACAAAGGAGAGATGAAACCATGGATAGGAACATATGATCAGCTAGAGTGTATCATACAAAAGGCTCATCTAATACAACATCCTGTCTTAGGCCAAAAATAGATGTCTAGTAATAAGATCAGGGTTAGTGTGTGTGATATTTTTCTTGCTATTTCCTGAGCCTGCAATAATTGCACCTCAGGGTTTTTTGATCTGGAGATGGGTTATACAGATGTAATTATCCTCAATGACCTTGTCCAGTCTCCCCTTGAAACCATAGAGACATTCAGATTTGACAAGATCCTGTGGCATGGAGCTCCATTACTTAATTAATGCAGAAAAACTGAGTAGAAAGTGATCATTCATTATTTCTCAGAATACAAGAACAAGAAAAAAGTTCAGGCAAAGGTTAAAAGCAAAAGAACTAGTTTTTCAAGCGAGGACTGAGGAAGTGGTTGGTGCTGTACATTATGGAAAATTAAAGTACCATCAGATTAAAAAATAAATTGCCATAATGGACGCATCAAACTGGGGCTATTAATTGTTTATTTTACTGTTTATTTCAATATAATTTTAAGATTTAGAGGACCAGTCACTATAAGAAGATGGGAAATTATTTTGAGAGTTGAAATGTCATGGAAACATAGGACAACAGAATTTTTTTGATCGGAAGGGATCTTATATACCTTCTTGTTCCATGTCCACTGCCACTAGACCAGGCTGCTTCAAGCCCTGTTTAAGGCTGGGGCATCCAGAAAATGTCTGGGGAAGTATCCCATAATAGACACTATTTGTGTATATAGAAACCCTTAGTGAATCTACCAGTAAACAGTTTGGTGGCATCATTCAAATAGCTCTTGTTTTGTTATAGGGATTTTAGCTATATAATCTCATTAATCCTGAACTTCCTTCACATCTCCTTTGAAAGCGAAAAAGGAGTACAGTGGCTGTGATCACAGCAAATTAAAAGGAAGAGGGACTGTGAAGTGGACATGCAGATTCAGGTTAAAATACTTATCCTTTACCAACCCCTATGAGAGCTACATTTATTAAAATTACTTGTTGCCTTACAGACCCTTTAAACTATTTGAAGAGGAAACAATTAGGGGACAAAACTGTCAGAGAAGTAGTATAGACTAACGGAGTGAAAGACAGCAGAAAATATATTAAAAAACACTGAGGAAGGAAAAAGATGTAGAAGAATTAGACAGGAAATCAAGGCAGACAGGAGAAAAGAAATATTGGTGGAAGAAGGAGAGAGATGAAGGACCATTTGAAAAAGGAGGACACAGAGAAAAAGAAAAAAGTAGAAGCAAATAGTGCAGTAGAACAGCTGAGAGAAAAAAATGTGAAACAATATATCCTCCAGAAGTCACATCTAACCTTAAGTATACCATGATTCCATACATAAAAATATCTTCACATTACATTTTAGATAGTCATGGTTGAGGATATGTGAATGAAAAAACATTGCTGTTTTTTGTAGTGTACTTTCTCATCTATAGTTGTAAATTTCTCTAAAAAGTTGCAGGAATTTCCCTTAATTGCAATACAATACAAACAAAAGCATTTTTTCCTTGAAAGATTGAAGTGTCCACCAAAACAACCCTGTGATTTGCAGATATTGTCAGTTTTTTAACTAGTCTATAAATTAATTGCTATGATTTGAAGACAATTGCTACTCTCCATGTTAAAATACTGATCCAAGAGTTTATTGCCCTCTGCAATCAATGCTACTAATTTTTTGAGTATTTTTACATACACAATTGCAGTTTCAGCTTTAAAGTCTCGAGTGTGTATTTGGAGATTGCTAATGGAAAATAAAACATGAGAATTGTTTTCCATTTCTGTAACTCTTGGGATTCATTGTGATAAGACAGACCAGAGTGAGACACTTCTTCTTCCCTTACCAAACATCACAGGAGAACAAAGGTATTTTCTGTTTTCATCATTTGCAATAAATTTCTTCAAATAAGGTAGATTACTGAGGAAAAAGATGTTAAAAAATATAATTATGGAAAGGAACTGGAAACAACAATGCAAATGTTGCCTGGTCAAAATGCAAACACAATGTACCAAATTCCTAAATTTGTTCTGGGTATATTTGTAATATATTGCTTCAGCAGAATGAATTTCTTATAATAATCACCTGCTTGGCTGCATCTGTCTTCTACCCAAAAATGTTGTCTGGTCCAAAAAAGAGAAAGAAAAGAAACAAAGGAAGAAAAAGCAATGTTTTTCTGATAAAAAAGTTCTGGAAAAGTAAAAAAAACAAAAAACCAGTATGGTTGTGGAAATCTCAGTCTCATCCTGTCTTTTCTTTTTCAAACACGTGGAGATCAGTTTGTACTCTAGTAAAGCAATAAAACATTGTTTTCAGGAAGAACAGAATAACCTGATCTTGTTTTCCTGGAAAGCTGGAATTAAGTACAGAGGGGACTTGCCCAGCATGGAGGTGTCTATCTCTTCCAGTAAATTAAACGTAGGATAATTTAGATTCCAAGAAAGCTGCCATCCTTAATTCTTAATTAATTAAAGAATTTAATTCTATCGCAGATTAAAAATTAGATCATCCTTGTCAGGCCTGCATCATTGTTAATGTATGCAGCTTTTTACTTTGATGGCCTTGCACTTTGTGCATGAAAGACATACACATGGTTGGAAATGTATCTGACAGTAAGACTGTCACACAGTGCCATACTGACAAAATTCTTCCTCTTCAGAAATGAGGCATCTGTTTCTGAAGTGTTTTTGCAAGTGGTCCTGGGCTGGTGCTGGTCAAGAATTCCCGGGGAGAATGTTAAAAGTTTTCTTCCATTCTTTGTATAGACCACTGTAAAAATTTCTCACTCTGGCTGAGTTCCTGTGCCTAAGAATGCTTCTTGGGATTGTTGAATTAGCCAGCATAGCCCAACATCCTGGGAGGAGACCATGGTAAATGATCACAAAGCCAAAGACTGGGAGAAGAACAGAATCACTGAAATACCAAAACCTCCCTCAGCCATGGGATGAAGCCCTCCAGGAGCCAACTGCTCTCCTCTTTGTCTGTATATTTATTTCTCAAATGTGAGTTTCATCTTTATTGACTAGGTTCTGGAGTGTCTTTCTGGTTTAGTGTATTTAGTATATAAGATTTCCTCAGAACTCTAGAACTAGAGGTTGTTACATACAACAGTTCAGTGTTCCAGATTATTTCATCCATATTCTGGAGAATCAGAGAAGAAACGGTCTCATATGTCCACAAATGTTCCTATATGTCAGAGAGGTTGCCCATCACAGCCTTATTTTCTGTGTCCAAAGTTAAAAACATTAGCCCTGAAAAAAAAATTTTTGCCTATCAGAAGGGATTTTTTTTCATTGTTTTTTGTTTCTTCATTTACTCTTTCGTTCATTCAGAGTCTGCTATTTGTAGACCCTTTGGAGTCCTTCTGGTTTGCTTTCAATTAAAATAAAAACCTCACTGTCACTTCTTATCCCTTTATTGTACTTTCTTCCAGCTCTGCTTGTTTGTGTGATCAAAATAACAGCCTACCAAGCAGAAATGGACAGTGATAGCAATTCCCTGTGGTTACTGCAAACAACTAATTGCCTTTAAATATCCATACATATTAATATCCTTGGGATCTCAAGGAAAGAAATCATGAAATAGAATCCTCAGTCCTCTTTTGCTTGGAGAGAACTGGTGCACTAGGTACTCCTCTGGTGTAAATAGACAAAATTCCAGAATCATCTTGGGAATTAAAAGTTTACAAAGGTAAGTTTCACTTTCAAAATTTCAATGCATTTTCTTGCAGTGATGATTGATGGTTATCATCAGCAGAAAATCTATTTCCACGTAAAATGTATGTAGAATGGACCACACAATTAGTAGGACATTGACAGTCAGTTAAAATTGTCTGGTTTGCTCATGATTTTTCCTGGGGGGAGAAAAGAAAATTCAAAAAAGCCTGAGGAGGAAGCCTTAACAAAAGTGCTTGTTGCAGGCCATCAGGTCTTTGGATACTTTAATCTCTGTAGTCCTAGATCATAAAGAACATGATTCCTGAAGAACAGTCAAGTTCCTGGTGGGTAAATAACTGCTGCAGACTTTTCATGCAGCACAAAAATGTGTGGACTGAGTGCCTCTAAATTGCCTCAAAAGTTCTCCTGTGACCCTAAAGAAGAACAAGAAGTGCCTGACATTTTGGAGAATGGAGGATCAAAGGTAACCCAGTGACATTCTGAAACCTGGCTTTGTTTTTCATGTCAGTTGAACAAAATCTGCCTTGTTAAATAAAGGCATAAGGATTCATTCCAAGAAAAGGAATCAGCATGTTCTCTTTGATTTTTACAAGACTTCTAAATACAAAAACCTTACATTTCCATGTTAAAATTTAACATAAAGAAAAGGAAGAAAATACAACTAAAACCAGTTAGCAGAAGCTTCTAGTCCCTTAAGAATTACTGCACGTTAAGACTGCATCACTTCAAGTGGCTGTTGTTCCGACTTCTGAAGTGATAATATTTTGGTATAACTTCACTGAACTTAGATCGGTTTTTGGCTTAAAATGCATGGCAATTTATTTTTTATTTGCATCTCTCAAAGCCTTCTTATCTCTCACATTAAAAACTGGGCTGAAAGAGGCATAATATATTTGTTTAACACTGCTGTAATAATTTAGTTTGACATTTCATGGCCCAATTTTTTCTTGAAAGGCAACTATCTTATCGTACTGCGTACATTTTATTTACTGAACAAGGGTAATAAAATGTACGCCACAATTGTTTCCCCAAAAGCCAGTCTCAATGCAGAAGGCATAGAACTGAGAGATCTTCAGATGAAAGTTGCTGTGGAAAAGCACAGTTCATGTATTTATGAAGAAAAATGGACATAAGACAGGAACAAGCAAAGTTTGTTAGGTGTTTTTCTGACCCTAGCTACACACAAAGACTCAAGTACCACCTAAATGAAGGCTAAGGTGTTAGAGTCAAACACATCATATTAGGAACGTGCCAGAGTCCTAATGAATCTTCTGCCTCTGTAGCAGTCCAAAGAAGATTTATTCTGACTTGAAGCTCATATCATAAGCCTGTTTCCATCTGAGGTAAAGCGCAACCAACAGATTGCCTAATCAAGAATAAAGCTCCCTAAGAAAGTGTAAGACTTCAGTGAATCATGAAGTCGCTGCTCTGTTTGTGTCTGATAACTCAATACCTGTTATCTTTGCTTCACCAAATAATCATAATGGCCACTTAGCTTTCAATTGCTTTAAATCCCAAACATTTGCTCTGTGGGCAAACCTGTATTAAACAGGCATTTAAGCGACATATTTCACCCAAATTTTCTGTCCATTTACAACCCAAGACCATGTTGGTAGATACCTGGATAGCACAAGGGATTTCTGATGAAGGGTTTTCCCACCTAGAGAGACTTCCTGTTCTAACTTCTTTCGAACAAGTCTGGATTCCAAATTATTATTTTTTTTTTGGATTGTTATCAGTTTAATAGAATCTAAGTGAAAGTTAATGCTACTACCTCAGTCCCCTTCTTGTGTCATAACCCACAGCTGCACAATGTGACTCTGTTTTGGAAGACCAAGCCTCCAAACAAAGTACTGGAAACAGGATTTGGCAGAAGATTTTAGTTAACACATCATTGAAACCACTACTATTTTATATTATGTGGTTAAAAAGTATCCATCTTTCTTTAAACACCCACCTGGAACTGAAAAAAAACCCCAACTACAAACCCTCACTTTTCTCTCTGAAGCTTTTTTTTTTTTCCTTGCCTTTTGTCTATAAGGTTTTAAAAGCATGGAGGAGTAAATGTATCCAAGTATCTGAAATATATATGCTGAATCACTATTAGTAATTATAGAAATAGAATAACGAACCTAAAATCTCAAGGTAAGCTAGATGCATTTCATATTTCCTGATCAGAAATGCAGCTAATGCACTTGGAATTAGTCTATTAAAGCTACTTTGCAAATTCTCCTGATATCACTTCACAGCATTTCCCCTTAAATCTCTATCTTTCTAAAGAACATTTCAATATTGGGTCAGATTATGAATATTAAAGTCTCTTCAAAACCCACGCTAATTTTAAACTACAGGCACTGTGAATTGCAAATGACCTGAGCTGCTTAAGCCTCATAGTGTATGTGACTCATCCAGTGGCTTCCAAAAATCAGGTCATGAAATTTTCTGTGCTCACACCTCCAGTCCCTGAAATATCAAGTCACTGTTGTGACTCTCCATGCTTTCTTTTCAGAAGTAATTTAAAAATTTAATTTATAGCCTGAGAAAGACCTGTTATCAGAGCCCCACAGTGCCCCAGAGATCAGAGATTTCTAGCACCAGGTGGTGTTTCCAAAGCACCACAAGATCCTGCTTCAAGCATAACTACAGCCGTTCTTCTGTCCTAGGTCACCCCAAAGTGTCCTACTATCATTTGTGCCTACAGGGAAATGATTTCCAAGAATGCTTTTGCTGGGATTCAGGTTGGATATATCAGACTATGCCAGTGGAAGTCTGCATTTTGCAGAAGAATTAATTATTCATGAAGATTAAACTAATCTTTCTGAAATTCATCAGATTTTTATTATCAGAAGTTGGATAAATTTTCTATACAGTTGCATATACATATATACAAAACATATCCACAGAAAGGTGCAAATTTTGATGGAAGAAAAATGTAGACCCCAACAAAGGTTCTTCTCCAATCCCACCTTTCCCAATTTTTGGTTTTTTTTTAATGTAGAAGTTGTCACAATTTTTCACCAGAGTGCAATAAAAGATTTTGAAGCTCAAATAAAGATGTGAATAATGTAGCAATGTATCAAGACCTGGACTTTTGCAAAAGGGAGCTGTTTGATTACTCAACTGTACAAGATGACAGAGACCAGAGAAAATAGAAAAACAGGGGACACAATGCACTTTTTGACTCCTTTTCCCAATCATAAAAAAAAAAGGCGGAAAACTATGTTTTCTGCATTTGCTAGAAAACTATGGACTGACACAGAATAGCTAATGAAACAACCTGGGGATAGGTTGTCCTGCCTTGCCTAAAAGCCCTTCCAACCCTAAATTTCCTGGAAAGGCTGATTCATCTAAACTAAAAATCTTCTCTATTATGTTTTCTTGCACCCTGGAGTTGCCCTCTTCTCTCCATAGTTTGTAAAGGTGTTGTGGGGTGGCGTAGCCTGGCAGCCCAGAGGCAAGGAGATTGCTTACCAATTGCTGTCAGAGGCAAAACAGACTCAGATTCAGGGAGTTAACTTTTTTTTTTTTTTTTTTTTGCCAATTAATATAAATATTTAATTATTGATTTAGGTGTTGGGAAACAAAACACAATTTTAAGAAAATTCCAAAAAACAATGACCATTAAAACACTTAGGAAAAACAATCTTCTGCCCCATTTCCTAGACTCAGCTTCACTTTTTCCCACTAGATTCCTCTCCTTGATTTTTTTTTCCCCACTAGATTCCACCCTGCCATCACATCAGGCAACATTTGGTCCCTTCATAAAGGGCACAATGGGTGCAGGGGGGTGGTTAGTCAGTGCACAGCAATTCCTCCCTATTGTTCTTTCCTCTTCACTATTTTCCAGAGTGTGCCTCCCAAGAGCTGGAGGGCCCATCTGCTCCACCATGGAACACCTCCTCCTCCTCTGATCTCAGCGTTCCTCCACTCTTTTCCCCTTCCCACTCTGTTTTTGCTGCATTTTATGTGCTTTCCCACGTGTCCTTTCTCAGAGGGATGACAAGCTCACTGGTGCTCTGCAGTGGGCTCACTGTGGAGCTGGCTGGAAAGGCCTGTGCCCAGCACGAGGTAGCCCCTGCCCTCCCCTACAGAGGCCAGCCCCTCCAACCTTGTGCGTGCTCCCAACACAAAAGGAAACCTACACAGTGGAAATAAATTGAAAATAAAGCCATTTTGGTGTGAGTCCCTTCCTCTCTTACATTAACTAGCCACAATTTTACTTGATAAAATGTTTTTTTGGTACTTATGGGCCCATGGGCATCCAGTAAGGCTAAATTACTGCTCCAAATGAGAGGTTCTTGCAACAGACCCTTAAATTTTTTCAATCAAAGTGAATAGAGAGAGAGAAGATGTCTTTTTTATGGTTGGAAATATGTAATATTACATAGTAACCCTGGAACAGGGCTTTTGCTAGTGGCCTAATGTGTAGCACACAGACCTTTTCTCCTGGGCTATAAACATTTCGTGTAAGCTTTAATTAACCCTTTCTTTGTTTAACCAGCTCAACAAACAAAATGTCCTAAGTCTATTACTAAGAATTAGTTCACCTTTTGCATGGCAGCACCTTTCCTAAGATCTCTATTAACATTTAAATGGAGAAAGGTCAACTGCACACATTATAGCTCAATTGTGTAAAACTAGGCAAATGATGAGGGAAAAAATACAATACTGCAATAAAAGCAAGAGTTAGGAAGGAATGTTAGCTCAACCCACTTTAGTAAAATTGTAGGAGCAAGTAAAAAAACTCACTTCTGAACTCATATGTTCTGTTGACATTGTTTTATTTGTTTAGTGGCAAATTGTTCTCCTATTTTCTTTTCTCATATAGTCAAAAACCTCTGTGGGTTTCACAAACCAGAATTTGATGTTACTCCAGATTCATGTTGCTCTACATTGAAGTAGAATTTGACCCATATATTTTATAAATCAAATCAAATTACTGACTACTGGATTACTAGGTATCAGTTTTCCATTTGGCTGTTGAACCTGATGATCAAATGTTTTCTCTGGTACAGGAGATTTCCACATTCTTTTTGGTAGATGAACAGCTGTGACAAAAAAAAAAAATCCTCATATCTCTTGTTTTTATATCTTTTTTTCATAAGTTTTAAGTTATTGAATCTGGCCAAAAATTAGAAACAAGATATAGTACAAATGGAATTTCAGTTTGACTCAGTGTAATATTATAGTTGTGTGATTATGACCTTCCCATAATTTTATTAATCTGTAGAAATTTGCCGTGCAAAAACCATAAGCAGGAGTCCTTGCTCACTTCTGCATGTGTGGTATTTTACTTTTGCCTTTCTATCATGGGTGTACACATGTGTCACTGGGCCACACAGTCCTGGTTTCTGCCAAGGTGGCTTGAGAACAGATGGAAATGAACCATTTAAAAAATGTTTATCTCTTTCAGGACATTACAATTTAATCCTGCCAGAGTATCAAATCATCCTTTACTATGGCGGTGGCTCAAAGGAAAGAGAAACACTGATTTCACAGAATCATAGAATGGTTTGGGCTGCATGAAACCTCAAAGATTACCCAGTTCCATTCCCACCATGGGCAAGACCACATTGCACTGGACCAAGTTGTTCAGAGCTCCAACCAGTCTCAGAAAAGCCACAGCTGCTCTGCTCTGCGCAACCTCTGCTGTAGTTCCACCGCCCTCATAGCATAGAATTTCTTCTTAAAATGTAACCTAAACCTGCTCTCTTTCAGTTTGAAGTCATTCCCTCCAGCCCTATTCTAGTCAGATGTCCCTGTCCAGCTCTCTTTTAGACCCTTAGGTACTGCAAGGAAAGGTTTCTATAAATTTCCTCTGGAGACTTCTCCAGACTGAGCAACCCAATCTTTCTCAGCCTGCCTGCTGGAGATGCTCCAGCCCTCTGATCATCTCCATGGCCCTTCCGTGGACCTACTCCAACAGGTCCTCATCTTCCTCATGTTGTGGACCCCAGAACTGCTGTCAATCCCTCTCCCTCCGGGCTGTATTTGTGATTGACATTGCCCCATCCTGGATGCAGGACCTACCTTATTTTAGTTCCCCAGGCTGGTGAACAGGCGTAAAACTTAAATTTCCTAAATAATTTAGGATTTTATTTTGGTTTAAAAAAATTCATCTCAATGTTCAAAAGAACCACAGCTACTTGGATGACCCAAAATCTTGTCAGGAAAAAAAGAAAGGCACGTATTTTATAGTTTCTGGCACAGCACCTGTTCTGTTTGGGTTCCAAGAACACAACGGGAGTTCTAGTGCAATTAACACAAAATCTCAAAGGTGTTTAGGTATGTGTTGTTGCTAGACAAATAAAAATATATAATTTAGATTTAGCAGCAATGTTGGGGCCCTTGGAGATAGAGTCCATGCTGTAGCAGCTCATGGAAGTCCACCCATGCTCACCCATTGAAGGATTCCTCTCACACATGGCCTCATGCCTCCTCTCTCATCTCCCAGGTCTTCTTTCCTCTTTGCTGGTTCAGCTCTGGGGTAGTGACCACTGCTGTTGTGTTCTTGTCACAGTGACCTCCTCTGATGTCCTCTTTTCATTGTCCCTTTCAGTTACATGGGAGAAAAACTAGTCCCAAAGGTAGGTCACAGCATCCTAACATAAGCACTGGATAAAAATGGGTGGGAATGCATTTTAGGAGGCATCTAATCCCTCTGTAAAGAGAGCCTTGATGATAGCTACGTATCTATGTAACTATGTACCTCACTATCAGTTGGATAAATTTAGCTCAGGTGATCCCACCAAAGGTGTTTATTATTATTAAAGCTGAGAAAATAACTCTCTTCTAAGAAGATTTCTTTAGAGTTGTGTTTGCCTAAAGCACAGTGCTCAGTGGTGCTCTGCTTCAAGGTTCAGATTCTTAATAGCTTTTGAAATGCTAATAAAGCAATAGGTAGTGGAGCAATTTCTATTTTGAAGGGTGCATTAGCTATCTACGATTTCCTCAGATGCAATTTATTTTAATAAATAAAATTGCTTTTATTGTGCTGCTTATCCTCACAATAGAAAGATAATTTAGCTACGTTTAGACACAATTACATGCAATGCTTTACCAAAGCTTCCATTTGACTCCACATTCATCATTTCAGAGAGGTCAAAGTAATGTTTTATTTATACTCTTCACTGATTGGTTAAGTGTACCAAAAGTCCTGGTCTCAAAATTTGTATTAAAATACATATTTTTACAAATATTTATGGCTTCCAGATTCCATACCAGCTATAGTTAAACAAGAATACTTGAAATATTCACAATGAAAACCAGTTTTGCTTAATTGCAGTAGTTGTACAAAATTTCAAGTTAGAAGTACTTTTCCAGTGGAAAGCTCTCCACTTCTGGTTGCTTTCAGGAGCAAATTTCATTGAAAAATACCATTTCTCCTATATATCTTAAAGAACCATACCATATTTTCGCCATACTAATGATTAACGTCTTTGTGAACTAATTCCTTTTACCTCCAGCCAGTTTCCACTGAGTAGATTGTTTGCAAAATTCTTCATTGATCTTTAGATGACTGTGAAAGGGAAATAAATGCAGCAGTAGTACTGTCTGACGGGGTCACAGGATAAGAAAGAAAACTCTTGTTGTGACCTTTTAGTCTCCCTTTTGGTTGCCAATAGACCTACCCATTCATCAGCCTCCTACTTTTTCCCACCCTCCTGGTGGACAAGTCTCACTGGGATATTTCAGCACGATTTCATGATCATCAGAGTAGCAGTAATGAGAAAGTCTGAGATAGTGATAGAACTGCTTTAAAATTTTCTATAAGAGAAAGCTTTAATTTTTAATTTTTATTTTTTCAATAACAGCAAAGGGGCCATGGAAAACACAGGGCTTAAACTATGGGATTAGGTGTGGCCCAGGCAGCTGACACATTCCAAATTCACCCTCATTGTTCAGCATGCTCTGCATTACTTTCTTTGTACAACAGGGATGAACATCCTTTCTCAGAGTACCATCTTCTAAGTCAGGACAACAACCTGACAAACAACTGGACTCGTTGGCAGAGCAGTGCATTAGCCAACTATGTGTTCATTGCAACTCTTTTGATAAATGCTTTAAAAAAATACAGGGTTTTTTGTTCTGTTTTGTTTTGTTTTGTTTTTTGTTTGTTTGTTTGTTTGTTTTGGGGGGGTTTTGGTTGTTTTCACTGGGGGAAGGTTTTGGGTTTTTTTGGCGGGGAGGGGATGGGATAGTATTCCCCCACAAAGTTTAACCATGTGTTTTCATGCTCATTATTTTAAAGAACATGAATAACTGTGTGAAGGTGCATACATGTGTATGTGTGTGCCCACCACACTAGCTAGCAAAGCTCTACCCAAATAAAACAAAATAACAAGCAGGGGCACAGAATTCCATTCATTTACTTGCCAGCCTGTGTACAAGGCAGGGAGGAATTGTCTCTAATGATGTTTCTTTCTTTGTTAATATTTAAAAGGGCAAAACCATCATGGAGGTCACTTTTGACAAACCTGTTTATTTTCCATTTTCCACAGCATTTGCTGAGCATCCTGCTCAGTTAGTGATTTAATTTATTTATTTATTATTTTATCTGCACTGCCCCCTTCTTTCCTTAGCCTTTTTCCCCTTTTTACTCCTTGAAAACTATAATGACTAGAATCAAATAAAATGTCAACATTTGCAATTCCAGAGCTTCATTTAAGCAATAAAAATAATAATTAAAAGGGTAAAACCTTAGAGAGATTTCTTCATTTTATATGGTTTGCCAGAGATGATACACATTCAAAAAAGCCAGTAAAAGAATTAATTAGAAACAGCTAAAGCTCAACAAGCTATGCAAGTTAATGAAGCAGAGAGGGAAATGTCATCTTTGAGACCCAGAGCTACACTGGCTTGGATAATATATACTCCTGCCTTACTCTCCTAACTAAACCTCTTTTAATCTCTCCTCTAAAAAATCAATGCTAATGACACTGATTTACCAGGAAATGACAGGCAAATAATACCACAGGAGTTGTTCTTGTTTAATGGTAACTTAGTTCTGAAGAAGAATGGCAAGGATTTTATTTTGAAGCTTTGGTTTGCTAATTGCAAATTATTTTCAACTTGTTGGGTTTTTTTTTCATTTTCTCCTTCTGTTTTCTTTTGCAGCTGATCCTGAGTTAGAGAAAATCTCCCTTTATATCTGCAAGAAATGTTAAATATCTTACAGATTCAGACAAGAAAGATTCACTAGGCTACTCTCTCTGCTAAGTTTTTCTTGCTTTTTCTCTTCATCTTTTATTTGTTCTGCTGAAAGGTAAATGAAGAACAGCAAAAATTACTGCATGTAAGCAACACTAACCAGCAGGTCTTGTTCTGCAGGAGCAACTTATGTATATTCATGCTTGCAGAATAATACATGGCATTGGAGGAGGAATTCTTTATTTTAAAAAATGCATCAGAAGTTAACAGTAATAAAATCACACAAGGCAAAGGAAAACAAACATTTTCTCTGAGTAAGTATTAAAAAATAATGAGAGAAAAGTATTTATAAAATTTCCTTTTATTTTGGAGAGTATTCAACAGTATGATTCTATCAGCTAAGTCTCCCAGTCATACAAATATTCTTTCCAAATATTTCATGTACAGCTCCCAGTACTGCCAGTATTATGGCGTCTGGCCATCTTCCATTGTTTCTGGGTTAATTTTCAGTAATACTTCTGAACTATCTTCCCAGAATTCATGATGAGAATTGTCATGGCTTTTCTATTCTTTCTTTTCATTGTTCCAAATATTTAATTTTTCCTTGTAACAGCCTAAAGAGATATTAATGTGATGTGTACTTAGATGCTGAAGGTTTTAAGTTTTTTCTTTTTTCACTGAAGATCCCACCTATGGACAGAAAGCCTATATACCTAGCCACACGTTTCCTAGGTTGATACAAATAATAAGCAGGAAAAAAAGTACATAAATGGTGAGTCCAGGCTTGTGGTTTTCTAATGGATGTGTAAAATTCATTTACTCTAAATTATATGCTTTCATCTTAAGAATTTAGTTATATTATACATAGATGTGTGTTTATTAATTTTTATACAGACATAGAAAGACATTGTAATGTTATTTTTTTCGGTATGTATGTATGTGTTATTGGCATAATTTCATTCTAACTGGTTGAATTATGGACTTTGTGACTCTGGTTAAGGCAATCTGCTAGTTGATCTGAGTGGTTCAAATTGCTCCTGCAGGCTTTACACCTGTAGAATAGGTGTAACAGGAGGAAAACCTCCTTGCCAGTGGTCATACTTTCCAGTGCAAATAAGGTAAACTGGATACAGAAAATCATATACAGACTGATCTTTTAGGATACATGCCAACATCCCATAGGCTGTTTCACACAAGACTGAGAGTGATATCAGCTCTGGTTCCCCAGTCCAAAAAGTTCCTGGTCTCAATTGTGATGAATGCAAAATGTGTAGAACACTATTTACCCGCTATTTTGCACTGCTGTGAGCAGTAACATATAAATAGATTGGATATTCATTAATATTTTTAAAGTTATCTAAGAACCTTACCTCAAAGGTGTACTATCCTTGCAAAGCTTTATTACAGCTATCACACAGGAGAGCCATGAGGAATAATTAATTAGTGTTTGTAGAGTATCTTACAAATGCAAAGTGCAATGTGAATATGGATCATTATTATTTATTATCCTAAAAGATATAAAGATATATGGGAGAGCCTGAGCTCCTTTTAAGTTGCACTTCTATTGCATCAAAGTGGGCATAAAACTGCCTTAAGGCACCTGCTGAGGATTCAAAAGCAACAAGGATGATCAAATGTCTAAGCAGCATGATCAGTGAGGAAAGAGCAAAGTTTATGCTAAAGAAAAGACTGATGTGGAAACCCGATAAAAACCTTCAAATACTTTAAATATGCAAACAGAAAATGTATAATCTCTCTCTATACCCACTAGATATTGGATAGGCACAACAGAAGAAAATATATGGAATGAAAAATAAGGAGATCTTTTGAAAAAGGAAGATAGTTTACTCTGCTTTTTTATTTTCTGCAGGGTTAAGACTTCTCTGCAGAAGTTTTGTAAATGTTATCTGTCAAGAAAGAGCAATATATTTGCTTCTGCCTTTTGGAAACTTGCTGGACAATACAGAATCATGGCCTCAGAATGGCTTGGGTTGGAAGAGACTTTAACAATCACTCAATTCCACCCTCCTGCCATGCGCAGGACACTTTCCACAAGACCGTGTTCCTCAGAACCCCATCCCACCTTGCCTTGAACGCTTGCAGGGATGGAAGTATGATCTGTTTTTTTTCCCCAGAAAACATTTTTTTTTGTCATTCTGTGTGTCATCAAGTTCCTGGAAGGGCTGAAAAAGTGTGTAGATTTGGTACCTAGGTACAGGGGGCAGTGGTGGGCTTGGTAGAGCTCAGTTAGTTGTTGGACTCGATGATTTTAGAGGTCTTTTCCAGCTTTAACTATTCAATGACTGTAAGATTCTATGACCAGAGATGTTTGAACCATGGCTGAGTGAGTTTTTAGGGTGGATTAGCATAGACATACATCTCATGATTAAATCCAACATCCTTACCCAATTTCTGATGCAACCTGAGCCCCCAAGCACACTCTCCATTTTCACATCTGGGCCTCTATTTGCCCCTCAAAATATGAAGGAGAAAGTGTTTTCTTCCCTCATAGACTGGTGTACTTTTTATTTCTTCTCTCAGTCAGATCTTTATATATTCAAAGTCAAACTCACACTGAAATCTCAGCTTTGAGGAACAATATGTTGGATTTTCTTTTTTTTTTTAAATTATGGTCATAAAAAGAAATTTAAAAAAAGAAAGAAAGAATATTCAAGCTGTATGAAGTGATCGTTTTAGTCTCCCACAGCTTCCAAGAAAACTTGCAGCAAATATTTACTTTTTTTTCTTCCCCTGGAATTACTTAGTGAGTCTTAACATGAAGAAGATGTCTTTTTCCCAGTTATTCTCAATATCACTTCTCTCTGGGTGATGTCTGTCTGTTTTCCCCCCCTCTGCCCTTTCACACTGTAATGCTTTATGGAAAACACTGTGCCTACACACTGTGAATTCAAAAAGATGGTTAAACAAACAAAACCAGCAGTGCTGCTTTTCCCCATGTTTGTTGCTGAACAATTACTTGGGAAAGTGCTTTAGTAGGATGAAAATACAAAGCCAAGTGGGGAAACGAGAGGAAGCAAACTAGCCTTAGCAATACCTTCTTTTTCAAAGATATATAAAGGTATATAAATGTCATTAATGTATATATATAATATACATATATGTATTGATTTATTTTAATTTGGTAATAAATTTTGCTTCATGTTTATTGATATACAAGAAGCATATTGGCAAATAAACCAGCCCAAATGGATGCTTTTAGGTGAGGTGTGAAAGAGGTCATGAGCTGGCACTGTGCGATTGCAGCCTGGAAAGCTGGTCATGCTGTGGCCAAGGGAGGCCATTGCCCTCTCTCCTGAACCCTTGTGAGACCCAGCTGGGGTTCTGGGCACAGCTTTGGGGTCCCCAGCACAAAAAAGATGCAGACCTGTTGGAATGAGTCCAGAGGATGCCACGAAGATGCTGAAGGTCTGCTCTGGAGACAGCCTGAGGGAGTTGGAGCTGTTCAGCCTGGAGAAGTACCTGGGGAGACCTTACAGCCCCTTCTAGTGCCCACAGGGGACTTGTAAGAAAGTTATAGAGTGGGTTGTTTTTCTATTTTTATGGTAACAGGACTATGGGAAATTATTTTAAACTGAAAAAGGGTACATTTAAATTGTGTGTGAAGAAGATGATGATGAAGCACTGGAACAGGTTAACCATGGAAATCATGGATGGCTTGTCACTGGGCAGCTTCATGGTCAGGGTGGATGGGGCTTTGAACAACCTGATCCAGTGAAAGATGCCCCCATCCATGGCAGTGGGGGTGGACTAAGAGTGTCTTTGAAGGTCTCTTCCAACCCAAACCATCCTATCATTCCAATTGCAACAACAACCTTTCCTCATTTTTTTTTTTCCATTTGTTAATTTTTCCTAAGGGCTTCAGAGTGAAAGACATACCTGTGCCTCTGAATGGAATAGCCAGGATGAAATGTTCAAAGTGGAGTTATTCTGAACGTGAGAGTTCAGCAGAAGCGTGGAGTTACTGCCACATTTCTTCCAGGCACACAAGATGCCCAGTCCAAAAAGAGCAGCTCTCATATTTTTCTATGCAGATGAACACCAATATTTCTTCAGTTTATTGAATTAATCTGTGCTCTGTTAAACAGTAGCATAGCCATTACTTTTTTACTCACAGGCAATGCTGTGAGAGGAAGAAAAACAACCAAATAAATGTTATACTTGGTGCTCTCATTTGCAGATCTGGGGCTTCTTTTATCACAGTGATATATGCTTATCTGAAACCTACTACACATTTTTAAATACACTACCGTGCCCTTGATGGCAGCAGAAGGAATTAATACCCTAATTACTATGAAATTTAGGCTTTACTACAGTAAAGCCTAAAGGCCCAGATATTTTAGGATAAGCAAATATACCCAGAGCCTACAGAAATCACCACATGGTCAGCAAGGAAGGTAGCTGAGTGACCTGATCAAATCCACAGAGAAGATTCATGACCAAAGATGTATTATGTCAAGCTTCTTTCCACAGGGACTGAGAGAGAAATAGACATTTTAATTCACATTTTAATTCACTGGAGTTTCCAGTCCTCAGGAAAAAGCTGTCTCTGATACTAATAACTGAAAAAACACTGAGGAATAATGGCACAGAAGTTGGAAAGGTACACCCTTCACATAGAAACCTGGCTAAAAAGGACAAAATTCCGCCATAACTATTTCTTCTGGCTTTAAAGAGCATCCACACTGGTCACAGGGTGAGGATGCTATGTGCCATTTCCAAAGGAAGAATAACAGGTGATTGCCTGAGCTCTCATTATGTTAAATTTCCCTGTATCATTCTCTATCCTGATCAAAAGACTTTAATAACTTTATTTCTTATTAAAGCATCTTCTCCTTGTTCATGATGAAAGAAGTCTTTTAAAAAGGAAAGCTCAGGCTTCTTTTTATTCAATACTTACAGGGTCTTACTTTTTTTCCTTCTTCTTTCTTTCTTGTCTATGGTTCCTTCAAATTAAGTGGTTCCTTGCAATTAATTTGCTGTGAAAGGTAATCCTCATCTCAAACCACTCTTCTGGCAACATCAGCATTTGATACAGTAAATAAATTTTCAGTTATCTTCATATTCTACCAACTATACCAAGTATACTGTCCCACCAGAAATCGTGATCAGGTATTAAAGACTCCTGAGAACTAAATGATCCAAGCTCAGAAGCTCTGAATCCCATGATAAATTATACAAAAGGGGCACTTGAATAGATTTGTAACTGATTTTGCTGCTCAGAACACCTCCATTTCAATTAGAGGTAACCAAGAGGCATGACATTGAAGAGCAAAACTAATAATTTTTGCTGATGTCAAGAAAGGTTATGGGAGGTGAGGGGATAGAAGCAATGACTTCCATAAAATGTACATAATACAAGTGCCTCAGTCCTTTTTTTATGTCCTTGAAGTCTATAAGGGCCATTTCTATTTAGTCTCTACTCCATTGCTGTAGCACTGTCCTACAGAGCAAAGCCCATCCACAGCAGGGTAACTTTGGCCTCAGGAATGCTGGAATAGATAGAAAATGGATCATGATCATTTCTTTGACTGCAGATAAAAATTTCCTACCTGGTTTCATCGGCATGCTTTGCATCCAAACATGTGCAGGATGGAAATCCCTGCAACAAGACAACCAAAGTCACAGTATTTACAAATCTTCTGTGAAATTACAGCAAGATTCTTAGCAACTGCCAGGCGGCTCCCTAGACTGCTAGCCCAATTTTGACTGCTGTGAATCCCAAATGTTTAAGTACCTCTGATCCCATATCAATTTTTTCCCACTTTTAGCAGTCTTGGCCAGGTTATCTGTGTTGGGCAGTGAAAGGTAGGTTGGCTGGTCTGCTTGTATTAACAGCTAAAATACCTTTTTCTTTCTGTTTAATTTTTTTCTTTTTTTTTCTTTTTCCAGCTTGTTCAAGGCAAATGAATAGGCCACACAGATGTGACCTGTGTTACCACATGCAACAGATTAGATTATGCCAGTGTAAATTATTGCTCTGTCCCTCTGCAGATCAATTACAATTTACTTCAGTGGAAATCCTTCCCTTGGAAATCTGACTAATTTTGTGCCAATAATTTGTGAACCCAGTATATTTACAGGTTCTAAACATGAAGGCCATATTTTTATAGGTACAGTAGAGTTATATTTCTGTGTTTTATAGGTGTTATTCACCAGAAGGTCAGACCTCAATGTAATTAATAAATCTCTCTATGAGCTTTTAAAACTTTGGTCTTGGTCTTTTTACATGTGGTTCTTTTCATGGTTGTTGTTGCTTTTTTGGGCCTTTTTTTCTTTTTATTTTATTTCTTTTTGAATAAATTCAAAACACTTAGATCAACTTTTGGGATCCTGAAAAGCTGAAAGCAGTAGGATTTTGCTTCCCTTATCACTAGTTACGATATCAAATTGTCTGCTTTTCTTCCAGCATCTGTGTGTGTGTATATATACACATATATATATATATAAACACAAATGTTCTCTAGTAAAATAGCCTTACAGTGAGGAAGGAGTCAGCCTCAGAGATATTTTGTGATTAAAAAAAATGCAGGGGATTAGAGAGAGAGGTAAGACCACAGAGAAAATCACCACCCAAAGACAGACAAGAGAAATTCACCCCCTGAGAATTGTATTTTAGTGCAATTGTATGTGGCCCTTACTACCAGAGCTCCTGAAAAATTATCTCAGTCTCTGGAATCCAACAGCAAGGCTTCACAAATAAAGTTTAGGCCCTGGAGAAATCATGTAAACTGTGTTTAAATATTAACCAGTTTAAAGAGTGGATCTCTTCCACTTTTCCAAGCTATAGTGGTTTCTTAGGGAGAATCCACATGAGGAGCACAGGGGGTAAATCGAGGGGAGGAAATGTTTTTTGGCAGTAGGAGGAGAGAAATACCTGGATCACATCTTCAACTGGTGGACAACATAACTGAAATTATTGTTATTATTACTAATGTTAATATCAGAATATTGTTTCCTTAACAGGGATAGGCAGCTCTATTTTTTAACTTAACTTTATCTATGAAATAACTTTTTCTAGAAAGTTGCTGTATGGGGTAACATCTCCCTTACTGTTCTGTTCTATAGATATCTGCACAGGATTGTGAGCATGTGTGTAAGTTAATGTTTCTGTGTGTGTGTGTTCCCTGTGATAGTAAAATTCTAGGGGGTAGGTTTTTTTAAAAGATGCATACACATTTCAAAGTGCATGGCTTTTCCACCCTTCTGCTTTATAAACCTTTTTTTTTTTTGCAATAGCACCAAAAAAATCAACTAAAATTATAAACCCAGCCTGACTCCACTTATAAAAGTACTAAAAAATATATTTTGGGAACTCAAAATATTTGGAAACATGTTTCAATGCATTCAATTCCATGTAGTTTTCAGGATATATTCTGTGTACCCCTGGCTGTTGATAAAGATAACGTGGGTTTGTCAAAGTGGAAAAAGTGAATACAATCATTATTATCTCACTACATTATGCTTAAAAACACTCTGAATAAGTACTGTCACAACTGGTACAATAAAATAATTCATCATGTTAATAGCCCCATCAGAAACAATGTGTAATCTGTACCTCAGGCAGGTGGGCAAACTAAGATCAGAAAGACAGATATGCAAATCCAGCTCTCACTCTTGGATTACCTTCCTTTGGGATCTTAAGTGTGTTGCTCACTCTCTCACTTCAGAGTATTTAGATTTTGAAGATAATATGGTCTGCAATTTGTTGGTAAAACATTGCCCATGAACAGACTGTCAAATAATGTATTTTGGGGAAGCTAATTAAACCCCCAAATACTTCAGCATGTGGCTAATTCTGACTGCATAAATGGTCCCATTGAAACCAACATCTGAGTGCCTCCTGGAAACAGAAACTTATGGAACATCTTAAATTAGGGGGGGGAAAACCTCCTTGAAATCCTCCCTTCTCTTCATTTCAGAATCTTCCCCAATGAACCAAATGTCTTGCTTATCTGAACGCTGGCTTGTAAAGCAAACTGCTGTCTCAGTTTCAATGCATTTGACCTTGATGACAACTTTGATGTTAAACTTTGCAAAGCTAAGTGGACTCCTGTGACTGTGCTGTTAAACCTTACATAAATTGTGCAGAGAACATGGAAAAAATAAAAATATTTTAAAACATAATGTAATAAAAAGAAGAAAATAAAAAGAAAAAGCCATAAGTTGATGGCATGTTTTCCTGAATTTGGGCCATATTCAAGCACAGATCACTGCCACATGCCTCTGTGCCATCCAGTCCCCTACTCACACAACTACTGCAAATGGTATCATTTTGCAACTAATTTACTCGCTTAGTTTTGGCCATTAGTCATTCCCAATATCCTCAATCTGCAGATAATTTTCCACATTATTAGTTACCCACCTGTCTTATTAAACTGGACTTTCTGAAACCCTGTGTGTCTACATTTTCTGCACCTTTAGATCAAGCAAATAATTGCCTGTACCTGGATGGAAGGATTTAATAGGAAGATTATAGTTGATTCCAAAAGTTAATAACTATAACATCTGGTTTCTCTTTTTAACATTTAAATGATAAATTCAGTGTTCAAGAAGAAAGGAGAAAAAAAAATGTGAACACAGAAGAATGAAATGTTCTTATCATTTGTAGGACAAGTTAAATTTAGATGGGCAGAAGGTAGGTTTTACTCTTTTCCCCTTAATGTTCCACTACCTTGACCCAAAGGGACCAATCTTTATCACATTAATAGAGGGAATTTCTCAATACTGAGACAAGATTTGGCTCCTTTTTTCACTAAGAATGCCAAGTGAGCTGCATTATGCAAAATCTTGGTTATCTTTTGCTGCTCTTTATGATAGACTATGGCTGTTCTGAGATGCCTCAACTCATTTCCATTCAGACTTCTATAAAACCATCTGCATGTGAAGAGTTTTAAATATTGCTGGGTAAAACTGGGAACATTATTTTCCCCAATCAGTTCTGAAGAGACGGGGGGAAAGAGAGAAGGTGAAAATAAAGGGACAAGAATCTGGGGTCTTGCTCTCTGCACCTGAGATGCTCAGAGTTGCATTGGCAGCTATCCACAGGCACAAGTGCTAAACCTATTTTGCATATAAATTGACACACTTAAAAAAGATGCACACATCTTTAGCAGATGCATTTTCCTTGGTAGGCAAATAAAAACATGCTTGTTGCTTAAGTTCACCTGCAATGAAAACAAAATGCCCAAGAGCTATTCAAGAGGAATAACAGACTTGAGCTCCAGCCTGCATGACTCATTAGTCTTTATGGATTCCACATCCAAATCTGAGTGCCAAAGACCTGATGGCCACCCAGGGGAGAAAGTAGTTTCAAAAAGAGATGAGTATCATGGGCACAGAGTGGGCAGTGTAATTAACCTGCCGAGGTGAAACTCTCCTTGGGGAAACATTTACTCCTCAAGTTTTCAAGATTCATTGAATATGGTAGTAACAGAAATGGAAGGAGCTATCCTAGTCCTGTTGCTTCATCTAGGGTTAAAAATAATATCTCCTGCTTTTAAGGGGTTTTTTTTGTGGTTTTTTTTTTTTTCCTTCAAAATGCATAGATTCACCAAATTCAGTTGGAAATACCTTGGATCTTCAGTAGACTCTGATGTAGAAGAAAGATGTTCTCTCCTTGACTGGAGCCTTTTCTTCCTTGCTGGAAGTTGGTATTGAGAGGTCTCCCTTACAGAGATCTGAACACAGAAATTAATACACTATTATTTCCCAGAACTACTCTGTGGACTCTGCTGCTCCTTAAGTGGTTTATCTATGGCAAAAGAGACTTCCTGAATTCCATGCTAGCTGAAGGACTAGAAACCAAACCTCTTCTTTCATCCACACTACACTCAGAAGTTTCTTCGTGTACTGATAGAGAACATATAGACAGTTGGGTGTTCTGAAGCCAACCATACTATTTTAATATATATTATAAGATGCATGACCATCTTTCATCCTAACTGAAATCCACAACAGAAAACCTGTCAACTTCAACACTGTGGATTTACCAATAGCTGTCTTTACACTGCTTCAGCCATTTCCCTGCATGTTCAACATTATTGATTGTGAAACAGCTACTTTGGATTTAAACAAGTGAAAATATAATTTCAGTACACTGGCATTGCATTGCCAGCTTTGTCACCGAGTTGTTTTCTGGACTGATTTTGGCTCCTTTCTTAATTCTCACCTTATTTCACAAAAAAAAACTTAAACAAGTCTGTCCTACAGTGCTGTTATGACTCTACATGAAATCCTGTTGCCATTCAAACCTACAGTAAAATTCATATTCAGTCAGTTTCGGCTAAAACTGATATCTTTAAAAACATGTCCAGAGCACAGGAGCCTGGATTTATATACTTTTGCCAGAAGTTCAATTAGTTTGAGCCTTTATATAAACTGAACCTTGCTAGCTGTAAAATGGACATAAAGCTAATTAACTGCTTCATGAGTGTTCAGTGAGTACTATTCATATTAACATTTTTTTCAAGAAGGAAAAAACCAATAATTCATATTGTAATTTATATTTATATTTATATTTACCTGGTACTCTAAGCTGCTTAATTAATGAATCTATAAATTTCCATGTTTGCCTTTCTCCCTCCCTACCATCTGTCCTCCCCTCGTAAATCACTTTCTTCTTTCTAGGTAAAGTCCATGTGCAATTTTCTGTAATCAAAGAAACTCTTAAGTAGACATCTATTTCTTTATTTCCATCTTTCTTTCTTTCTTTCTTTCTTTCTTTCTTTCTTTCTTTCTTTCTTTCTTTCTTTCTTTCTTTCTTTCTTTCTTTCTTTCTTTCTTTCTCTCTCTTTTTTTCTTTCTTTCTCTCTCCCTTTCATTGTGTTTGGGTGTTGTTACTTGTCTGTTTTTCCTTTTACAGTATAGGCATACAAAAACCAGAATTATTCAGGAAAAATGTTTCTTTTATTAATTTTTTTTTTTTTTTTTTTTGTCCAGACAACGTAGTTTGGTGTGACTGAAAAACCAAAACAGTGAATTCAGACCATCACCACCACAAAGTCGGTCAGTTGAAGTCTTTGAACCTTCAAGTCATGATCATAGCAAGAAAAAAAATCTGGGGACATTAAACTTGTAAACTGGGAGAAGAATTGTGATAATTTACTGGAAATTTCTGGGCATTATTAACTGATGCTGGTTTTCCTGCTTCCCTTTGCCCATGAACTAAACAATAATTGTTTTACTGTCAATTGCTTTCTACTTTTACATGATAGGATATATTCAAAAGGATGCCAAAGGGAAATGTTGCAGTTGACACAAGAAGGAAACTATACAGAAATAAACTGGAAAATATTTCCAGTATAAGATGCTATCCTTAGTACTAAAATTTGTCATAAAAAAGCAAATCCTGCATATGAATTTCCAAAATAAAATTAAACATCCCCATTCTTGGTTCTGATTTGTATAATACTGTATTCTACACATTTGTGCCTTTTGGAAAAAAATGTTCAGTGTGAAAGCTTTCCTGTGACTTCATCAGTGACTGAAAGCAGATAAAACCAAAAAATGTCATTTGGACAATGATATTGGGAAATCCAATTAACATTAAATTAGGCTGAGATTATATATCATAAGCAATTAGAGTAGGGCTTTGAAAAGTACTGTCCCTCTCTGATGCTTTCAAACCTTTCAGTGTTAATATTCCAATAAAAATGCTATTTTCCCCCACAGGTTTCATAAAGAATGAATTTTTGATTACTCAATCTGGTTGATCAAACTAACTTTATTGGAGTTGGTTTTTTACTTTCCAAACTTCAGCCATTTATTTCCCTCTCTTTCCTTCTCTAAGAACTTCAACAAACACTGCATTTACTCCCCCGCCCTGCAAATGGTAAAAGAAAGTTACCTTTTATTTATGAGTGATCATTTTTTCCTGTCTATATTTTGACAAATAACATGGCAGAAAATGATTAAGGGTCTCATTTTGCAATGTGACTTGTATGTTATTTATTGTTAAAATAAAAGTCACTTTGTGGATTGAAGTTTTTAATCATTTTTCCCCTCTGTCAGGAAATAGTTTTGTCAAAAAGTGATGATATTTGACAGTGCTGTTTTTTTAATGACAACTACAATCCTGGTAAGGAGTTTATCAGTAATTATTTCACTGTACTATAATTATATGGATAAACTATTATCTAGTTATTTTCCATTTAAATGATCTTCCTTTTTCCCATGTAACTAATAGGAATATTACAGTGCCCTGAATAGCTTCCACATAACATAAAGGATACACAAACATTTTTGAAAATATTTTCCCTGTCTTCTCTCAGAAGCATATTTCATCAAATATTCAACTCAATTTTGCAGCAAACATAATGAATACTCTAATTTCTTTGTCAATCAGACTGTTAAGCATCTTTGTTTTCCAACCTCTCCTTGGAAATCAATGGTTCTTATTCCAGTTCTGCATATGCAAGTGAATTATATTTTTTCCCTGTCTGTGTCTATATTCCACCTAACTTCAGTCACTTTCCAGGAAGTTAAAAATAAACTTTATCAATCTCTCCCTGTATTAAATAAAGACAAACAGGACTTAAATAAGTCCTTAAATAAGGACTTCCAGAAGATTATTCAGGTCTGGTTAAGTCAGCTTAAGTTGCTCATTAATTGCACAGGTGATTGGGGAAAAAAAACAAAACAAAACAACAACAACAAAAAAAAAGAACATCTCTTTAATAAATGTGCTAAATGATCATACTCAGTAAGTGTGTAAGTTGTTGTGATGCACCTACACATGTTCCTCAGAGTGTTTCTTAGCCATGTATGCCAAACAACTCCACAAATGCCCATTAACTCATCACAGCTCTGTGAGGAGCGCGAGGTCAGGTTATAACTAAAACAAATGAAGCCTAATAGGTCAGTGACATAATGAGGGGTCAGGGAAAAGGCTGGATCTCAGCCTTAGCCAGGTGTTTACAAGCCACCTCTCTGGGTAATGCTGAGAGAGGAGTGGGATTTAAAGGAAAGGAAAACACTGCCCTGCTGTGTCAGGACTGTGAGGTGCTGGTGGATGAAAAACTGGACATGACCTGGCAGTGTGTATTTGCACCCCAGAAAGCCAAGTGTGCCCTGTCTGTGCCAAATGGTGTCACCAGCAGGTCAAGGGAGGGAATTGTCCCTGGTGAGACCCCACATGCAACACTGCATCCAGCTCTGGGGACCACAATAAGAAGGATGTGGATCTGTTGAAAAGAGCCCAGAGGAGTCCACAGATATGCCCAGAGGACTGGGGCACCCCTGTTCTGGAGACAGGCTGAGAGAGGTGGGGATGTTCAGCCTGGAGAAAAGAAGGATTTAGGAAGACCTCAGAGTCCTTCCCAGTCCAAAAAGGTTAAAAGAGAGCTGGAGAGGAACTTTTGACAAGGGCTTGGAGTGATAGGACACGGGGAAATGGCTTTAGATTGAAAGAGGCCAGTTTTAAATTAGAGATGAAGAAAGAATTCTTCCCTGTGAGGGTGTTGAGGCTCTGGCACAGAGAAGCTGTGGCTGCCCCACTCCTGGCAGGGTCCACAGCCAGGCTGGACAGAGCTCTGAACAACCTGGGATAGTGGAAGCTGTCCCTGCCCATGGCAGGGGGTTGGATCTAGATGGCAATAGGGGAAGGGACTTCACTGTCCTTCCCAAGCCAAATAATTTTATCATGTTATTTAATACTTAACATCAATGGATTTTAATGCAAGTCACTTCAGAGGGAAATCCTGTCAGAGGTGATAGCATTTTCTTGTTCTTGAAGCATCATGGTCAGACAGCCCACATGGAATACTGTCACAGGTGGAGTGATGCACTTCACCTGTTAGAAGAAAAGCAACAACATACTTTATTGAAATAAAACAGTGAATTAAGGAAGTTTGGTGGCAAATATGACAGTGATTTAACAAGATTCAATATCAAGATACCCTTGATTACTGAATAGAGAACAGAATTACACAGAACTATCAGGGAGACCAGTGGGAGGACTGAGCCACGAGCTTCAGAAAGGATCCCTTTGTGTTCTAAACTCCTTCTCTGACAGATGTCTGGGGATAACTGGACCCACTCCTAGACGCAGACTTGGTCAGAGGTTTAAGCCTAAAGAATGTATGTCTGCACAATCAACTCCTAGCACCCCTTTGCTAAGATTTCAAAGTTTATTGTGCTATTAATCACTTCCCAAGGATCTGTTGCTGCAAGGAGTGTCTCAGACTTGAGGAATAACCTTGAGACGTCCCTACTAAAGGGGATTTCCTGGCATGCAGCCTGTCTCTGGGCAGGAGAGCCAAACAGGCCCCAGGCTGTCCACTATTTATGGACTAAGATGATGGACTTACTGTCATATTTGCATACCAGCAACATGTCTGGGTCACCCTTCCAGACAGCCCTTGGCTAGCCAATGCCATCCATCCCCCAAAGTCCAGAGTGAGACGCCAGTTGTATTAACACAGCAAAACATTTACTGTCACACCGGTGCAAGTGGCCTACTGGCATTGGCTCTGTCAAAGCTCTGCTTCTAATTTATAGTGTAATTTAAACAATAGAATGTAAAAAAGGCCAGCTTTTAACCAGGAGTACAAATATTTTTATGGTGTATCCCTTCATTGGGCATGGTCTGCCTGACTAAATATCCTTTCCCCACAGATGAGGAGAGGCTGATTCAGTGGGAACAGTTAGGGCAAGTTCTCGATGGGCTGAAACAAAAAGTTGAGCTGCTCTTCTTATGTTGCACATGCAAGTAACACAGGAGCTGAGAATGGCCCCTAACACAGCAAGCAGCCACAGATTGTTGTTTTGACAGGAATCATGAGGATCAGCAGCAGCTGGTGATTTAGCTTAAAGAATAGTCCCAGCACCTAAATTTGATTTCCCATCTTTATCTCCTATCTTTCAAACTCCCATCTGAGCTTGTTTGCAAAGCCAGGACTGAAAAATGGAAAAAAATGGCACAGTAGCCATAAGGGGGGACTCAGAGCTCTTGGCTCCCGGATGAATATAACTGAAATAATCACAATTAAACTCCTTTAAATTTTCTGCACTCGTCATTTTTCCCCATTCACTGTCTCAACTGAGAAAAAAAAGAAAAAAAAATAGATGAGGTGATTTAAAAATATCATTTTGCTAGAGTTTCTAATCAGGAAAATTGTTTTGATTATTCAGAGTGGGCTGGTTTCATGTTGAATCTTTTGCACTAATTATTTCTGGCTGGTCACTAGTCAGACTTTATCTTATCTTATCTTGTCTTATATTATTTTAACATTCAATCTGCACTAGCTACAGACATAATTTTTCCTTCTCAGCTCTGGACAGTTCTTACTGGCTTCAGCCCGTGATCATGTCAGCCTCAAGAGGAAAGAGGTACATGTGTAGGTCACAGAGATCAGAAAGGAAAGAATTTAGGCAGTAAAACCCTGATGTGAAACATCTAAGGAGGGACAATTTGAAATTGCCATGCGGGACTCAGAACACGAGCGTGTTAACTAGCAGCTCACAGGCTTTGCCTATTCCTCTGTTCCTGCTTCAGCTTGACAGGATTGGCACAAGGAAGCTCTCAAAACTGTCAAACTTGCACATTTGATGAGTCCAGGTTCTTTTCAACCCCTATGGCAATGTCCTTTTATTCATGCAGCAAAAGCTTGTTACCTGGTCACAAACACAGTCCTGCTTCAAAGCTCGCTGCTCTCTTTCCACTGCTGATTTCTGTATTTTCCCACTTACTCAGCATCAAACTCAGAAAGTCCTGGACTGCTGAATTCTCTAGGTGTTTTTTTTTTCTCTCCTTCCTTTTTCTTTTTTCCCATCCAAGTTCCTTAGCTTAGCCTTTTCCTCTTGCCATTCATTTTGGTGACAACCAAAGCAAAACCAGTAAGTTTGTTTTGGTAGATTCAACACACGGTAAAAAAATTCAAACAAGGAAACAGTTGAAGATTCTCTCCATGGACCTGTGAAACTCATATAATGTTGATTCAATAAAACTCATCATCATATCAGCAAGACAGTACAGTAAAGTACAGTAAAGCAGCACAGCACCAACCAAATAGGACAGTGTACAGAAGCACAGACCAGGACAGAACATCACAGGTGTGACCACCTCTGTAAAACATTTACACACATAACGCAGGACATGACAAAATATACATTTACATGGCTTGAATTGAAACTGTGATGTATGCCAGAGTGGACATGGTGTCATGGCCATCCAGTCTGATGTAACTTGCTCTGATCGGATGTTTTGCCTTTCTGTTTGTCGCCAAGCTACAAGGGTGTGCAGGGAGAAAGTTCTTGGGCTGCTGGGATAATAACAAAGGACTACAACAAAATATGCAGAAGTAGTAATAAAATAATTTATGTGGCAGCAAAGTAGAATTGTCTGTGATGAAATCAGTCCACTACATTTGCTTCAGCATTTCTAACCAGAAGCTCTCTGTTGTGTCCCTGTGCATGACAGAGGATGATATTCCATTTGGAGAATATTTGGCTCATTTTATCTGGAAAGACATTGTCAAGAGTTCCAAAGTGAAAAGACAGAAAATACAGTAGGCAGATTTTAGCTGGTTTTTGTTTTGCTAGCTTTTAAATTGTTGTTTCTGTTTTACTATAAGTTTCTTTCTCTGTACTCAGGTATTTGAGGTTCTAGCATTATGTCATGGTTGAGTCCATAACCTCAAACTCTGGACAAAATTGGTTGGGAGGAAACTTCAAACACGGGTGATGCATTATGCAAGTCTGTACTACAAAGATATGGTCTGTGGAGAATACAGCTAAATTGTTAAATTTCTTTTTATTTTCAGGGATCTCAACCTGGCTACACTGCTGCCCATATGGGATATACAGGGATCATATTTCTTATTTGAGTTTCCAACTCAATTTTCCCCCCATTACCAATAATCTTCCTTATATTCAAAAGATAGAATAGCATTTTGTGCAGGATTCTGGTTTTTAACAAGAAATATTACCACTTGTGATTTTGTTTGTGTGATTTTGTTTCCAGTTGAGTTTCTTTACTTGCATGAGATTTCCTACTGCATAAAATCATGGAATCACTAAGATTGCAAAAGACTTGCAAGGTAAATGAGTCCAACTGTTAATCCAACACCACTGTGTCCACCACTAAGCCACGTCCCCAACTGTCACATCCAAGTACCTTCTGAACACGTACAGAGATGATGATTACAACACTTCCCTGGGTAGCCTGTTCCAATTCCTGACCAGGTTCTGTGATAGGAAACAGAAAACCAGAGTTCTTTTCAGGTAAGTGCTGACACCAGCAGCCCACGACCCTTCCAGAGCCATTTACAGTCTGAAAGACCAGATACATTTCTCTCTTTTTGCTCAGTACAAACACCAGAAAGAAGGTTGTGAGGTGGGTGTCGAGTTCTTCTCCCAAGAAACAAGAGGTAGGAGGAGAGGAAATGTCTTCAGGTTGCACCAGAGGGAGGTTGAAATTATATCACAGGAAAAATTCCTTCACTGAAGGGGCTGTCAAGCCCTGGAACAGGTTGTTCTGGGTAGTGGTGGAGCCACATCCCTGGAGGTAGCTAAAAGATATCTAGGCGTGTTGCTTGGAGACACAGTTTATTGTTGAACTTGGCAGAGTCATGTTTATAGTTGGACTTGATGACTGTAAGGGTTTTTTTACGATGTAAATTATTCCACGATTCCATTAAAAAAAAATCCCAAAAACGAAACAATACCTGGTTTAGGAAGTATATTGGAAATCCTTGAATATGCAAGGTCCTTTTCCATGCAGTCGTGTTGTGATCTTCTTATTTCTCAGACATACAAAGCAGTCACGAAGCAGCAAATATTATCAGAGGAGGAGTCACTGGAAAAGCCTTTATATCAGCCATGCCAGGCAATGCCAGAATAAAAGTGTGGGGAAACCAAGAAACACTAATTTGAAGCACTGATGCCTAAATGTTGTTCCATTCCTGAGCAAAGCACTGTAACTTTTGCTGAGTGACAGTCATGACAGAGATACAGTACATAAATCAAAATTCAGACAGTTTCTGAGTACCCACATGTGTGACATTCCTGCTGGAGGTGACTAAGCTACACAGAGAGTGATGGTTGGCACCTGGTTGTCTGAGGACAGTAGAAAGGAAACTGCTTTTCATTAGGCCAAGATTTGCAGGAGTTAAGTGCTAATTTTCAGAGCATGACTATAATTCAGCTTCAAATAATGTGATAAGACGGGCAAAGGCAGAATACGCTGCTAAACTCTCTGACAAGGGAACAGAAAATCCTCCACAGTTACAGAGACTCTAAGGACTTCTTCTCTCATTTGTAATTTACTTCTTCCCTATAAACCCAGTCTGACCTTGTCTGTACAGTATTGTCCAGACCTTTCATTTGTCATATGGTATATGGCTTGGTAGCATAGCTTGTGTCTCAATGTCACTGAGTGTCTGGGGCTTGGGATTTTTTTCACTGTGTTTTTCCCTCCACTTTATGACTTCAGTGGCTAAAGGAAAAGCAGCAAGAGTGGGGATGTCAAAAAACGCCTGCATGTCTTTGCAAAGGAACTAAAGTTTAGGAAGGCACAGTTAAAATTTTTCATCTGAAGTATAAAAAAAAAAACAAAAGCTTTAAGGTCAAGTGGAGAAAAATTTTTTTCCTACTTTTCTAGTGATCAGATGCAAATTACTTTTTGTTGCAATTTAGTTTAGAGGCAAATTAATCACAGAAAAGAATGGTTTGGATTTTTGTTGTTGTTGTTGTTGTTGTCCATTTTGTCTTGTTTTTAATTACAGAGACTGAGAACACCGAGAGTGTTAGGTTTGTTTGGTTTTCCTTTGTTTGCTTTTAAATGCAACAGAAGACTCAAGAATTTAAGCATGAATTCAAAACTAGCAAAATATCTACAAGGAAAACTGATGTAAAGTACACTAGAATTGGACTGTATAGGTTGTTTTCTGCTGAGAACCAAATTCATTCTCTGTAACACTGTTATCTCAGTGAGGTATCATGATTTAGGTGTGCTGTAGTGACAAGTTCGCCTACTCCAACAATGCTCAGTATCAGAACATTTCTTAACCATGAACTAAGAAAGCTGAAGGTTTCTGAATTTTCTGTCAAAACTACAGAAATTCATTGCACAGCTAATTTTTTTCCTGGTCTTGAACTTCAGAATCAGAAATTATTTTACTAGGACAATACTGAATTTGTTACTGCTCAAGAAGATATTTTAAACATATATTTGTTGATGTGTGTTCATGTTTATTCCTGGTGTGCATACACGAACGTGTACAGTGTGTAAGACACTGTGTATATGGATTTCTAGAATATGTCATCTGAACAGATGTTGTGATGGGAATCTACCAGAAACAATGTTTGTTGCAGTGACCAACTTTTAAAATTAAAATACAACATCTACATGAAATGTTTTGCCTTTCAGAATCTATTCTTTCTGAATGAATGAAACTATCTTTACATTTGTTGAAGAGTAAGGTTTTCTGAATATATAGCAGCTTGTGCTAATAGCCAATTTTAAATTTTTGAGGTCTTCTTCTTGAACCTCGAGTTATTATAAAGGAGGAAAATTTTGAAGAAAACTCAAAATCTGTGAAACTTCTCACCTAACTGCACCAGAACTGGGGAAAAAAAAGAGAGGGGTAAAACTGAGAAAACACATGGATTGAGTTAGAGGCTTTTTAACAGGTAAAACAAAAGTTGTGTATGCTAGCAAAGCAAAACAAGGAATCAATTCACTGTTTGATGGTGTTCAGCCATCTCCAGCAGAGCAGGGCCCCATCATGTGGAACGGCAGCTTGGGAAGGCAAACTCCAGAAATGCCCCCTTCTTCTTTCCCCCACTGAGCATGATGTCACATGGTCTGGAACATCAGCTTGGCCACCTGGGGCCACCTTTCCTGGCTGTGTCTCCTCCCACTCCCATCCCTTCCCCAGCCCAGTCATCAGAGAAGCAGGAAACGTCTTGGCTCTGTGCAAGCCCTACTCAGCAGTAACAAAAACATCTGTGTATTATCAACCAGCAAAAACCCAAAACACAGCCCCACACCAGCCACTGGGAAGAAAACTACCTCTACCTCAGCCCAAAATGAGCACAACATGACATCCCAACTCGCCTTACCTGGACAATTCTCTGGCTACGAGTCAGATCTTGAATTCCCCAGGAGACCATTCCTCTCTGTCTCTTTTCTGTACATATCCTTGAACTGATCAGCCACATAAGCAGCGTTAGGTATGAAATAAGAAGCCTGACCTTTGGAATTGGCTCTCCCGACTGATCAGCTCAGCACTGATGTGCCTGGCATATTTTGACAGCGCTGGGAGTTGCGTATGGGAATTGCACATGTCTAGATGGGAAAATATTTTAGTGAGAGGAAAATTCTATAGAGAGGGGCATGGTGGAGGGAGAATTTCTCTGAACAGAGAGATGCAGTTTAGCTGGTTATTTTCTGGCCATTCTTTAGTGCATAAAATCAGGTTATCTTCAGTATTGAATTGCCTATGCATCCAATGAGATCACAGTCAAGTAAAAGAATGTCCTGCAAACATGAAAAAATCTAGGATGTAATATATATATACTGAGCAATACCAAGACCAGAAGACCAGAAATATCAGCAAGTTGTCAACTCCTACTGTCCCAATCCCTTTGAAGGCAGGAACTGAGGCTGTGTAAAAAATTCTTACTTAAAAGATAATTTCTTTTTAATAAGGCTTCGTGTTGTCATGATGATTTAATTGAGTCTGTGGTACAAATTACACTTCCTGAGATTCTCTGTTTCATGTACATTTATGCTTTAATGTACAGAGCATTTCTGCATTTTGTCATGGCTTCTTCCCAGACCAGCACCAAGGGCCTGACTCTCAGACTGCAGCAGCAAATCTGTGCTTTTCAGAGGCTCTGCCATCTTTGAGGAGCACACATGTCTGAGCTTTAAAGACGAATCTGAGATCACCAGAAAACAAATATAACACATGAGGGGTCAGAAATTCAAAATCTGTGGGTGGCTATTCTCACTAGCTCCTGTGGACCTCCTTACAGCCTGTGAGTGCTGGGGGGAATCTGACCTCTGCACACATTCATATTCTCTGAATGACCTAAGAGGACAGTTGTCCTTTTAGCTAGAGTTGGAAACACTCCAGCATATCTTTCACAAAGGGGAGAGTGCCCAGAGCTCTCACAATGTGCTTCTCATACACTATTTGTCTTTTTTTTTTTTTTACAAACATGTCTAGCTCATATTCTGAGTTAATCTGGACACCTGTGGGAGACCCAACATAAGATCTGAGAAATGCAATCATATATTCTCAAGCTTCAAAGGCCCCACATGCCTTTTGTCATGGGTTGTTCTTTTTCTCTTAGAAGCACAGAGCTGCATGCCCTTTTATCATGGATAACAGCATCTCCTTTCTGTGGATGTGCTACACTGTCCAGTGGATGCAAAACCCCAGGGTGCATCCCCACTCTCTAACCAACGTAAATCATCACCTTTGGGAATAGTGAGGACGACAGAAAATGTCAGGGACACTGGGGTCGCCTCCCAGGCCAGGAGAATGCTGCACCACTTCTGCCATGGGAGCACTGGGGAGCTGTGACACCTGGGCAAGGCACCGAGCACAGGGCAGTGGAGCAGCAGGTCCAGCAGAAAGGGTGACAACCTGCAAGTCAGTAGAGTTTGCTGTGAAATGGCATTACCGCTGCTTTGATGAAGAAAAGGCTTTTGCTTAAGCAATGTCATCAATCTTAAATGGATCTGACAATAGTACTTGCCATCGGTGGAGCTTAAATAACTTTCCATGGGAAGCTGGGATCAGCAGCCTGATGTGAAGTGAATTTCCCAGTTCAGCAGCAGAACCAGGAGCAGAATTAAAGTCGTCTGAATTACAGTGCATCTTTCTCTGGGCACTACTGGTGTGTCCCTCTCTAAAGCATCGCACTCCTTCACCTTTATCTATGTGTGATCACACCCCTAAACTAAAGAAAATCCATGTGATAAATGTTTGTGGGAAGAGCCTGTTCAAATGCTTCCAGCACATCCTGGCAAGGTTTATTACCATATGTATCCTGCTTGTTGGACAGCTAGCTAAGGACTTTCTTGCAGTTAAAGTATGTGACACAGATGAAGCCAGATTAAAATTGCACCTCTGCTACCAATCTCCCTTCTGATGCTGAGCATGGCTCTTAATTTATCAGGCCTACTAACCAGACAGCAGGGAAAGCATCGTGCAGCCTTGGTGGAGAGAGCTATTTGTAACATCAGATGCAAACAAATTCAGGTTATAAATTAATTTTGTTTCTATAGAACAATGAGATAATTCTAGAAGTGCAAAATAGCAGAACTTCTCTTTGCTTTTTACAGTCAAACAATTCAGTATTGTCCAAAATGTCCTGGGTCAAATCAGGCTGTAAATACTAACAAAGATTTTGCTGGACTTGGGTAAGAATGTTGTTCATATTTATGTGGAGAAAAAGAACAGTTGCCTATCGCATGGGACTGGAATTTTCACTCCTTTCTTTTGCCATCTGAAATGTGGCAACTCTGTAGAAGTTCAGCAGCAAGCACAGACAAGGATGGACTGAGGTAAAAGCTACTTCACCCAGGTTGTTTAAAGATATAGCAAGCTGTGAAAAGAAAACCATAATTACACAGGACTTGAGATCCTTGAACCATGTGCTTAAAAGATGATGTAGGCCTCAAGTTGCAATAGGTTTTTAGCTATGCCAAACTGGCTGCTTTTCTGGCAAAGAATACAAGAGAATGAACAGAGTTGCAGGGAATTAAAGCTAATTTTGGGCAGCAATAGCTTTCTTGCCTGCATCTTCTCTTGCTGGTGGAATTAAGCATGAGAAGCCTTTTCACACTGGTGCACTCAGCCTGTGCCCTCAGAGTTACGTGTGTTGTGATATTGGACTCTGCTGTGCCCCTTCAAAGGCTTAATGAGTTGTGTTTGAACCTTTGTGAAGGGAAGAAGAAATTTTGAATGTTATGAGACATTTTTGCAAAATAATGCCTGGGGAATGTCTGCATGTCTGTGGGTACAGGCGGTTCTTTGCCTCTTTCTGTGGGGAAAGGAGAGTTAGGTTCTTCTGTCTCTGCCTGTATGTCCCTCTCACTGATAAGGAAGGGCCTTCAACAAGCAGCAATGAGTTCTACTATATTCATTCTTCACTTTTATATTCTCCTGACTTTTACAGATGTTCTTTGAAAAATTGCATTAGGGATTTTATGATATTTAGAGCTGTCAGGGTTCTTCTATCCTCTCATCTCTGAGGCTGGGCAATTGCTGCACAAACATAAAAATAAGGTGAGAAGGTCACTGTTTCCTTTCATGTTCTCTGACAATAGTTTCCTTCTTCCGACCCTCTTTATTTCCCCCTTCATCACACTGTTCCTTCTACCCCAGAGCTTAATCACACTATCAAATACACCTAGATTATAGGCTTTTTTTAGGTCTCAGCTCTAGCAGAACCTTAGATATCATGTTTTAGAAAGGATGCTTTCTGTTAACACATCCCACTGGAGGTGTAACTTAGAGGTTGTTAATGGATTCACACTGTCTAAACCGAGGTTAGCATTATTGATAGGTTAGGGATCCAAACCGTTTCTCAGCTGTTGTTCATTCACAAAGTAAACCTGGGCATGCACCCTGGATAGCAGATCTGATGTTCTCCAACCAGGCTGTGTTCAGGTCATGCAGAAGACTGGGATCCTAAAACACTTCACAATATACCCCTTGAGGTATGTCTGGAAAGAGGAGCAGAATTTATAGCTAAAATATTAGCAGCACAGCTGATTGTAGTTTTTCCATGTTTTAACTTAAAACCCATAAATGACTAGAAAATAAGTGCTTGTGCTTGGAGCTGGGGATTCCAGCAGGCACAAACCAGCTAATGACCTGCGTGGCACACCACACTGCAGGGAGGGATGAGGAGAAGTTAAGGGAAAAGTGGTCGACTCACCACAGATCTGACCATGCCAAATCTGCAGAAAATGGGAGAGTTGCACTCATGGCAAGTGGTGGTGCTCAATCTGCTCCTTCAGCTCCTCCTCCCTCCTCATGGACAAGCAGAGCAACATCAGTGCTGCCCAGCATCTCCCTGCCCTGTGTTCCCTTTCCTGGCCACCTCTCCTTTCCTTGCTGCAATACAGGCTGGAAACAGCCTCTCCTCCAGGGCTCCCTGCAAAGCCTTGAGCCCGTGTGGCACAGCCCTCCTCAGTGTTTAATGCATAAATCTTTGCTCTTTTCCTGAACACCAAATTCAGAGTATTTCCAGAAGAGGCTGTTGTTAAAAGCAGTGATTTATCAGTGGGACAAGAAAATATGGAGATTACTGAAAACCTGCATCCAGACATTAATTCCCTAAAAATGAAACTGTAGTCATTAAAAAATTGAGAACTCTGAATCACGGAGGAAAAATGAAACTATCTAGACCAAACTAAAAGAAATGGTCAAAATATTGCACTAGAGATTCAAGAAAAGGAAGATAACCTCCATCCTGCTGAAGAAATTGTCCAATAAAATGGTTTTTCCCCTCCTTCATCAAATATTCAAAACTGTTTACCAAATATGTGTCTTTTCTCCAATAAAACCGTGGTGTGAGTTAAGCTTGTGAGCAGATGGTTGTAAGTACATAAAATTTAAAATCTGAAATTCAAGATGGTGTGAGCAGATATATAAATCATATGATATGTTTTTCTGATTGGATGAGCAAACCACAACTCTTAAAACCAGACTTCCATTGCAAATAGCAGCATTTTGTGAAATTCACCTTCTGTTAGTATTTTTTAATAGTTGTCTAAAATTAGCTGTTCCCAGGAACAACCCAGCCAGCAAACTCATTAACTAAAATAACTGCAGAAAACAAACACAGAGTGGGGGCTAACTTAGGCAATGAGACCTTGTTTTATAAATTTGAGTAAATATTAGTAGAGCGTTTAAAACAGTTTGTCCAGCTCTATCAAAAGTTCATGTGTGTTATGAATGTGGAGGGAAAATAAAATAAATTTTAAAAGCCATACACAAATCTTCTCAATGCAAGAAAACACAATTGAGAAAAGCATAGCTTCATGAATAACATTGACAAGTCAAATAATGAAATGTATATTCCTTTCACAAAAGACCACGCTCACAAAAATTTCTTCAGCTTTGTGCAAAGCATAGAATATTTTGATGAGATTGTAAAGCTAACTGGATTATTATCTTGAACTTCAGACTCTTGCCTGAGAACTTACATCAAGTGTTATCTGACTGGAAAAAAAAAAAAGGAAAAAAGAAAAATAAACCCAAATTTCTGCCCTCCTGTTCTCTCCTCTCTCCACCATCAAGCCCTCTACTACTTAATCTCATTTCTAAAGTTTAAATACATCAAACTTTGTGTGTAGCTATTGTAGATGGCAGGGACATTTTCGTCATAAAATCTAAAAATCTGAAATCTATCTTCTGCCACGAGGCCATACAACTTCCATAAGGAAATTTTATTTTAACATAAAGATATGTGGTTAAGGTAAGAACTGTGATGTAAAAAATCAGGGTTCAGAATCTGGATTTTTATGTACCAATAATTATTTGTAGACAATGGCGTTGACAGACTTTCATTTGTTTAGGTGACATAGTAAGAATATCATATGTGTTATACTTACCACTGAGGTTAAAGAAACAAATCCCATTTAGGGTTTTCTAAGGTGCTGTGGTGAAGTAGGAGAATCCAAGACATTACCGTTTACAGTGACATTTCTTACCCCTACTTTTAGAAGCATTGTTTCAATGTGGGGCAAAACACACTGACACTTTCTGGAAGGGACATTTCGGTTGCTCTTAAAGGGAGCTTAAAAAATGCTTTGGCAAACACCTGATTCCTTTCAGCAGGTCTCCGCATTTCTCCTGGAACTGGTTCCTCTCAGATAAAAAACAAGTGAATAAAGCAGCTTCTCTCAAGGCTGGAGAAGAGATAAGAGCTCTCAGGATCAGGCATGAAAAAGGTGTATCGGGTAGGCCTAAAATTAGAGGCTCTTATCTTTAAAGACAGCCCTGGTATACAGATGTGTGAGGATTTAGACATCCATCTAAAGCAAATGAGTAACTTTACATGAATTTAAATTTATGCTAAGGTCTAAAAATGTTATTTAATTTTATTTTGTGTATGTTTTTTAAATTAAATCACCCTATTTCACTCTATCCTTTGACCTTATCTCAGCTAGGTCAGAGTAAAGGTCCTTGTTATTTTGTGATCCCAAATAAAATGTGTGCTTTCCTTGTTAAACCCTGCTTCACAAGAGTAGTTCAGCTGGCCATAGCCATTGTCCTGCTTCTAGGTGAAGAAAGTGCTAATAAACAAGTTGTGCAGTGATGAGAGGCTGTAATAAGAATATTATTGTTGATGTATTTTTATCATGATTCTTCTTGTGTAAAGATTTTCATCCCAATCTTTCCTTGGGAAGTAATCCAAGAAGTGAAGTGTGTAAAAATCCTTGGGAAAAACAGTGGTAGTAACTGGTAGAGTATCATCAGTCAGTCATGTTTCCTGGGTTAAAATTCCAAGCCCAAATTCTTTCCCTAGGCTTGAAACTGGAGCAGTCAGCACCAGAGAGTGTTTGTTTTGTCATGGGAATGTGGTTGTTTTTCAGTTCAAGCATATGTTGAATGAACATGAGTTGGCTGCATGCAGCTGTGAAAGTGCATGAACACTGAACTAAACACAAAGACACTTAAAGAGGGAACATTGCCATCATTTTTGTACCTAACCACCCACAGAAATGGTATAGCCAGTGCTAGTAACAGAACACAAGCCTTCTGTTGATGGGGCCAGATCCAAATCCTACCCTCCTAGACTTGTTATTAACTTGCTATGAGAACTTGTTTTGTGAACTTGAGCATGGTACCAGATTTTTCCCATATGGTGTCAATTTAAATGTGGGATAGCAGCAAAGGCCTTGAAAACATGGGTCAAAAGTAGAGGACCCAGAACTGCAAACACCACACTGATGGGCCATTGCTGATCATGGAAGCAGCACAGCTTCGAGAGCTGCAATAGGATGGCATTCACTGAAGGAAATAAAAGTGTCAAGTGAGTGAGGGACAAAAGAGATCCCAGGTAAAAAAGAGGAGAAGACACCTGCCTCAAACTGGGAGCACAACTTCCCCCTGCCATCTTTGGGCAGCAAATGAGCAGCAGCTGAGAGTTGGGCACAGTCTAGGAAACCAACACTCTGTAACAGGATATATTCTCAGATGTGGTAGTGTGTTCTCTCTCTTTTAGAGAACTTGATCCCTTTAACCTGTATATTAAGACCACCAAGGGCTATAGTCCTCAACACAAACTGCAGTGACATGAGCTCTATGCCACTGTGTACTCATACTTAATTTAGGATTGATTGTTAAGCATTAACTGTGTTGAATATGCAGTGACAATAATTGTTAATGAGTAGGAATAAACCATTAAAATAATACGTATTGTTAATGAACATCAATCTGGTGGAGTTCTGCTTTAAAGTTTAAATTGATTTGATTGATCAGTCTTCTAAATATTCCCATCACATCAGTCTCCTGCTCCCTGAGACAGAGCTATGTATACACATAAACATATACTGACATATATATACGTATATATATATGTATATTCAATTGCAACATGTAAATGTCAAAAACAGAAGTATGAAACACATAATACAAAAAAAAATGAGAATGATAATAATTCCGAATTACTGAGGAGCTTGTTAACTAAACTGCTAAGAATATAAATAATTATCTTTATCTGAGGTAAATATTTATCTGAGGTAAATCTTTTGATCAGGAGATGCGTAGCATACAGTCTGATCACCAAATTTTTTTCATTTTTTCCATGGTAGGATACAGAAACATTCTGGGTCCTTACAATTAAATATTTCAGATTGTGTCAAGCTAGACTGTTAGGGATATTGTTACTGAGTAGTCTTTGTTCAGGACCCTCAATAAATAATCATTGTGTTTTTATTACAAGTGGCCAATTTGTCTGACTTCTCTTTCATGACAACCTCAACATGCCACAATTACATGATTTAATTGCATTGAACAATGGTCAGAATAAAGCAAAACATGGTAAGTTTAGGTTGCCACATTCATTGACATGCATTAAGTTCTTGGTCATAGGATCTTGTATTAGTGTATCTATAATGTCCTCTAGAAATCATGTATGCTGGAATTAAGACTTTCATGGGGATTCCAGACTTAATAAGTGAATGTTTCCAGAATGAAGGCATGATGTCAAGAAACCTGACCAGCTCAGCACATAAGACTGGCTGCTCTTTGCTGGGTAAAAATCTGGCTGATGGCCAGGCCCAGAGGGTGGTGGTGAGGGGTGCCACATTCAGCTGGCAGTCGGTCACTGCGGTGTCCTCTGGGATCAGTGCTGGGGACAGCCCTTCCTTATCAATGATCTGATCAAGTGCACCCCCAATCAGTTTGCAGATGACACCAGGCTGGGTGGGAGTGTGGATCTGCTGGAGGGCAGGAAGGCTCTGCAGAGGGGTCTGGGCAGGCTGGATCCAGGGGCTGAGGCCAATGGTGTGAGGGGTAAAAAGAGGAAGTTCTGGGTCCTTCCCTTGGCTCACAACAACCCCCGCAGCTCCAGACTGGGGACAGAGTGTCTAAAAGTTGCCAAGCAGGAAAGGACCTGGGCATGCTGGTGACAGAAGGTGCCCAGGTGGCCAAGGAGGCAGAGGACATCGTGGCTTGTGTCAGCGACAGCGTGGCCCACAGTGCCAGGGCAGCAACTGTGCTGGGCAGTGTGAGCTCACACCTTGAATCTTGGGTTCAGCTCTGGGTCCCTCAGGACAAGAGAGACATTGAGGGGCTGGAGTGTGTCCAGGGAAGGGAATTTAGCTGGGGAAGAGTCTGGAGCACGAGGAGCAGCTGAAGGAGTTGTGGAGGCTCAGTCTGGAGAAAAGGAGGCTCAAGGGGGAGCTTCTCACTCTCTACAGGAGGGTGCAGCCAGGCAGGTCAGGCTCTGCTTCCAGGGAAAAATTGGCAGGACAAGAGGAAATGGCCCCAAGTTACACCACTGGAGATTTGGATTAGATACTGTGGAAAATTTCTTCACCAAGAGGATTTTCAACCACCCAAGCAGGCTGCCCAGGGTTGTGGTGGAGTCAACATCTCTGGAGATATTTAAGAGGCTGGTAGATGTGGCACTTAGGGGTTTGGCTAAGTGGTGGGCTTAGTTGTGTTAGAAATGCAGTTCATCTTGGTCTTAAGGGCCTTTTCTAACCTCAATTGTTCTGATTCTGAGTTGAACTAATCACATATATTTCTGCATAGGTTTGCTTTGCAAAAAGATCTGCTGAAAGTGTTTCACCTGGTTCATTTTACAAAGAGATGATCTCTTTCTCTGAAGTCCCGGATACTCCCTAAAAAAGTGTCTCTGGAAGTTCTGGACATATTCAGATCATTTCCTACCAAGCAGAGGTGAAGACTATAACCTTAGGAGCAAAATGGATATTTTACCAGTGAGCACTATCACTGGCCAATAGTCTCACTGGACAATCATTTGCCTTGTCTATGTGAAACACTATTTTCTCCAAATATAAAGAAAAATAAGTGAGCTTCAAAACTAAAATGGTTTTCCTTGTTTTTGTTTTTGTTTTTTGTTTGTTTGGTTTTTTTTCAATTCCTGCTTGCTTTCAGAAATCTGAGGCAGGAGACCAGATTTTTTGTTTCTCAGTTCACTGAAGCATTCTTGTTGATACAAGGGACAAAGCAGGTGATTTACAGGTTAAGAAACTTCCAGCTTCTCAGTTGAGAGCAAACTGCCATTTTCCTCTGCTCTCCTTCTGCTGTAACCATTTGTTATGAGGTGCACATCATATTGCTTGCAATCCATGGATATCTTCCTTATCACTCTCAGATGGGAGTTCAAAGGATTAATTTTCCATGCTATGGGTACCTTTGGATTCATGGGAGAGTGTCTAGAGTTGTAAAACATCAAATCCAGTGTAAAGTTAGAGACAATCTATGGGCCATATTCTACCAATGCTGATGGATAAAATTTGGATGCCATAATCTTCTGCCTAAAAGTGAATCAGTGCAGAAAATGGCCCGGGTTTCCTTTGGAATAATAAATGGCTCATCCAAAGGATTCACATCTGTGAGCTGATGTCTAGCCATGCTGTTGAACCTAAGCCTGCAACCACAAGTACAGTGAGAATGTAGCAGACCTGTTCATGCTTTGTGGGCTGTCTGTGTGCCTGGTGACCAACTCTCAAGGATTCATTGTAGGTCCAAACTTTAGACTCACTGGCACAAATGTTTCTGACTTCACTAAAACATGTCTGATAACAAAAGCCTTGCAGAAAAAATTAGACAACTGTGAACTGGATAACTGAAGATTTCGTCTGTAAGTGTTTGAGATAAGGAGTGCAATAATAAAATTTGTCTGAATGTATTAAGTAGACTTGCTGCAGTTTATGCCTAATCATATATTTAGCAACATTTGCAAACAAGATCAGCAATTACACAGCTAAATGAAGCCAGCACGTGTCTGGCTAAGCCACAGTTTATACATAAAGAAAAACAATCTAAGATTTTTTGATTCAACTAAAGTGCAGTAAGAAAAAGGATGCAAGAAAGGAATGCTATGAATATCATATCACCAGAGCAGTCAAATTATCTGTCTTGTTGATAGATAAAATACTTTTAATGCATTTTCTATTTGGCATACAAATTTTCTGTTAAATGAATTTTAATCTTGACAGGTGCCCGATAGTCTTATTTTCCTTGATATTGTAATGGTGAAAGCAAAACGTACAACTGAGGAAAATACCTTTGTCTTTTAAGAATCTAGTAGAGAACCCTTTGGTGCAGTAGCCATAAGGTCCAAAAGATAAACATAGGAGACAGACAAGTGTAGATCATCTACATGAAAAACTGGAGATTGTGGAATAGTTTGAAAAAATAAAGATAGAAAGAAGAGCATAGCTGAAAGCAGAGCAAGCCCCTCTAAGTGAGCTTTACTAGATGAGAGGCATCTCTTCTCTTTGAATATACACATGTTCCATAAAAACTTTTGTTAAAAACTTAAATTAAAAAAGATTGACTCCAGTGGGAAACAGATTTGAGTTTTCAAGGTACAACACCTGCTTCAAATAAACATTCAGCCTTATTTGTCCCTCCCAGTTGAACTTCTCCTCTAGGAGAATGTTCATTTGTGTTACAAGAAAACAAAGTGAAAAGAAAAAGGAAAACGAAAAGAAAAATCCTCCAGCCACACTTTTACTTTGGACTAATATTCACCTGTGTGAAACAGAGTATTTTTTTCTCTTCCCACATAGGAGAATGACCAAGGACTGATTGACATCCTCAGCAGAATGCCAGCTTTTCAGCTCCAGACTTGTGGACGTTCCTCTACTCCTCAGAGCCCCTGCCCTAGAGGCATTTGGCTGTCTTGCTTATTTGATTGTGGTCAGATAGGAAGACTGAGCTTTGATAGACAGCTGTTCTCCTGCTGGACACTAATAGATTTGATCTGTTTTGTTTGCCTGTGGGTTTTTTGTTTGTTGTTTTTTTTTTTTGTTTGCTTGTTTTGGTTTTTGTTTGGGCTTCTTGTTGTTGTTATTATGAGCTCAATTTTCCATATTTTATTTTGAAATGTTTATTATATTCAAGTTATAGACTGTTAAGTGCTTGGAAACATTTGGTAGTCATGAGATGGGAAAAGGCATTTCAATTTTTCATTGAATTTTGTAAGTTGAAAGGTGAGATTTTGGAATTTATTTGAGATATACTCAACTTTCTGCAGTGTCAGCAAGCAGAATTGAAAAAAGATATACAGAAAATATTTTATTCTTAAAAATCTTTAACACTGTGTGACAAACTGAACTCCCATTCTCATTTTTTTTCTTTTTGTAGCAGAAAATTGTTGTGATTACTATGGCACTGTATATTTGAGGATGTTTATCTCAATTAGAAGACAACTTCTTCCTTTATCTGCTGTTCTCAGTGCCTTGCTGTGAGACCAGAACCTGTGTAAAGCTTAGTGGTTTTTGCATGGAGAGGTGCAGAAAGATGGACTCCACTTTCTTTCACTCCAATTCTGAAAAGAATTGGCTGAGTGGAAGCTGCTGGAGACTCCAGGAGAGAGTGAATATGGACACTTATACCTTTAGTTTCTTTGTGTCAAAAATTAACCTTGTGAGTTTTTTGCAGTAAGTGACTATAAATGCAGATAGCATGAAAATTTTATTATAATACTGAAAAGTTTCTGCAGATTCAATGACTTACATTCTTGTCCAGCTTCCTGGGACCTTGATTTTCACTTTGAATCCCACTGTGTGGTGCCTGTGAGAGCCATAGACTGAGGTAAGTTGTAAGTTGTAGCCCTCTATTTTTCTCTGTGCTCCTTCATCAGCAGAGATTTCTTTTCTCTGAACTGATTTTTTTTTTCTTTTAACAACTTATTAATAATCTGCACCAGTAAGGGAATGTGCATAGTCTGAAGTGACATTACGATCAAGTACCATTATTTTCAAAATGTGGGACTACTTCTCCTCTTAGGCTTGAATAAATCAATTTTAACCTTTCTGAAAAGTTGAGAGAGCTACAGGTGTGACAGTGAAAGAAGGGCACAGAGCAGTGCTTATGCCAAGATGATGCCTTATCCTCCACAGACCTGCTCTTGATGTCATTGCTTGCCAGCTGTTGACTTGCTAACTGAGGCAAAATATCCTTATTAAATCCTACTCGGTTTTTCACTGCAATTACCAGCATGAGCAGGGCAAAAATGTTTTTTTGTCTTTCATTGCTGATTACCAGCATCATTGCAGTGCCTTTCCCACGGGTTCCCAAAGATGTAAGTAGAGTGTGCATTAAAGGATGGCCTTAGGAAAGAGATAACACTGGAATGCACTCTTTCAATATTAGCCCTAAAGACTTGACTTTCCTTTCTTACCTCAGCCACAGTAAATGCATAATAAAATGAAGGAAGCAGCCTGAGTTTCATACTCTTCCTCCACTTTGCAGCTCTTTCATTGTCTCTTTCCTGCCTGCCTGACATTTGGGGAGCAGAGTAGCAAAATCCCATTTATTTCTGCATGGGTAAGGAATATTATTTACACTCTGTCTCAAGGGAGTTGTTCAAGTCACTGCATAAGGCATAGCGTGCATAGATGAATCCTGAATTGCCCATCACTCTCAAATAATATGAGGATGATCTATAAAAGTGCATATAAATCAAACGATGGAAATTCCCCAGGCTCCATACTCCATGGGCCAGTCCTTGTAGTACAACAAAATTCCTGTGTCAAATATATCTGTCTCTGAGGTACAGTTGAAACTTTAAAGCATTAACATTCTAGTGGAATATGGTTATGAGGGGACAGACATGAGTACAGACAGATAAACCTCTGGAATAAGAAGATTTTTTTCTGAAATAAAATAGGTCATGGATAATATATGGAGGAGGGGAAGCTCAGGTCGTTTCTTCAGACAACATTTTTCTTCTTTTGTGTGGTGAAATATATTTATTTACACACAAAAAATCGTTCTTTAATGGGCCTGAGAAAAGCCTCTTGGCACACTGAGACCGATCTCTTTTTTATTAATTTTACTGCAAAAGGTCAAAACTATATCTATTAAGTATATTTATACAGGAAAGTGCTAGACACACTCGATTACATAATGAGATTGACATCCGTGTCTTGTAAGATAATGATCTTGAGACACAGTCCCGGTGTAGCTCTGATCAAGTTAATAGAATTGACTTTGGACCCTTTTGTTTCTTCCAAGCTCTTAACCCAAAATGAATTGGGTTAATCTTTCAAGAAAGCTGTCTTAATTTTGGATGCCTTATTTGAGACTGTGGTCTGTGGTCTCTTGGTTTCCTTTTGCCACCTGGTAAAAGGGATCACTTAGACTTGTGCTTTGCTGAAATGGAGCTGCAATTTTTTTAACTTTTAGGTTTTTTTAAAGGCAGATATTTTTTGTGACATAGGAAGATTCTAGGCTAGAGAAACAATACAACTGTAAGAAAGCAAAGGTCTTTGTTGAAATCTGAAATAAAATAGATAAAATAATTCAAACTAACATTGTTTACCTGAAGGTTTTCCTTACCATTGGGCAGAGTACAACTCTCCTATTTACAGTGATACATAAACTCAAAGATATCTTGATTATTATCTTATGGGCAAGAAAAAATACTCTGATATTCTATTTTAGTCTAATCTCATCCATTATTCTGATGTCCTTCAGAACTGGTACCCCATATTCCAGTTCTAAAAACGGTACCAACCTTTGTTTAAATCATTTGTCACGTGTTGGCACTTTAGGGTTTGTGCTCTCCTCCCACCAGCCAACAGGCATTTTACTCTGTGGAAGGCACTGAAATAATTTGTGAGACCAGGGTCACCTAAGTAAATGTGTGACTTCTTAGGGTCATTGAATATATTGTATTTTCACTATTTATCACAGCTACTGAAACACCCAGATTTAACAATCTCTGATCATCTACTGGCAGTTCAGCTCTTAACTGGCTTCAAAATGCTGACTTTATGCACTGGGGAAAAAGAAACAAACCAAAAAAATAAACTGTTTTATCTATTAAATATGCAGTGTTCTTTTTAGGACAAAGCTTTTTGAGTTTCTATAGTAAGGTTGAAGAAATAAAGCAAATTTAGCAAGAATGTGTTGAAGCTTTCATCTCACTTACATTAATCCATATAAGAGCTGCAAATCCAGCCTTATCTTATTTAATCATTAATCTGGGATTCCTCTGTAGACAAGAGGGGCAATATAACATTTTCACAGAGTCCTATATCTCATCTTAAAATAGAGTGAATTATCTTGTGGGGGTGCTGATTTCTCTCCACCAAATGAACTTAGAGGGTAAGTAATTGTTTGATTAAAATGAGGCAAAAATAGTTTTAGAAGTTAAAATGCTGTGAACATAATTTCAAGGCAAAAATTTTAAAAGTAGGAGACACTTGAACTCCCCAAGATTTAAATATTGCAGCAAATTTTCTTGGTGACTTGAACTCCTACACCCCCAGTCCCTCTGAAAGCCACACTACCCACAATCAGCCAGGTGTCCAAATCTACACATACAGAGGTTGAAGATAATTTCTAGGAATTTAAGAGCTCACTTTCACTGGGATTTAAGGACATAATCCTGTGTGCCTTCCTTAGATTTTTGTTTTTTTGGTATTGTGACTGCTTCAGAGAGGCAAGCCAAATGCCAGGTTTTGGATGCTAGATCCTAACTTTGGCCTCCTGGAATAACCAACCCAGTGATGCAGAGCTGCAGCTGGGACACAGGACTGGGTTTAACGAGGTCCTTGATTAATCCTCCATAGATGCAATCATGCTCTGGATTTACCCAGAGATAAAAGTTTCCAAAGAGATCTGATAAATTCCATTAAGAATTCCATATTGCTGTTAGTTGCCAAAGGATGCAAAAAATGCACAGGATCTGAGAGTTCACTCCCAAGTCAGGGGCTTGCAAGTGCAAAGAAAGACTCTAAAAGGTTATTTTCATAAAACAAAGGAAGCGAGTTAAATGTTTCCTGCCCATAATTGAAAAATTGTCTCAGCAATAAAAGATACAGAACAGGGGGAGCAATGGCATGTAAACAACCAATCAACTTGAGACCTGCTCTAGCTTCATCCAACAATAATGCCTGCACTGTTAAATCTTTCTTGCAGGTGCTTTATTTTCCTTTACAGAACTGCACTGTATTTTGCCTTCTATATCTGGCACTGAAAACACATTCTTCTTTTCCTTCTGATAAAATGATGGAGTTTACTGGGTTTCATACTAATACAGAAAGAAATAAAACAGCAATACCACCTAAGTGGGAAGGATTTTGCAGTACCAGGACATTCATCTGGGTCTGTAAATACCGGTTAATAAATACTGCAGTATAAACTGAGATATATGACCAATACTGCAATGGTTTATGTAATAATAAAAGATGATAGATAGATAGATAGATAGATAGATAGATAGATAGATAGATAGATAGATAGATAGATAGATAAACAGACAAATTGAAAGAAAAAGACTTAATCCCTATCACTTCTAAGTCTCACAGTCAGATGCTGAGACACACAGGGATATCTGAGCTTCCATTAGCCTGCAAATTATTAAATATTTTTGACACAAAATGCTATTACATTAATTACTACCAGCCTGAGAAGATTTAACTCATCTTGGATAGCTGATGGCATGATTTTCAAACATTAAAAACAGTCTTCAGTGTGGTTCATAAACTTAGAAATTGATTTTGAAGTCACTCATCTCTTTGGAAATATGAAGACTTCTCATCATATTTCCAAAAAAGAACAACGTTGTGTCAGCCCAGCTAACTTCCTAAGGACAGCCCCGCATGGAAGCAGATTTTCTGTGGGCTTCCAGTAATGTCAGGGATGGACATATTAAGAGTGTGCTACAGATTGTTCCAGAAGAAATCCCATTTTATGACATTTCTCTCCTTAAAATCATTGTCAAGATTATTAAAAATTATAATATTATTAGATTTTTGTGGATTTTTTTCAGGAATCTAAGGTTACACAACAAGAGGCAGGACTCAAAGTACAGTAAATGTAGGGAACACTTTTGCATGTTAAGATGTTTGGTATGAGTGCTGGAAGGACTCGGTCCAATCCCCTTCCCACTGAAATCAGAAAATGATGGACATCACCTCCTAAGCACAATTGTTAATAGACATATATTTTATCCTGTTAATATACAAATGCAGAAGATTAATACATTGGAGAAACTTAGAGTTCCTTATAGCCTTTTTTTTTAAACAAAGTACTTGGAAATTTTTAAAATTCCAGCTTATTTAGAAACACAAATATTGATTCTTTAACTGAAAATTATGAAATCTTTTGAACAAATCAGAAACCTCAACTACATTCAACCAGGTTTCCTTTTGTGAAAAATTTGTTTTTTTCATCTAAACTATTTTTGTTTGGTTTTTGGTTTTTTTGTTTGTTTGTTTGTTTTTAAAGAAAAACTGTCAGAAAATTTACAAGCAATATTTCTCTCTCCCTTGCCAGGTTTTGTCTTGTGCTTGTAATCAATGATCTGAAATCTGAAATTGATGTTATTTTTCCTTCAGAATATTCTTTTGTTTAACTACAGCACGCCATGCACACACTGCTAAATCCCCTCTTCAGGTACCTGATCTTATCCTGTGTCTGCATTGCTTTTTTTTCTTTCCCCCACCTTGTGCTTATAAATGTATCTTTAAAGCCCACTATCTATCATTTGTTCTGAAAACTAACTAACTGTTTGCACATTTGTTTTCCAGATGTTGCTGCCAACAAATTATCCCCCAGTGATTTAAGCTTGAATTTCACCCATTACTGTTTAGCTTATAGGACATACTCCTGGAACTCAGAAGATTTTCAGCTTCAGTTTGTATTCCTTCCCTCAGGAAAACTCAAAAGAAAATAGTAAATTTCACCCCAAACCAGACCATATGAAAGGTTGAAATTCAACAAATGGCTTTGAAATATAAAATTAAATAAAATAATCCACTGTGCCATTTTGTCATAGTATCTAAAAGGGATGTGATGCTTAGTAGAAGACAGATCTCCCCTAAAAAAATCAATCTTAGTATAAAAGCAACACCAAGTCAATTACAGTGGTCTTGATACTAAAATAAAACATTCCTAAAGTGTATCGCTATATGAAATGTCAAGGGTTTTTTTTACACATGGCATTTTTCTACCAATTTTCCTAATTTCAGCTATAGAGTAAGGATCTCACTTACTCCTGCCTGGTAATTAAATCAGTACTAAACTGAGTGTACCAGAACTCATGAAGTTTTTACCGCCCGCTGTCTAAAATGAGAACTTTAAAAATCTCTTTCCAGGTGCTGCCCAGTCCTTTTAGGTCTCAATTTGGCAGAGCTCTGCTCCATTTCTTTGGTCATATTATACCTCTAACATGGAATTTGCCTGCATTGAGGCAAGGCAGAAGTGGAAAGACCAGTTTGAACTGAATGTACATTTCTCTTTATCTCCTTCTCTTACTCCTGAATTGCTTTGCATCAACCAGAAAACATTTTGGCATTTGGTTTGGGATTTTGGTTGCTTGTTAGTATTTTTTCTTTAATCAGCAGCATCATATGGACTATTACTGTGCAGCAGATGAGGCAACTTAGGACAGAAATAAAGCGCAGTGCTCACATAGTTAATGCTATTTCAGGGATCTATGCGTAAAAATCAATTTTAGTTATTCACAACCTTTTTTCTTCTTTCCTCACTCAATTACCTTATTGACCACTTATTTATAAACTAAAAAAGACACATATTCTCCCTGTCTGTTCCATAGAGGAAACAAAAAATGGTCTTATTTAATCCTGATGTTGGTGGAATTCTACCAAGGGAAAATTTGGCTCAGATGTTCCTGAATAATATCATTGAATGAAAATAGATTTTACTTTGGCTTAGTTATTCATTTTACCTCATTTTATTCTTAAAATATATGTTTGCGCATAATCTCACCAGATGCAGATGTCTGGTCCTGACTGTTAAAATTCAAGCAAATTATTATTTCACATATGCATAATAATATTGAAAACCAATAACATTTAACATGGTTGCATAATTTTGATACAATAAAGTCCTCACTTATGAGAAGTAAGGATGGGGAAAGTATATTTTTAAGTAAAGTACTGGAAAATGAAATAAATATGTAAATTAAACATTTTTAAAAGTTATTTTTCCCAGAAAATAAAAGTGGGTTGGTTTCGTAACTGCTAAACACCATTACCTGCTATTGAGTTCCACTGCAGAGAGTGGATTAACAGCTGTTGTCAGAAATTGTTGGTGTAATGGAATTATTTATGGTGTCATCTGTTTAATTCTTGTGGGAGATGTTCACACAGTCTGTCAATGAAGTGCATGAATACAGCTAAAGCATGGTTTATTGACTATTCCAAATTATTTCATTTTATGTATGGTAAAACAGGCAAATTTGAAAGTGTTTGCCTTATCTGGCTTCTCCAAGTTTATCTAATGAATGTTAGAGTGGTTTTGAAATATGGCTTTTCCTTTTTCTACCTCTGATCAGACTTCCTTGGTACCACTGCTGGGTTTGCACAGAAGTTCACATTTAACAAATACAACAGAACACTTTTATTACAAAGAGCACTACCTTGTAAAGATTGATGGAGATTAATTCTAGTCCACTCATTCTCATCTGGTACTTCAAAAAAAATTGGGATAAAACCGTTTGTCTCTGTGTGTTCTTATTTTTCATTTCTCTGCAGTTCTGCCATTGTCTCTCTTGGCTGGGGCTAGAAGCAGAATTGCAGAAATGCCACCAGAAAGGCTGTGCTACTGGGGAATAGATGAGGCATGTTGTTTCAGATTTAATTAGAAAAGTTTTGTACAGATTTGCTCTGTAGGCCACATTTCAACATTAAAGTTGAGGGCAGCTGATGCCATCTGCTCCATTTAATGCAAATTCAATGCAGCCCTTCGGCTCTTGGCAACTTACCAATACGGTCCTCAAATTATTTGGGCAAAGTATGACCACCCCTGCTGTAACGAGTGCCCCTGTTTTCTCCCCCCTCCCGCCTAAGCAGTGATGGATTTTTTTGTGCCTCTCTGGCTGGTCATGTATGATTTCGAGGAAAAAGATAGTTTCTATCAATCAAAAAACAACACTCATCATTAGTCTTCTGGGACACATGCTGCAAACCCTTAGGACCAGCTTTTCAAAGGAAGAGAATATTGGTTCTGATGTGAAGTTGATGGATGTTTCATGTACTGTGTGTGACAATGACACAAGAATTTCCAAGAGCAGAGGACCCTCCCAAACCTGTCTTAGCCGCTTTACATGATCCAGGCTTTAAAGAACATCTATGCCTCACTTCTTAATGGGTGCCAATGCTGAAAAATACAAAGAGATGCCCAGGAGAAAAAGTTGTTGTTAGAAAGTAATTATTTGTCATGTTATCTGTCCAATTCAGAAGGGAACTGCCAGGGAGCAGGGGTCTGGCTTTCATGTGACTTAGCAAAGCACTACAGAGAGCTATGGAGGAGCAGAAATTACCAATGAAGTAAAAAACCGATAATCATTATTACCTTTTTCTAATTTAAGCACTGCACAACTATGTATAAACTGTCATAAAAATACATTTGATCAGAAGAGCAATTTCTAAAATCCTCTTTAACAAACTGACATATATCAAAAGAAAACCTACCGAAAGCAACAACAAAAAAAACACAAAAAACCCAACAAACAAACAAGCAAAAAACCAAAACAACAAAAAACAAACAAAAAACCAAACAAACAAAAAAACCCACAAAAAGCCACAGACATACTCTTATCAGTGTGTTTGGTTTTAGAGCTGCCTTAGTAGATCAAACAGATAATTTTGTTTCACAGGAGGAGGTAGGAGACAAAGGGAGTCCAGGCGATTTTCCTCAGGTCACTTGGGAAATTTATTACAGACTGAGGGAACAGTCTGTGGGAACAGAACTGAGGGAACATATCCATGTGTCCCATTGCCAAGCTAATGCTCAAGCTACTCTTTGTGCTCATCATGGAAATACTATATCAAAAATATGATATTCATTCTGCCACAGGTGCAATATGTCTCAAGAATAATTGCACACTTGATACTTAAGAGAGGAGAAATTGAATGCATTAAAGAAACAAAATGGAGGGAGAAAGAGGGGAAGGAATAGAGTGAGTAGAATGCAATAATTCTGCTACCTGTGACTCTCTTTTCAACGTGCTGTCATGCCTTGAGATCTGTATTTCTTCATGTTTGTAGAAATCCACTCCAAAGCACTCTGCCAGGGACACAGCTGCACCAGCTACAGTTGCTGCAGGTTTCAGAAAGAGGACAATGCCAAACTCTTTATTGTGGCAAAAATTAAATGAGGAATAAGAATAACAAACCCTAAATTTTTCTATTCATCTCTTTGTTCTAGCAAAAATTAAATAAGAAATAAGGATAACAAAAGGCAAAATTATCTATCCATCTCTTTGTTTGTCTGTTTATTCATTTCTTGCTTTATTTGCTTGTTTGCTTGCTGTGGATAGGGACAGGCTGGATATTTGGAAATCACACTTTGTTAGAAGGGTAGAAAACCCCTGGGCCAGGGTATCCAGAGGGGTTTGTTACTCCCTGTCCTTGAAAGTTTTTATCATTCTCCTAGAAAAAGGCATCTGTGATCAAATCTAGTGAGGACAACAATCCCACTATGAGAAGAAGGTTCAAGGAGAACCTCCAGAGGTCTATACTTTCTATAGTTTTGTAATTCTTTAAGGCATTATTCATGGGGCCCCAGCTTCCACTGGGAACTCCAAACATTATGGTTGAACCTCTGGAGCTGGAAGGCTTAGCAGCTTCAAGGGTTTTCACATAGCTAAAAAATTTCCAGTTTAGGTACCTCTAAGTAACAGCCCTGTTAATAATCCCTGAATACTAACAGAGCCTTCTGAGGCATAATTTATATGTTTTTGAGACATAATTTAGATTGCCACTTTAAAACGAGATAAACCTTACAACAGAAGAACCCTTTCTATTCTTTGACCAGAGAGAAGTTATAGGAGGAGTAGGTGAAATAAAAACCTCTACAGTGCAGCTGCCTACACTGAGTTAGAAGAAAGGGGGTCTTCACTGAAACTGGTACAAATTTTTTAGTCATATGGATTTTTCCTTTTGGCAGAAAAAACGTGATTTCTCAGTACATATATTAGTCTTAGGTTAATATTCTGGTGCTAGTTTTCTTGATTACACTGAGCTTTGGATGAGGGCCTAATTCAAAATGCTTCTCTTTGGAAAGATTGCCGAAGAAACAAGCATCATTAGGGATGATACACTAGGTGAGGGAGATGGGGAATTTAGTTGATTGTTTCAACTGTGAGGTACCCAGAAATATAGTATGTTATGAGGTTGCTCTTTCTGCTTTGATATATTGTGTTTGTCAGTGGTGCCTGCCACACTCAGATAGGCACCTCTTCTTGTTTTGCAAATGTAACTGTCTCAATAAGGATAATTAAATAAAGCCCCTGAGGTCCCATGTACCACAGTTTCTATTTCTTTCTTTCTGTTCTAGCCCATGAAGTGGAGGGGGGAAGGGTACAAGCTCATTACTTCCCAGTTTACTTTTGGGAGGGTTGTCGCTGCATCCATGCAATGCACTGTACTCTACTTACGAGTCTAAAATCCAAAACCTTCCAAGACAGTCATCATCTTATGGGGTCATTAATTTGTCTGGGGTACACGGGATGAGTGAAAGGCCTTTGCTTTTGGGAGGTTTCTGAAGGCATTTGAACTGACATTGCACCTACTTCCATCAATTCAGTCACTCTTGTTCCTGAAAGGTGAATGTGCACACTTAAAACTGTGTTTCAGGAGTTAGAGTATGAATGAAACTAAATAAATCAAAGCCTGTAAAAAAGGAATTTAGTTTCCAGAAAGAATTTTCTGAAACAACTTAAACAATTTTCCCCCTGAAACAACAAATAAAGCTCAATCAGGAATACACCATACATGTTACTTTCTTCTATGTGTTAATTGCTCGTTTCACTATGAATATCTTAAGTAACTGCATTGAAACTAAATTAAAAAAAGAAAAAGAAAAAGAAAAAGAAAAAGAAAAAGAAAAAGAAAAAAAAAGAAAAAGAAAAAGAAAAAGAAAAAGAAAAAGAAAAAGAAAAAGAAAAAGAAAAAGAAAAAGAAAAAGAAAAAGAAAAAGAAAAAGAAAAAGAAAAAGAAAAAGAAAAAGAAAAAGAAAAAGAAAAAGAAAAAGAAAAAGAAAAGAAAAAGAAAAAGAAAAAGAAAAAGAAAAAGAAAATGATGTCCTGGTTGGATGTAAGTCACCTGGGATGACCAGTATGGTAAATTTTTAATAAGAAGATGAAGCATTGAGTGATTTACTGCTAATCCCATTGTGTGAGCTGGAGGAGACTAAAGAACAAAGGTTTACCATCCCTTTGGAGATTTGTTTCATCTGCACATCAGCCTACAATTAATGGCCATTTAACTGTTGTTCTCCTGCTGGACATTGGTGGATTGATTCAGTAAATAAAAGTGACAGAGCAGTGTCCCATGGCAGTATAATAGAAACTGGCTGCACCTGTTATTTGCGAATCATTGCTTGCCAGGGCATTGACCTTTTCTAGTCTAGCTAAAACTAATAGGAGAAATTATGGGACTGATTAGTTAAATTTAATTATAAGAAGTTGTATGGCAGAATCTCAGTTCCTTGAAATTCATTGCAAACCACAGTACTGTGTCAATAACACCAACTCCTCCCCTTTCCCTAACTAGTCTTTACCTTGTGGTAATGAAAGGTTGGTTAGTTAATACTTATCAAAGCAAAAAACAATTATTACTTATTCTTAGGGCTTTTGGGGAGGGAAAGATTACTTGTTAATGAGCAGTATGTGACATCAAAGTCTGCTATGGCTTTCTCTTTTCTAGTGAATAAAGAGGAGGGAAGGATTATGCTGAGGGAAGAAAAACAAAACAAGACGAAAAACGCTGAAACTGTAAACAAAACCCTAGAAGTACATGGTGCAAGCATGTGTTCTCTGCATCCCAATCCAGTAAGAAAACAGCTGCTATCCAGTAACTAAGTATTTACAAATATTTAATGACAAGCTTGTCCTCTGTTTCAGCTGGCAGAGGTAAGAGGAGAGGGATGGGTATAGAGAGGGTAGAGGAAATCAGAGCAGAGTGATTTGATTTCTTTATACCTGCTGCTGTTACCAAAGGCACCAGAGAAAGAAAACTGCAATGGGTTTTACAGCTGGCCTAATACTCTGTTTCTCTCTTGAAACAAGCTGGCTACAGGGACGGATCCAAAGCTGGTCAGGAACTCAAAGTGGCATGTGTTAGCAGGGAATAAAACAGAGTTTGCAAGATGGTGGCCAGGACTGCAAGAACTGCATAAAACTGTTGTCACTGTTGAAGTTTTCAGCAGTTCCTGAGGATTTTTTCAGAGTGTATCTCCACGTTTATTCACTAATATTTTGATTAAAAAAAAAAAAAAGAAAAAATAGAGAAACCAGTAGGCCTTCTTTCTGTTCTTGAATTTAAAAAATGCAAACCCCAAATTCTTCTTTACCACAACTTATCCTGGAGGGTAAGAAGAAAAAGCAAGACCCACTTAGGTGACAGAGTTACTTCAGGATGCACAGGCACTCTGTTAGCTGCTGCCCTGTGGAGCTGAGCTGCAGGAGCAAGGTAGGGACAGAGAAGCATGCTTATTGATTAAGACTAAGGAAATTGTGACATCCCCAGTGCCAGAATTTGGCTGGCTATGCTCACAATGTTCTCCAAACCAGGAAAATGCAGGTGCAGGTAGGCTGATACAGGAGGCCAGCTGAAATGGGTGCAAAGCCTGTCTGGGATGGAAAGCACAGAATGAATCCTCCTATCCCCTGAGCTTCCTGGCAGGAAGCAGAGAGAACAGTATAAAAATGTGGCTGGACTCATTTATTGCACAGCTCAAGCTCTTCACAGAAAGCCAGACATGTAAACATGTGGCTAACAATCCTAAAATTAATGTGCTGTGTTCAAATGGACCTCGAACAATTTGCTTTCATTCTGTCAGCATTTGCTTCTCTGAAAATAGAGGGGAAAAGCAAGGGGGGAAAGGGGAAGAAAATAAGGATGAAAGTAAAGGATTAATAAAAGCCAAACACAACAGAGTGTGTCAGGCTTCTTGAGAGGTCTCCAAACATCTGTCAGACAGTGCACATCAGACACAGTGTGTGGTGTAGCTGGTATTGAAAACCATGGCAGAATCAGAAGTGGCACAGATGAGGCAAAAATATTTCGCAAGGAACATGAGTAAGCTGTGACTATCAGTGAGGGGAAAAAAAAAGGCAAAAGAAAAAAAATCAAAAAAAAAGCCATGTTTCTACCCTTGAAACTTTGGAAAAGCTGTAGTTTTTGGAAAGCTTGGCCACCTTAACCTCCTTGCTGACTGTCTGCTGTTGTTTAAATGCAGAGCAGAAGATACAGCTCTTATCTCCCTCTTGGCATCAGCTGTGCTGCCATGAACCAAATGCTATGATGCATAAAATCCTGGAAAAAGGAAAAGTCTGGAAATCATGAAGCAATAACTCAGAGTACTCCTCAAGCAAGAAAGGGCCCCACTGTGTGAGATGGCACTTTTCACAGAGACATCATAATGGGCAATCTGAGTAAAAAGGAGATAATTTGTGAACAGAGGAAGAATAGAAAGGGAACAAGATTTAACCAAAGTCATGCAGTAAGACAGTAGTAATAAATAAATAAATAAATCCCAGGTCTAAATATTTGGTTCAAGGTGCATCCAGTAAAATAATATTTCCTGGAAAAGCTTCTCCACTGCGAATTGGAGTAGATCTTCTCGTGGACAGTCTGTCAAATTCTGGTCAGTGTCTGCACCTATGGAAAAAGCTAGGTTTGATATGCTGAAGTTATTCTGGAGGTATTGCAATTAACAATGAAGTCTTGACTACAAGTCCAGACATTTCTTGCTAACTTGTTTTATTTTTCACATTCTCTGTTTGTCTGTAACTGCACATCTGCTCAAATATGGGACACTTGGGTTACACAGCAGATTATTCAAAACCACCTCCAAAACACAGGAAAATTACTTTGCTTTTTTTGTGTCCCTCAGCTGTTCCTATAACTTCTTCAAAAAAAAAAAATTATTCCTCATGTTAGACATGGTGCCCCTTGGGTGAGTAAAGGCTGGCGATCTTTAATTAAATTAATCAAAGCCAGGGACAGAATCTGTGGGGAATATTGAGAAAGCCTCTAGGTTAATTAATCAGACACAGAGAAGTAGTTTAGGCTCAAAACATAGCTGTTGTGCTTTCTTGAAACACAAACTGATATGAGTGGAAATATTTTCAGTTGCTGTTTTTAAAGGGCAGTGAAAAAATGTTTCATTCAGTTCTTCAGCTCATACAAGGTCATAGATGATTTAACCTAGTGAAGGCAAACTACTTCTAATTTTAGTCTTAGCCTCTGTCCCCATAATTCCTCAAGTCCAATTCTTATTTCTTAATATTTTTTCCCCCCGTTTTTATTTTTTTCTGTCTCGTAAGTACAAATTTACTACTCATGAAAGAAAGTAACTAATTACTCCTGGAGAAAACCAGGCAAAGTGATAAAAATTGCATCTTCTTTTGTCCCTGTGCAATTACGGAAATTGCACATTTCTGTCACTGTAAATAATCTACTGTGTGCCCCAGGACCCAGAATCAGTCATGGACAAGTGATTCAGGGCAGAACTTCAGCAGAGTCATTGGTGGTCTCTCTTGACCTTTTAAAGAAAATATGTCCAGTGAAATCCTCCTGCCTGTATACAAAAAACATCGGATGGGAGGCCTGCTAGACTTTTACAGGAGCAGTGGAGAGAATTGACAGATTTTTTAGCAGCTCCTGTTTGGGTGGGTTTTGTCTCTCCACATTGTCTCTCTACAGCCTTTTTCATTGCTATCAATCCCTCTTTCATCCCATAATTACTAATAAGGTCTAACAAGCCCTGTTTTCCAACTTAATACCTTAGAGAAATGTCCACAAATACCTTGGGTGGGACTTCATTTTTTATTTTAGATGTGACCATGCCCAGGTCCTGGGGTTTGCAGAAGAATGAGGTAGGTCTGGCAAGGCAGTTTAGCACCATGACACAGAAGGCTGGTCGCCTCATTCTCACAAGAATTCCTATTTTCTTTACATTAATTTTCTACTGTAATCTTTTCAGTTCTGTCTCCTCTCTATGATGTTTTATACTTTGCATATGCCTCTTTCTTGCCCTTGATTGCTTTTTGCCCACTCCTATTCATTCAAATTAGCCTTTTTTACTTCCAGCATATTTATTGCTAGTTGGCATGAATAACCCTTGGGTATAAATTAATTTATATTTGAATACTTTCAATTTCCACTCTAATTCATATGTTTCAGTTAAGTCCCTGATGTCAAAAAGGCTCTCTGGGGAAGAGTGGGTGGCTCAAGGGATAGGTAATAAACTCCCTTGTCTTTTCCCTGTGGACCACTGGTTCAACGGGGCCTATAGAGAATTAGTAGTAGCTGACAGTCCTTTTCTTCATTGGTTTTACAGACTTAAGCTGCACAGGCTCCAGTGCTTTCATACCATTATGAAAACTGGGAAAAGAAGGATTTTTTTTTTCCCCCTCAAATATATTTAGCCAAATAGAAGTTTAAACAAAAGGATTATATTTACATGCTTCCTTCTAGCTGTTCCCAGGATTGGGTTTGGGTTATTTTTATGTTTATGGATTTTTATTTATATTTATTATACACATATATACAATTTCAGTTCATTTATGTTTAATTAAGAACTAGGAGGAGCTTTTGTTTTTGAATCAGAGCATGTTGGTGAGAGGCAAACAAGAACCACTGCAGAGGAATTAGACTATCTGCTGTTCTTATTCTCAGTTTGCCACTTAAAGATGTAAAAGTCTCAGGTGAGGTCAGGTTCCCCTTATGCAAGGTGAGGTACATGTGCTTGGTCAGAGGGAAGGTAGATTCCAAAAGAGCTTGCTGTCTGCATAACAAGAGGGAACAAAATGTCTCCCAATAGCATTTCACATACTTGTGATGGATTTGGAGGGATGAGAGAGGAAAGAACTGGATGCAAATCTTGCTAAAAAACTCTCTTTCTGTCAGGTAGGGAAGGAACAGGACTCTTTTTACAGCTCAAAGCTATGTATCTAGGCAAACAATGTTCTAAAATCCCTCTATTTATTTCCTGATATTTCAGCCCCCTGTTTTCCCACAGACCCAAAGCCCCTGTGATTTGTTTAGTTTTCCCTGCTATTTATAACACTGGGGTCAACCAATTAGACAACAAGCAAGGGAAGGGGAAGAAAAAAAAAAAAAGAAGGTGGCAGAGGTGACCAATCATATGGCATAAACAGTGAATCAGGATTAGTGGACATTCATAGCCAGCAGCTTGCAAGAAATCCATAGGCTCGAAATTGTTCACACAAACTGCTCAATGAGCAAGTGCAAAGACACTAATCCATAAAGGTCACATTCCACCCTTGCAGATTCCTCAGACGGAAAAGGGAAGGAGGGGGACTAAATTAGTTGCATAAATTATTTGCGATGAATATTCCAAGAAGCTGCGGCTGTGTTTGTTTGTCACTTCCTACCCTAATGTCAATTAGTCAGGGCCAGATGTTAGCATACATTGACAACAAAACTCCCTCCAGGTCCTGAAGCAGAAAGTAATGAGTGAAGGTGGCAGATCTATGCTAAAAGGGTCTTTAATAGACTGAGGTCTAGGTTTTTACATGGATTTAGGTATCTAAATCCCTTTGGAGACCTCAGCTGCAGACAATTCAGTGAATGCATCAAAGAATTTTGGCACATACTTATTTTTCTCTCATTTTGCTTCTGGCAGTCTGGCTGCTGGGCAGACAAAGAAGGGGTCAAAAAGACCCTGAAAATCTGAAATAAAATTTTAAAAAATTGCTGGTCAGCACTGATGCCAGGAACAGAATTGGTTTAAGGCCATCAGCAATACCTAAAACTGCCTGTAGTTTTAAAAAAAGCTTTTTTTTTTATGATTTGCTGTAAGAAATGATTTTTAAAATTAGACCTGCATTTCTGTCGTTTCTGTGAAAAGAAAGATGGAAGTAACTTTTTTCTATTGAATTTAAGCTTTTCTTTTTTTCTTTGTTGTTGTTGTTGTTTTTAGTATTGTTTTTTACTTTAGAACTTTAGAGCTTCTCATAAATAAATTGAATTGCTGGTCTGAACCATATCACAAATAGAGGCTCTGTGATCATGGTTTCAACATATAGTATATGATATGGGAAACATATTATAATCAAGCATCAGGGAAGATGCAGTCCAGTAAGGAGTCATTCTTTATATGGAAGATTGAGGGCATTTGGCACTGCAATTCCCATTCCCATAAGGCACCACAGTACTGTAACCAGATGCAGTTTACTATTGAACTGACTCCAAATGAAACATTCTCATTTAATTTAACACACAAAAATTAAATATTTTGATCTGGGAATCTGGAAGCATTTTGTTTTGACTGAAAGTGTCAAAACTAAACATTCCAACATATCTGAGCAGTTTTTATTTTTCAACAAAAACTTTTCACATAGAGGAAAAATATATTTTTAGGGTTTTTTCGTATTTTGGTTTTCTGTTGTTTTGGGGTTTGGTTTGTTGGTTCAAGTTCAAGATAACAATATGGAAACATGGGCATGGAAGTATCTAAAGAGGTTGCCTAATACCTTGTCTTGACTAAGAAAGATCGGGTATTCTAATATCATTCCCAGCCAAAGTGTATCAAGTGTATTCTCCAAATCTTCCAGAGAAAAAGATTTCCAAAGCATCCACCATAATCCTGGTATTTGATCAGTCTCACGATTAACTTTTCCCTCTGATTAAATCTTCCCGTTGCAATTTCACTTCTACTACCTGTCATGCTCCTTCATTTTACAAGAGCCTTCAATCTATCTAAAGATTGTCATTCTGAATTTCCTTTAGTAAGTTAAGGCACACAAACTCAAATACAGTGACTCCCTCTGGGCTCTGTGCCATGATAACCATAGGGGTTTGGTCCAGTTTGGTGGAACAGAGATCCTGTTGCCTTTCAGGGTGCTGTAGAGTAGAACAGACCCCACACAGGACAGGCAGGTACAGCACAGAGCCTTTGGGATTCCTCCTCTTAGCGGAACAGCAGATAGAAACAAAGTCTTCTACGCTAAGACTTTGTGGATGTCATGGGTGCCACACTGTAAGATATAAAGCCATTGGAGAGTGTCCAAAGGAGTGATGGGCATGGGGAAGGGTCTGGAGGTGAACCTGTTTAAGGAGTGACAGAGGTCACTTTGTTCATCCTGGAGAAGAGGAGGCTGAGGGGAGACCCCAGGGCAGTCACAGCTCCCTGTGAGGGAAGAGGAGGGGCAGGATCTGATCCCTGCTCTGTGACAGGGACAGGACCCCAGGGAATGGCCTGAAGCTGTGTCAGGGGAGGTTTAGGTTTGGTATCAGGAAAGGTTCTTAACCCAGAGGGTGTGTGGGCACTGGAACAGCTCCCCAGGGAATGGGCACAGCACCAAACCTGATGGAGTTCCGGAAGCATTTGGACAAAGCTCTCCACCAAATAAGGTGGGTTTGCTGGGGTGTCCTCTTCAGGACAAAGGGTTGGATTAAATGATCTTTGTGGGTCTCTTCCAATTCAGAATATTCTATGATTTTATGGTTCTGTGAAAGGCAATAGGTATTTGTCTAGGTAACTGTGTTGGCCTTTGGACACCAGCAAAAAATACCTGCTATGGTCTAAAACACCCAACTGGCAGATGGGTATATTTGGTGTTTATATACTTAGGCTGTAGGAAAGCATCTGTGTGTAGACACCTGGGTAAAGGTGTTTTCATCTACAAATTTAATCTGACCTTCAATGTCTACTTCCTTCACCACTATTCTGTTTTCTTCTCCTTAGGCTGAGAAGGCTAATTAGCTTTAGGGTAAGCAGTGATTCCTTCAATGGCTGTCAGATTTTTTCCTAAACTTTGGTTATGTTCTAAGAATTCCTTTAGCTCTATAGTTAGCCCTATAATTTTTGTTATTTTATTTTTATTTTAGGAATAATTCTTCTGAGTCCCATTCTTGCTTGGATTAACCTTATCCACTAAATTTCAGAGCTGGTGGAGTCTTAAATTTGTTAGTTTCTTATTATTTTTTTGTCCTTTCTTCTCTTCTGAGGATTACACATTCATCCATTTCATGGCTACTTTATCCTAAGTTTATTACATATTTCATATTCTGGGTAGCTAGTTATTGGTTAGAGGATTCCAAGAAGGACTACCTTCTTGATTTTTCTGCCATTTATTTGAAAAAAGAAAAATATAATTAAGTTTTTAAAAAAATATTAAATCATGTTAGACTACAAGGTATTTCTAGCATGTGTTTCCAACATAATATGATGCCAACATAATGCAGTCTTTTCATAAAATAAAATTATTACTTTCTCCAATTTATTGTTAAGCATATTTGAAGATGTAAATGAAAGATAGTTAAGTTTTGTTGAGTTAATCCCCAATGAACATTTCCACATGAATATGTGCCATGGCTTGCTACAGTGTCAGATCAGATTCACACAACTTCGAGTGGTAAATTCTGTCCTTTCATCAGAACTGGTTCTCTCTTGCAAAGCAGATTACCTTGTTGCTGTTGTTAGAGCAGACTTTCATATGGTTTTATTGTGGGGTTCCACTTGTAGTAAAATCTTGCAAAAGAACAGTCAGCTCTCTCTGTTGCTAATATTCTGATCTAGAATTTTTTGGGATTTTAATTAATTTTCCTATTTTGACATCAGGCAATTCACATTCATTCTTTTAAAGATATAGATCAGTCCAGCCATCATTTAATCTCTTTCTTTCTAAGATTAAAGGCAAATCCTTAAAAAAAAAGCCCGAAGGATGAATAACTGTACCGTTGACTCCTGACTAAAATCATCTATATATCATTGGCTTTTTTGAAGGCCAGAAATCTGTCATCACAAGCAACCAGAACATATTCCTTCCTCCAAGATTTTTGTGGTCCTAATCCTCAAAAGAAGGACACTGACAAGTATTTTTAACACATTTCCACTGATATTGCATAAATCCAGAGGCATTTATATGCTAATAAAATCAAAATAGATGTGATTAGTGAGTGGAGAGTGTCAAGATGGCTGTCCTTTTGCCATCAACCCATGATAACAGCACTGACGCTACATTAAGGCTCTGCATATTGCATAAACCAGGAAAGGTTATAGGACATGACAGACTTAGATAATAGTAAACCCTGAGAAATCATACCCTGCCTATTACATATTTATTATGCATTACAAATTGTAAATATTTTAAAAATAAAAAATATCCAAAGATACAGTGTGGGTAAATTCTTAATGCCTAATGAAATTATTCATGATATACAAAAAGCAACCTAACTCAACAAATAAGATGAAGGTTAATGCATGCGGATGAATATAAAAGAGAACCCAGCCCTGACGACTAATATGCTGTGTCCTTCCCCTGGTTGATCCCAGAGTGAAATTAATGCAACCTCATTTTCATCATTAAGAGCTATCCCTAGAGCTGAGGTGCAGAAGACCAGATAGGAAGCACAGAGCAAAATCCTGACCCTTTCCTTCCTTCAATTTCTCAGAAACTTTCACAGCTATTTATAAATATATATAAAATCTACCTTGTATTTATCTTTCTTATCTCCATCTTTAATTCATACTTTTCCAGTATTTTGCTTCATCCACTGTCTAACTCAAAAAGGTCAGTCTCAGGTTGGAAAGGCCTGTGATGTGTAATGTTTGCTGAAAATAATAGGAAGCTCAAAAAGAGGTAAACAGAAGGAACAGGCATAATAGGCCCATGGAGGATTCCATTCTCTTTCAAGGATTTCTGATGTTCTTACTTATAATGATCACAGATCACAGTGCATCATGTCTAGAATTTCACTTCCCTTTCATTTGTAGCTGTAAGTCTGCTGGCTGTAGAGTGAAAATTAGTCTGGAGCCATTTGTGGATATTATGAGTTCTCCAGCACTTTTGTCAGTCCATAGATGTCAGCCTGTGGCCAGACCAGATAGTAAAAGTTTTATTTAGCTTCTGTCCTTTCCTGAATTATTTCAGCTGTTTGCCTGGGTGTTTTACACGTTCCCATTCCCTGAGCTAAGGAATGGGATGGCACAGCTAAGTGTTAAACACAATGCCCCCTGATACTCTGGAAAAAATGCCAACTGTGTAGTGCAGAAAATGGGAAGGCAATATTGCAACACCCTCCTTAGCCTCACAAACTTGAAGGAATAGCACCACTCTGGGAACCACAGCTCTCCACTGTTAATCTCTCCCACTTAATGACTACTTGCAACAACATTCTTCCTCAGTAATGCCTCACAAAGGCTATTTAGTTCTGCCTCATCACACCTCTGTTCCCTAAATCCCATTATTTGCAACCAGAATCCTGGGCTACAAAGGCAGAGGTTTGATCCACGTCCTCCCCTGTCTCTTGAGACAGGCTGTTTGGAGTCAGGGGCTCTGCTCTCCCCCAGCACTGTCTGCTGGGGAGCCTCTCTCACTCTTGGGGTTCAGTGACAGCTGCTGTGGGTTACCCAGGGCTGCACATCTGCACTTCTGCACTGTGAGGCATTCATGGGTCACATCCCACTTCTGGTGCTTTAACTGAGGTGCCTCCAGAAGACTTTCCACCATGAGGCCCCTTCTCCAGACTTTCAGCAGTGAAGGTGTCTCCAGAAGACAGTTCTTCTCCAGAACTTCCACTCCTCTTCCTTCACCAACTTAAAGGATGCAAAAGCCGCTGGTCTTTAACTGAGAGACCTCAGTCTAAGCCCTAAAGCTACATAAGGAGCAAAAAGATGAGGCAGAGCAATTTGAGCAGCAGCTCCTGAAGGAATTGTGCTGGCCACCTCTGCATTATACAACTGTGTGGAAAAATGAAGCCTGGTTTGTGACCTGAGATATTTTCACACATGGAAGAGGGACATCGGGTGGTGTGTGTGAATCTTCACAATGTGTAATCCATGATTCCAGCCATCTATTCCTCAAGTTTAGCCTTATAACATAAATGAAAATATTCTCCTAGCTTTTTTTTTCTGAACTCTTCTTCAATAAGTTTTTAATAAAGAGAAAATAATAAAGAAAATAAATAATAAAGAAAAATAAAAGATTTTTCTAGTGTAGGTGGAAAATTAAGAAATCTGAGCTCATGCATTTCCATGAAGGATCAAATGTTATAAGTGAGAATAACTCGCTTATAACATCTGTCTCTGTGTAATAATTGTGAATACTTTAATTTGTGGCCTGACCCAACTCATCTACTTGTGCCCTCAACACAGGAAATCACTGAGTAAATCAGGACAGGAGCAGGAAGGACATAAAAAAATGAAGATGAGCCTTTTATTGTTATTCCCATTTTTTTCTTGTTACACCAACTGTCTACAAATTTCTGGTGCAAAAAAAAGTCCTCCCACCCCTCCTTGGAGGACCCTTCCTGTTCTCCAGGAACAGTCACTGGGACTGAAGAGTACTACAGTACCTCTATGCCCTGAGGACTACACTGAGATGTCTCTCAGCTCAAACCTATCATAAAAATGCTCCCACAGAACCTCCTTGCTGTCTTCCTGTCCTTTGGACCTGTGAGTGCCATCTCAGTAGCTTGCATATACATAAAAGTTGTACAAATGATTCAGAAGCTGAAAATGCCTCGGCATCGATCAGAGCGGGGGGGAAAGAGGTCCCTATTTATTATATCTGTTCTCTCCTCTCAAATCAGAAACTTAGTCTTATTTAATTAAGTTGTAAAGGTTTTTCTTGTAAATAATCACTTTATCATAATTTCCTGAAACTATCTAATGGGAGTTGGATGTAAATCAGAGCATTTATCATACTTCCTACTGTCGGTGTCATCACATGCTGAACCTCTGGATCTTTCTGAGTAATTGGTATATCCTTGCCTTCCCTAACTCCTTCCCACCCTCTCTTTCTTTTCTTTTCCCCTCCCTCCTCACCACCTTGGGTTGGGAAAAGCAGTGCTGACATTCTGAGGAACAGTCTCTGCAGCGGAATGTCATTAAAATTAAAAAAATACTGTTGGAAATGATGCACAGAAAAAAGAAAAAAAAAAACAAAAACAAAAAAAGCAAAAAACAAACCAAAAACCAACGGGTAATTTAGGAACCAAAAACAGTGACATAAGGTGCGGAATAATGGAATATGGAAAAGAAATTATGATGATGCCTAGTTGACAGATTGTTGTCATTCAACTCTCAGGGGCTTTGTCACAACCTTCCAGTAGGGATGCAGTCTTGAACATCTGGCCAGCAACTGGTGCAGAACCTCCAGGCCATGGAACTGTGGGGAAGTAGCAGGAGGCCCAGGGAGGGGGGCAGAGATCCCTGTTCTGCCTCCAGCTTCCACCATCACTTCTGTGATTCCTTTGGAGGACTGTGGCTGTTGAGACAAGCGTATTCCTCCCAGGGGAAAAAATGAATTAGGTTAAATCAGCCTTAAAAAAATCGGTTGACAGAGTTTTATCATTCAGAGGGGGTTTTGGCTCCTTTTCACCATGACACTTCAAGATTCCCTTTAAATCTGTAAAAGAGAAATGGGGGCTAGGGTGGACATGTTTGCAGGAGAGTTGCATTTCATTTTTTGTTGTTTCAGCGCTCAAATCATAATGCAATTTAAAATACAGTTCCTTCCTGGGCATATAGAGCCCTTCACAGGGATGGAAAGGCTCATCTGGAGCCTTGAGTTGAGCACAATAGGAGAAAAAACCACAATAACCCTACCAGGCGAAGTATATTTTCATTTGCAAAAAAGAAATTACAGTGAATCAGCACAGCTAGCCCAGCTGAAAAAGGTGAGATGACCCCCTGAGATGACATTTCAAAAGTGAGTAATTACTGATCTAGCCAAACCCTGTGATTCTGTGGTGCAAAGAGTACACTGGTTTTCTTTTGTTTGATTTTTTTCCCTGTGTGACTTCAAAGCAAATTTTCTCTGAAGCAAAATGAAGGTTTCTATAACTTCTATGACAAAAAAAAAATCAAAATCAAAAGAAAAAAAAATCTTAATTTTACAAAAGCAAACAGTTTGTGTACCTCAGTTTGGGAATTTGGAAATATTACAGTAAAAAAGAGGCATTGCAGAGAGATAAATATGATTACTCCATTGAATGTCTAAGTCATTAGGTCATGTAAAAGTTTCAAATGCTTTCTGGTTTATCACAAATGCCTCAGGGCCAGTTTGTTAAGAAAAATGAAAAAATTTCAGAATTTTCTCTTTGGCTTGGAATTTCATACATCCATATTAAAAAAATAATTGAAACTTACTTGTGTGTCTGTGGAAATGTGTGCATATTTTGTGTAAGCGTGTGCTCACAAAAGTGTTTTTCCAATGAAAACATTTAGATTTTTCGTTATAGAAAGTGCAAATATGTCTGATATACCACACTGCTTCTTTAAACTCTTCTTTTAACTCTTATAACCACCAAATTTACACCTCTATGTTGTTATAGTTAAGGAGCAAAAAAGTACATGCCTAAATACTCGATTTTCCTGAAGGGATGCAAGGGCAGTTTTCAGAACTCCTGTGAGGCTTTCTACCTGATCAATGCTTCAGCTCTCATTTCCTGGGCGAGGAGATTTCCCTGTCTTCATAAACTGGGGCCTGTAAAATTACAACAGTTGTTTTCAATCAAAAAATATTAAGATGGGTGATGGAATTGCTGGGTGAATTTTATAGGTTTTGTTCAAGAGAAAGAGCTTGAGATTAGACTATAATTGTTCCTTCCAGCCTTACAAATCCATAAATATTTCTATTGAATTAATAATGGTGATGGACTGATTTCTGCTGATCTTACCTCTGCTGCTACTTGTGCTTTATGTTCTTAACTGAATAATGTGAGCAGAGCCAGGCTCGATAGCTTAACATTATGACAGTAATCACTAAACTATATAAATGTCTGTCATGGGTTTTAAAATTGTTGCATCAGGTAATTATTAGTTGCCTTGATCTTAACAGCTATGGGAAAATGTTTAATTGCATTACATTACATTTTATTTATTTAAACAGTGCCTTTGTTTGATCCAAAGCACCAGGGAAGGATGAGAGAACATTATAAATTAATACTATCTGGCAGGCCAGAAGTGTGGTCTTATCTATTCTGTAGCACATCCATCTAAAGGGAACCAAAAACAGGAGCTAGAAATATGACACAATCCAATATTACAGTAGAAAATGTTGTGAGACTTATTATTAAATCTGTTAGATGATACATTTCTTTGGAAAGAGCCATATGAAACGATTGATGCGTGGATTAATTTATCTACTCATCCACCAGCCTCTGACAGTTGACAGTATCTCTGTCCTGGATTCATAGTGGGAATGAGGTGGTACTTAGCTGAGAATGCAATTGCTGTTAGTTTGGCCTTTCTCTTGAAAGCAGAATTTCTAGCTACAAGTGAAGTACCTAAATCCCAGGTCCAGACAATCAAGTCCCTCTGGAAATCTGTGTCAAAGTCTCTGGCCTGGTAATTTGATGAGCAACAAAAGCTTTGGGTTTTTTGTCTTTTTTTTCCTTTTTTTCTGTACTCCCTCTAAGACTAGGATTTTGGTTAAGGAAAGCAAGAAGTAATAATGCCAGCAGGGACTCAACCAGCAGTCAGAAGACTTGATCTTCGTATATATCCACCATCCTTTTTTTATGAAACTAATCAATTAATTTTATTAGTGCACACTGTATTTTTTTTCTCTTACCTTTTTTGTCCCCCACTGAGCTTAGGAAAATTGAATTTTTAAACATAGCTCTTTAAAAGTGTGGGATTTGGACTGTGATCTGAAGACTTGTTTATTATTAATTTAGCAACAAACTAAACAAAAAAAAAAAGTTCAAAGCTTTGTAGACATAAAGAGCTGTTCATAATATACATTTGTGTACATTCAGTGCCTTCAAAACCTGAAATCTGCAATCAGATGGACTCTATGGGTCTTTCTGATGAACATTATAGGCAGTGTGAGCTGGTGTTGCCTCTGATATTCTCACTTTTCATCTTTAAAAATTATATCTAAGTAGAGCTGGTAGAAAATTAATAAAAATATTTCAACTGCTTAGAATTTCTATAACTACTAGGTATTTTTCTTATTGTAGGAAGTTTTGCTTGACTAGGCTGATCACACAATGAAAAGACATTTCTTGTAAAATCCTTTTGGTCTTTTAATTTCACATTTGTAAATCTCATTTGGTTCCTCACTTGGGTACCTCAGTTGTCCTCTTTTTAATTAGAAGGAATAAGTTCAGGTGTTAAAGTCTACTTTGAAAATGCAGAAAAAGGGTAAGAAATAACAGGTACTACACACCAGTTCTCAGGCAATACCCAATTCTCAGTTGGCCTTATGATCCATTTCAGAACAAGAAATCTTATTTTCACTTTCCCCTAATACAACTCACTCAATTCTGCATTGATTTATTATGCCTCTGTGCTATAAATCTTATTAGCTGTGTGTGCATGTTTCTTTTACAAATACAACACTGCCAGAAGTTTGTCCTCATCATAGTCAGACACTGTGTGAGCTTAATGGAAAAAGATAGCATGAAAATGAAGCAGGCTGAAAAAAAGATGTGGAACTCAAAAATATTAAGTTTTGTAAGAATAAAGATCTAAACTGAAATGTAGTTGCACCTATTTCAAAGGTCCTTCCATCTGTTTTTTTTTTGGTTGGTTGGTTGGTTGGTTTTTTAGTTTTTTGTTTTGGTTTTTTTTTTTTCATGCTTTTGGGGACTAGGGTAAAAGGGAGTTTTTGATTCATTTTTTATATTCCAGATTAATTTAGAATTTATGTAGATCAGATAAACCTTTACCTTTTACCTGATCTACAATACATCCGAGAATTTATTACTATGATAGGATCCTGCAAAATCCCAAAAAATAGCACAGAGATGAGGTGGGACTGACTAACCCACATAAAAACTAGACATGTAAACATCCTGCATGCATTTGTGAGTTGTTTCTGGCTTTATTTCAGGGCAGGTTCAGCTGTAAATATTAAGCAGAGAAGCTGAAAGAGAGTTCAAGAATTCTAAGAGAAGTTTTTGTGAATAAAATCTGTATTATTTCTCTTGCCTATTCCTGGGTAATTTGCATACCATATACTCAAAATCAGCACCTAAAAACTAAGACCTGACTTTCCTTATTGCTTGCACTAAAGAAATTGGAACATCTGGGCAATAAGAAGATAAGAGCCTGCCTTAGACCAATTCTAGATGAGGATCAGAAATCAAGACTGTTTCTCTCAGCCTGATGTCATTTTCCTTCACATTTCCAGAACAGACCTGAAGACTCCATGAATCAGAGAACCTCAGTTCTCTGTTACGTTTATGGTGATAGAGACATAGTCTGTTCCTTGATTGTCTTGACATGACTTTTGAGTCAGGTCACTCAATGACCAGTTCAGGCACAGCTATCTGAGGCTGCTCTGAGAAGCTGAAGGGCTCTCCTACTTGAAAAGTTACTATATTTACCAACTATGGAAAGAAGTTTTCTGGCCTGACTTGTTACGGCTGACTTCCCCGGGGAACATTTTCCAAGCCTTGCCTACAAGGTTTGCTAGCACTTCAGTGCAGATGCCACCCTTCTCCTTCAGATCCTTCTCCTTGTAGGGATCATTCCTGAAACACCTCCTCTCCTCCATTGTCCAAGGTCCAAGAGATCTGCTTTATAGTCCTTGGCTATGTGACAGATCTGACTGAGAGGCTGTAGGGAATATTGATTTCATTTCCCCTAAATGAGTCTTCAAACTGTGCTGGTTATCTTTACAATGCTGTATCAGAAACCTTCTCTCACCTTGAAATAGCCATGTGGTTTCCTGCTCCCCATTTCTGAGAAATGTTTTATAACACCTCTCAAACTCAAAAAGATTTTGTCCACAAAAACTCTAGAAATTGTGCAATGGTAAGCCAAGGGAACGATAGAAACACCAAAACCAAATTTAACTGAGAGGTATTTGAATGGAAAACATCCTGAAATCACAAGGTCTTAACTTTATAACTATTTTTTCTTCATCTGATGGGCTCAGTATTGGCCTCTGTCACAAGCAATTGGTGCAGCACAGTACTGGATGGGCCAGTGGCAGTATTGTTGCACCAGTTCTTAATTGTTTAATGTTCTGGTACAGATTTTTGCAACAACATTGATGATTAATCTAATTTTTGGAAGGAGAAATGTCAGGCTGCCTTTTCCATCAGCTCACACAGTCTATTTAGTTTTCCTAGGTTGTTTGGAAGCTTGATGGGGTTTAATTGAAAATGTCAGAAGGGAACATTTTAATTTGACTGCATTTGATATTGTGGCTAATGCATCCGGCAATCCATTGTAATTCAAGGCACTCATCACACTCCACAACTGGCATTGCTATTATTTTAAAAGGTGAGAACTTTCATTGTTAATCTACATGGGGTGCTTGGAGTTGTTTATACTCTGCTTTTTTTTTTATATTTATGTTCTACACTTCTACAAGGGCAAAATTCAAAGTGTATTTTCTGCCTTAAAAAAGTTCCCATCTCAATCTTCAGGTTCCAAAAGATCACAAAATATCTTAGATCTCTGGACAGGCTTGTTTTTTTTTAATTGTTGTGCCAAAATGAGGGAGAAAACCAAACCAAACAAACAAAAAACTAAAAAACCCACAAACATAAACATACACACGCAACCCTCTCCCCCCAACCAAACAAAACCCCACAAAACATTATATGCTAGGATCAGCAAATATAATTCTTTATTAGAAAGTTCACACAGGATATGAGAAAGCAAAGGTTAAGAGGTTAAGTCCCAGTTTTCAGTTCTCATTTAAACAGTTGTATAAAGATGTGCCACAAAAGACTGAAATAAATTATGACATTTGCAACACAAACTCCATAATTCCTTTATGTATCGAGAGTTGTCCTGGAATAGAGGTTCATGCTCTATGTATGGCTTGCATAATGTTTCCCATCTTCACATGAAAATTGGGGACCCAGATTGTCAGGTATAACAGAGCACAATGAACCTGCCCAAATGCTTACACTTTTCTGTCTTATAGGATTTGATACAAGAGACATATCCTGAAAATGCATATTTGGTCAAGTCTGAGGAAAGATTTTGCTCCATTTCAAGTCCTTCAATGCTTTTAATTTTAATTCATTGCTAAGGGCCTGGAACTGCCACAGCTCTAGTCCTTATAGTGACAACCAGGTATGTTCCATCCCCTCCTGTGCGACAGAAATCAGATCCTTTTTACATAGATCTAGCAAACATACAACACAGAACCAAGAGAGGGTTTTTCCCTGGGAAGCATTCTGCCCTTGACAATTTTGACTATCCCTATGGTATTTCAGTAAAATGCTTCTTTTTTTTTGAGAATTCTAAAGAGGATTATTTATGAATTGCTACAATCAGTAGCTTGGGATTTCCAGATAAAGATGATTTTGTGCCTACCTATTTTTTTGGGTGGCTTGAAACATGCAAGGCTTTTTACAAGAAAAAATATGTAGTGGTAAGGAGATTAGGCAAATATGAAGTTCATTGAAAGTGGACATAAATCATAGCATCAGTTCTCTCTTTATTCAGCTCAGAGTGCTTTAATAGCTGAAGCGTACATTGATATGAAGTCACTTTCATTTAGAGACATTTGCAACACATTGGCATTAGCTAGCAAGTCTTAATTAGGGAAAAAAAAAAAAGGAAAATGAAGGATCACCCAGAGGGATTGATCTTTTGAAATGTTTGACCTATTGTCTTATCTCATGGCTGTGTTTAGCTTAGTGTGGCATTACCAAGTTTGCACCATCGAGTGGTGACTACTCTTTAATTTAGTTTCCCTGCACAGCTCAGTATCTACCTGAAACATTCAAAATTTGATGAAAAGGGGGAGACTCCAAAGAGTCTTGTTCAGTGGCTGGAATTGTGGTCCAGTTTCCTCTGCCCTCAATGGAGAATAAGAACTATCTCCCTTAGTGTCCCAGACACTTAATCATGGAATCCTGGAATGGCTTAGGTTGGAAAGGACCTTAGAGATCACCTGGTTCCAGCTCACCTGCCATGGGCACTTTCCATTAGACACCGTTTTTCATGTATTTCCTCATTCTCTACATTAACACTGTTGAGTACTGCATCATTCCTAAAATGTTCTGATAAGTGTAAAATTTTTAGCAAATCTTGAATTCAAAACAAGGTTTACAAAAACTGGTCAGTAATAACAATTGACAAAGAATTCCCTCTCAGTCCATAAAAAACACACACATCTTTAATGGATGTTGTCAAAAAACCCATTTATTCTCCTCATGATCCAAGTCCAAATATTACAGAAATCCCAATGTAGCTATACCAGCAGAGGACAAGAGTCCCATAATATTAGTTATATAACAGTAATCTTGATATCTTTATCATTAAGGACAAGCATACAAGATTTTAGTCTATATCCACAGTAAGATTCCCTTAAATCTTGGATGGAGAGAGCTGAAATCAGTACAGAATATGAGTCTATTTCATTTTTACTATTATTAATATATGTAATAGCAAGTGAGTTTTAATGAAATAACAAGAGATTATTAAAACCATTTCTATAGCTAACACGTTTAAAAGCTTTTTTTCTTATCTTTTTAAAAATCTAGGAGCTCTCAAAATCTACACAAACACATAAAATATTTCTGTTGGCCTAACTTTATTAAATAGCAAAACCAAAGAAAAGAATAAACCTTGTAACCAGATAAAATCCATACAATTCTTCCTGTAAATTAAATACTTTTCTTTATTAAATTTTGCAATACAAACTAATTTTCATTGATGGATATGTGTTATTATGTGAAAATATCAAGTTAATTTGTATTAAGTCTTTCCTCTGTGACACAAAATTTACCAGCATGTACTGTAGCATTTCTAGAAATAACATATAGAGAGCACAAATATATTAGGAGAACAAAAAATAAATGTGATCTTGAAAACAGCATTGCTGTTCTGACTTTTTTCTTGTTTCTTTTTTTTTTTTAGCAGACAAGTTAATTAATATATTTGTTAAAGAATATTTCTTAAAGAGAAATACATCCCCTCTTGGATAACTGTGATACAGAAAATCTGAATCTAGGGGGCTTTTCTTTTTCCATTAATATCTGTAAGGGAGGAGTTAAAATGTTGCCCTACTCCTCTGTGCTCCCCACCACACACAGATCTGAATTGGTGAGGCCAAGATAACATCTAAAAAAATCTGAAACAATTAGTTGTAATTTTGTTTTAGGCCACCCTATGTTTTTCAGGCTGTTCCATCTGATGGGAATAACAGGTTGTGTTGGTTACCATCCCTCTTCTCTTCTAAATTAGCACGGATCATCCAAGAAATTTGCAGCAACAGGATCACAGCTTGCCCTAGTCAGTGCACAGCTCAGGCTACAGTAGATTACTGCTGATCTGACCCAAGCCCCATGTTTCATTTGGAACAGGGCTCTCCACATCCTTGGACATCAGTTGAGATTATGCTGCATCAGTTTGCTCAGGAGTTGTGTAGCAGGTCAATCAGCATTATGATGGAATATTGAGGTGTAAAAATAATGTAGGAGAGAGAAGGGAACATGCTTGCTTTTGGGGACTGGCACCTGAACAATGGTAAAAAAAAATTAACTTGATGAGGAAAGAAGTCTTTTGGTGGTCAGTTCACAAAGATGGAATGTATCTGTACTCCTGAGGGATTGGCACTTTCGTTCACACTGTAAAGGATCTGAAGACCAATTTTTCTCATTGATATAATGGCAATGATCATCACACCAGCTTTCACATTCACTTTCAGGATGTTTAGTACCAGATGGGAAATGTGAGTACTCCTCTGAAGGGGTCTGTGTTGCCAGTTGCAATAGTTAAACTCAAAACAGCCTCAAGAGCAAAAAACCTGGTGCCATGTGCACAGGAGAATAATTTCACTAATGGGATATTACAAAGTATTTCTCATGAGATAGTCATTCCATAGTCAGAGTTCATTTACTGCTGTGAAACAGTTGAAGGTCCTTGGAATAATTGTGTCTGCCACCCTCCCCTGACCCTGGAAAGGTGGGAAATTTTGTGTGTGTGCTGGGAATGAGGGACATGCCTGCAGAGAATATAATCATAGGAAGCCAGGGACCAACCAAAGTTGGAAGTGATTAGACAAACCCGGGGTTTAACATTTTCATCCTTTTCTGTATATCTTTCAGATTTGTTCCAGTATCAGACAGAGCAGCAATGCATTTATCTCAATCCCCAGTGCTGTATGCCATTGCCAACATTATCTCTACATCCTTTGATAATTCGTCATCTACTGTCCCTGGGAAATCTGATCCCTGATTTTAGACAAACCTCTGCTCCCTTCACTTGTAAATACAAACCTCAGCCTAAGAAGAAATCTCCTGCTTTGCAGTCCATGTGTCCCTAATTCATGGCTAGCATTATGAAGATTATAATGATTTTTCTTTTATCTTTGCTCAGCTAATACACTAGTGATTGGGGAGAAAACAGAATCTTTTAGTTGAGATCCTCTATGTTGTTTGACACTCTGTGGTTGCTTCTATTTTTCATTCAGCTTCAGATTCTTGGGGAGAACTAAACCCAGTGCAGCCTTTGATCTTTTTGACTGGTTTCCTCAGTGGATGAAGCAGCCTTATAAAAAGGGCACAAGCCCTTTTTAGACGATAACATGCTGTACATTTTCTATCTCATTCAGCACCAGGGTGTTTGCAAAAAGCTCACCATCAGTATTCCAGCCTGTTTTTATGTGGGTCTCTATTATCTACAAAAAACACTTCCTGATCTGCTTTCTCAGAAGGTCCATATTAATTTGCTATGATCATTTTATTTTCTACGCTTTCCTTCACCTCGCATTAGTTTCTGCTGAGGCAAGCAAACTGTATGTGCTATTCTTTTTCTGCAAGCAAAAGAGGTCTTTTTTGTCCCTTACTGTGACACATGTTCTCTTCCTTTTTTTTTTTCCCCTTTCCTTTTCTTTTTCATTGTGCTTTTAAATTTCATGCCTTAGTATTTTAATATTCTTATCAGATTCTTTAATTTAACAAGGTCCTGGTTGTTCCATGTAGATTGTGTGATGTAAAGTCTTACCACTTGTTCTGAGCTGTGTAATTCTGCTCTCCTCATTATGCATTTTTGGGTTAGGCAATACAGTTTCATGATATGCCCTTGAATTTGTGAGGAAAATATTTATTAGAAGAGGTGTTTCTGCTCTCCCAGGTCCACTCTTCATCTCAAGACACCATATGTCTTCCACCCTATTACTCATCATGACATTTTTTCTGGTACCACCCTCTCAAGAAATGTATTTGAAAAGTCCAGAAGCTCTATGAAACAAAAATTAACCAGACAATTGTTCTATTTTCATTGCATGGCAAATATGTAGATATATATTATCATGATGTTACATTTTTATCTCAGTATTTCATCGGATGAGCAACATATTCAGATATTACTGTTTCTTTACTTTAAATTTCACATGTTGCTTATGAAGATTATATTTAAGTAAATTATTTTTACTCAGAATAATCAGAAATAATAACCTAAGCCCATGTTTATACTCCAAAAGCTGGCTCAAGCCACAATGTTCATGAAGACTGTCTACTAGCTGATTTCACTAATCATTTGAAAAAAAAATTGAAATCTCCCTGAGTTCTTGGTCATCCTTTCTATGCGTATGTGGGAACCTGTTTCTTCATTCTATCAAGAACATCCTGGTTTAGCCACAAATAACATAAAGACCTTAAAAAGTAAATAGAAACTGAAAATATCGAAGTGTAATTTTTCTTCAACATAAACAAAAGTACTCAGTTTTTGTTATTGAATTATATTTCATAGGGTAATCTTGCATTGACATTTGTTCAAATACTTTTAGAAATGGAAAATGTTATTTGCTTCAGCCTCCTCAAAGAAAAACAGTAAGTCCACATCTTTCTCTTTTGCCACCACAAAACAACAACAACAATGAAAAAAATCGATGAATCCAGCCTTTTTCTGTGAAAGGTTTCAGTTTCTATGAATCACCTTTTTCTGATGAAAAAGTGTTTCGTTGAAAAACTCGCACCCCACTCTGTTTACTGTAGTGGCTTAGTTCTGGATGAATGCTTCCAGCAATCAGGATGGCAGAGGAGAATATAATCTGCAGGGCTATTGACTACTTGTTGAAGGCCAAAGAGAAGTTAACAATAAAACCTGCTGCAATGTACATTTAAGCCAGTTCGAGCAGAGAGAGGCTTATCACAGGCCTCAAGTGGATGGAGGCTTCTATTTGGCTCACCTGGCAGGTCTGCTGCAGACCCTTTTTTGAAAGGGCTGCTTGCACCTAAAGCCTGAAAGATCCATCCTATTTCATGCAGGATGCTTAGTTTCATCATCCATGTAAGCCCATGAGAGAGGGGGTGCTGAAACCAGTGCTGCAGATGTGCTTGTACCTCTGGAGAGACCAGGCCACATCACATCAAATTCAGCTGAAGAAATACTTATTTTTAAGACCTGATATTAGGTTCAGAACTAAAGTCTATCTGTGAAGCACATGGCTGTGAAAACTTAGTGTGCTTCATTTATTCTTCCATGAAAGCTATCTGGCAGTGCAAGATTTAATAAATAAAAAAACAAATAGATAAACAAATAAATACATTTTTGAATGCTAACATGTTAAAAAACTCTATATCTGAGGAAGGTAAAACCAGTACAAAACATTCATTTGAATTGAGCCTTTAGTATAGGAGAATAATATTTTTTTCCTTTTAAAATAAATAAATTAAGAAAAAAAAATTAATAATCCAGAGTAGCAAATGAAATCCCAAAGTACAAGAGTGACCATCCAATAACCAATCACTGTGGCAACAGACACAGACACACAAACTTCCTTTTGTTCCTCACTTAACACTGTCATTTAGTCCCACTCACAATAGCCTATTTTAGAAGAATGGACATAGTTCATCATGAAAAGAAAGAAGAAAGGCTAGAGAAAGGAGAAAGTCAGTTGTAGTTATTATTTATCATTACAGCCCCCTAATCCACTAAGCATCTTTTCTACTAAGCTCATTTTAAGACTTTCTCCCACTCTATCTTCCCCGCTGGAAACACCTCAAAGAAACAAGTACAGGAGGAAAAAAGGTAGGAAAGAAAAATAGAATAATTACATGAACCAGACAAAATTACTAGAATAGCCAAAAATAGACATGAGGATTTCAGAGTGTCCCATTTTTACCAGTGATGCAGTCAACTGTATACTAATCTGAGTCACTGTGGATGTCCTTTGTAAAGAAAGTACATTAGATACATAAAAGCCTTTTCTTGTTTTGTTTCACGTTCCTGTCTGAGGAAACTTCTGCAGGGGACATCTGCCTATGATTCATCATATTTTTAGCTGCCTGTCTCTTACATCTGAGAGAAGCTACAATTAAAGTCTGTCTCCTGTAGAGTGCATTAGCAGCCAAGGTGGCAACAGAGCTTGCTGGTTTAGAACGTGATGACAAAGTCACTTTCAGACATGTTAATAAAATAATTTAGAACAATAATGAAGAGAAATGGTATTGTTTACATAGGTCACAATGGGCCTCAGAGGCCAGCACAGCCTACTCAGATTTAGTTTGAGTATTAACACTTTAAATCCTTGCACAGAGATTATGGGTATGAGCATTCTCCTCTTTTTTGTACATTTTCCCTGAGGCATGAGCTGCCTTTCCTTTAGCTTCTGACAGACCAATCATCACTGACAATGGAGTATCAGAAACCCCCTGAGTTTATGTTGTGAAGGACTTCATCAGCTGTAAATAAACGTTGTCTCCACGTCAGAAACAGCTCACCCTGTGGACACTTAAAACTTTATTTGCAAGGTCCTTGTTTAAGGAACAAGCCTTCTGGCAGTCACTTAGCACATAGAACATCTCCAGCTCCTACAGTGACATTTTTGAAGGAACACAGGGGTGACAGAGGTATCATAAGCAGTGGGTTGAGCAATCAAACAGTTGCTGACACCTCACCAACCCTCTGCTTACATTTTTTCATCTTTGATATTAAACATATAAAAATGGATGGAGTGCCTGAATTACTTCAGTCATTCACAGACTATCTATTATGGAGGATTCAGTGAAATAACTGCACTTTATTTTCTTTGGAACTTGAATTTGAATGCATGGTAACCAACCTACAGTCTGGGTTACCAAGAGTAATTTGGCCTAGCACTTAAATTATACAATTATGGCATTGCTATTCCCAACCTGAAAAGTTAAGAAAATTTTCTGACAGAAAATCCTGAAAACTGGATGCCTGAAAGGAACTGCAGCTCTATCTATAAACACTTTCTAGATTGTGATACTATTATTTGCTTTTCCTTTTTAATTAATTTTATATTTTTTAATTTAACCACAAGAATACATGATATATACACTTTGACTTGAAACCATAAAAGTTGTTCACTGATTGATGAACTACTGAGGAATCGTTGTCTATTTCCTTTCTAAAAATATGCTCACCTAACGCTGGAATCTGGGACATTTAGCATTTTGTGAAATATGATTTATTTTGTAATATTATTTTCTTTGTCTCAGAAGTCTCAGAGTGAGTTTCTCAATCCCTTCTGTATCCACCAAGTACTTCTATAATGTAAATAATGGTAAATAGATTTAGGTTTTTTCCTTCTGTCAAGACAATCTAATTTAGACTCTTCCATGACACTTACCACTGGGATACCTGACAAGTTGTCCAGTTGCTTTTGAAATTCTTGACAAAGAATCCTAATTTAACCCAGAATAAAACTAGCCTAACTTCTATTAATGTCATTGAAAGGTGGGGATGCTCACACCAAAATAGAATTAGGTATAATATACCCAGAAGTCATATATTTTATTTCAAATAGTAGGATTTAGGATTTTTTTACACGTGATAAAAGGTAGAAAATACTGGAAATGCATTCCTCTTCTATTTATCAGCTCAAAGATCCTTTGTAAATTTACTAAAAGGAAAACTATGTTTTTTCTTGAGTAGAAGGAATTCAGGTTCGTATTTTAGTGTCCATAAAGTTCCATTTTAATTACGGGAAAATAATGTGAGGGAGATTGGTACTAGGCAAAACTTTGAGACCTTTTGTTCTTTAGTGCAGTGAAGGAAACCTCATTAGACAGGATTTTCTTAGTTAGCAGGGCTTCAGGGTTAATGAGCTGTGAGTGATAATATATAGTAGTAATCCCTCATGACTGTAACAAGTTGTATTTTATAAACTTCTTAATCTCAGTAGTGAAAGAGATGTGGGGTATGGGAAGGAGAATAAACTAATTTTCAGGGCTCAGGGAAATTCCAGTCATTTTACTCCCTTGTGTGGAAGTTCTTTGGGAAAAAACCTACAGATGCCCAGTGGACAAAGGGCAGTATTATTACCTTTGCACTTACATAAATGTCCCCAGAATGACAGGTTTAAGGATTTCCTGAAGAACTGTTATAGGCAGAGAAAGCTAGCTACATGTGGCAAGGAGAAATCCAAGAGAGTCTCTTTGGTGAAGAGTAAATAGAAATTAGTCATTTTATAGGTAATTTGGGGATAAGGGTCAGAAACATTAAATAAAAATCCAAAGTCCATAATTTATTAAAAAACTATAAAAATAAAAAATAATAGATATACAGTTGTTACTACAAACTTGCCTGGAAGGAGCCTGAAAGGTGGGGATGGTGCCCAGCACCCTGTTAGCACACAGTGCATCAAGGGACATCAAAAGGATGCTCTGAAAAGTTGTCATTCTGCTAAACCACCTCCAAACAGCAGATGAGTGCTACCTTCAGCCAGCAAGACACAGAACTGTGTTTTCCATACCTACCTGGAAGGTTCTTTGTTCTTTAGATGGTGTCAGTGAATTTCCCTGGACTGGGTTAGCTTTCTTTTCTTGAAACACTCTGCTGGAAGTATTACAGATTTTTTTTCCAGGAGAAGAAAGGCAAGAACCCAGTGTTTCAGAAGAAGTTAAAAACCCTTTCTCTCTTGCCAGGGAAAAATCCATCTGCTTTCTTCAGTCAAGGGATGAGGGCATCAGTTAAATTAAGGAAATCAGGATCCCACTTGAGTGCTGGTCGCCAGCAAAAATCTTGGGACACATTATGTTGCTGTTTTCTGGGGCCTGAGGCAGGAGAATGTACTTTAGTCTGCCTGAATTATAAGACTTACATTGCCCAAGAGGGAAATTTAGATCAGTTTGAAGGACAAATATTTTGATGAAAAATATTTATTTTATTTGTATTTACCCCACAGTTTATTAAGCTTATAATCTAAAGTAATACTATGCACAAATGTTTATATTTTTCTACAGTTGCTTATTAACAAAATCCCTCTGGAAGACTTTATAAGTGTCAACAGTGGTATTTGAGACCCTTCAGAAATTTTTTCAGCTAAGGGTAATATTTAAGATATGATCTATCTCAGGTGCCACTGATTAACATTTTGAGAGATAATTGTATTATAATTTTAGCTTTCTAGTGAAATGTTGCAAACATAATTCTTACAGTGCCCATATGAGTACAATAATGAGTACTAATCTTGAACTGGTGTAAATCATTGTGATGCCATTGACTTCTGGTTGAATATTTTGCCTTTCAAAACTGCTTTTCAAGAGGAAATTAGGGCTTTTGTCATTTACATGTTAAAGGTAAAAATAGTTTTGAAGAAAACAATTCATGGAACATAGTGAGCAGACTTAAAATGGATATTTTACTTCTGAAAATTTGCAATTATTTTTAGGGGAATTGTTCATCAAGGGCTGCACCTTCCCTTAAGAGACAAGTTCTTCATCTGTGTTTCACCCTTCAGGATGTGCTCTTGAAAAAGCAGCAGACATTTCAACAAATGAATTTTGATTTTTTGTTTAGGAAAAAAATAAAAAAAAAAGAAGAAGTAAACATCACTGGATGTTTCTAATGAAATACCTGTCAAAGTTGTGGAGGTTGTGAATGTCTAGTTGGCCACAGATTTGGCCATCTCTTATTTTGTTGGCCACAGATTTTAGCCACCAAGGCTATAAATAAAAGACATTTCATGGAAATGGTTTAAGTCTTTTGCTTTTGTGGGGACAATGAGTTAAGTGATAATTGATTTATTTTGATATTTAATTTGAAAATATTTCATGCCATCTGAAAAAGTATGGGAAGAAGACAATCATTTTGCTTGGTATAGTTTGGAGGAAATCATAACATTTATCCTAAATTAAATTGCAAATAACAATGCAGCAACAAGAAGTAGAATATTTTTTATATATAGATATAAATATGTATAAGTTTTTGTGTATGTATATATATAAATATACATATTGCAAAGTAATTTGCTTGTACTTTTAAATAAGAGCCTGGAAGGTGAAATAGCTTTTTATTATTTGAACCAGTTTAAGATTTTAAGACTTTAATTTGTATATGACAAATCATTTTAAAAGAGGAAGCAACAGCATGGCCATATTAACAGTAAATTAAGCACTTCCTTAAATTCTCTAAGTGTAATAGATGAGGCTCTTGTTGGCATTGGTAGACTCTGAATTAAGGCTGTGGCAAGAACAATTACTTTCATGGTGTCCTATTCAAGTAAACAATGCAAGCAAGAGGCTCTGTATAGATTGGAGCATATGTTTTAAGTTAAAGACATGCTGAAATGTTGTCCTGAACAGGGATGTTTCCCTAAAGTAAGGCTATGGGCTAGCTGCCCAGTTTGCAATATAACATGAAGAGGGAGAGTAAAGCCATACAGAGGAACAGTGCAAGGAAAAACAGTCTGGGAAATGCAAAACATACAGGGCCAGTGAGGTACCATTGTTTGTAATAAAAGATTGAAACACCTTGGAACAAAACTCTTGAAATAAATTTAGAAATAAAGTGTAATATTACCACAGAGTCATATCGTCAGTAAAAAGAGTGTTGGAGAGGGGGGAAAAAAAAAGGAGAAAGAGAGAAAAGATCCAAGTGGTAATATTTTAAAGGGTAACCAATGCTCACTAGCAGCTGCAGTAAGACATTAAGTAATAGAGCACACTAATGTTAACAGCTCTCTTGGTAAGAGTGGTAAATGAAATAAACCTCAGCATTCGGTGTATCATTAATCTATAGTGAATAATGGCACTGGTAGTGTAAGGAGATTAAAAAGGGCATTGTAAACATTTGTGGCTGTATAATATACAAATTAAAAATGTGTGAACGCTTGCAGCTGCATAATCTACAAATTAAAAAGTGTAATAGCGTAGCATTAATTACTGGCTGATCAATTCGCCCATAATTGCTGGCATGTAGATGAACAATTACAGGTCCGAAATGTTATTTGAGAAAGAGACATTGACCTTGGAACCATAAGAAATGATAATATGTTATAAGGTAATACAGGCTTGTGTCAAAATCCTCTATTGGTGCATGTTCTTGCAGGCTAGTTTGCTAGCAGCCCTAATCATACTTTTCCCCATATGCAATTGTGACTGAAGTAAACCATTTTCTGCCTGAGCAACAGAAAATTCTGACTGCTCTGTATTTCCTGTAATCACTGTACTTGCTGCTTTTGTGCGTGGGACAGATTTGATGGTCTCGTGTGGTGGGGCTGTGACACGGGTGGACAAGAACAGAGCAACTGGCATCACCTACCTGGATTTGTGCAGAGCATTTGGGGCTGTCCTTCAGGACATTCTTGTCTGTAAACAGGAGAGAAGAGATTTGACAGCTGGACCACTGGGTGAAGGAGTCGCTGCCCTGAAGGTCACGCGCAAAGTGAGCTCTTGTCAGCGGTTCAAATGTCCAAGTGCAGAGCTGTGGTGAGTGGTGTCCCTCAGAGGCTGGTATTGGGACCAGTTCAACGCCTTTGTCAGCGACACGCAAAGGGGGAGAAGGTGGATTTTTGGATATCTAATGACAAGCCTCTGATCTGTATAAGACAGAGGGGATGAATCATCACCAACAGAGCCTGTGGGCCTGGCTTTGACTCCAGTAAGAGGCAAATCCTGAGAGGTGGGATGGTGTTTTTTATCATGGCAATGTCCTCCCTTACACAACTCAATTGTAAAACTCCTCTCCCCTACCTCCAGGGAAGATCTTGGAGGTTTTACCCCTTCTGATAGGGCATAACTGTCTCAACTGCACCGACACACGATGAAGTTGTCATGTCTTGAAAGGTGTCAAAATCCATCACTCTCAAAGCACCCCCAGACTCCTTTCTGGGGGCTTCTACCAGAGCTACTGGACATTCCCACCAAACCTAAGAGCATTTCAGCCTGTCAGACTTCATATTCTGGGGGCTTTTCACCTGACTCCAGACTGATCAGGATGGCAATCACTACTCAAAACTCATCACTTCAACCAACGAATATTTAAATTGCAACAATCAAGTCTCATTGCGAGACCCATGGTGGTAACATGTTTATAGTCTTCCTTCCTTCCTTCCTTCCTTCCTTCCTTCCTTCCTTCCTTCCTTCCTTCCTTCCTTCCTTCCTTCCTTCCTTCCTTCCTTCCTTCCTTCCTTCCTTCCTTCCTTCCTTCCTTCCTTCCTTCCTTCCTTCCTTCCTTCCTTCCTTCCTTCCTTCCTTCCTTCCTTCCTTCCTTCCTTCCTTCCTTCCTTCCTTCCTTCCTTCCTTCCTTCCTTCCTTCCTTCCTTCCTTCCTTCCTTCCTTCCTTCCTTCCTTCCTTCCTTCCTTCCTTCCTTCCTTCCTTCCACCACTTCCTTCCTTCTGCCACTTCCTTCCTGTCTATCTTCCCATCTTTTCCCTTACACAATTTCTTAAATAATATCTTTACACTTTCATACCACAGATATTCTTAAGTAATATCTTTACACTTTCATATTACATATTTCACTGTACTGTACTGTATTACTATCAATAATAATAATCAAAATACTTACATACCTGATTACCAATGCAACCAAATTGTCCTAAAACAAACCCCACATATATATATTTACAAACACTAACCATTCAGTGTTGTTTCACTCTCATCTGCCCCAAGAGATCTATTAATAAGAACCTGGGTTGCCCTTGCCTTCAAGGCCAGGTCATAACAAGACCAGCCCTGAGGAGAGAATGAACCTTGAAAAGCTGCAACGGGTAAGAAATCTTGAAACTAAAGGTAGAAGGAGAGAACTCTGAGTAAAAGAGTCTTGGGTAGGAGATTGGAGGTATGGCTAACCTAAGACCAAAGATGGAAAGCAATAAAAGAGGACTAGTCTTGAAAAGGGAGAGTAGATAATTAAATCTTTTCATGTGTAGGCACTAGTTATATCATCCTTAATTACATACTGCTTTTCTACTAGAGGCAAAACCCGCAGTGGTTTGTAGATGGATGCTATTGCATAATTAAGAGCAGACAAATCTGACATATCCTTGCTTTAGTCGCAACAGTAATAACTTTTCTAATGTAATGCATAAAATTTATATACAACATTTAGGCCATGATTCTGCACATTATGTCCTCTTGCTAATTACTTAAATAACTCCACTCATTTTAATGTTACTTCCTTATACTTAAAACCAATCCTATGTACATGCAGAACGTCGCATTAGCCCTCATCCCAGCCCAGAGACATTCTTAATTCTGTTCACTTGTCCACAATTAAATCTTCCTGTACCTCTCTATATGCAATCTTGTTTGATTATACAGTTCGCCTCCCATCTACATAACTTTATTATTATTTTTTCCTTCATTACACCAGGTAAAATCTCAGAGTCTGTGCAAGAGAAGAACACCAACAGGTTATTGACAATAGCAGAGTACATTTTAGGTTCAATAGAACACCCCTGACTAAGAAAAAGTTCTCTCACAACTGAAAGCATATGACCTCAATGCTTTGCTCCATGGACTGGCTCTCCAAAGAATACAAAATCAAATTCAAGATCTTAGACCTGATAGTCACTGCTCTCCATGGCTCCTGCACAGCTTATCTGAGAAATTATATCTTCCTGTGCAGCACTGACTGTCCATAACAAAAAACACTAACTCTGACCCTGGGAGTGAGACCTGAAAGTGCTGAGGGTATGTGTGCAGAGAGTCCCAAAACACACCACTGAGCCCAAGAAATGCAACTTCTCCAGCAAAAGTATAAAGGAAGAAAAACAAAAACTCCCTCAGATTCTCTGGCTGTATTCAGTTCTTTCTGTTCTCTTTGGCAGGGATAATCTGTAAAGTGTCTGAGACATTGGAATGAGACTGGAACTTGTAGAATTTCACATTTTGTATGGTTTTTCCACCAAGGATTTTCATCTCTTTAAATTAAGTTGCTTGTTCAGGTCAGCCATTTTAAAAAGGAGATGGTCATTCACTGGAAATGCCAATTCACCTCATTAAGTGGTGGGAAGCTTTCTGCTTTGCTGGAAACCATGGCTCATCTCACCTTCTTGCACACGTTCGCTGTGTGCTGTTGGTGGACACTGATACCCCAGGGCCGTGCATGTGAAAATACTTAGATAGCATTAGGGCAATTTTAATATATTTCACATTTATTTTTACATCTTGAATTGGCCTGTGATTACACACTGCATTCATACTCATTAATGTATGTGATATATTATTTCTTGCCTTTCTTCTTTATTGAAATATGATTTGGCTGATAATGGCATGTTCTTTTGAGGAAAAATATTTTCCAAAGGATGAAGGAAAAAAGCAAAAGAGCATTTCGGGCTTTTTATTTTTAACTTGTTTTAAAGGGTTTTTTTTTCTGAGAAAACTTGAAGAGTTTAATTTTCTTTTTCCATACAAAAAAAAAAAATCAAAAGAAAAATTGGTAATTGAAAAACAATAATAAAATAATAGGAAAAACCAGCCTAAAATATGTGGATAAAAATGAATATTAAAAATAAAATACTTTTAATTTCTATTTTTAATTGTTGTTGATTCTATCAAAAGGTAGAATTTTTGGTTGTTTTTTTTTTTTTCATGCTAGATATAGGTTCATTGCCTTGTTCTTTACAGCTTTTATAGGAATAATTCGGTGAAGGCAGTTCAGAAGCCCAGACTGGATCAAATCTGTATTTTCAAGTTGAAACAAAGTAATAAGTAACCTTGGGTTATCCATGAATGTCACAAAACCTAAAGTCAAAGGAGACAAAATATGAAATATAACCAGACCTTTTGACCACTGGTGGTGACTTTTAAATGATTCAGGTTTTGGACAGTCAGTTTGATATACAGTGTACAACCATGTGTTCATGAAATGCAAAAGGTCCACTCACTGAAAAACTGTCCTTCCTGCCCCTAAATGTACATCAAATTATATTATGTCATGTGGATGGTTATCTTTAATTATGCAAGACTTTATATATATACACATATCTATGTATATATATGCATATATCTATATATACATACTCATATGAAGAGCTAAGAGACTGAAGTGCAACAAACTGCTATTTTAGAGATCCTGGCCTCTTATCTTGCATGATAAGCAATTATAATTGCCACATTAACAATCAGGATTTAACAGTGATTATGTTTTCTGAATGTTACAATTGATAGAGTAAAGGGTATTTAGGTGTTAGAATGCTTGATGGAAAGCCAAGGCTGAGATCTGCCATCAAAGATGGTCCTTTCATTGTTCCTAAAACCTTCCTTATGATGTCCCTGAGCTATGAATAAAATAGGTTGGAAAAGCAGTGAGTCCCTTTTAAATCTTCCTCCTTTGGGGTTTGATGTTCGTCAAGAAGCCAAGCTGAATTTCAACAGCAACAGTAATGGGAATAGGTAATTTTGGTTTCATTCCCCACTTTTACAAAAAAAGCTATTACCTTCTGAAACATTATATTTTCTCTATAAATCTTCCTACAGATAAAAGAAAAATGATTATGAAATTTCGATTAAAAAAAAAATTGTTGATTCTTAGTTTAACTTTTTTTGTTTTCATATTTTCAGTGTTATTCATATAATGCTGCACACGTTGGTTTCAGGTTCAATGTCTCATGGTTTAAGTAAAAAAAGCCCACAGTGTTTTATATTTGAAATTAGACTTATAATTATGTAATGAATAAATCTTTTTAATGTCTTCATTACCAGTTTTGACTCATCCACTCTTTAAAATTACTGCAAGATTTTCCCAATCCCCATATCATATCATCTAGAAATCATCAGTCACATTGAAATGACCCAAACCTCAGCCCATCATCATTTTTGATGTGATGTTATCAGATGTGTCCTTACCTTGGATCTGTGACAGTGATAGGCACCCCTTACCCTCAAAGGCTGCACTTTAACCACAAAACATTTGCCCACAAATGTTGATTTGTGTGTCAGGGAGCTGACGGTCCACATTGTGATGGGGGAGAAGAAATCAGAAGAGAAGAGAGTCTTTTGGTCAAAATCATTAAGAAAGTCCTTGTGGAGCGAGCCACACAGACGATGTTAGCTGTTATGTGGCAGCCAGCTGATTTTACAGCTCCCTTTGCACATAAGTAGATTGAGCCTCTGCTGAAAAAAGGGAAAGAAGGGTGGAAAAAAGGCCATTTGGCTTCTCAACATGGGGCAAGACTTCTCTTTCACAGCATTTGTATGTCCTGCTATGAGAATGAAGAGAAAATAAAACAACTAAGACCAGATGCAATCATTGTGACAGGGAGTTTGAACAGTGGTAAGGAGTGTTTCTTTCCAATATTTAACAAATGTTTCCATGACACTGATGCCTATTGTACTGTGTTCATATTTGTTACATTCTGGAATGGTTATCCTGTTTTATACATTGATTGTTTTTAGATGGACTGAAATTTTATATAAATTCTCTTCTTTAACAAGCTGCAGATGAAGGGGAGAAGAGGGAACGAGATGTTTCATATTTTTAAGGTGTTTTATAACCTTCAGGGAAATGTATAAAAAATGATGTAGACTCTAATATTTGTTCCAGAATATATGTGCAGATTTGAGATTAAAACCACAAAGAAACAGAGATTTCAAGTAGAAATCATTAATTGTTTCATTACTGGCCTTTCTTTTCAGACACATCCTTTGAAATGAGTGATAATCAAGGTGGCTAAAGCTGTATGAAATCAGACCTGTAGAGAGGGAGAAACACCACACTCTTGCACCAGCTGTTCAGGCAGAGGTATAGCACAGTGGGGAGTATTCAAGGAACACTTTAACCAGAAGTGATATTGTTTTTACACCTCTTGGATTGGTGGAATGGTTGGCCATTGTATCAAAACTCGAAGGGATTATTTCTGCAGAGAGCTTTTTGAGGGTCAAATGACAGCCTGGCCATGAGATCTACCTCTGTGATCTTGGCAGTGCTGACTGCAGGAGAGGATGTGTGGCATGGAAATGGCACTGGGACGTAGCAGGCCAGCCTTTGGTTGTTAAATGGCCCAAAATATCTAAATGTAGACAAAGAATGCAATATTTTAAACAGAATACTGGTGAAAGGCACTGTTTTACAAAGGGTATCAACCTTGAACCTTATTCCTAGCATAATACATACCACACATTACTTTTGCTCTTTTTTTTTTTATTTAATCTGAATTGAACCTTAACAGTTATATCAGTCTTTAAGCTATTGGCATCCAGGGGCAAGGCTGAATTTTTAAAATGTTTGTAGCACCTGACTCCCACAGCTAAAGCAAAGTTGTTTTAAAAATATGGCACTCAGACTGTATAAGCTTATATTAATTTTTTTCCCCCATCTCCCCTGTGAAGTGTGGCTTAGAAGTCACAGCTGATGCATTAGAAAAAAGAAATACAGTAAAATGAATAAAATATACTCTCATTCATATTTTCCTAGAGGCTCCTTGGTTGTTAATTGAAACTTTTGTCTACTTTATTGAACAATAAAAGTGACAGAAACTACTCTCAGGTGTCCTTCAGTATTAAAAAGAGGATAAAGGGTTCCTAGAAAAGGTGACAGAAATTAATGTGGTGAGCCCAGCTATCAAACATTTTGATATGTGAATTGCCTGATATTTCTATAATGCCTTCTTATGATTGGAAATGTTATCGCTTCTATTGAATCAATAGAAAATGTTAAAGCTCCGTGGTACCCCAATTACAAAATAAAGCTAGAAGGTTAACATCTGGGACCAGCAGAGATAGAAACAATTTCTATTGTCATACCTTTCTGACAAGTAAATGTCAGAAACATAACACCTTCCGCCAGTCTCAGTACCGAGCACATGTAAAAGAGTGATTGCAAGGCAGTCTCAAGTCAAATCACCTGTCATCTCAGTTTTGACATGGAATTACTTTTGTTTTATGCATCTATTAACCTTGAACTATCAGCATTTGTTTTAATGTTCTGGTCTGAAGTGACCTAAATGTACTTCTTTAATGCACTTACTGCTGTAGCTAAAAGGGGGAAGGAACAGGGGAGAAAAAATCCTATTAAGAGGGGTGGGTGAAGTTTTCTGTGGCTTCTGTGGCATCACTGGGAGAGTAGCACCCTATTTCTCAGCTCCTCCCTAGGGGTAAAAATATCAGGAATTTACCTGGAAAAAAAATGTTGGGAGCCCAAAAGCACCTGTAGTATCTTGAACAATGTTTCTGGCCTACAGTCTGATGCTGTATATCCCACTTTTCCTCACACCAGGGCTTGGGGGAAGGGATATTGGAGGATGCAGAACTCTCCATATGTTGCAAGACAATCAAAGATCTCCACGTTTCCAGGTGTGGTGATGGCTGAGACATCACATCACTATCAAAAAACTATGTCTGAAAAATTGCATGTCCAATCTATATTCTGGAGACACATGATAATATAGAGATGTTGGTGCTCTTCTACAACCAGGACAGACCACAGGAGTAAAGTGTTGCCTGGATATTAGGATATGAAACTTTAAAAATTACAATAGATAAGCTTTTTTGTCCCCAATTTCCACTACCATACAAATAATAAAAAAAAAGTTTGAAATTACTCATGCCAATCATCCGTAAGCAAAGAAGAGAAAATCTTTTCACTTGTAAGTTTTACACTGTACCTCCCAGCCTAATTTCCCTGTAGTGCAAAGAAAGAAGGGTGTCCTTGAACCACCAACTGAACAAATTATGAACAAATTGTGAACAAATTATGTCCCAATTAAGAAATTATTTGTTGGTTGGAACAGTTTATACTAAAGGAAACTAAAGTTTTGAGCTCAGCTTTTGAAACTAACTGCTTACAAAAATCCTTTCCGTTGGAAGATGCAGCCTTTTGATCCTAAATTTTATCTGGACATATTGCATATTTTTGGGCATGTTGAAGTTATTCTTAGAGCTCTTATTGCCACAGTGCTTGGGCATTACATTTTAATATGATAATCCTCAAATCTTTCTGATGAACAATTTTTGTTAGAGGAATCTAAATTCCAGAGATCTGGTCCATCAGTTGCGTACAGCAGAAAGGTCCAACTGCTTGACAATGACTTTTGGGTATATAAATTTGAAAATCCATTTGAAAATCCAGTAGAAAGGGCCAAATATTTGTACAGGTCAAATACAGGGGAAGAGTGTAAGAGTGTAAGAGAGCTTTTGAAAGCATCAAAGTAGATCAGTGTTCACTTCAAACCTATTCCTCTGGTGTCCACTCAGACTTACATATTCAATTATCTTGTTGTTATTTGTATGCAAACTACCACCTTCATCCCCTTCCAGGAAGATTATTTTTACTGTTACTTGGCACCATAGAGTAAGAAAATTTTCTCTGCCAAATATGTATATGCCATTATTTGGGGAGCTGCATTGACCCTTGAACGTGTGACTTTCTGGGGTTAGAAGAATTCTTGTCATAACCTCCTGTTTTTCTGGGTCTCTTCTAAACAACAACAAAAATAACATTAAAAAAAAAAGGAGAAAAAGGGAAAAGAAAGAAAAAAAATTTGCTTGGACACCAATCTTCTAATAAGTAGGGGATAAGAATCAACACGAATGTGGTCTTGAGACATAATTTAGGCTCCCAATTATCTAATAACATAATAGGATATTAGGCAAAAAAACCCACTTGCTTATTTTCATTATTGCAGGGTTATCTTAATGAATTCAATAAATTTTTACAAGCATTTAAGGATGCGCAGAAAACATTTGGACAACAAAAACCATGGAAATATGCAAACTTGTTACAGCTTGACACCATCATATATTTGTAACTAGCAGCTTTTAAGGCTTCAGAAGAACTCTGTTCTCCAGTGGATAATTTCTATGTAGATTGATTTGTCTTCTGAAGAGATAATCAGGGAGCAGATATATTCCTCTATTTAAGTACAAGTCTTTTGGGGAACCCTGTCACTGTGGCACACATGGAGTGGAAAACTTACTTATCCTGTGGTAAAACATAATATTCTCTAATATTCACCATACTTTTAAATCCAGCATATTGAAGCATTGGTTTCTCTTTACTCCTATTGAGATATTCTGGCATAGACACAGTGTATAAGGATGAAGAATCAGGCCATTAATATAGTCGCAGTTGTAATTGCATTTTTTTTTCATACAAAGCTCCAAAATGTGAAGTTAGCAGCTTGTTATGTGGGCGTGCATTAATAAGCACAATGGGGGTTCATAATAGAGCTTCGAGGTGCTAATGCAGCATGAATTAATGAATTAATAATTGCTATTAATTAAAAATAGAGCAGGATACTAGCCAACAATGCCTGAAAAAAGTCTTAGCAGTCTCTCTGTCACACCTCACTTGTGGCTGCTTCTAGGGTTTTTGTGCAGACTGTGGGAATAAAGTTTGGTTTGGGGAGAAGGAAGAGGAGAGGTGTGGAAAAGCAGGACCCTCAAAAGAGAAAGAGTTGCTGAAATGGGACAGAAGTAGAAGAAAATAAAAGACAGAGTCACTGTGAAAACTCCAGCAGGGAAAAGGCCCAGATGGCCTATGGAAATGATAAAATTAAGCCTCAAATTGATGGTGATACTAAACTTGGGACTTGATTATCCTGACAGATGTGCATGCGACTCCCATTGACTTCAATAGGAGGTGTACGTGTGTCACTGATGGGGAAACCAGACCTTAGAACCACTGAGCTGTGTTCACATAAGGAGAGTGAGCAAGAGCAATGAAAATCTCATGGTAAAAACAATGGCTTTAGGTCTGTGCAGCAACCCATGGCTCAAAAACTTTGGCGAGCAAGATGTTTTCTGTGATAAAAAGAAATCTCTTTCAAATTTAAAGCAGAGAAAGTCTGCTACCTGGTGAAAAAACTACAGGAATCCTGTGGAATCCATTCCCTCTTCCACCTACTCATCCTCCTTCTCCCACAAAGTGCTACCAGTGCCTGGGTGAGTTTCAATCCTTCATGCTGGTGTAAGCATAGCGTAACTCTATAAAAACCAGTGGTTTCACACCAGTTTGCACCAGCTCCATTGGCATGCAGATCCAGATTGAGGGGTGTAAAGAAATACAAGATAATAACCTAAAATGGCTAAAAAGGGTCTTGTCTGAAAACTCAAACGATAATTCTATGATTGAAAGGATGTGAACATTATAGCAACTTAAAGGGCTATTAAGCCAGTTCCTATGTGAATCTGTAGTGTGAATTGCATAAGCATTTGGAATGTGTTGATGATAAAGGGATTCATAAAAGTTGTTATGCTGATTTTATGTTGATGGATGTTAGAATATAAGGTGAGTTATTAACCAAAGGAAAGTGAGACTAATGTTTAAGTGCTGTGATATATGTGTAATTGAAAGCAATTTCTTCTATAGAACAAGGAGATTGTGGGCATAAGTGAAACAAACTTTGAATTAAATGCAGGTGAAGTAGAATCTGTTGGGTTTTCAGAGCTAGAAAAGAAAAGGAAAATAAACTTGCCTGAAAAAACAAATATTACTACTAGAAATAAATAATTTGCATTTATATAGAAACTTCTATTCAGAAAAAGCCCAAAGCAAGTTACCCACTTGCTAAAGCATTTATAAATAATGCTGTATACACAGACAGGCATATACAATAACTTTTTCGAGGGATCATATGCCTTTCTTGCAGAAATGTTTTCAGTCACATAGCACTTCAATAAGACCAATAAAAAGACTATTTGCATCTTAAGAGGGGAAAGCTGAAGAAGTCAGAGGTTAACCAGCTTTAACTTGATTTTGCTGAAGTGAAGAGCACAACTTTGCTAAGAGGAGTCCTGTGAGTAGAGCCTGGTGAGAGCAGTGTCTCTGAAACCAGTGGGAATACTGATGTTCCCTCTTTTGGCACTAACTGATGAGCCTAAGGTATTCACCAGAAGAAAACTTGAGTTCTGCCCTTCAGCTGCCAATGTGCCCACAGAAAACCCTGTGCCTGATTTTCTGCCCCCTCGCAGCAGTGATCCTGGCTGGTAGCAGGGAGGACTCGTACCCTAAGGAAAACCAGGTGGGTGGGATGCAGTCCTCTGAGGCTGCACCAATGAGAAAGTTCCAGGTGTTGGGGCCAAGCCTTGCAAACATCTCTGTCTGACTGACAACCAGCTGGGGCTGTTTGAGCTGTGGACAGGAGGGGTATTTCAGTCAGATGATCAGCAGCTATGGATCTTTAGTCCCCCTGAATAAACGACGGTGTTGCGGCAATATTTTAATCAGTAAGAATTTGAAGTGACTGGCATAATCATGTCTCATGAGAACTGTAACAATCGGGTATTAATGTGGGTAAATACTTTGCATACCACCATGTGTTCTCTACCAAAATTAATGGGACCAATTCAAATTGTAAATATCTGTGCAATCTAAACAGAGATTAAACAAGAATTGAATGGATTTGCAGACATTTTCCTAAGTCTTTGACCTAAAATCTTCATATATAATCATGATACTGTATTTTTTCACTAAGGAAGAAATATCCCTGAATTATTTTCCCTTTTGTTTTCCACCATTTAGTAAAGGTGATTTTCCTAAAATTTTAGATCCAATTGAAGTATTTATAGTTAGCCTTACCACAGAAAACTGGGTTCTAGTAGAACATATATCAAGAAAATGTAAGGGGTAATAACCTAAATAAAACATTTATTCCATGTATACAGAATACAGGAAAAAAAATTGATAGGTAAGCAATTTTAAAAAATCATATTTAAGGGCTTCTGTAACAAAATAATTGCTCTCTTCATCCCACTTTTAATAGATTCTTAAACTTCTACGTAGTTTTAACAGTTACTTGAAATAACATAATCCAAGGGGCAAGATAACATTTATAAAAAAGTGGTGACTTAGTAGAAGGACCAGTTATATACTAAACATTTACCTTCTGCCCTAAGGTACCTTAACAATCAATCATTATATGTTGCAAATCTAACTACTGGAAATTTTTTATATATTAAGCTTTTTTTTTTAAGTGTTTGTAATTTTTATTACAAACACTTTTTTTCTGTATGAATAAAGGGTTAACTTTTTAAAAAATCTTTTTCTGCTTTCTTTCACTTTTCCTTCTTCCTATTATAAGAAAAGGGAAAAAAAGGGGGAAAAAAAAAGGAAAAAAAAAAGGATGCCCCAAAGCCATTGATGTTTGGATTAGAGCCTCTGGGACTTTTTGTACTTCACTAAGCTATGCTAACAGTTTCTGCCTTTTTTTACACACACCTAATTTTTTTTGCCATTAATTATTTTGTCATTGAAATAAAGGATATTGCACTGTGAATTGCTGCCTACTTCTTAGGCACCAGTGTGTGGGATAAACCTTTTATAGAGTGACACCAGTCAGCATTCAAATTCCAGCCTCTCCCATTGCATTCACTTGTCACTGGAATATCTTCCAGTTAACCTGCACAGATCTGTCCTCGTGTCAGAGCACCCCTGGATTTGGACACTGTGGATCACCCTGTCCATGGCTCCACAGAAAACCACACTGCCAAGAGAGTCCTTCCATCACCTGCAAACTTTGTGCATTCTGGTTCCCCTTAAAGGTTCTTGTCATGGTTTGATGACTTTTGCATAGGATAATATTGATGAAAATGTCTGTCTTTGATGCACACTTCCTTTGTGGATTTTCTGGCATTTAGTTATGCTCACACACAACACCTTTATATTTGTTAAGGCACTTTTCACTGGTCTATGTTTTTGTATAGGTGTATACTTTCATACACTTCCAAACAGTCCTTTTCTGCTTTGGCTTAATTTTGCTAAAGGTCTCAGAGTCAACAGAAAGAGAAATATACACATGCATTAAAAAAAAAAAAAATTAAAATATTGAACAAAAACCATAAACAAATGGAATTGTTGATTAGAAAAATTTTGGTTAACATTTGAAATGGTTCCAAATCTTTTGTAGCTCTGTGTTTGTTAGGTTTGGTTTTGGCCAGTCCTCAATAATGGTCACATTTCAGAGATAGAGAGCTAAAACATAAAATGTTCAGAGGTTCCACAGGGTCACCCAGGAATAACATAAGAAACATCCCATTTGTGACCCTACAGCACATGAATTCCATTGATTGAATGTGACAGAGAAAATTATCATGAACAATGGATGATCTTTTTTGCACCCTGTTTTTATTTCTTCCAATAGACCATGTCTTCTGCCTGATCATTAGGACTGTTTAATGGAGATTCCTAGTGTGGTGAGCTAATCTAATTTTCCAACATAATTAATTCTGCATCACCTCGGCAGCTGCATTCTGATGTCTAAAAGACAATTTCTAATTATGTGAAAGCTGACCATTGAGTTCCTGAAATCTGTGTGTTTTGCTGCTGTACCATTATCCAGGTATGTTTTTAAGTATTTCCTTTTCTTTTTTTTTTAATTTTTTATTTTATTCTATAGAGATAAATATTATTAACCATGGTGGAAGTTTGATGTTTTTTCTCTTGCTGTCTCGAATGGAACTGCCCTTTCCTTCCTTGCTCTCCCTCCTTGTATGAACATTTATCTTGCTGGGCTGAAATGGCTGGAACAGCTGTGTCAGGAGGTTTTTAGACATAATAGGGAGAGCCAGGGTCCCTCACAGATTACAATGCTGATAGCCTGGGATCCCAGGCTGGAAGTCATCTGCACAAAAAATACATAGGTTAAAATTTGTGAAGGGTCAGCATAGTGACAACACAAAGAGATGCTTTAATCAGATTTCCTATTCATTCTACAAAAAGGCAACCCCTCCCAAAAAAACCCAAACAACTAAATAAACAAAACAGCCTACAAGCCAACAGCCAAAAACAAAAGCTTGTTTGCAGACCTTGGGTGAAATGAGAAATGCCTCAAGAAATGTTGTGGAAAATATAAACCTTTTCTATTTATAGTCAGCTCAAGGCAAGTTAGTTTTGGGAGACTTCAACATGAGTCTTTTTTCTTTTCCAATACATAAAATTAAAGGCTCTAGCTCTTTCTTTTTCCTCTCCCATATTTCTCATTCTCCCTTTTTTTTTTTCCTAGGGGGAGGGGGGAGGCAGGGGGAAGGATTGTGTTGTTTTGGTTTTGTGGAGTTTTGCTCATTTGAGTTTTTTTTGTTTAATGAATGTTCCTTTATATGCAGATAATTGCAGGATTTCTGTGGGCATTTTCAAAATAGAACCAGTTCATCCAGGTTGAGTAAAAGCATTTTAGACATGGGACCAGAAAGACTCATGACAATTAGGTACCCAATTTCTATTCCCCTATCTGATACAAATACGCAATGTCTTAGTGGAGGTTGTGATGACACTTGGAAAATTCCTGCAATCCCTTTAAAGGAAACCTCAAACCTACTGCTACTTACACACAGAGACATAGTACTAGAAAAAAAAGTCATTTAGTGTGCTGAAATCTTCTGGGATTTGGTAGATTTATTTTCTCACAAGAATGAGCTGGTTGTACTCATGCTCTTCTTTATTGCTTCTTTGAATTTCTGTCTTAGACTCACCCTTCTCCCACACTGTGAAAATATTTGGTTGACACAATGTGAGAGTGGTTTTGTGAACGTTTCTTTAGCTTAACCATTACTTTTTCCCATGCTGAAAATGGAAGTTTTGTTTTGTTTTGTTTTGTTTTTTATTTAATAAACAGTCTAGGTCTGATCTACCTGAAAAAAGTTACTCTTCATCAGAGTATTTATTTCATTGATAACATGTACACAAACTATTTTGGTTGTATTGTAAGGGTAGTTCAGTTTAGTTTGGTCTAGTTTAGTTTAGTTTAATTTCTAAGTAGGAATAACACTTACTTTCACTCTTAACTATGCTATTGACTACAAATGCAGGCAGGATTTCTGAAGATGAAAAATCCATCTAGACACTAGTGTTTCAAATGATGGATGGAACTATGCAGGCAAGAGGCAGTCCAGGTGGCCCAGGAGTCACAGCCAGGAGCAAGGAAGGTAGAGGCAAACACTGGAGATGAGATGGAGATAAATAAATCTCACTCATTTTCTCTGTTTCTCTGGATCTGTGCCAGCCATGATTTCAACACTGAGTCTTACAGGTATGTTCTGAGAAACACTCAGGTAAATTATTTTTCAAATATGATTGACATTTGGCCTCGAATCATCCCTCAGGCTTAAGGCACCTCAGAAACACAGAAGCCCTAAAATCAGTGAAGAACTGTGGAGTTTTGAAGTGAGCATGGTCTTGAGATTTTGTTCATATGAAATCAGAAGCAGTCAAAATCTCACCATAGAAACCATAACAATAACAAAAGTAATTACACAAATTAAAACCCAAAGAGAAGGACAGATCAGAAGTCCAATCCTGATTAACTCATTATTAGAGTTTTACTCTTCAGCACATTCACATTTTTTAAATCAGTTTTGAACTAAAAAAAACCATTCCCTTTCTAAATCTCAACAGAAAATCCCCCAGACTGGAAAATTCATTAGAAATTTCACTTTCCTAGTAAAAATACTGTCTTAGATGGAATTTTTGTTTCCAAATAAAATTTTTTGTGGAAGTTCCCAACCTGCTCTAGGTCTAGACTGTAATCATAGACTCCTGTGTATCAAGGCTGTCAGTTCTGGGATATTCTTCTCCCTGTCTGGATTCTGTGCTATGAAACAGATGCTTCAGAAAGCAAAGGAGATGTTCTGCTGGGGAGGCCTCAGTGAACAGGAGTGGATCCAATGTGCTCTGCAGCACTGCAAATACTCTGACAGATGGAAAATGCAACAAGAATTTCAGAAATATCCTGTTGTCTGCTAATACAGAGACCACCTCTGCGTGACTGGAGATATGGAATGGAGAGCATTTCTCATGCAATTCACTAACATGATACCCAGTGTCCAAAAAATCCAAACTCCTCAGGACTGGACTATACACTTTATGAGTTTTCCAACTATTGAAAAGAAATCAGCATGACCAATGAATTATTATTGTCCTGGTCTGCCTTTGGACACCCATCTTATAAGAGAATGAATAATCTTCTCTGCAAAAATAGAAGGGATGTATGACAGTTTATTCAAACATATCCCAAAAGGGATTAATTTCTGTATTTGACCAAGTGAATAAACCTTTAAGTTTCATTACATATAATGCCTTCTTTCTCATTGACTATTGCAGGAGCTTAGACTCCCTTCACTTCAGCTGTAGACACCTCCTTATGAAAATCTATGTTTAAGTGCCTTAATCTGTGAGCTGAATGCTAGAAAGCAATTCTGGATGCTGTAATTGAAGAATGTAAACATCTCCACTCCTCTCAAATCTTTATCAGCCCAATAAGTAAAGCTTTTCCTACCATGCTACTGTTGTGATCTCTTCTAATAAAAAAAGGCAAGCAAAAAATAAAGGGAAAAAAAGGCTGTTGTTCATCTTACTGTAGTTTTCATCAAACAAGAGTTCCCAAAACTCTTTGAACTGAAGTTCAGTGCCAGTTTGGTCTCATGAGAAAAACTGTCAGGAGAAAAGCCAAGAACTGGATAGGCCATGGCTATGACTTGAGGGCTGATTTGGAGGCCATGGTTGGGGCACTGTGGAAGACAAGACTTTGCCATTAATATGCTTCTGTTCAGCAAATAAAGGGCCTACTTTATTTGGTGAACAGAAGCATATTAATGGCAAAGCTAAATTGTTTTCAAAGCTGTGGCTGTGGCTTTCATAAGCTCTAAACTTACTCATAACTATACAAAAGGGAGCTAACAGAACATTGCAGTCCCGAGACTCTTACCATAACAGATAAGAAAGATCTTTTCTGGTCTTAGGGATGTGCATTTGCTTACATTCAGTGACCAAGTTTCACCTTCAACAGCACCACCACAACTCAAGCTTCATTTCAAGTTTACTCTCAGGTACACAATAACACTCATGCATTTTGCAGGGTCCTGTGCGTGGTGTATCCTGCTTGTGGCACAGCAAGCACTGTCCACCCCATCTCACAAAAAAATCAAATTTCTTTACATTAGTATTTTCATCACTGAAATCCCATGCAGACAGCACACTCACCTGGCCTCGTGAGAAAACTGCAAGGCACTGAATATATGTGTGTGGAGGTGAAACTGTGAATGCTACCTTTTTTCTGACCATAGGCAGAGAAAAGGTTACTTAAATGTGCATCATACTGCTGCAGAACCTGACTGAAATGGGAAATGTTCCCAGAGAAAGAATTAAAGACAGGTGGTTTAGGCTATGGCTGGTCCTGTACAAATGTTTAAGGAAGGGAAAGGACCTGAGTTGTTGAGTGATGAGTACAAGACAAGGAGTCTCACAAGCCAACATGGCACATAAGGGACTTCTTTGCAGCCTCTTGACCTCTGCTCTTGGAAAGGCTCACAAGGGATCAGTTCACCCCCTTTGGGCATTTGTGTGAAATTGAAGAATGGGTTTGAACAAAGCTAAAACTGGAGAATTTTTCAAGTTTCTTCTATTGATGGAGGAGACCTGCATTGTGTCCTATATGGAAAAGATTACCAGTGATAGAGATTATTCCCCATGCTCCCAGCAACTTCAGGCATGCAGCCTTGCTTGGAAATCCCCAGAGGAGCTGTGAGTGAAAACAAATGCTAGCACAAAATCTCAGAGGCATGTGGCATACTGCTTAACAAAGCTTCTGCCACTTTCAGTTTGAGAAAATTATGCAGGAAAAAAAAAAACCACAACCTAAAAATACCTTGAAAATGAGTGATGCCCATTCACTATTGGGGCTAATGTCACAACATTTACTGCAGCACAGCCAAAATGTCTTCTCACATCAGGACATGTTACTGTGATTTGCATAATTTCCCCACTGCTGTGAAATGCTGGGGGTTGCTTCAGTTCTTTGATGCCTGTGGACACCTCCTGTGGGCAGCACTGGGACCTGCACAGCCACCTCCAATGGCAAATGTGTATGAAGTTTGGGAAACAGACCATTGATAAATAGCGGTTATTGTTCTTTCAGATTAGCAAATCTGGCACCAGAAAATGATTTCTTACTTCCAGATTATGATAAAGAGGTCTAGCTGTAAAGCATTATCCACTATAAATAGATATCTTCCTGTACCACAGATAGGATGATATGTGGGGTGGCACACCAGAGCTGAAACACCTTGCATACCAACCATAAGCAGCATTTATCATTCATCCATAATATTTGTGCTGTTCCAGCTATGCATATTTACCTTGTTGCAACAGACAGACAAATGGATGGAACAAATGCATTTGCATGATTGTCTAGAAATAAATTAGCAGTATCTGGCTATTGGGGCACAAATTTGAGCTACCAGAAATATTCTTGTGTATGAAAGGAGGTAGATTTAAAAAATCAGCCTGGAAAAGAAATTGGGCCTGAGAAATACCTGACTCAGTTTTCCCTTGGGGAGTGGGAAAAATTGGCATAGTTTAATTTTCCAGTGGAGCAAACCCAGCCATAATGGGAGACTTCAGCAAAGTCAGCATCACCCCATTTCCCACTGCTGCCCCTGAATGAGGCTTCTTCCTCTGCTGACAGAACCCTCTATCCCTTTTTGCTGAGCAGCAGCAACAGCAAGTGGTGTGGCTGGAGCACACTGACCCCATTTTGATCAGTGCATTTTCTAGGGTGAGGTTAGCCCTAGGTTCACCCTCAGTACAACCCGGGAAGGTTTGGGCTCTGATCCATTCTGCACACCATGACACACTGCCCTAGGCAGCTCCTGTCTGCAGTGATTCCTTCGGCTTCCCATACACCTTTTACTTATTTATTCTGTCCTAATAGTGTATTCAGGCATCAGGCCACCCAGAGCTGCAGCCTGAGCTGTGTCCAGCTGGTGCTGACTGGCCTTGTCTGAGGTGCTCTGGTGATTGTTGCGTTGGTGGGAAAGGAAAAGATGTCTAGCCAGATAATAAGTCTCACTTTTTACAGCATCGGATATTTTGTATCAGTGTCATTTGAAAGGATATCGCTTTGCGAGATTGATCCAAGGCTGGCATGAAGAATATGCACTCAAATCTCTTTTAGAAAGATTTATAATATTAAGGCTATTTTTAAGTCACCGTCGATCTTTATAGAACCAGTGCTGAGATTCATTTGTTTTCCAACTGGCAGAAAGTCTCTCTTACCTTTTGTAAGCCAGCATTGAACAATTTGGCTTTGGGTCAAACTAGTTTAATGAACTGTCTAAGGTTCAAACTTCATGCTCCTATTTGCAGATGTTCAATAGTCAGTCTGTTTTAGCAAAGGGAGTTCATTAATATTTGCAGCTAAAAAGCCTTCATAACATTGATGTGCGAGTGTCTGCTGTAAATCTCTTAAGGAGCTTAAATCTTTTTTATGTGGAGGCATAAGGTCTGATTCGCTTCTTGCTTATACTACTAGTTTTATGTGAAGTTCCTTCTGTGGTTTTTTGGTTTTTTTTTTTAGTTTTTAGGGTTTTTTTGGTTTTTTAATTTGGTTGTTTTTTTTTTTTTTCAACTGGCAGGTCTGAGGGCAGAATCAGACCTACAGACTAAAATACCTTTTTCTAAACTTTGTGCAAATGCTTTATGGACAGTAATACACATAAACCCATTTTAATTTTCCATAGGCATAACTGACTCAATTGCAAGTCTTGTAAGCCCTTATAGTTTTAATTGAGAAGCGTGACCAGCAGGTAGAGAGAGGTGATTCTGCCCCTCTGTTGCACTCTGGTGAGACCCACCTGGAGCTCTGCATCCAGCTCTGGGGTCTCAGCACAGGAAGGACATGGGCATGCTGGAGTGAGGAGGGACAGCAAAAATTATTAAAGTGGTGTAGCACTTTTCCTATAAGGAAAGGCTGAGAAAATTTGGATTGTTCAGCCTGGAAAGAGAAGGCTCTGTTGTGACCTAATCACAGCCTTCTAGCACTTGAATGGAGCCCACAAGAAAGATGGAGAGGGACTTTTTACAAGTGCCTGGAGTGACATGACCAAGGGAAACGGCTTCAAAGTGAAATAAAGTAGAATTAGATTGGATATTAGGAAGAAATTCTTCCCTGTGAGGTTGGCGAGGCACTGGTGAAATAATACCCAGAGAAACTGTAGATACTCCATCTCTGGAATGGAGGCTGGATGGGGCTTGAGCAATCTGGTCTGGTGGAAGGTGCTCCTGCCCGTAGCAGGGGGGTAGAAGCTCAGGTGATTTTTTAGGTCCTTTCCAAACCAGGTCATTCTGTGATCTTCAAAAAACATTGCAGAGGTTGTTTTAGCACTTCTGTAAGAAAGTTATCCCACTGAGAAGTGGTTAATTTTTCATGACTAATTACCATTCCATTTCTTTAAAGCATCCTTTGGTTTCCTTCAGGCTGAACCACCAGAAAAGTGTTCTGTCATGGCTACCTTAGGTCATTCAAATATGCTGAAAGTTGTTTTAACAAGGAAAAGAAAAATTTTCTCCTCTTGTTTATAACAGGTAAGGAAAAAAAAAGCAGGAGGGCTTCAGCTGTAGCAAGAGAAAGGATAAGCTAAAAATAGGGGAGCTGGAGAGAGTGTTTAAACAGTGAGGGCAAATAAGTATTTGGATGGATTGACTAGGAAAGTCATGGACACTCAAACACAAGAAGTTTTTCTGAACAATTACGTCAAAGAGCTGTCAGCAATAGTTCAGATATAGCTGATCTAGCCTTGGGATAAGAAAATGGCTTAGTGACTTTTGATAATCTTTTGGATTTTTTGTCGTAGGCATCTATGAGTGTATAACTTGGGTGAACATTTTTGTGGAAAAGTAAATAGAATTTCATAAAGAGGAAACAAATCAAGCTCTACTGATAATTTGACCCTGATCCTCCTTTCACCATGGGAAAAAAAACAAACCAACAAATCTAAACCAAACAATAGAGCTCACCCACACATACTTAAGAACATTTTTCAGTGCAAGAATCTATCATATTGGCTTTTATAATGCAAGAAAAAAAGACTTTTCTCTAAATCTACCATATATATATACAGGATATACTTTTAATTTACTTTTATTTTGAACAGTGGGAAAAAAACATTAAAGAAAATTTCAGTCTGTTCTAGAGCTTTTTTCCTTTTTGTTAATGAACATTCTTCAGTTGTTCAGCTAATTAGTGAGTAAATACAATGCAACACAATGAGTAACCAGAGTGGTGACAGCACATTAAGACATGTTCCACGGGAAAAAAAAAAAACAAAACTTTTTTAAAGAATGTAAATTTCCAACACTCTGCTTGGATCTAAACACAACCCCACCCTCTTTATTTGAGAAAATGATGTTTTTTTCTCTATAGTGTCTCTGGGAAATGTGAAGTGTTTAGGCAGTTATTTCTATGACCTTAAAATAGCCTTTACTGTCTTGGAAATGCAGGAGACTCAGCACATCTTGACTACTGGCTTGCTCTTTAGTCGCTTCAATGATACCACATATGCCTATCCAGCTACTTCTTGCTGAGTTTCCCTTCTTTCCTCTTTCCTCCTCATGGTTTCCCTTTTTTTTTTTTTCCTTTTTTTTTTTCCTTTGGCTGACTGCAAACACTACCTAATTTAGTTTCCTTACCAAGGCTTCGAAATGACTAATTCCTGCAACATATTTCAACACATCCTTAACTGCTAATTGAAGTCTGTGCACAAGTTGGTGGATGGTACGCACCGATGGGAACCTCTCTTGCAATAATGTGCCGAATCCGCTCTTTATCTCATTCATTGCCGACGTCTCGTCTGCTGCAAGTCCAATCAATTTCTGTAGCTTTAAAAGATATGTCCTCTGTTAACTTTCTATGTGCCAAAAAAAAAAAAAAAAAAAAAAAAGAAAAGACGATGGAAAATTAAGCATTACCTTTGCTGCAGTGAAACTTGATTGCTTCCAGAAGACTCAGGGAAAAAATGTTGTTGACATTTTTTTTACTTCCAGTCTCTGCATGGCAATAAGGTATGATGGCTGATTTATCAAAGAGAGTGCTCTCATCAAGCAGGAGAGCGAGAGAGAAAGTTCACGTCGCACAAAATGAGCTGCTAATTTCTTTTCCATTTCACTGACAATATGGTATTGGAGCAGCTGTGATTAGAACAATGGATGTTCCCAAACTGTGCTCCATTTAACTCCTACAACTCTGCAAGGTCACACAGTGGGAAAAGGAATTAAAGGCCCTTTTTTTTGTCTATTCCATTTTACTATTTTTTTTTCCTTTTTCTTGAAGGGAAAGAAGGGGAAGGCAGAGTTAATGGAGACTGGGAACTGGTGGAGTAGTCTCCGAGGAAATTTTGGATGCCACTCGTGTTAAGTCAATCAGGAAACCTTAAAGATACCCATGAGCAAATCTTTGTTAACTAAAGAATTTGGAAACCCCAGTGCATCCTGGTCAAGGCAATGAATGTTGTGTTGTGTCTGTATGCCTCTGTATAATCCACTGGTTTAGTCCTGGCCTCACAACAATGCCATGCAACACCAGAGGCTGGAAAAATACAGGTGGGAAAGGACCTGGGGGTGCTGGCTAGAGCAGCTGAACATGAGCCAAGCCGTGCCCACATGGGCAAGAAGGCCACCCTGGCCTGTGTCAGCAATAATGTGGCCAGCAGGACCAGGGCAGTGGCTGTCCCTCGTGTGCTGAACACTTGTGAAGCCACACCTCGAATCCTGTGCTCATTTTTAGGTCCCTAAGACAAGAAAGGCTCACAGGTGCTGGATCATGGACACAGCTGGAAAAAGGAGGGACCTATTGGCTCTGCACAGCTCCCTGACAGGAGGGGGTCAGGCTCTGCTCCCAGGGAACAGGGACAGGATGAGAGGAAAAGGCCTCACATTTCATGTGCAGGAATTTTGATTGGATAATAGGAGAAATTTGTTCACTAAGAGATTTACCAGTCAGCAGAATAGGCTGCCCAGGGCAGCATTGGAATCACCATTTCTGGAAGTATTTAAAACACATGTGTGGCATTTAGAGACATGGTTTGGTAGTGAGTTTGACAGTGTTGTATCAACAATTGGACTTTCTCTTCAAAGCATTTTCCCACCTAAATTATTATATGATTTTACAAAAATTTACATCCAGGCCCCTAGTCTAACAGTCAGTGACTAAAAAATAATGACTTAGTTAGGATACACTTCTCAGCCTTTGGAGACTTCAGTTTCATCTTTTCTGGTATATTCTGAAGTGCCTTTGCCTTTGCCTCAGTTTCTCAGGTCTCCACGGAGTGATAAGATTTCCCTCCTCCAGATTTTGTGGGCTTTAAAATATTAAAGATTGTGTGATATTTAGATAATTAATGGGGCTATGTAAGTATTTGTGATAAAGCCCTTTATAGAGCCATTCTTCTGCTACAGTTAACTTAACAGGCAGGTGATAAATATTCTGCCTCCTTGATTTTGCTCCCTTCACTGCAGCTTGCTGTCACTTCATTTTTAGGACTTGATTCTTTCCCTTCAGTGCTGACTTTATATCAGTGTTGTCTTGGGTGGAATTGCACTCTTGATCTGTTGGAGTAAAAGAAGGGACAACTTTCCTACCACTAGTACTCTGAACTTTGTTTTAGTTTTGCCATTGCATTAATCTGGGCAAGATGAGAAATATATTCCAAACTATTCATCATTCACTGTTTATATTTGTACATAGACTACATTCCCAAAACTACCATTTAGCAATTAGCAATGGACATTGGAGCTTCTACAGTCATTATGCAATGCTACAACACAGCAACAATGTCAGACTCTGCTGGGATATGTGTTTCATTTCCATCAGTTTTGACAAATTCCTCAACATCTTTCTGATCTGAGCCATGTAAGCTTGGATCATAATTAGCAGTTAGTTTGGCAGCAATTTGGTTCTAGAGCTGCAGATATATTGATAGAACATTCTCTGCATTCTCTGCAGTCCTCGGAATATGAGCAGCATTTGCAATTTGGAATAAAGCTGCTGAGACACCATTCCCATGCAACAGTTTAAAAATCAGACACAAGACTTATTGTCATTTAAAAATAGTCAACAATAGGGAAACAATAAGGAAAGTATTGTTTCATTGGAAGTGGTTGAAAAGCACTGCTGGTGTGTTTATCTGAAGATAAATTCTCAAATTTGACTACCACTTTGTGCATATATATATATATATATATATATATATGTATATAAGTGTATAAATATATATATACACATATATGTATGTGTGTGTGTATAGATATAGATATAAATATGGATGATATAGATATGTAACAGTGATTAAATAGGCAGTATTTGAGTACTGTAGTAGCATTACCTTATTTTCTAAACTCCATAGGACTCCCCAGCTGACAAAAAGTCAATTCTGTTTTATTCCCTAAACAGTCCATAGGCCTCTAGCAAAGCACCAAAAATTACATTTTGGAAAGGCAGAAGTTAAGCTAGTTTTGTTGCCTACATTAGTCTGTTAAACTAGTCCTATGGACTTCTTAACCAAGCCCCTAACTGGAGACTAGATGAATATATTAATTTCATGGGACCCATGTAATACACAAGTGACATGCCCTTTTTCATATAAATTTTCTACTCCTTTACTCATTTTTAATAACAGTTTTATTCTTGTTCCTCTCCACGTACAAAGCTTTGGCAGATGGAGTGTAAGTAGTAAAGTTTCTCCTAAAGAGCAAGTCACTGTTGGGTAAAACAACACAATTCCAAGAGGTGTGATGACAATGATTGTATGTGCTCCTGGTGTAGAAGGAAGAGTTCCTTCCCCTTTCCACTTCTCTCCATATTTGCCTACAGGCAGACCCAATTTACTTCCTCACAATCAGATTTAATGCAGACCTGTTCTCTTCCTGAACCAAGCAAGTTCAGTAAACTTATGACTTTGTGTGTGGACCTTATTCAGTACATTCGGTACAGACAGAATTGTTCTTTACTCTCCTCCTGCAGGTGTTCATATTTCCCACAAAGACTAGTAAAAGTTACTTGCATAGCACTTATCTGTGAAATTATTAGCTCAGCAAAAGCTGAAAAAGTAGTAATCCTAATAATGTATTTGGCTTTCTCTCTGCATTCTCTGCATCTCCTTTAGGGAAAAAAATTGCACTGATTACTAGTGATTCTAATGATTTCTGGAATGGGTAGCTATGGCACTGGACTGTGACTGTTTTCTCTCCATCTCCTGACCTTTGGCATGTGTTGAGATGCTTTTGCATTTTCCACTGGATATGTTTTTGCTGTCTGTCAAGTATTATAACAGAATTCTTAACTCAAGCCATAGAGGGGCTCTTGCACTTTTATATAAACTGCCAGGTTTAGCCAATATGACATAATTTTCCTAAAGATATTGAACCCATGGTTAGGCACAGATATTTAAAATTCCCAATTTGAGGTAAATCCTAAAGTTTTCGGTGACAGACTGTTTGCTTAAAACAAAATAAACATAGAGCTATGTAAAATGAAAGGACTTCAAGCCTCTCAAATTTTCACAGGACCATTCAGTCCCATCATACCATAGTTTGAACTTCTAAGTCAAACCAAAAACCAACAACAACAACAAAGGAAGCGCACCAAAAACCAAATCAAAACAACGAACAAAACCCCACAAAACCCCAGCTTTTCTTTTCTGTAGCCTGATTTTGTGGTTAGCCCTGAGTAGCCCATGTCATTCAAATTGTGGAAAAAAATTATGAAAGTCTAAAACTGTAAAAATAACAAATCAAGGGCAAGACAGAGTTCTGATTTAAATGAATCAAGCAGCCTTTTACAAAGGCAAACTTACCCCAAATCCTTCACAAACCTGGTTCAAACATGCATTTAATGCCTTCTTTAATATAATTACTTTCATATTGAAGTTAAACACTCAGGGCTCTGTTCTGCTGTCACACACAATGTTACTCAGGTTTCATAGTCTTTTCAAGCCCTGGGTAAGCCACATGGCTCTGTCATGCATGTCCTTAAGCAAACATATAATTTGGGAGCTGTCTGGTTATGTGAGTGTTTCTTGGTTGTTTGTGTTCACATATGCACATATTCCATATTTATTCTTCTTTGGGCTTAAGAAATCAAGCAGTTTTGAAAAAAAGGTCTTCCTAATAAACCCAATTTTAATAAAAAAAATATGTTATCATGTGGAAGAAACGGTCTTTACTCTGTTGGAACTTTCCCTATCTTAAGATGAGTTGGAGGAACTTTGGCAGCACAGATGCTTTGGGATTTCTCTTGTACAGAAAAATGGTTCTTTGTGTGTGAAGTATCCCAGTGTAGATTAATGATTGAGTCAAAAGTCAATTGTTCAGCATGCGTCAAAAATGGTTTTGATGGAAATTGTATCATAGAAGTTTGCTTTCTCACTCTTTCACCACAAACTTTCAATTTTTTTAGAGGTATTTACATGAGGGACTATAGGAAACAGAGAAGATGAGATAAAGAGGGGGAGGAAGACTGTACTGAAGAATTTAGAGAGAAAGTAACATTTTGCAGTGAGAAAGAAAACTGCTTCTAAAGCTGGCAGTATTTGTGGCTTCAATAAAGTATAGGAAGAAAAGGGGAGGATTTTCCCCATGATTTTGGGTCTAGAGGATGGAGTATGCATCGAGTTTATGCTTTAGGGTAAGGAACACTGAGCAGTATTTGAGTGAGTGGAGATTTTAGTCAAGTACCCTCATCCACAGGGATGAAAAAGAAACTAACCCCCCAGACACAACAGTTCTGTGCAAGACCAAAAAATTCTGTATCATTAGATTTGTCTTTCCCTCTGGAACAAAAATCATTCCCTTCCAGTCATGAAGGAGACCAATTTAATGTTATATATGAGCCACTAGCTATGTCACAGAAAAGTCAAAGATCTTCCTCAAATCTACAAAACAAGTTGCTAGCAAAAAGACCAGACTACCAGAATCATGATTCATAGCCCCTTACTCACATCATCTCAATTTTGACTCAAAACAAGTTCTTTAAGCCATACAGGACTTTCAGTTCTTTATCAATTCATTTTTTACTGACTTCACCAGTTCCAAGCCTTAGGAAAGCTACAGTTCAGACAAAAAGTGCTTCTTCTAAACAACTCCCATCAACTTTATCCCTCAGAAAACCCTTCTATCAGCCAAGCTTAGTGCTGAGTCTTAAGGTTGCTGAAGATGCTGATCATTTTAATTTAAGATCTTCAGTCTGAGCAGAATATTCAAGGTTATGAAACTTCATTGCATAAGCAGAACACAGAAATTACAGAGTGTTGCTCCTTTATGACATTTATTTAGGGATTCTCAAGAACATTACCCTTTTTTCTATACCACTTCGCAGACGAAAAGTGGTTTTTTTGGACTCCCTGAGGAACTAAATCTTTATACCTCAGTTTTACTGGAAAATGTTAAATATTTTACAGGACTTAGCATTGTCTCATAAATGTGGTACACGATGTGTACATCTGGAATCCTTCATTGTTTCACCTGTAAAAATCTGTATATTTTTAGACATTCCAAAGAGGTCTCTGGCCAGCTGAAGTAATTGAGAATTTTATGAACAAAAATTACAAATAATGCAATTTCTACAAAACTGAAATCTACCTGTAAATGCCATGATCTTTGGTCAGAATATTGTCAAGTTCTTTCCACATCTCGCTGAACAGACTGCCTGAAGGTTGGATGATAATAGTTGTTTTTATGTCACATGCATGTTGATGTAAAAGGATTTGATTTAGAGAGGTCACGTGTTTTGGTGAAAAATAAAAGGGGATATGTTTCAGCATTGTACAGAGAAAATTTCCTTATTTTCGGGATCCTCAGTCTTTCCTCTTTCTGTTCTAGGTAACTCTTCACCCTCAGATTTGTATCACTAAGCCTGGGATTAAATTTAGCCAAATTTAAGTACTAAGATGGGGTTTAACCCTAACTTTAACAGTGTTGAATGGGATGAGTTATAAACGATTCACCCTACACAAACACCCATCAAAAATCATCTGAGTTGAGTCTGTCTCTGAAGTTCATATTTGTTTTCTCTATAAAGACAGTGTAGATTACTAGTTTGGACTAGAAACCAATTTTCAGATGGCTAAACTTAGGGGGCATAAAGAGCAATCTTGGTAGAAACCCATGTGACAGCTTGATGACCCCTTCCTTCCTGTGTTCATGTTTCTCCAACACCCTGAATAATAAAAAAAATGTAATAACTTTTTGCAGAGCTGGAGATGGGGAACCTTCCATTCTGCTTCTTCTCAGTAGAATCTGAAAATCTGAGCTCCCTTGCCTCCCAAGAGCAGCAACACAGGCGACAGGTACAGCAACGCTGTAAGGGTAAAAGTCAGGGATACCCCCCCAGAACAACATTTGTGGGTAACACATCAAGTTACCAGGGGATAAAAAACCATGGGCTGGGGCCTCTGAGCAGATCACGGAACCTGGAAGACAAAGTTTATGCTTTCAGTCCCTCACTAACTGGTCTCCAACAGGGAGAGACATATAATGTAGGCCCAAAAAGGATTCCAAAAGGATTTCCTTCTCCTTGAGGATTTCCTTCTCCTTGAGGATTTGCACACTGTATTAGTGGTACTACTAGTTTTTTTTGCTCTGTGATTTTGCAATATGCATCACAATTAAAGGCAGAGTGGGAGTTTGAACAGATTCTTGGTTTCCTCTGCTCTATAAAAGCAACAAAATGCTTTCTAATAAAACAAAAAGAGTGCACATATACAGGTTACTTCTCAAGAACATCTGTGGCAATATGCATAGATATTAAAATATCTCATCTATATGTCTATATATTTACATTTTTATACATAAAGAGATATATATTTACTTGGGGTTTTTTTTTTTGTTTGTTTGTTTTTTATTTAATTACTTTTTCATTTTGTTTGGAACATTTGGCAGCTAGTGACTAAAAAATTATTTTGAGTTTAAAAGCCAGAGAAAAGTTTAAATGACCTTAGAGAGCTAAGTTGTGTACTTGTAAGACCTCTTGTATGATCTCTAGAATTGCTGTTGACAGATAGAGCCTGATTGACTGAAAATCAATGTGATCAGATGTTTTTATGGATTATAGTGGCCTCAGCTAATTACACAAGATTGTCTTTCTAGATCCAAAAGGTTTCAAAGCAAACTCCAGGCAGATGTATGCAGGATTAATCTGCAGACTTGACAGTTTTTCCTAATTATCTTTTATAATAGCAAAAACTGGATCATCTCTGAACTACTAGAACAAATAAGTTCTGTGTTAGCATCCCAAAGCACAGCCACCTTTAGTCTCTCTATATTTGCCTTCAAGCACTTGTTTTAATGGTTATAAACATATCTCTGCATTTTATCTCAACTTTCCAGTTTTCTCAAAGTCAGTACCTGCCTCCCTTGGTCTTTTCTCACTGTGGGAATCAACACCTGATATGGGGGATTGTTTTTTACAATTTACTTTCATATCTTTCTTAGTCAAAAAATAAAAAAAGGAAAGGGTCCAAAAACACATTTCATGTGGGTTCTGTAAAAATAAGGGGATGGTTCTGTTTAATTTCATTTATATTATTAATCTAAATATATATGAATCTAAATCTATGTTTTCATTTAAACAAATATTATATTCAAAATATGAAATAATTTGTGTTCAGATTGAATTGCCTTCCCTGACCCCCTCTGGTTTATTTTTCTATATTCTCAGGCACATCTTGTCATCCTTGGAGTAATCCTTGAAGTGTCAGGAGTTGGACTTCAGTGTTGCTTGTGGGTCCCTAGCAACTCAGGATGTTCTATGATTCTATATTATTATTTTTTTTTCCCTGTTCTATTTTGGCTGTTTGGCTGTTTAATTTTCTCTGTGGCTTGTGATTATATCTGGGTCTACAAATTGTGTACTCTATCACAACTAAGGTTTCAGCATGGTCCTACTTTAGACTAAGAATCCATTCTTTCCAAAGTTATTTGTGACAAATCAGAATATTGCTTTGGCTGCATTATCCGTATTTGCACATTTAGGGCATTCTCCAATCGTATAAGAGCTCAAGGCATAAATCCCTGCTTTGAAGCTCTTTTTCCCTAGCCTGAAAACACCTTCTTGGAAGACATTACCTTAAAAACAATCTTTCCACTGAAGGGTTTCAATTTCCATAATCCCACCTACCTTTGTAACGAGGCCTTGATGGAAAGAGAGAAGTCAGTGCTTGGTGAAATTCCCTGTCAGCTTTGCCAGTTTTGGCTTTACATTCGTTTCTCCTGCTCCAGAACAGGGATGAGGATAAAAATCTTCATTTGGTGGACGCTGGATCTCCATGTAAAGAAAGCCAAGAGGCCTTGAATCAATGAGGTATGTGAACATGAATAAATTTATACATCTAAAGTTCTTTGAAATCTTGAGCCACAGAAGTTATTGAGATGTAAATTTCTGTAGCCATGACAGTCCTCTCCTTTTAGTCAGTGTGGAGGAATTATCTGAAACATTCACTTCTTTGGCCACCCCAGTGTGGTAACTCACAATGTGCACAACTTCATTGGGAAAAAATCCCAGGCTCCAGAAAAATATGTCTTGATACTTGTCATGGAGGCTTATAAAATGGAGAAAAATCACATATTTAGAGGAGATTTATTTTTTTAAACCATATAAACCAATTAAGACAATAAACCAATTATATCTCTGCCAACATTTGACCATGGGGTTGTGATTTCAACTGGAATTGAATCACACTGAATGAATTACAAATTCTTGAGGTTTCAGAAAGTAGAACCCGGAATGTGCAAACATTCACTTAATGAGACAAGGTCTCTTGGCCTTGAGGAGTTACTGTAGCCTGCATCCTGACCCTTCTATTTTTTTTCAAACTCATTTTTGTCACCTTCATCATATTTTGGCCCTTTCAGAAAATACTACAAGCTCACTTTCCTGGTTGGTGTTTGCACCCACTCAGTGCTTCAAGCACAGCTCAGTTCACAGTTCACTGTTTTGTGAGGGTCTAGAGACCACATGGAGTTATTTTAGTATCCTTGCAAGGTCTTTCCACTTTGTAAGAAGGAAAAGATAGTGATAAAAAAACCCCACAACAGATGCATCATAACTGAATGAAAAGTCACTCAATTTCCTAATAGTCAGTATGGCCAGATTGTAGTTTAAGTGCAGGTCCACAGATGAATACACAATTGGTTGGACACGTAACCACTGTTAATGGCTACTTTTAGAGTGTGCAAAAGTCAAGGGTTCCATTCCTTCCTTCCATGGATCCAAATGCAGCATTATTTTTTGCTGAGAGTATGGTGAGAATGACTGTACACACTCTACCCATCACACCTTGTGACAGTGTCTCAGTGTTGGTATTGTGTGGAGAGGAGCATTTTAGTATCAGACACTGCCAAGCACCAGGATGCCCAAATGGCATGACCAGGACACCCAAATCCATTTTGGCTGAGGAATTTCCTGGGCAGAGCCCACCCCAGCAGGCCTGGGGACACATTAAGAATGAGCTGTGATGTTGGCTACAAATCAGTCCCCGGCTCTTGTTGTGTCTAAAAATGGAGACAGATTTTAAAAGTGCAGAAGATGGAGCCCTTAGGCGGGATGTGGTGCTGATTTGAAAGAATGATGCTCCTTTGGGGGTTGGTGTAAATATTCAAAGAGACACCAGAAAAAGCTGATTTGGTGCAGTACATCCTTCTGATCAGCAGCACACTCAACATACATGGAGGTGTGAGTGGAAAGTACAAAACCAGGTCTCTGCTGGATGTGTGAAACTCCAGTCAGAGCAAGAAATGTCTGTCAGAGAGGACCAGGGTCACACCAGAAACTGGTGTGTGTGTCAGATCCTGAGGAGAAGGGACCCAGACCCTGCCCAATCACCAGACCACACTTTCTTGCATTGTCTTTTCCATTTTGGACAACTTGCTCACATTTGCCTTTGATTCCTTGTAATGCTACCTACAATTCACATCTCCTTTCCCTGTCCCTCCTTGACCACATTTGGGGTGTGGGGTAGGAGCAGGGTGTGAGCAGGTACAAACTGGAGAACCTGAAACATCATTAATGGAATTTACAGCAGCTATGAACCTGGTGCTCCATACTTTATCCCTGATTTATCATTTTTACAACATTTCACTGTGAGAGTTTATGGCAATTTATGTCATTACACAAATTATACAAATTGCCATTAACGGATGTAATGTACTATAAAGAATTGGAAGCATGAAGAAAAAAATTATTTGAATTTTTCTTCTGCATGTTTGCATTGCTTTATAGCTTAATTTATCAATTCAGTTAATTGAAATTTATATCATTAGAAGAAAATGCACTGAGGTGCTTTTTTTCCTCTTCTTTTTGTCTGGTTCTTAAATTATAGTTTCTTCTTTTTTTCTTTTTTTTTTTTCCTCCATTGGACCATAATTGCTGAACCTTTTCTCTGTCAAAGGAGATAAGGTGAAAATGACAACCATCATTTCTATCTCTCTCCCCAGAGACTGAACATATCACCTCTGTGTTAAATTTACCTCCACACATCTTTGCTTTAGGCTTGTGAGTTAATCCCAAACAGTCCCTTTAATTCTGAAAATATAACACAGTTTTGGAAGAGAAAAAGCAGCTATTTTAGTTGCTTAATCACTCCTTGTTTTTTAGACAACTTCCAGTCTCCAAATACAAATTATGTTCTGTCACTAAGTGGTTTATCCCAAAGCTACCCCACCAGTTTTCAACAGTAAAATTATAGAGCAATATTAATTCTTCATTGCAGATGAACCTGGATCATTATTCAGGTTCTTTGTGTGATGTGTGCTACTAAAACACAAACTAAAAGGATGTCCTTCCCACAAGAGGGACAAAATCTGATGAGAGAAGAGGCAATTTACAACAATCTACAGGCAATGGCTGTATAAAGGCAAACAACAACATCCATGCAAAAGACAGGCTCACAGCACTTTCCATGCTGCTTTCCCATTACACAGATTTTCATTTGGAGGATTAAAGGAAAGGTAAATTGAAAACATATGAAGGGAATTTGTTTTTTCCTCTTTCATATATGACCTCTTCTCATGTTGAATGAATCTGTGAGCCTGACATAGAGGAAAAGGAAGAAATAAAAATACCAACTTCACAGCTGAACTTTAGGAGTTTTTACACAGCCTCAAAAGCAGTCTGAAATCACCCTAGTGCTAACAGAGCTATTTTTTTTTTTAAGAAGATGTATCTGGGACAAAAAGCTTGAAATCCAGGGGTAATAAGGATTTTTAAAATTTTGCAAAATCTCTTTCTATTCTGAAAGAGAATTCTTGTGCAGTATGCAGAAGTGACAGCTTGATTCATGTATAGGACAGGAGCACTTTCCCTGTGCCTGATTGCAATGGATTTAGCCATATAGACACTTCATGCATTTGTTCTAGCAGTATTGCCTCTTTAAATCACATTGGGCTGTTTGCTTCAAAGACTGCCTTTTATGCTCATTAAGCACAGACTATCAATGCACTAAGGCCAAAAGGTTTTTTTCCACCTTTGCATGAGGGAAATACCTCAGCATTAGCTGAGCAGTGCAAACTTGTCCTCTCATGATGAGATTGACCAAGGCTGTTCCCCGACACAGGGCTGTTTTCTCTCCTGTTCCCAGCTCATGCAGGGTCTTGTGCTCATATTATACTTTCTCTATTCCAAATCTCTCTTCTCCTTGAGGGTCATCCACACCCCTGAGCAGGATTCATTCCTGGCTGCCTCTCACTGGTCCCATCCCGCGTGGGTTTACCTTCGGCAGGAGGGAGAGGTGTGAGCACCCATCTCTATTTCAGACGAGTGCCCTGAGTGATGTAATGCAAGAGGGAGCTGCCTCTCCTTATTTCTTGATAAAAATAAAAAAAGTTTGCAGTGCCTGGGAGGTGAACCCAGCTTTGTCAATATATGTTTATCTTATCCAACAATTATCCTCAAGGACTGGAAAACTTTTTGGTGAAAGGCAAATCTCAAACATTCAAAGACACAGAAGGACCCCAGGGTATTCAAAGTGGCCACGACCATGGTGCACCTGTAGAGTAAGTGCAAAACAAAAATGTAAATATTCAGATTTTTCTTTGGTAAAAAGTTATGAGCTTGGAGATAACTACACTGCAATTCCTTTCAGCTAATTTTAACCATCCAGAAGTTGCTATCTGCTTTATGAAGTTATTTGTATAGACTCGAAATTCAGTGGGGAGCTGCTGGGAGAATTTTATATATTAGATTATTATCCTTCCCTGGCTTAGGTACTTCAATTTTAGCTAAATAAAATCAAGGGAATGTATTACATTTTAAATGTATATAAGCAAATGTAAGGTTTTAAGTATTACCTGACATATCATGTTTCAAACCTTTGCCTACAGTGAAACTGAAGTGTTGATTTGGTTTAGGAATTTGCACTTTATCTTCTAACCTCTCAAGTCCAGACCTTTATAAAATCAGTGTGAGACAGGAATCCAAATGCAATTTCCTAGATTTTCAGGCCTTTAGTTTTTTTTTCATTATATAGTCCTCAAAAAAACTCATATAACTCGATCATTATTATTCTAAGATCCATAAAAAATCAATAAGGTTCTATTGGTCAACTGAAATAGTGAATTAGCTGCAGAGTCGTTAGCTCCAAACACCTCAGGAACTGAAAAATGTGTTTTGGAGAAAAATAGGAAGAAAAATAAAGCATTAATTGACTTTGACATTCAGAGTCAGTAAAGCATAAATATACTTTCTCATTTATCCTGCTTGTTTTATTTGATTTTGATTTCTGCTCAGCTAACTACAAAGAACACTCTAAGCACAGTGCAAACTTTGTCCAAACAGTAAAAGTTATGGAGCAATGAGCAAAAATGCAAGAGTTAGGGCAAATGTTCAACTGCAAATGCAAAATCTTTTCCTCAAAGGATAAGTAAATTTGATGCAATTGCTTTTATTACTAATTTACTTCACTGCACTTCAATGTGCACCTAAAATTCATCCATTGAAAATTTAACCCATATGCACCACAGTCAAAAGAAATCTCTAGGGAAACGTGATCATATGCTGTGATGACTTTCTAGGGAGCAGCAAAAAACAAAGGAAAAATAGCTACTACTATTTCCAGATAGAGAGGGCAAACTTGAGGGGAAAAGAAAAAATAAGAAAGGGAAAATTAGTAACTTACAGCAAATATTTTTAAAAAGATAAAAAATATGCTGAACACTGTTACATCATTAGAGCAGACTCAGCAAAAGATTTTAATAGATTGTGCACTTTTATCAATAACAGAATTCCACTGAAATATTTTATTTCCCCATTGTTTTTTGAGAAATTTAGTAGTTACAATTTCAATTGCTACAGAATCAACTTCCACAGCAGAGGGAAATAATGTCATCTATACAGCCAGTGACAGTGAAAAATTTTTATGAACTCACAAACTGGGCAGGGAGTTATTTGTCCTATCTGAGGGGGTAGGCCAAGGAATTTGGAAAAAAAAAACTGGGATTTTCATTAACAAATAATTTTTTGTAGTGGTAGATTAATATATAAAATCTGTATTTTATTTGTGGCCACTAAAATGACCTATCTTTGAGAATATTCTTGTAAAACAAACAAAGGAAGTGTGTGGGAATGAATGCAAAAGATCTCTTGTATACAGAGAAGATACTGAAGAATAAAAATGAGAGGAAAACAGGGGATGCAATGCAGAAAACACAAGTAATTTTTTTATTTCTACATTTGTCTGTTTTGGTTTTGGAGACTTCTTTTAGGGACAAATGAGCCTTGGGAGCAGCTAGCTGAGTTTATCCAGCAACTAGAAGCATTTGGAATTGAACATATGTTTCAAGGCCAGCAGCTGCTCCTCTCTTTCAAAATTAATATGGCTTTTTGGGAGATTGCAATAAGTCCAAAAAAGGGGGCAAAATAGAAAATACAGGCAGACAAGGAAAATGAAAATATATACAGTCAACCCTTCTTTTAAAGCTTTGCTGAAAGTTGTAAGGTTTTAGCCTGGAAAAGAGAGGCATGCAGGCATATCCACTCTCCCAGCATCAACAGATATTTCTTTCCTTCACATGACAAGACACAATGCACACAAGTCCTTGGATCCTTCACTGATTTTGTCAAAGGATGTTTTTGTTAGCAGCAATCTTGGAAGCAGTGAAGACAAGGGAACTAAGGCATTCCAGGACATCTTACGGAGTCCCATGATAATAAGGCTTCAGCATTACAGTTCTTATTGACTAGCCATGGGTTCATAGCTGGTGCCCTGGAGGTGAAGAGCACATTTGCTCATCTAAAATTCTTGAATGCAACTGGTAAAACAACATATGTCTTAACAATGTGATGCTCAGTTCTGGATCTGAGCACAAGGATTTATTTTAAAATTGAGGAAGTTTTTGCATTCACATAGACTGGCCCACCACAGACCAAACTGGGGTATATTATTGAATAAGTGCTTCCCACAGGTTTATCACCCTCAACCCCTTCACTCCAGCACTAAGGGTGGATAGGCATCCTGTTATTGAAATAAAACATTTAGAGAGTCAAGAAAACAGACAATGGGATTTCATAACATTAGTGCATCAATTCATCTAGTCTGGGTACCACATTTTCATCCTGTCATGTCTGTCTAGAAGCCCAGAAATAAAGGAAAGGTACAAGTCATGAGAGTATCTCAATAATATATGCATATCAGACAATCATTTGATATTTAAAATTAATAATAATTTTTTTCCAATATTATTTTCTAGGAATTCATTAAAGTCTTCCTTGACCCCCCTTTTTTTTAATTTTATTTGCATGCTTCTTTTAAAGGTGAAAGAATGGGTATCTGAAAGCCAGGCCTACGAGTCCTTGGGTTTGGCACAAGGCAGCTTGTCTCACTCTGTCATTTGTCTTTTATGTACAAATGCACAGATACATATTTAATTTATAGAACACTTGTTACATCCCAAAAAGGAACAGCATTTCCTTTTACTCTTTGTAAGTTTTTCAGAACTTTCAAAACAGGGGTTTAAAGCACCTCTTCTTTCTTGCTTTGTTTGTATATAAACTGATATCAATCTTTCCATTTGTGGCAGAAATATTGGAGATTTCTAACACGTCTGGACTTTATCTCTGTCAGCAATACTCTAGTGGTAGTCTTTTCAGCTTCACTTCACTGGAGGTTAACCCATCCTTCAAATTAAATACTCTGAGCCTAATTTGGCCCTATGGGGAATTCAGAATGATTCACTTGACACCATCATCTTCTTTCTACCCTCAAAGTAGAAAATAAAGCCTGAAAGAAAGTCAAGTCTTAATAATACTTCTCACTGTCACCTAACCTGAATGAATCCTTTCTTCCTAAAGCTTCTGGATGATGGTAATTTGCAGCTCTGTCAGAAAGTTAGTGATTCTGAGTTTTTTTTGGAACAAGGGACTTTTTCTGACTCAGGTACCTACCCAACATGTCAGGTCCTGCCCTGTCCTGGGCTGCCTCCTGTATCCTGTGAAACCCTGCAAAGGTAAGGCTATCCATGCCTCCAGGGCAAAAGAAAGCCAGATTCCTACTGCCAGCCCAGCCATTTTCAAGTGCTGACTGAAGAAGTCTCAGTTAATTTCTCAATTAATTAAAAATGCAATTATTTGATGACGTTAAGTGGCAAACAATGGTAATTTTCTCCTCTTTCCATCCACCTCTTTTCAAACTGAGTCTGTTGGAGAAGCAAATATTATTGTCAAATAGAGGTCCTCTCCATGGCATTTTAGGGCCCCGAGCTTGATGTACAGTTTCAAACTGGATCAAAAATAACAATAAAGGAGATTTCTGAATGCACAGGTTCAGATTATGTCCATGAGATAACTCAGGTTTGTGAGTGCTGCTGTCAGAAAGATGCAGTTGACAGAGCAGGTACTAAGCAAGCAATCAATAAAAGAAGTTGGGTGTTTACAACTAGTTTTCCTACTGTTCCACATTTGGAATATCACACATCTCCTTTCCTGGATGCTTGCAGGAAACAAATCTGTGAACTAAGAGAGTTTAGATCTAAGGGCCATGCCTAGACTTAGAACATTGTATGAAGCAAGTACACTGCCAAAAAAAAAGCAAAAATCAATAGAAATGAAAAGGGGGGATATAAATGTGATATTATTTTCAATGGAATAATCACAAGGAACATAAACATGAGTTTGGGATGTAGAGAGACCTCAGCTCAAGTTTTTGCAGCTTGCCACACAGCCTTACCATTATCTTAACACATTTAATTATTAATACCTCCATGGTGATGAATCAAAAGTGCTGCATTTGACTGGCACAGGATGGTAAGTGCTTTGAAAGTCATTATCCTAAACACAAAAAGATTTTGAATAATCCTTCAAAATGTCAAGGCACACATCACATCAGCAATTGTTAAATATTTCTTCTGAGGAAGAAGTTAATTTAAAGCACTTTTGATGTTTAATGCCACTCACGATGGCAGCTGAAAATTAACCCTCTGCATTTCCCTCCTCCAGACCTCAGCAGCCTCGGTATAATGTTCCAGGGTGGTAGGATATTTTCAACACATCTTATTAAAAAGAAATCAAGGGCAGCTTTAGGAAGCTTGAAGGATGAAAAACTCAACGAAACTTCTAAATCAATCCACGGGAAGCAAGGAACTGGGAATATTTTCCTGTCAAATCCATCTGTAAAATGGGCCCATTAAAATTCTCCTTTTACTGCGGATGATTCTCCTCCCTGCTGAGTGAATTTCACTGAGGAAATATCAAGCTCCTGGACAGGATGATCCCCATTCTTGTGGGAGGGATAAAGCTGTGTTTGGCAATTTTTGTAGCAATTCCCCCCCTTGTTAGGTGGGTGAGAAGGAGGAGAATGTGTGAAGACTGCAATAAACCTGTATATATAGCTATGTATTGTTGCTAAGAGAAGAAAGTGCTTGAATTTTATCATAAACACCAAGATGGCCATGAAGTTATGAGTTGACCATAAGACCAATTTTTTTCTTTTTTTTTTAAGACCCAGTAAAGCTGTGAATCACAAAATTTCCTTCCTTACTTCAACATTATGTTTCCTACTAATTTCTCATCGAAACTGATGGAAGTTTTTCAGTCTTGGGAATGAAATTTGTTCTCAGAATGAAATGTAAGGGAGTACTTGCCTGGGTGTTGCTCAGGGTTTTCCTTATCTAGCAAAACCACCACCCTTTGAAACTGTCACTAAGTGTAAAATCAGAAAATTTACATCTCTGGGATTTCCAATGATATGAAATGAATCACTGGCATGTACACTTCTTGTCTGAGGTTTTATACTCCATTCTTTTAAAATGTTTTCTTATTTTCCCTTCTATTTATCTAATTTCTTTATGCCAAAACTTATCAATGCTCAAAATATTTAGAAACACTGTCATGAGCAAAATATTTTCCATGATGCCTAAAACTTCTCCTCACCCTAACCTTACTACATCCTCTAAGGAGGTGTTTGGGAGACACTGTAAATAACAGCAAAACAGGAAACCAAGCAAACAAACAAAACCTTTGCAATTGTATGGTTAGAGATGCATGAGAAAAGAAAACAAAAAAAAAAAAAAAAATAGCCATAAAATAGTCAAGAAAATATGTTGTCTTCAAATTCTGAGAGTAAGTCACTTGCCAAGGCCAGACATAATTAATGAAGTATGAAGTCCCAGAAACATGGTGAGATTCATTGTGACCCAAATGTCAGAACAATATTCAGAAATCCTTTTACCTGAGTAAAATCTGATTGGAAGTCTTTGCTTCTAAGGAAAATTACTAGTCTGGTTGAGTTCTTGGAGTGGCCGGAAGCTACTGACTGGAGCAAATAATTTTTGATAGCAACTAAAAACACCCCCAAAAATACAAGGGTAAGTCTCAGTTAGGCTCTCTGTTCCAATGCAGAGGCATTGTTAGACTGATCATTCACCAGCAATAGAAGGCAGGGGTCTGTGCATTGGGGAAGAATAGGATGAAGAAACATGGTGAGGTGGCTGAAGTTCTGTAAGGATCTTCTCACCTATGATATGTCTTCTACTCAGAGTGAAGGCTGTGTTCTTTATTGAAGCCTGTGTTCCCTATATAATCAGCATTTGATGCCAATGTCAGTTTTTCAAGACTGATTGACCTGGTAACTGAGTGAAACCAGTCAGTAAAACTGGGCAGGTCTCAGGTAGGACCTCTTGTTTACTACCCTGAAATCCGTGTCATGAAGTGTTAAAACATGGAAATTAAATCTGCTTCTTCTTGCTGCTGTTCTCTACTCTTAACATACCCAACTTAATGAGCTGCCTTTCACTCCCTCTAGCCCAATTAGGCTGCAGAATTTGCATTTGCTCTCTTTTCTGGGTGACATAAATATGCCCCTCCAAAACTGGCTCCTGACTTGCTGGTTGTGGCTTCTCTGTGGGAAGGGAATTATCAACCACTGGAGCAGCCTCAAAGCTGTGGACCTCCAAGACTGTCCCGGCACAAGCACAGGTAGAATATACCTCTCGTTGTCCAGACGGGGTTTCTATACATAAAAGATTAATTTTTTTTTTTCCTCTCCAGATGACTTGGTTTATATGAAGAATACATGAGAAGTCTCCAATGTAGAGAGCAGCATCAACTTTCAGAGGCAAACTGAACTGAACTTATCTCACAAAGTTACATGTATTGCACATAGAAGCTTGGAAATATAGAGAAAAAAGATAAACCTTTGTGTTATATCATTACCAGAAAAAATATTTTATGTCAGGGATTAGCAGGCCTCCACCTCACCTGAAAATAAATAAGAAGGAAAACACATGTAAAGCTAGGAAAGTATTTCATAAGGAAGTCCTTGAGGATTTTATAAAATATGAATGTTAAATAATATATTTGAATATGCAACCCAACTCAACAAAAGCTTGTATCTGTGGGAGTTCCACCAGTGTCCTCACTATTAATTTATTTAGCTTTTGCTTCCCTTTCAGAGACATTAAAATATTATTTACACACTTTTAGAAGCCCTCAATGGCCATTTAATTGACTTTATAAAGTCACAGAAGCAATGGGATATTAACAAAAAAAATCATATGAGGGATCTTAATTCTAGGCCTAATATTTCTACATTAATCAGTAACATCACTCTGTGGAAAACAAAAGAGTGAAGCAGCATTTATATTTTATGAGTTTTGAAGAGTTTTTTTGCAATGCAAAGACAGTCAGTTTTTAAAGAGGCAGTTTAGGGAGACACTTTATAATCAACAAAGGAAAAAGAATACTAAAAAAATTCCTGCATTGCTAATCTTGAATAGTGAAATCCTGCTAAGTTAAGGAAATAGAAAAACCCCAAGTACAAATTCTTAAACACAAAATGAAGTTTTCTAATTAAACTGCCAGTGATGAAACAAAGCCATACAGGTGAATACACTGAATTAAGTTTCCAAATTCTGCAGACTAGATTTCATTTTTTTCACCTCCCAGCCATTGCAAGCTGAAAAAGATTCTAAGACAATTGAGTAGGAGTGTTTAAGAAATCTAGTCCATCTGTAAATGTGTGACTAGTGTATTTCCCAATAGCTTTTATTACATTATGTACTAAATTTATTTAATTTTGATGGAAGACTTCAGAAGTGTCTTCTAAGGTTCCATGGCACAGGCAATAGCAGTATTGCAAGCAGCTGAGTAACATTCTTCATAATAATGTGTCCTCTTTCTGCTTAGGAAAAAAACCATACTTCAGTGTTTTGGTTTTAGTTTGGTATCCATTCAATCTGACAAAGATAGCTCTGAGTGTCAGGAATTATGGATTTAGGGACTTGAATTTGGTTACTCTGAATGAAGCCACCAGTGTCTTCCATGGGTTTGTCCCTTCAAAGGTCAGGAGAGCTCAGTGCAGACATGTAAATGTGGTACAAGCCATAGGTTCCAACATTTCTCTTCCCTCCCACCTTCAGTGCCTTCACAGCCCCTTCACCATGTCACCAAGGAGAGAAGGCAGCTCTGCCTGACTGGGCCACATCTGAATCAGCACAACACCTGTTTGGTGAGTAAACACACAGCACCCTAAAGGATGCACCACTCCTAGCAAAGCATAAGTGGTTTTGCCCTGATCAGATTGTCCCTCATGCCTCGGGATCCCCTGTAACAGCTTGGGTGCAATCACACAGGCACAAAGCAGGCAAATGTGGGAGAAGTGCATATGCACTACCCACCAAGAAAATTCTAATCTCACCTGTCATTCACAAGGAGGCTGTAATATCCATGGAAATGCATTGTAGACTTTGCTGCTTTTATTCTGGAGCTATTTAGTGCATTTACATTTTCTATGAAACTCAATCATCTTTCCAGCTTTTCTTTTTGAACCTTTTATTTTTCCCATTAATCTGTTAATAATTGTTGCTTTCCTGGCATTCTTGTTCTGTTAGGTTATTATGCATTCCTCAGCATTCTGAAAAATGAAAAATGGAAAAAATCACATGCTTTTCAGCTGACTTAACACTGCGTAAAATGCTGAAATTATTAATTGAACATCTTGATTATAAATTAGGTGGAAATAATGTTGAAGAAGCAGCCCCTAGTCATATAGGTTTATTATTAGGGCTACATACTGAATGATTTGAATTCTGTTCTAGTAGTGGTAAATATAGTTATTATGGAAGAATGTGAGCTCGTGGATTTTGGCTGAATGTCAGCTGAATCAAGCAGGGTATTTCATCTATAATTTAAAAATGCATGTCCTAAAACAATGTCTGTGTTATCTCTTGCTTCCACCCCATCCAAGAGTAACGTGGTTATGATCTCACATAAGATAAGGAAATTATTTCAGTCACTACAGAATAACTAATTGCCAATAATACTGCTGTCAGCTGTCCCTGTGTGCAGCAGCACCCCACTGTGCTAAGCTCAGTAGACATACAACACAAAGTTTGCAGTGCATTTATATGATGACTGAGGAATTGCAGCTGTTATGGCAGATTTCATCATTAATGCTGGTGATGTTAGATGACCTTATATAGCTTGTTTGGATGCCAGACTCATTAAGTGGAAAGATATTATCCAGACTTCATGGGTGCAGCTTTTACTCCCCTGGTGTACTTAGCAGGGCCAAGGTTTCATGATAAGAGTCACTCAGTCAGATACCACACAGTTTAATGCTGCCTCATAAGTCATAATTTCTTATCCTCCTGATTTAGCTCGGTGTTACAGATTGTATATATGTTGGACTATTTTTTGTGCTTTAGTCTGTGCAACACTGACCTTGGTAGAGTCCCAGGCTGTCCAAGGCATTTAGGCACTACCATAATAGATATGTTAAGCAACAGCTACAATCGTTCTCGTCCATCCAGGTAAGCTTGGAGCTCAAGATCTGCTGCCTGACAAATGTGCTGCCTCACCACCATCGCAGCACCACGAGGGAACCCTATTCATCTTCACAAATAATGCAAAAGCCAAGGTGTATCTGATTTGAGGCAACTGAAAGGTCCATCTATGTTTGTTTGGGGGCTCTAGAGGGTTAGGGGAAAGGTTTGCCTGAGAGGTTAAGAGCTTATCTCTGCCTTAGATTGAAGAAAACTCTTAAATCTGAACAGCTTTTTCCTTGAGGGTACAGAAATGTGATGAGACCTTCATTATTTCAAATTTCAGATAACTCTATTTCTCACTATTTTCTTTATCTCCTTTCAACTGTAACCTGTTTCTCCTCTCAAATAAGAAAAACACCCAGTGGTGGGTGGCAATCCTGGGCTGTCAGCTGGTAATCTGTTTTAATTTCCTGGCTCTTGTTCATCTGAAAGTTCCAGACTCAGTTCTCTAAGTAGTTTGCTGGAAACAATTCACAAGGAGAAGAGGGTTTCTTATACCAGTGAAGGATAATCTGTACCCCCCAGGATTGCTCCTTGTAGCCTAAAATCTCCTTCTGGACACAGTGAGACATGAGAATCCTCAGGAAAGCAGGGTTATGGCATTTCCTTCTGTGCAGAAATAGCATATGGGGGAATAGCAAAGAAAATCTACACAAAAAAAACAATTTCTACGTTTTCTGCTCCTTCAAACCCTTCTCCATATCTGTATGAAGTAAGTTATACTTTAGCTGTCTATATAAGAATACCCAGATGAAGGAATAAGGGAGTATTGCTCTGAACTGACTAAAAAAGCAAAAGCATCAAAAAATTCCAAGTGAAATATATATCTACAAAAAACATCCTTCCTTAATTCCCATGTGAAAAAGCTTAGGCAGATGTAGATTAGAGAAGATACAGACTTTTAACAAGAACCACAAATTGGAAGAGCAACTTGACAAGTGATAAAACCTTAACAGATTTCTGTGGTGATTCCTGTGCAATGCTATCAAACAAAACTTTTACCTACAAGAATTCAATGCTGCTGATACAGAACAGACCAGGAAAATATCAGGGCAGATTTTTTATGGGATTTCATGCACATCACCTGAGTGGGGATAACTGGAGGTGTTTGTTTAATTAATTCTGTTAGGGACGATGGGCTCTTGTTTTCCATATATTTAAGTGCTGGCTGTGGGTAACAACTGAGCAAACCATAAAGACCAGAAGGTTGCTTTCTGAGGCACCATTCAACAAATTTTAGGTGAAGTAGAAAAAAAAAAAAAACAGTTGACCAACACAGGCAAATTGTTTTGTGTCTGCTTTGCATCATGGGTTGTCCAACTAGTGCAAAAAAATGTGGCTTGAAAGTTGCTGAATTGTGGATTATTTTCCTGGGCTATCTTCAGACATTACAGGTGGTTGTGGGGTTTATCCATGCACCCTAAAGTTCTAACTTTCAGGAAAAATGCACAAGGATGTCTGCTGAAGTCAGAAACAGCAATAGAGCAGCCTCATCCTTTCTGGAAAATAGAGAATCATAGAATTGTTAAGATAAGGAAAGACCTCTAAAGTCACTGATTTCAACCATTAAACCATCACCTCTGTGTTCACCACTAACCTCAAGTGCCACAGCCACACCTTGCCCACTTTCAGAGATGGTCATTGCACCACTTCTTTGGGCAGCTTGTTCCAATATCTGAATACCTTTTCAGAAAAAAAAAAATCCCAATATCCAATCTAAACCTCTGTTGTGCAACTTTTGGCCATTTCCTATCGTCCTGACAAATACAGGACCAATGACAAGCTATTTTCTTACTTTTTAGATTCCTCAATCTTCTCACCTTGGCTATCATAGGCATCTGATATCTGTTCTGACAGTTCAGTCATTTGACACTCCGTTCATGGTATGGCCCAAAATAATGTAAAATTCTCCACTAGATTAAGGAATGCCTGCAGAATGTGCTCACTATCAGCTTTTCTTTATGTGTGTGTGCTTTTCCAAATGTACAGTTAAATATATAAGCTTTCTCTTACTGATCAAACTTTATTCTGGCCTTAAAAGCTTCCCAGGCACTTGGTTTATGGCTATTTTTTTTGGTTCTCAGTGTTAAATCAATTGACAGCCTTGGGGGAGGAAGGAATTGTGCTAAAGAATAGGTCACTGCTGAGTTATTTTTGTTGTGTTGGTATTGTTTCCCTAGTTAGTGTGAGAAGATGCCAATTTTTAGGGAATAAAAAACAATAGTAGGCTTGTAGATAAATGGATGCCTTAGAAATACTCAAAAGAGCTGCAAACGGAAAAAAGAAATAATATATCAAATATTTATTAAGAAATTGAAGCTTTTAACATGGAGTTGCCTGGAATAATTTGGCTTGACTCTCTATTCATAAGCAATATTTTTTTGGCCATATCCAAATCCCAGTGTTGAGGCACTGAAGAATGAGGTTTCTGCCACAAAGAGGCAGGAGTGGTATGGAGTTATTAATCAATCAACAACCAAAGTGCAGCTGTCTGCCTCTTCCTGACACCACCAATTCTACAAATTTATACCATGATTTTTTTGACTGTAGTTATGAAGTAGGAAATCAGCAAAGTAACATTCCCCTGTATTGGCATCTATATCTGGTTTTACAATATATTTATATGGACAAACAATTTGCCTGAGGATTTCTAAATACTAAATATCTTCTTGGGAAAGGCAAGCCGCTTTGTTTTTATTTTTTTTTGTTTTGTTTTAAATTGTCATTCATCTTTTTGAATGTAGATTCTCTACATTGTAATAGGAAAAGTGTTCTGAAAATCTGAAGTTTTACTAAAGGATGTCATGGCTCATCCACCCGGTTCCTTCATCAGCCTGTGTTAGCTCCAAATGCTCCAGAGGAAAATGAAAAAAGACCAAAATTATCAGAAGCAGTATGTTCCAAGATACACATCATAAAACACAAGTGGATAAAATGATGCTCCAATATGTAGTTGTTGTTTTTTTAGCATGAATTGCAATACTTTATTTCCTCAGCTGTTTGGGTATTTTTTTTCACTTAATAATTAAGGCATAAAAAACTTGGCATAATGATTGCCATTTACTGTCCATTCTTATGTGTTTAAAATCTGTGGGTTTTTTTTAAATATTCTGGACCGTTTACTCAGTATTTAGCATCTAGCAATGGCTGGCATAACATACTTGTGAAAAAGGTTTATGAAATCAGGGCATGTAAAAAGTCTTCCTGGTTCTAACAAGGTGTTTGAATATCTAGAATCACTGAATCATAGAATTTTTTAGGTTGGAGAAAAGCTTTAAGACCATTGAGTCCATTGAGATCACCACTTCCCTGCGCAGTCTGCCCCATTGCTTAATAGCCCTCTCCATGGACAGATTTTCCTTAATATCCAATCTAAAATTTGGTGCAGGCTGGGGCCATTTCCTCCTTTTTATTTTTTCTTACTTTGGAGAAGAAACTGACTCTGATATTTCCACAACCTTCTTTCAGATGGTTGTAGAGAGGGGTGCAGTCACCCCTGAGCCTCCTTTGCTACAGAATAAACACCCCCAGCTCCCTCAGCTGTTACTCATAATGACTCATTTTCCACACCCTCCTCCAGCTCCACTGCCCTCCTCTGGACATGCTCTAGCCCTCCCCCATGTCCCTCCTGTCATAAGGAGCCCAAAATTCCCCCCAGGATTCAAAATGGGGCCTCAGCAAAGTGCGGGACAGGGGTATGGTCACTACCCTGCTTCTGCTGCCAGACCATTGCTGTCATGGACTTCTTGGCTACCTGGGCAGACATTGGCTCCTGCTCAGCAGCTGTTAAGCAGCATTTCCAGGTTCTTTCCCCACTGGGCAGCTTTCCAGACACTCTAACCCCAGCTGGAGCTGCAGAGAGATGCTGTGACCCAAAAACAGGATCCAGGACTTGGCCTGGTTGAACTTGACAAAGTTGGTCTCAGCCCATCTATCCCATTTGCCCAAATTCCTCTGGACTTAATGAGACAAAGACTGCATTCCTATTATCTTATTCAACATTGAGGGACTCTTGTTGTCTTTATTTCACCCTCAGTATCTTCTGTTTGTAGCAGGCACTTGATGTAATGAAAAATCAGAAGTGGAAGTGGAAAATATTCTTTCCTTCTGAGATTCCTTTTGATAGCAGGTAGAGCTGTGTATGTTCATCATCAAATTGCTGGCTAGAAAGGAATCTGGAATATAACAGAATAAACTTTGCATTATGAAATAGAACCAAGGCTTCTTTGACACTTGAAAAATATAGATTAAATGGACCGATTTTATTAAACAAAACACATACTGGAGTGTTGGGGAAACTGAAAAAAATCACATCTGGGATTTCATCTAATTTGGTGTTTGAAATGGTAATTTAGATATGCTTTTAAACAAAGGAAAAAGCATCTAGGTTAAACACTATATCAAATTAAAAACAAACACTATGGTATTCACTCCCTTAAATTTTGTCTATCTAAATGTGAGGCACGCATTTTAAGTTGAGCACCAAGACACCTTCTATACTCAGCACAGAAAGGATATCACTTCCAGGTGAACAACAAAATTCATGAACAACTAATGCATCAACAAAAAGATATCTAAGATGGGAGTGGGGAGATCAATCACCCTCTTCCAGTGACTGTTTTTCTCCATTGACTACGAAGAAAGTCTGGAATCACAGCGTAAATTTGATGCCTAACGCTGAGACAGATAAAATTAAGTGAGATGAGTCCTATCCTAAATATCTGCCACCCCATCACTTTTTTTCATGGTTGGATTCATTGTTGTTAATGGTTGATTTCACTTTCTGCTCTTATATACTGGCAAATTGCTCTTGCTCTCTGCTTTTCTATACATCAGGGGAATATTTATACAGAGTAAATAAACATTTCCCCAATTTCAGGAAAATAATTTTTCTGCACATTTTAAAAAAAATCTAACATAAAGCTCAGGTGGTAAACTTAATCTCTCATTGTTGCTGGAATGTTAAAGGAAATATGGAAAAGGCGGATTTTTCCTTCTAACCTGTTTAAAGCTGTAAACTTGCTAAGCTTCTTTATTTACAGATATAAACCAGAGTTTTCAAGGATTTCCTTTCAGAGATTATGTCTGTCCTGAAAAAAAAAATTCCTCTAAACAACCCAGAGTAAATCATCATACTCTTTGGATTTTTGATTTATAGCAATGAACTGTTTTTTGTAAATCAACCAATGATCCTCAAAGGAAGGTGCCCTGAGGCTTTAAGGCAACTGAGACTCTGCTCAGAAACTGACTTCAAGTGAAGCAACCTGGTTGAAATATCATCTTCCCAGTTTGAGCAAGCTTTTCATTTTTAATTGAAAGTAGGAGCACTGGGTTAGAATATAAAAGGCCTCTCAGTTCTCTGCCAAAGCCCCATGACACCACACATCAACACCTTTTTTTTATTTATCAATAAGTTAATTTACAGTTTTGGAGGGGAAATGTATAGCTGGATGTATGCCACAGTGTTCTGACGTAAAATAACCCCTGGTAGCTCCCTTTGCCAGTGGTTGAACTCATGCTGCTTAGTTCATGATTAAGGTTCAACTTCAGCATGTTATTATGATGCAGGTGGACATATGTGAACAGTGGAGAGGATTACAGAGTAATTTCAAATGTGAAATTATACATTTATAGATACACTGTGTAAAAATATCTTTATTTATTTTTTTAAAAAATATTTTCTTTCTGTTGAAAGTTTGTGAATTCTTGCTTTCACTGGAACTCAAATAAAGTTTTTGCTGCTGTGCATATTTTCTGTAAGATTTCACGCTGGGCAAATTATATCCACAGCAGTAGAGCATCAATGAGAGGCAGGGAAGCAAACAATTTAATCACAGAAAGAATTCAGAGCAGGTATATAACCTTGTGCATTTTTCATCCCAGCAGCCTGAAGGTCGTTATATCTCAACTGGGAAGAACAAAAGAACAAACTCTGCTCTGTGAGGACAGACACAGAGTTACAGAATCATTAAGGCTGGAAAAGACCTCCAAGATCACTGAGTCCAACCATTAAGCCAACATCACCGAAATCACCACTAAACCATATCCCCAGCTGCCACTTCCACCTGTCTTTGAACACTTTCAATCATGGTGACTCCAAGAATGATCTAGGCTAATTACCTCCAGCTCCCTCAGCTGCTCCCATTGGATGGTAACAAATGTCAACTACAACAGCTTTTCTTGAGCAAGTACTGCAAGAAAGAAAACAACAAACATAAAACCCTCTAAAAAACCAAAAATCAACCAGATGATAAAAACAAAATATCAGAAACTCATTAGTTACGCCAGATTTTGGAAGACTACTTTCCTTTGTCCTGCTTTTGAAAAAAGATTTAAATACCTTAAATAGAGATTTGCAGAAGCATATCCTGGATGAAGTTTATCCCAAAGCACCAGTCCCTCAATGACTTTTTAGGATGACTGTCTGGGAAGTATGGAACTGTTTCTTCTCTGGTTGATAATAAATTATCCAAGTTGCAACAGCTAATGGCATTACTCTCAAATACGTGGTTCAAGTGGCCAAGACTTGCACTCCAGCACTGAAATTCTCAGGTATTTTGTGTGGGCAATTCTGTTTAAGCAGTAAGAGATATTTTTCCTTTGAGAAGGAAAAGTTAAAATGTATTACCAAAAACTATATTAAAAAAAGAGACTTTCCCCTTCAAAAGCATAAATCAGTCACCTTATCAAAGAATTTGAAGAACCACTACTTTCAGTGTTTTCTTCCCATATGCCAAAAATTGAAGTGTATTCTAAAGTCTGCAATAATAAAATGAAAGGAAAAGAAACAGGCTTCCTCCTGAAGCTTTTCCAAACAGTAAATACATTTATTTATCAGCCTACAGTATCGGATATACCTGCTCCCAGTGGACTCACTTAGTACCAGGAATTATTGCTGAACAGAAAGCTTATTTAATCTATTATGGGTCAGAATTTTTATCAATCTGCTTAATTAGAGTTCTCTGCCTCCCTCTCCCGTTTTTTTAACAGCTTAATGAGGAGTTTCATCACTCCTGCCAAGATGAGTCGGGTGTTTTCAAGCAGATGAGTGTGATGTCAGTAAATATGCAATATGATGTATCTTTCTTGTATTTCCCAGTCAGAAGTAGGGTCAAAAGCTTCATTAGTTTAATAATATTTCAGGGAACTCTTTAAAACTTTTAATAAGGGCATGATAACACACACAATATCTTTTTCAAGATAGAGCCTCCTAAAAACTAAATTAGATGTTTAATGAAAATTAGTCATCTAGGCTCCTTATAAAACTTTTAGATGGTTTTATATGAAATAAACCCCATTTTTGGAGTGTCTTTCATGAGGGAACTACTTCCACATAACATTTTAATTGAAATTATTTTGTATCAAATGGGAGAGGGAATTGGGAATACATCTCAGTTGTTCCAAACAATGACCTCATTTGTTATATGGAAATCATTCCTTGGTGAAAATAAATGCAGAAATAATAGGACTTTATTAGAGTAAACAAGTAAGTCTGAAAGTTTTAAAAAATTACTCCCCTAATTAAAAAAAATAAAATACTGTCATCCTGAGACAGCTATCTGCCATTGATAGACCCCACCTAAATTATGAAAGTCTGAAAAATAATAGTAACTGAAGAGGATCTAACTTAATGGAAAGTGTAATCTGTGATCTGTGAAATAACTGTGATTATTACTTGCATCATGGTTTCTACCTCTGTAACATGGATTTGCTGAAGTTTTTGTGGGCCTGTATGGTGTGTGATCCTGCTCAGCATTTTACCAAACAGTAAAAATGCAACTTTGCAGAGCAAGTTAAATTTCAAAAGTCTGGGAAGATAAGCCACTACAACCTCAGTGTTGTACTGCAAGAACCTACCTCAGCTGAAGTTGTTGGAAGATTTTCCTCCCCCAGACTTCGGCATTTCTATCCATTTCCTGTAGAGCATTTTCCTTAAACCCACAGAAGACATAAACCCACAGAACTCTATTTATTTTGTATTTTGGTGGTGTAACCCCATTTTACGCTCATCAAGAATCTGTTCCCAAAGAATTTCTGTCAACTCCAAACACACAAGCAATGGGGAAAGATCATGTTTTCAATGAAGTCAGTACAGATATTATTATTGACTTCAATACCACCAGCATTTTAATCACAGAAGGTTTTTAACTCAGCGTTTCCCACTAGCTTAAGAGAAATATTCAAGTGAAAAATGATGGTAAAGTGAAGAAACTTTGCAAAATAATTCACTACTTAAAACATCGAGTATCTTAAGAGAACAAGTATGATGGACAAGTTAGAAGTATAACATCTGTAAAAAAATTAAAACAGTCATTATTTATTGTAAATAAATACTAATTTACTTTTTATTTATTTACTTATTTATTGTAAGTAAGAACTCTCAAGATAATAGTAGCAGAACTTTCTGGTGAAATAGCCAAGGTGTATAGGTTAAAAAGAAAAAAAGAAAAAAGGCTGCATTATCTACATTTGATTTCATAGATTATCTGTAAAAAGACAGGTGGCTTTATGAGAAAGCAAAATAAGTCTTACATTTACATCATTGTTTTGTTGCTTTTTTCTGGAAAATACTGAGATGAAAGGCTTTTTAGAAAGGCGAAGGAAATGATGTAGGTGAAAAATATGTACTCTCTTACAGGCAATCAGATACTGTTTATAAAAGTTTCTTTCTTCAGCTGGAAAAATATTGAGCTAAACCCCCAACTTTATTGAAACAGAGTCAAGAGATTATGAATAACCAATCTCTAAGGAATCAGCAAGCATACATGGGATTTCTGTTTGAACAATGATCTAATCTGTGCTTTTATTACTTACTGTTGGTAAAATCCTGGCTCTGCTAAAGTCACACTGACAAAACAATGTGATTTTGCTCCACTTTAATTATATTTCCCTTTCAAAATATACATGATCATTCTGGAGTTCTGGAGATGATAGAGTTTTGCTCATGTTCCCTAAATTATAATAGCCTGAATTAATAGCAGTAAGATGTACCCCTCATTTATTTTTCGCTGATTCTGTAATAAAGGACCAGAAGAAAATAGAATGCATCTTATTTGGGAGATAATTGTGATGCTCTCTTAAGGTAGAGCTACACTTTTATTGCATGAAAAATACCCTGAACTCTCTACAAATCAGCATAATACAAAAAGGCAAGGGTTTTTTGGTCTTTATGCCATCTATTTTCTATATTCAGTCTACCAAAAAGACCCAGAAGAAGAATAAAATTTTAAGATCTATGCAAAGACCTTTTATAACTGGGATGAGCAGAGAGTAACCCCAAGGTGTCCCATTCTAAGGGAGATAAATAATTAAAAGTTTTCTATAAGATACAAAAAAAATTTTAAAATCTCTAAAATAAGTAAATATCCCTGTCTGTCTCTCCATCAATCCATTCCTCTCCCACAAAGATAAAATTTCTCACTGTCTACACAGAATTTATTTGGTTTGAAAATGTATTACTCTGGTATGATTTGAAATGTCAAAAAGGTATTTACTCCCCAGCTATGTTATGTATGACTGCAAGTGCTTTAGAACACGCACTTTAAATGTTCAGGTTGCAAGTATCCATTGATCAAATGAATTCTTACAAGCAGCTGTGTTCTTTCACAGGGATGACAATTTTCTGATAAATTCAAACTATACAGCATTTTGAAGTCTTTTTGAGATGAAGAGGTCCATAAATAAGTAAGAAAATCTCAGACCACTGGTCAGCCACAATGTGTTACACAAAGTCACCATCCTTTTGGCAAATGCCTGTAAAAAATAACACAGGTCACATCAAAATCTTCAGCAGCTAGTGACTTTGTTCACTCCATCTCAGGTGCCAGGGTGGATCCAGTCCAGCCCAGGAAGAATGAACTGGCATAGATGGAATGACAGACATTAGGCATAAGTACTTTTTATATCAAGCCTTTGGCAAGTTACTTGTTGGAAAAATCTGTTCTCATGAACACAATCCAAAATCTGCAAGTTGTGCTACTAAGGCATATGATAACTTCTAATACCCAGGGATATGCTAATACCAGCCATCCTGGGATATGCCAAACCATTGCCAGGATAATGGCTCATTCCAGATGCCAGACAAGGTCCTTTTGACAGCCTTAGGGCATTTCAGTATAAAAGCAGCTTTGACTGGGCTGTTCAGAGCAGCAGATCTTTTATCTTCCCCCAACCCCCCCAATAGAAACTGTAAATAAAGTTTGAATGAAAAGAGGATGGATGCATTTACTGCTGTGGTTTTGTTTGTTGGTTTTTCTGAGGGTTTGTAAGGATTTTGTTTGTTTGTATTTTTAATCTCTCCACATGTTGCATCTAAGACAAAAAAAAAAAATCTTTACTATTATTTATAGATCATGGAGACCAGAAAATAATAACAAACACAAACATTACAAACACAAACATAATGAAAAAAATACAAAAGAGAAAAGGTAGAAATAAAGCTTTACAGTTTGGGTTGTTTCAGAACACTAAAGAAAGAAGATTACTAGAGATGAAAACAACAGATTCCAGGTGATTAGTTGCTACACATGGACAATTTTTCAATGAAATATTAAGGTTGGTGGAGTGCTCTATTCAAAAAGTAGTAGCAAATCCTCAATTATTAGATTATGTACCTAATAAATTATGCTTAATGCATACCTAAAGTTTCAGAAAGTTTAATTTCTAATAGTGAAACTTTATTTATTTATTTATTTAAAAATTAAAATTAAAGAAACAATTGAAAAATGCATAAATACCTAATAACATGGACGGTCAAAGAATTGCATGTTTTTCATAGAAAACCGATCATAAAATATTCACAGATGAGAAGGGATAGGTGATCCTCCAGAGCAACAGAGAACTGAGAGAATTTCCATCAGGTTCAAAATAAATTTTGGGAAAAAAAGAAAAAAAAAAAACCATGAAACACAAAGCTACTGCAGGAGGTTTTACCAGTATATCAACAAGTAATTAACCTTAATTAGATTTAATTAATATAATTTAATATTAATCATAGAATATTAAGTATTAGATTAATATATCTTCATATTAACTAAGATGAATTATTAAAAAATTGAAATAGCTTAAATAAATGCGAAGCTGATTTATTAATTATTTAAAGATTTAGCATCAAAACTGTTTATTTTCCTAAAGTACACAATAGTTCTGGGCTGCTGTGAGTGACCTCTATGGTCCTCCACTCATGACATGCCAGATGCACTAATATTTAATCAGAGCTCAGTTCAGTTGCTTACTCGTACAAGTTAACCAGCTACAGAGAAGCTGGTTTAGCCCCTGACCATTTTCACTTGCATTCTGGAAACGTGCAGTCTACCCAAACTGAGAAGTCACCTTTTTCTCAAGTCTAATTAAACTGATTGCAGGGACGGGCTAATGAGACTGGGATTAGGTTACCTCTTCTGAGTAATGTACTCTATAAAAAATCAATTTACCTCACAATCAGCAGCACCTTTTGTATATAACTTTAGTGTACATTTCTCAAGGATTGCAGCTTGGAATGTCTGCATAATGCAAGCAAGGACCTTAGGCAGTGAGTGGTTGAATGACTTTCACCAGGAGGTCTGGGGAGAAGCAAGGACCAGAACAACTTTCCCAAGTTTGACACTAGCACCTTACTCCTTGGTAATTTTTCTTCTACTTAATTTGTTTGGATTGGCACAAAGGTCTGTAGGAGAAACTTTATTGCCCACGTGGTATGAGGTTTCAGACTAGATGGCCTTTTTGCCCTTGACAGCAAGGAATGTCAAGGGAGCTATGAAAATATAGTACAGGCTTAATACTAGAGGTTCTGTGCATATTTTTTAGTACCCATACACTCATCAGAAGGTGAAAAACAAGATAGCGGTAAAAAAAATCAAGCGGTCACACAAAGAAAAGTTTCTCAGATCAGTTCTATTGACCTTGCTCTTGCTTCTTGTCAGTTCCCCACATTATACAGTGAATTCTTCCATATATCTCTTGGAAATAGAAATCTTCACAGAGATACAGCATGAAGGAGAAACACTTAATGGGCCACATTACAGCAAAATCTATTGATCTGCTTTCTTTTACTTGTAGGCATGATTGAGGGCTCAAGTAATTGAATTTTCTTCTTGTAGTCTGACATTTTATTTTCTAATTTTTTTTCTTTGTTCTTGAGACATGCTAAGCAAACAGAGACGAGACTGAAGCAGGGGCAGCCTAGGCAAGGAGAATAGTCTAGGCAAGGAGATCTGAACTTCCATTTTCCTTCCTGATAATTTGAACTGCCATTGGGACCAAAATTGGACATTGGCACCTTCTGAGTCTTTCCATGGAGTTGGCAAATGGAGAAAGCAGTGATTTCTTTAAATTAGAATTTAATCCTGATGATCACATCACTCTTAGCCAATTTCCACAATGCTTATAGAGCCAAATTTGCACTTAAATCTTAGTACAGTAAATGTAGACATCCAGCAGAAATTACATAAAGACAATTTTCTATGACCAGGAGTCACTTATCATCCTGTTACAAAGACCTTAGGCCAGAAATCCCAGACAGTTTAATGAAGTCATTTTGGAAAATCACAATATTTCAGAGAGTATCTTACTCTCCTTGTAATCCATTGTCAGAGGACATGATTGAAGGTCCAGAGATAGGTCAGTTATTAGCTTATCAAAAATCCCTTTCATCGCTGCTGAGGATTTATAATCAACCAAGAGACATGCAGCTGTCAGGATGCGGCCAGGAGCACATGCAATGCCGGGCTGGGCAGAATACAAATGATCATATAAGATCGATCAGATGATTTTTATAAGATCAATCAGGTGATTTGTCCTTGCACTTGGCTGTTTAGGGAGTGTATCTACAGACTTTGATGATGCTACCCAAGTCCTTCTTGGTTTGTTTCTTTTTCTTGCTCTATCCCTTCTCTAAATTTTTAGGTCCCGAGAGACAAAATTCGCAAAAGTGAATCTTGTGAATCATTGTTCACATATAAAACAGTCTACAAAAACAGTAATGAGCAATTGAAATGACCAACAGTCACAGAATTGTAAAATATGCTGAATTGGAAGGGATCCACAAGAATTGTCAAAGTCTTGCTGCTGGCCCTGCACAGGACCACAGGAATAATGAATATATCTTATTTCTTTCATTTCTCTTTTACTTTCTTTTATCCTTTCTATCATTTCTTTTATCCTTTCTATTTTCTTCCCTTTTCTTCCTGGTTTCCTTCCTATTATGCAGTAGTTATGATGAGGCAGTCTTTATCAGTGAATAACACAGCAAGGCTAGAGAGAAAATAAGAATGACCTTTAAAGTCATCATGGAAATAGTTTAGATAATTCAAGGGTAAAGTATGTTGGTTTGATTGCTGAGTAGTTTCCTTTGTTTTGTTGGGTTTTTTTTTTTTTTGTTGTGTTTTATTTCTGGAGTTTTGTATGCTCCAGGACAAGCCTCTGATCTTATGATGCCCTCAGGTATCTTAGTGAATTGCATTTGAAATAATCAAGGAGGAGCTCTTTGTGAAATTCTTACTGCAATGATCACAGGTGGTGATGTTAAAGGGGTTTGTGTTAAGGCCTGGACTACATTCTTCCAATCTCTTCAAAAGTCATTCTCGAGCAGAAAAGGAATTTCCATTAAATTCATAGCTTTACTGTTGTTGCTTTGGATTAATGGTTTACTGATATAGGAACCAAAGGACTGGGGCAGACCTTTTCCATGTCTGTTAATGTAAAACTTTGCAACAGATTGAGGTAAAATGATCTTCTTGCAAACCTCTCTTTCACTTTTCATTTCAGTCCATAAATATAAATAATATGCTTGGTAGAACAAATAAGTGAATTTTTTTTTCTGACAAAACAACAATTAATTTGAAGGTTTTGTCTTTGTAAGGATTTTATTCAGGATCAGACATTGTTTTGATTAGTTTAATTTAATGAATATGAAAAAAAAAAAGTATATCCAGTAACTTTTATGTCCAGTTTATTAAACTTTTTCATTACAAAAAAAAAAAGAAGAAAGAAAAGTGAAACTTGATTTCTGTACTATACCCTAACAGCCAAATTGTGCAGAGAAACCTTGACACAGAAACCCATTTGCTTGGTCAAAAATTCTACACCACTCTACCTCTCCCAAAATACAACAAAAAGCTAAATTATGCCATGGAGTATTGCAAATTAACTGTTTTATACGCAGGCTTTACTGTATTGGGAAATATATTAAAAGACCCCATTTCTTCTGTGACTTGCAGCCTCCTTAGCTCTTTTGAGCTTAACAGGACAAATTCTGTAACCCGGCTAAATTTCCAACAGAAATAATTGTGTACAGTGACAGCAGATCAGAAAATGAAGAATTTTTTTTTTTTTCAGCAAAAGTGCATCATACTGCATGTCTTCTGAGTCCTTCCTTTCTTTCTTTCTTTCTTTCTTTCTTTCTTTCTTTCTTTCTTTCTTTCTTTCTTTCTTTCTTTCTTTCTTTCTTTCTTTCTTTCTTTCTTTCTTTCTTTCTTTCTTTCTTTTCTTTCTTTCTTTCTTTTCTTTCTTTCTTTCATTCTTTCTTTCTTTCTTTCTTTCTTTCTGATTTTAATGCTGTGATAAATCGTGTGTAAAGAAAATAACAATACAAAACTTAAATTTCACAACACTCCTAAACCAGGAGACTACAAAAACAATAGAATTTAAAGTTAAACTCACACATGAGTGCTTTCAGGAGCTAGCAGCATGCTAGGGTAGCAGTTTGAATTTCATTTTTAAACATTTTCACAGGTAAATGGCACAGAAGAAGATGTTACAGGATATTAGATATATTTAAATCAGAAACTGCTTCCTTTTCATTTTGGTGGAAAGACTTATGACAATATTGAAAATGAAATTGTATCCTCTTTATTTATTTAATCCAAAAGCTAATAAAGGAACTAATTTCCTAAACTAATAAGACTGAGAGTAGATAAAGTCTTGTAACCAGCCAGCACATCTCTCTCCAGTGGAGGATGGGCATGTTTTAGGGAAGGTCCTGATAAGAAGCTTTGTTAGTATGGTGAACCTTCTCTATCAGTCTCCAGATTTATAAGCCTTACTTTGTTGGTTAAGAGCATGTGTATGCACAAGGGCAATAGCGTGACATTGATTTCTTTAGGAGCTCCTCTTCAAAATCAATGGAAAACTGTGTTTAAAAATTGAAGGTACGTTATGGTGTTAGAATGCAATATCTTATGACCTGATCCAAAAGACCCTTAGGTTAAGTTTCATCATCTGGAGTTTAGACATCTAGCCAAACTAGGTATTTTAACTCCTCTCTGTGATCAATGTAGAGAAATAGGTGCCTTTTTTTAACATGATGTGTGATTTATCCTTTGTATTCAGTCTGAGAGTAGTGAGGGGAACAGTGAACCTTTTCCTCTCATTTTCTGTAAACATTTCAGTCTGCAAGTTGTTCTCTTTTCTCAGCTTCTCAGCAAGTACTCAAATCCTCACAAAATCCAAATCTCTTCCTGCTTGCAAGTTTCCTTTTAAACTATTTCTGCACACCAAAACCAATGCCAAAATAAGCCAGAAGTACAAATAAAACATACAGTGAATCAAAATCATTCCTAAAAATTATTTCTCAAGAAAGCCAAGTAAAATTAAATTCCCATTTTCCAATATCATCTATTATATAAAAATAGTGCCTAAAGTTCCAGCTAGCATTTCAGCCCTGGCACGTTAACTTCAGTAGATACAGATAGCAGAAGGTAGTCTCTGCCTTTAAGAGCTCATAATCTAAGACAAAATAACAAAGTCTGGAGGGAAGGGAGAGGGACACAAAAACTTAAGGGTGAATTTCCAGTCGTAGTAAAAGAAATGGAAGTTTTGAAAACATTTCTCGGATTTGAACCTGTATAGTTTTCCAAAGACACACAGTAAGACGTTGCTCAGAGAAGCTGTGGCTGCCCTGTTTCTGGAAGTGTTCCAGGATATCTCCGAGGCCTTACACAAGTGATTGAGGAGCCAACAACGAGAGGTGTCCCACTGGACCTTGCACTCACCCACAGCGAGGGGCTGGTGGGGATGATGCTCCAAGGCAGCCTTGGCTGCAGTGACCATGAGAAGGTGGAGCTGGAGATCCACAGGACAGTGAGGGGGGCATGCAGCAAACTCCCTGCCAGAGACCAGACTCTGGCATCTTCAAGGACTTCCTCAGAAGAGTCCCGTGGGATTGAGCCCTGGAGGACAGAAGGGACCAAGAATGAGGCTGAATTTAAAGAGTCATCAACTCAAAGCTCAAGAGTGATGCAATCCTAGGCACAGCTACAGGTGTGTTGGAGAAGTGATTGAGAGCAGCCCTGAGGAGATCAACTTGGTAGGTGATGGCTGATGAAAAACAACTTGAGCTGGCAGTGAGTGCTCACAGCCCAGAAAGCCAAAAGTGTCCTGGGCTGCATCCAAAGCAGCATGGGCAGCAGTTTCAAGGGAGAGGATTCTCCCCGCTCTACTCTTCTCTTGAGAGAGTTGGAGAGAGGCTCTTCATCAGGAACTGCAGGACAAGGAGTAATGGGTAAAAGCCAAAAGAGGAGAAATTTAGGTTAGTTACTCGGAATAGGTTCTTTACTGTGAGGGTGGTGAGGCCCTGGCACAGATTGCCCAGAGAGGCTCTGGATGCCACATCCATGGAAGTGTTCAAGGCCAGGCTGGATGGGGCTTGGAGCAACCTGAGCTGCGGAGAGGTGTTCCAGCCCCTGGAAGGGGTGTTGGAACTAGATAATCTGTAATGTTCCTTCCAGCTCAAAACATTCTGGATTCTACAAAACCTGTGTCTGACCTTGGAACTGGACAAGACCCTCTTGGGTTTCAAAGCCATATAATTTTGTACATAAGTTAGTACAACTTTTTGACATCTGAACTAAGTACAGAGAGTAATACTCTTGACACAACATTTAAAAAGTAAAAAAAAAAAAAATAACAATACTAAAAAAGCAAAACCACACATAGAAATTATTGACTTCAGAAATATATTTACTGATTTTCATCCCATACACATTTTTTGACTGTAACACTCCTAATTTGCTATGTCATTTAAATGAGAGGAATGTGGGTATTTTTCTAAGCAGTCTACCAGCACAATGAAACAAACCCACAGATTTGTCAATTTGATTGCTAGTCTCTTTCCTCATTGTCCTTTTATTATAAGGAAAAAAATAGCATCTTATCACTTCAGCAAATGGACAAAAAAACCCCTTTCTTTCAGTCTTTCAGCCCCCCACACATGCTGGGAAGAGGGTGGAATTTGGCAGTGTCCCTTTAAATTGTCTTTGATTCCTGCATATAACTCTTCTCCCGGGTTTTAGTGCCATATTGTAATGTTAAAGTGTAAAACTCTGCATCTGCTGAGGCATTTGGCTGGAAAAGCAAGTATGTCAACTGCTGTCCCTAGCTGCCATCACACATATGGATTTTCTGTGTTCAGCTCTGCCATCTGGTAGTTAGACCTAAATTCACTCCTCATTGAGTAAGGACTATCTACCATATCATACTTCGTTCTATATGCTATCCCTTTTCATAGCCTTGTTTTATGAAACTTTATGTAGTGTTTGTGTGTCCCATATGTGTGAAAATGTTGAAAGTGTTCAGAAATATTGAGGAAACACTTTCTGGGTATGGCCCAGCCAAACACACACACACACATGTGTGTATGTGTGTACAGGCACACTCACATGCCAGCAGAGAACCTTCTCCAGGGGAAGAGCAAGAAGGCATCCTACTTGAAGACACAGCTCTGTAAATGTAATTTCTAGTGCTGTTGATTAGAATTTGGAAATGAACATAGCAATCTATAAACAGAAACTAGTGTCATTTGAGAAGGACCACTTAACAGTGTAATGAGGATGTGGGTTAATATCCTTTACAGTCTCTTTTCCCTACTTGTGACATCTTTGGTAGCAGCTTAATCTGGTGACATTTCCTTTCCTCATTACTATTTTGTCACAGGAATAAAGCACTGGGGTTTTATGGCTTCTTACCAGAGCAGGTGCAGCTGTATTGGATTGACTTTTTCAATCCTCAAATGCCTTAGCCATCTTTCCTTCTCCTTGCCAGGCTCTGCTTATGTCTTCCACTTGAGTACGTTTTTAGGAGGAACGGCTGGGACAGTGAAAAATGCATGTTACTGAAAAGCTGAAAATGGGGAGTCTGCAAGATCTCAGTGGATTTCAGGAGGGCTAGGCCAAGATTATTTTGTTTCAACAACTGAAAAGGTGTTGAGATGAACTTAAATCGCCGCCGGTGCCAAGACTCATGAATTGCCAGGATTATGAAATAATTTTTCTTTGTGATGCTTTAGGAATTGTATTTTTACTAGTTACAACTTTTTGTAGAATATAATTTGGAATCAGCTGTAGAGTCTGAATTGCCCTTGTGTTGGGAAGGTAGAGAGGTGACTGATGACAAGCTCAGGCAAGAATGCAGAGAAAGGAGCATAAAAGCCTCCGAACCTGAGCAACCTGTGTCTGATTAAAACAAATCTCCTATCAGTTTTAACATTTTTGAGGGAAGTTATTATTCTGAGTTAGTTACTCTGTATAAGAAAGTAAATTGAAAGTTATACCTAGCTCTTTAGTGCCACATATTTTCCATGGATTTCAGTTCCAGTGAATTATACCTAGGCTAGGTGTAAGCCATTCTTAGGTGGTCAGGGATCTCAAAAATCTTTTGTCTATATATCTATCATGTTGTCTTAAAATTCTGTCACATATCATGGTGCCTTAAAATTCTGTCACATTGTCAGGTTTTCACTCTTGTCTCCCTCACGTAAGCCCGGAGCTTTGTTCAGAGCTTGGTTTGAGTCCAGCCCACCTACCTTCAGGCGCTAACCAAGGCCCACAAAAGAGGTGCTTTTTGCTCAGTAGACAGAGGTAGAGAGTGAATTATGTTCTTATCAGTGCATGCCTTGTCATTTTTAGCATCTTCGATGCACTTGAGACATCCATATTATACCGCCACACACGCAGTGAAGCTCCTTCTGAAGTGCCAGGCAAGATAACCCAGGAGATCTGACAGGACAGTAGGTGCTCCTTTTTTTGGCACCTGAATGTTACCACTCCTGTTGCCTGCACAAAATGACTCAACCTTTTTAAGATCTGAGCCTCAACCAGAGATTTATTTTCTTTCTGTGGCCGGTGACCTTCAAAAACAGCACAAAAATAACAACACAAAGAGAAATTAATCATCATGTCTTCTGAGCAAAGCATAAATGGGACTTTTAACCATAACTTGTGATCCGTTGCAAAAACTTTACAATGCTGTTCTAGGTGTGCTTACTGACCCAAGAGATCAACACAGAATTGGCCAGTATGACTCAGGTCTTGTGGGAGACACGTTTCTCTGGAATGGCAGCTGGAAACCAGGAAGGATCTTAGGGCATCTCCAATGGCACTGAGAAGCCAAATCTCATCTTATTAAAACAATGGTGGCAGAAGGTACCTTCAGAAAGCAATCCATCTGACCTGTCTGGTGCTTGTTTCAGGTCAAAAGGAATCATGCTCTAAAAGTACCTTACCATTTCCACAGATATCAAGTGGATAGCCTATCCTAAAGTGAAACCTTTGGAATTTGGTGAGATGAATCTCATGCTATTCTCAGGTTAACCTTGAATAATTATGAGACGCAGGAACAAACAATTAAAAAAAAAAAAAATGAACTGGCCAGATGTCAAGAAAATATGTCTCATCTGTGTGCTCTAATGAAGTAAGTACAGATGTCCCAAAAGAAATGATGGAAGTAATTGAGCTTTGAAAAAAAAAAATAAAAAATTGGATACATTAATGCCTTTGAGGTTATAATGCAAGGAAAAATCATCTGTAAGTGTGAATGAGACAGAAAAATGACTTTATATATCTTTTGGTTCTATCCTATTTTCCTTCATATGATAGCTTTTTTTTCCTTTCTTTCTTTTTTGCTCACTCCCCTCAGGCACTTTGTTTGATCTCTTACATCACATACATGGCTCTTCATTGCTTCCCTTATTTGCATTTATTTATCTTCTGGAGACTGCATCACTACACAATCAAACAAAATTATTGAACCTTGAAACAGTTCTAGATTGCAAAGATGACACCATAGTAAATTCACATTTGAAATAAAACCTAATCAAATATTATGAGAGGATATGTATCAAATCAACCTCCCAAGAGTGTTTGCATTATAAACTTAATTTTTCAAGACTATGTTTGCATAAACGTCCAGCCAAGTTCACCTCCAGTGCAACTCATACCAAAGTCAACTGAGTTACGTTAAGAATCAACTGGAGTCTATTTATGCATAACAGAATAGTTTAATTTATCTATTAGCTTTATCTTTTGTAATGTTAGAGGTAGCAAAAGATTGTGGATATCTTTGTAGTATTAGCTGAAACTAAGTATTGAAACTTCTTTATCCAATTTTTTACTTACAAAATAAAAATAAATACAAATAAATACAAAAATGAAAAAAAAACTGTGAATAATATTGATATTTTGGAGGCATATTTTACTGCTTTTGATTATTTTTTGCCCAAAAAAATTAATCATTTATACAGTCAATCAATCCATTGCTCATCAGAATAGAACCATTTAATCTTATATATAATTAAGAGCTGACATGACAGGAAAATAAAAAAAAATAAGATCTTATATTCTTCATCCTCACTATTGTTTCAACAAAAGAGTGAAACTTTAACTTGGTCCTTCAATTTACTCTTCTAACCTCCTGCACCTCCTGAATTCTGAACCTCCTGAAATCTGCTTATGTTCTTCAGCTCATCACAACATTGTTCTGCAAGATCTGGAGGCGCCATGGAAAAGCAAACACTCTTGACAAGTTATCAAAAACAGAGCAATAATATACCTAGTTTTTGGATGCACCTTGTCTCTGAATCCTCATGTGTCATTTACAAAATGAAAGGAGCAAAAGTAGTCTTGCCTTTCACATGAGTTCTGGTGTTGAAATTCCATCCAGATCTTAAAATTCTAAAGACCCTAGAGGAAAAAAGTATACACACACAAAAAAAAATGCCTAAAACCAAAACAAAAGAACAAATTCCCCCAAAAAAACAAAACAAACAAACAACCCTCACCCAAACAAACAAAACCAAATAAAAAATCCCCACCAAAGTCCCAGTAGAACATTTTCACTTACAGCTTTCTTACATTTTTTACTTGAAAATATTTGAGTTGATAGGTCATATATCACATCACACAGAGGGGTTATCATCAGTACTGTCTTGTCCCAGTGGAGTGTGTGTCTATATGGATAAAGGAGAAAAGCATCCAAAAAAGGTTAGCAACTTCTGCTACGACGCCAGCAAAAACTCAAGCTGATTCTGGGCAAAAGAATAGCCTTAAAATATTAGCATTCTAACATTTTAAAAGCTTGAGTCATTATTATTTACAATTTAAATGTTAGTCTTCCTGAGACTGCTCTGAATAACATAATCTGAGCTTCTATCTGACCCTGGTTTGAGCAGGAGGTTGGACTGCATGACCTCTTGACGTTCCTTATTATCCTGTTCTGTTTCCACCCCAGGTTACAATAAAGTGCACACCAAAACCCTAACAAGGCCAGCAGCTGTAAGAATCATGTGTGTGCCAGAGAGACACAAGAGGAGAGGAAGTCCATGCATGTTTAAGAATCAAGTGGTGGAAGGTGTGTCCTTGGGATCCCAGCACAGTACTGTGGGATGGGATTGAAACTGGCTCATAGAAGCTCTTGAGGGGACCCCATCATCTACATCTGAATATTTTTTACTTTGACTGACTATGATTGAGGCTATCTTCCAGCCCTTGTCACAATTTTTTTATTGTCTAAGGAGATGTACATGTAGATACTGCAGTTGAACTGCATAGGAGCTGTGGTGACCACTCGAAGACCTGGTTCTTGTCCTTCCTCCTCTGCCTCCCTGGCATGGACAGATTTTATCTACTTTATCTGTTTTATGACCTGAGAAGATGAAAGAATACAACCTATCACAACCTGAAATGCAGCAGCATCTTCAGAGACAGAATATCCTTCAAGTGCCTGCCTGCCACAAAAAAAAAAAAAACCTCCTCTGGCTGTGACATCCAGCCAGTTAAAAGCATTTCAACATAAAGACAAACTTCTCCTCCAGAAGGATCAGGGGCTGGGTGTTGGACAAGCAAAGGAGACAGGAGCAGGATGAACAGCTGGGGTAAAAATCAAATCTGAGGACCCCAGAAAAATCATAGAATCATGGCTTGGCTTGGCTTGGGAGGAATCTTAAAGATTATCTTCTTCCAACCCTCCACTGTCATGGGCAGGGGCACCTTCCACTAGAACAAGTTGGTTCAAGTCCTACCCAGCATGGCCTTGAATTGGAGGAACTTCCAGAAACAGAGGAACCACATCTGCCCTGAGAAAGTATGCCAATGCCTCACCACCCACACACTAAGGAATTTCTTCCTAATATCTCATTTACACATATCCTCTTTTAGTTTAAAACCATGTCGCTTTAGCCTGAAGTGTGTCATGGAAGGTTTAGGTTAGATATTGGAAAAAGGTTCTTCATCCAGAGGGTGGTTGGGCACTGGAACAGGTTCCCCAGGATAACAGTCACAGCCCCAAACCTGACAGAATTCAGGGAGCATTTGAACAATGCTCTCAAGAACAAGGTGTGATCCTTGGGGATAGTTCTGTGCAGGGTTAAGAGTTGGACTGGATGACCCTTGTGGCTCCCTTCCAACTCAGCATATTCTGTGATTGTGTTTCTATCACTATCTGCCCACGTACATGGTTTGTTGTTCCCATATTTTGTGAAACACTTTGGCTCTTTTTCCATCTTCAGCCCTGTACACATACAATTTTCTCCACAAATGCTGCTGAGCTTTACGAACTTTTAGGTACAGCCAGAGGAGACATTTCCCAACTGTACCATACCCCCAGCAGTGTGCTGTGCAGACAGTTGTCTGCTTTGTCTCCACTTACACACTGAGCCCTGACTCACTGATAAAATATTTGCAAGTGTTCAGCATGCCAGCACATAATACCCTGTCTGTGTTGGACTGTCATTTCTCTTGCTTAATTAGAGCAGGGGCAAGTCAACATCCGGAATATTCTGAGTTGCTTGGACAAATGCTGTGTATAACCTAAAAGAGGCAGTTTGAACACAGGCACTCAAATACTTCACATCTGTCTTGATGTATTACATGACTATAAATTTGTAGAAGTAAATAATGAGGACATGTGTTTCAGCAACCAGGCTTTTAAAATCCCTGCATAGCCATTTACTCAGTTCTTGTAGAAGCCAGTCCTAGAAAATCACGAGGTGAAGATTTAAGTAGGCAGTGCCTCTCTAAGCAAACATGGGATGCCAAGGACTAACTTCAGAGGAGAAAAGAGCATTGCAGAGAGTGAATCACTTGTGAATCATCGCTGTGAACTTTTCCAGGAATGCCAGTTCGGTCATTGCAATGTGATCTTCAGAGCATAGATTTTATATGCATAGGATTGTCATAAATAAATCATAGGAAAATGTAATGAGAAAAAATGTAACACAATGTAAAGCAAACGTCTATATAGAACGTCAGCGGAAGTTAATAATTCAATTCAGTGAAGGTCTGTGTAAGGAAAAGCCAGTGATCTGTGTGCTCTCTACTACGGGACTTGAAGAATCATGTGAGTTTATTGCAAGTTAATATACTATTCAAATTCAATAATGTATATGTCATTGATAACAACACTTCAGGATCCAAATAAATAAATAAATACAGTTCATTATCTGCTTGCTGCTAGGATGGGAGATGTCCTGAGATCAAGACTGGGTGCAGGTATTCAACCCATCTCAAAGTCTTCCATAAAGAAACACGATGCACGTGGGTGCACATGTTCCTGGATTTGAAGGCTGCAGGGAGTTTCGAGGCTCCAGCGCTGAAGAAGTATTGGGGAAAGTGGACTATATTTTCATTACTTACACTGACTTCTTTAATCAAGTCTTAAAGGCCAGATTTTCAGAAATCCTTATCTAGAACTAGGTTTTCAGAAACAAAGGAGTTCCCAGTCTATGTAAAAATAAACTGCTGTGAGAATTTACTCTAGTCATGTGAATCATTTTTTTTTTCTTTAAATATAACCTGGTTAAGAGCACCCTGATGCAACTTCTAATGGAAAGAACAATAAACTCCTACCTTCCTTATTTATTTCTGGGGAACTTAGACTAAGCCTTTGTTCAGGGCAGCATAAGTCAAAATAGGCAACCAGTAAATGAAGTCCTCTCTGAATCTTGTTGTTGAGTCCCAAAGAAAAATTGGTGCTTGATAATAGTGTCAATCCAATTCAAAGCACAAACTATTTAAAACAAATATACTGAGACCAGTATGGCAAAAATGGTATCACATCATTCTCCACTAATCTGTGTCCTTTGACATAAAAAGCTCTCTCTGTTCCTTTTTTGGTGGGTGAAAAAAGATCAATAACATTTCACAAATTATTCCTGTGCCACACACCAAAGAAAATGCATTCATAGGATTATAGGAAAATCATTTTTTCTAGCATTATTGATGCAATTAAATTGCTGTTTCTACTTCTGCAATTACATGATAACAAAGTGTTAAATTTGAAATATATTAAAGGCAAGATTATGCTGCTTGAACAGAGGCGTCTACTGAGATGACCTATGAGTCTGGGACATCAAAATGGGAATGACAAAATATGACGTACAATTTATATGAAATCTAAAGTCTTCCAGAGTGTTGCCTGGAGACCTAGCCACTAGTAATCTCTCCAGACATTGAAAATAAGGCTAATATATGAGAAAGAGTATGTAAGGCAAGCAATAAACATAAAAGAAAGCTCATGAGTTGTCAAGCTCTGATTTGGCTATTCAGTCTTTATCTGAATTTAAGGAAAAAAATATTGTTAGGAATAGCTGGGGGACGTTCTTTTAGTTATTCATTATCTTCTAATTTATTATTTGTGTTTTCACATAGACATACTTTGACTTTTCTCGGCATCATAACAGAAAACCCTTGTAGCAATGACAAAAGGAAAGAGAAAAGAAATCACCTCTAGATGAGAACAGGGAAATAAGGTCTGACTTTGAATAACCAGAGCCTGCCTGTCTGTCAGTTAATCAGTTTATTTGTCTGTCTGTCTTTGCAAATTGCCACTGATATAAAAAAATCCTAGTGTAGACACACTTCAGCAGTAGGTTTGTCTTCAAAGGCAGGCAGAATCCTTTCAACTTTGGAGCTGAAAGTAACCCCTAATTGCAATTAAGTGCTGTCACAGTAGCAGACCATTTTTAAAAGTCTTGGAACACTATTTTGAAGTATTTTATGTCTTATATCTTGAAAGAAGAAAAAATCCTATTTAACTTCAGAGCTTACTAAGGGCAAGAATAAGCTGCAGAATTTCTGAGTTCTAGTACCGACCTTGGAAAAGTCATCTCATCCCTCCATGGCTTGGTTACCCATCTAGAAAATAGGAAGGACAGTGCATCTAGTTGCAATGTTGACTTTCTGGGCAGGGACAATGTCCTGCTGAGTATCTATATCACCAACCACAGCAAGGCCATCATTCCTTCTGCAGTTTCTGTGAGTCAGTGTGCATTAAAAAACATAAAATTAATCATAAAGATGCTATGAATAATCCCATTATATTTTCAATTTCTAAAGGGGATCTGAGTTTCCTTTCCCTTTCAAATGTTTTAGCTAAGTTCTGTCTTCAACAGTGTTTTTTTTTTCTTCTGTGCAGTTTCCATTTGTTGCTGTCAGGAGGAGAAGAAATGTGATACAAGGTTAAGCAATGCATGGAGGAATGTTTTCTGTGTCCCATTACATGTCAACTATATTCTCAGATGAACCTGAAGAATATTTTTTTCTTCATGGTTTTTAAGTTTCTTCAAGTCCTATGGAACTCTCAGAGCTCCCCAAACTTGTTCTTATTCAGATTTACATTTCCACGTTCTTTAAATGCTCAGAGCACTGCAGAAAAGTTCAATAACAGAGCAAGTGACAGAACAACACAATGAGGTCCATGAGTACCATTGATTTCCTTTGACATAGGGAAGTTTTGTTGCAAACCCTACAGAAAAAGGCAAATAATTGCATCTATGGCTCATAGTCTCATAGAAAGGAACTTAAAATTTACAAGCTTAAAAAAAGCTTATAAATACATTCCACTTCAAAACACCCAAACTCCGATGTTGAGTTCAGTTGTTTCTGACTGAAATTAAGAGCTTAAGGCTGATATTTAGTAATAAGTAATAATTTAATAATTACAATGTTACTTTAGAGTCTAGGTATGGAGAAGGTGCCCATCGATATTGTTCTCAAAATTAGCTGCTCTGGGGTAGTGATATTGAATGAACTATGGGCTCTTCTAGGAACAGATACATGTTAAATAATTAGGTACCAAATGGACTTGTCCAGCTCACAGCTTATGACCTTTTGCTGTTTACACATTCTGTGGGGAAAGAAGGTTCATCTGAGGCCTCTAGGATTTGTGTTTCCCTATTCAGTAGAGGAAAGCCTAAGGTATGTAGTTTCCTAATGCAGGCTCTGCCATTAAGACCCCACAGTAAAGTGGGATGAAACTTGTTTAACATGTTGGGATGGAAAAAAACAGAGAGTCAAAGAACAATCTGCCTTGTGAGAAAGGTCTCCTCTCCTCTCCTCTCCTCTCCTCTCCTCTCCTCTCCTCTCCTCTCCTCTCCTCTCCTCTCCTCTCCTCTCCTCTCCTCTCCTCTCCTCTCCTCTCCTCTCCTCTCCTCTCCTCTCCTCTCCTCTCCTCTCCTCTCCTCCCCTCTCCATTTTGCCTTCTTTTTTCAGGACTACATTTGTCATACAATTAGACAAACCCTAATTTTGGCTTTGAGGCAAAGAAAAATGCATTAAATATGACATTTGCTATACTAGATGTTTAATTTCTAGTTCCATATAAAAACATGATAAAAAGATTAAGAAAAATAGGGGAAAATATACTGACTTCATCATGTTCCACTGTTAAAATCCAGTGTGTTGTAAATGGAGAGAGTCCAGTTTTAGGAAATGCTCTGATAGTTTTTCAGGCAGATATGCTCTTGAGCTTTGCTTGTGGAGACACTAAAAATTTTAAAACGTGAGTGCACCAACAATTATTTTTTAATATAACAGCAAACAGATAACCAAAGAGGATGAGCATGGGCAAAAAATATGCTGTTTGTGTTATCCATACATTTCTGATTCCCATTCTAAGCTTATCTGCCGAGTCTCTCGAGTTGAACCTTGTATGTGCCTACACTTTTTCTCCTGGAATAATTTGTCAGATGACAGCCTTCCAGCCCTTGTCCCCTTCCTTAGTACCCTGCCTCCCCAGCCAGGCAGTGATCGGCAGCCGCTAGCCAAACTCCAGACCCCACAACCATCACACTTCACTCAAACACAGTCGGGGACCACATGCCAGAGCACAAGAACAGCCAAGTGGCCAGGTGACAAATAATGCTGCCCCCCCACTGAAAGGGATAAATTAGCAGAGTCTTATTCTTCTCTTTCTGCCAGTTTCCAGGGGTGAAGCCAAGTGACAGCAAACTTGGCGTGTATCTGTCAACAGGAACACACCTGCAGCAGTGCCAAGCTTTAGAGCCACCATGTCTGCTGTTTCCTAAATGTTAAGAGTGGTACAGAAATACCAGGCCAGGACTTGGGCCACAGTCTGGTACTATACAAGTTCAGGGAAGCATCTGAAACATAGGAGCCCTGTATTAAAATGAACTTAATAAAACCTATGCATATTTGTAGTGCAAGACTGCTGAGCACCCTCAGGTAGAACAGAGGAAACTCAGTTCTGGATTTCATCTGCCTGATTTTAGAAGGTACTACAGGAATTAGGAGACACCTTAAGATCACTCTGCAGTTAGGACACATAAACATATTAGGAAGGTGTCTCAGACCCCCTGAATCACACTGCTCCCCTGCTCTTTTGCCCATGCAATATTAGGGGTTTCAGTTGCTTTTCTGACAGAAAACAACACGTTATCATTGCTCTGTTGATTACACAGCCACTTGTAACAAGCAGTTTGTTGCAGTTCACTTGGCATATTTATTAACTTCGATCTTTAACTCTCAATAGTATTTGGGTAGCTAATTCAACTCACTTCAAGACGCTTGTCCAAGGTTACCTAGAGACCCCACGGCACATCCACTGAGGTGCTGAGATTTTACTTATTTGCCCCAAATTGTGCTTCCAGTATGCTGCTCTTTTAAATTGCCTTGCTAAAGTCAAGATAAAGAATATCCAGCAGATACCTGTGACCAGTTTATACATTGCTTGAGATCATCCTCTTCTACAGAGGGTAAGACTTCCTTGCTCCAGACATTTTCTCTCATTTCAAGAGTCCATGACTCCTGAAGAAAAATTTTAGCAGTAAGAAATACAGTGAAGCAGGAATTAAATGTCTCAATCTTTACCATGTCCTTCTTTTCCACTTTCCCTGCCCCATTCAGCAGTGAGTCCATATTTTGCCTCATCTTCCCCTTGAGAATGATGCACCCAATAGTATCCTTTGTGGCTGTTCATGTTCTTTACCAGATTTAACTTCAGATGGGTTTGGCTTTTCTAACCCTATCCCTACACACTCAGACAATATCTGAGTATTTTTCTTGCATGACTTGACATTTTCTAACTTCCAACTTCTACACTTTCCATTCTAGATTTGAGGTTTATCTTTGTTCATACACGTGGATTTTTTCATGCTGGCTGGGATGGAGTATTCTTAAAATTGGAGAGGGTTATCTTTTAAAAATAGATTTCCCTCCTGGGCCACTTTTTTTTTCTCTTAACAGTTGTATCCAAATTGATTTATCTAACCCTAAAAAGAATGAAGTATGCCATTTTGAATTTCAGGACTCATTATCTCACTATTTGCCCTGCTACCTCTTGTCAGCATACTGGAAACAATCATCTTATTCTCACTACTATTAAGCTGGTTCCTGATCTTCACATCCACTCTAAGGTTTCCTCTGTTTATATGCATGAGTTCAGCAGATCACCTCCAATCATCAGGTCCTCAATGCCCTGTGTCTGAAAGGTGTAATCAATGTACTTCGGAAACCTCACAGAATGTTTGTGTCCTCTTGTGCTATCCTCCCAACAGGCATTGGGATGGTTGAAATTCCTCATTCAGGGGCATCTTGCAAACATGAAGATTCTTGTCTGAAGTCCTCACCCAGTTCTTCCTGACCAGGTGATACAGGCACCCCCAAAATCTTCTGTATTTGTCTGATGGCTGATCATAACTCACACACTTTCAGATGTGTCCTCTATCTGCTCCCAAGCAATGCTCCAAGCATTCCCACTGCTCCTGCCCATCAAGGGCAACTCCTCTTTCTTGTCATTTCAGATTGTCCTTCCTAAATAGCCTCTGTCCACCCACTGCAGCACTCCAGGTACAGAGCTCTCCCTCCTAGTGAGACTATAGCCCTGAACTGCATGCAGCCCTCTAATTTCTCCTACTCTAACCCCTTGCTATGTGCTTTAACGTGCAGACATTTCAGAGAGACACCCAGACATACTGATTCCCCTGAAAGGATGCAAGGAGCTTTCCCCATAATGTTGTCCTGCTGTCACTTCCCTATTTGTGTGCATCCAACTGAGGCACACCATATGCAGCCTTGTCTTGTCCATTATGGGGTACCCTGTCCAAATCACCCTGCACATTATACTTGCCAAGCCAGCCCACCACCGTCTGTCTTTGATGGAGGGTCATCACTCTCCCTGGTCAGTTCCCCTTAACATCTTCCCCAAGTGCATCTCCCTCCAAGCTTCATGGATCTAAGAGCATAAGCATGAGAGGCTCTAAGAGGTTATAGGAAATAAAAGCCAGGTTGTACAGCAATCATAATTATTCAGAAGTTGGGTTAATTGGGTTAATATTCTCAATGAAAGCAAGTGCTCTTTCTTGAAGATGTGACATCTTCCTGTTTCTGTCAGGCACTATTCCCTCACTGCACTCTCTATGGACTGGCATAGAAATTCAGCTGCCCTTCCATTTACCTGTTAAATGTCTGGCATTTTCCTCTGCTGAACTCCCTACCTGCTGTGTGCCTGGTGCTGTTTCCTGCTGTCTACTCCACCTGTCCATTTTACTCTTTTATTTCCTCCTTAAATGTTAACATGGCACAGATGGGCTCTTACTGCCTGTGACTTTCTAATGGAGTTGTTGAATGTTAATAATACTTTGGAATTTAAAAAGAAAAAAAAAAGATGGACGGCCACTAAAACACCAAAGAAAATAAAGATATGCATCCAGTGTATCCATCTGTCCATGGGCAACACTGTGAAATAGCTCACTAGAATGTTTATTGTTGCAATATAGAAGCATTGAGAGTCCTCAGACAACACAGAGTTCCCTGTAGACAATGAAAAAAATTGCAAATTATTACTTTATCATATCAGAGAGTGAATATAAATTTGCCATGCACACAAATCCACAGCATAAAAATCAGGGTAAAAAAGTAAAGGTTATTCAGGGGTAAAAGAAGCCTGTTTTTTGCTTTGAAGTCCCTAACCCATTTTAGAAGGAAAATAACCAAGGCATTAATGATCAGACATTCCCAAAATTTTACTCCTTTGGAAGGCCCTGTCATTTTCATGTTATCATCCATTCAGAGAGCAGATGCAGCTGCTGGCATACTCGCAGCTGCCTCATCTCTCTTGATGTGTCCCTGTTCTTGCTTAATAAAAAACTTCTGTCTGGTTTGGCACCACCTCCTGTCTCCTTTTCTTCCCTCATCTAAAACTGCCGTATGCCAAAGAGGACAAAGAGACATCCACGAGGATATTTTAGGCAGCTGGGTAGCTGCGCCTGCTCTCGTTCACAGCCGTAAGATCCCTGTGAGACAATGCAGCTGCTACCCTGAACGAGCTGCCACTGGAAGGTCAGTCCTACCCTCCGACCTCAAACACCACAGAAAATTAAAAGTCTGAAAAAAAAAACCAAACTACTTGTCTCATTATGCTGAAGTGGTTGAGGAGTCTCACCTCATGTTTTTAAACCAGGCTGAATATCTGAAAGGCGACAATCACTTTAGATTTGTTCATAATACCATACATTTTTCTTCATTCTGTTGAACAGATTCCTGAGCACCTTGGCATGGACAGGATACCGGCATCTTCATCTCATCTGAGGTTTTGGTGTTGTAGAGGCAGGAAGGTGGATAACACTACCTCTATTTTCATGTTTGAGAGTAAAAAATAAGAGAAAGAAGAATGCAGTATTTTCCATACACAACATTCCATCAGATAGAATTAAAAATCAAGCTATTTGAAAATAAAATAAATGGATTCTGGGCCCTTTTTTTGGTCAGTTTATATCTCATATGTGACATTTGACCTTTCTCATCTTTTCACCACTTCCGTGACAGCTAATTACAATCCTCCCTTCCTCCTCTTCCCCCTCATGATCTTCCTCCATACTTTTCTCTCAGAAAATTTAAGAATTAAAACAGTCCAGCAGTACTGTGCTAATGTGCAGTGTGCAGTTTTCGGGAATTCATCAGTGCCCTACCTAAAATAAAAAATAAATTAAAAAAATAATAGTTTCATTTCTTATTTGGTTGCCTACAAAATGTGAACAATGTACAGACAGCCTTTACAGAAGGCTGATGTGGAAATTCATAAATTCAATAAGTAAAAGTAGCTCAGCTGCAGAGAACTGAAAATAATATCTGAAATTAACTGGATTTAACTGTCTTTAATACAGTCATGACATGCAGCTTTGCTTATAAACAAACGAGTTCACATCTTAAAACCATATTTTACCCAGTCTGTATCTACCAAGATGTTATTCTACAACTTCAAAACTAGGAAAACTTGCATCTATGTTTTAATCTTAAACTGAAATTGAATTTTATTAAATCCATTTTTATGCTATCTGTTAGTTAGTTTCCTATAAATTTCATTCTCCTATTTGTCACCATTTATCATCGGATGTATGGACTGAAATCATATTCCATTCTCAGCCTTCATGCAGTCAAATTCTTTTCGTGTAAAACAGTCTTATTTTTGTCAACTTATTACTTTTGATGTTTCTGAACTTCTCTTAAAAAAGATGCCCAGCATAGGATGCCAACATCCAAAGAAAACTGTTCAAGCACAGAATACTTAAATTCTTTTGCCTAACATGTAGGACCCTAAGATTACATTAATCTCTTTCATAATGGGTCACACTCATAGATCACTTAACATATTGTCTCCTCCCTTTTTGGTAATTTCTAATTGATAAACTCCCAGATTATAGAAGAATAATCAGTTCTGATTAACAAGTATATATTGTAGACCTGAGTTTCATAGCGCTTTTTGTTTTGGTCTCCATATTGCTGATCTGTTCTTATCACAGTCCTTTCCTCATGTTGATGGTGCCTGCATCAGGAAAGCCAAAGGACCTTCACCCCTTGGCTTCATCCCATTTAACTTGAGTCATTGAAAAACCAAGCATGTGTTCTGAGACACTCTTCCTCCTATTCATGGACAATGAATAGGAGGAAGAGTGTCCAAACATGGACATTTGGTGAAATTAAAGGAAATGTGCCCAACATACACAACAATTATGCCAGTCTAAAGTCTGGGAGTGAGGATGACCAACATGAGTGCAAATAACTCTGCTGCTGAGCTGTTGTTCATTGACTTGTTGCTTTCCTTTGCTGTGATTATCTTTTTGGGGAAGATGATACTACTTGAATATCTGTTCAAACTCCTCAGTGTCATTCAGCTGAAAACTTAACAGGTTAACTTTACTCAAAAAAATCTGCAATAAGTGTGCAACACAAGCAATTTTTTGTTCCTAAAAACAAAAATCTTTTTATGTTTTATCTGTTCACCACTTCGCACTAAGTACACTTCTCTCTGATGCCTCTAAACACTTGTGTAAATCTTAATCCTAATTTAATGCTTTTACTGATTTATATTACACTACTCATACAGAGGAGCTGCAAGACCTAGTCAACATCTAGAATTATGGAAGTTCACTTTCTGTAGAGAGCTGCAAATCATCCTGGTTGAGCTGAAGGATTTGTTTTTGTCATGGCAACTGGTAAAAAAGTACCATGCAAGGGACTTGCTGATGTCACACTCCACAGAATCAGAAAAAAGTATAAGCCATGGGTTGGAGTGATGATGATGATGATGATGATGATGATGATGATGATGATGATGATGATAGCCACTATGGTGATTATGATAGCAATGATGATGATGATGATGATGATGATAATAAAAATAATAACAAAACCAGCAATAACCTTATCATTGGAATGAAAATGGAGACAAAAAAAAAAAAAGGAGAGAAATGAAATTTAAAAAAAAAATTAAATCAAAAAAAGGCAAACAAAAAAATCCCCAAAACAAGAGACGCACAATACGGCTGCTTGCCATCTGCTGACTGAGGTCCAGCCTGTCCACAGGCCTTCTCAGCCTTCTTCCCCCAGTTCATGTAGTGAACATGATTTCTGTGGCATGGAAATCCTTCTGGCCAGTTCATGTCAACTCTCCTGGCCATGCTCCCATGGAAATTCTGGTGCGCCTGCTCACTGGCAGAGAATGGGAAACAGAAAGGAACTTGATTAAGAGTAGGGTATGGCTTCAGCAATTCAAACATCACAACGTTATCAACATAATTCTCATACCTAACCCAAAACCACAGAACTGCACCAGCTACTAGAAAGAAAATTAACTTTATCCAAGTCGAGTCCAGGGCAGATTCAAAGCATATGTTTGTTGTAGACAATTATTCCAATTAAAAATTTATTCAAGTGTCTTGAAGGTGCATTCATTTCACCTGTCTTCAGGCACTTAACTGATGAACACAACTAAAAAGTGAATATTACCCCATACTCATTAAGTGAAAGATAGTCAACTCTTCCAATATTTCAGACCATTTTAAACTTTAATTACTTACTCGAGCACCTAAAAGACTCTTCTTTCATCATTAACCTTAGGGATAGCTTAGAGCAATTTGACTTCTAACTTAGGTGCCTCTATTAAGTTTCTAAAGTTTTCTAGGGTGAATTAAGGCTTGTACAGAGAGGACAAAAACATCCTTATACCACTAGTAGTGCAATAAGGGTAATCTGGGGACAGGATTACCCTTACCCAGACAGCTCTACCTGTCTGGGCTATATCCTTCATGCTTCAAAATGCATATTTCATGCTTAAAATCATTAAGTGTAGAGGGCTGGGACAAAATTTTTCACAGGGGAAAGTCTGAGTATGTCTATGGAAGGGTTATTGTACCTTTCTCTGAAACATCTGGCGCTGGCCAATATTAGCAACAGAAGACTGGACTAGATGGACTGCAGGTCTGATCTGGTGTGGCAGTTCCTATGTTCCTGTGTTCTTCCTCCACCTGGTGCAAGGGCAAAACTGTCAGGTATAATGAGGAAATCTTTATTCAGGTCCCCGGGTAAGACTGTAGATTTGGCAATTAAAAAATCATCTTTTGAAAAACTCAGAGGATTTTGCCTCTTTTACTGATAAAATGTACATTATCTATACTGAAATTGTGCCAGTTCTTTCCCTATTTGTAATTGAGCAATATTACTACAGATAGATGAAACAGACATTTCCAGAGGACTTACAGCTACTATTATTCTATATTATTTTTATTGTTGTCATGCAGTCATGGAGTTGAATTCATTGTATTTGTCCTATATTGGAATAAGGAAAAGATATTTTTGTCTCTTAAAGCTTATATCCAGATGAACTTCTCCTAGACTTAAATTCCCTATCTGTAATCCCTAAATGACCTGCTTAGCTGTATTGGGAGCCCTGCCACTGAGGCAGAAAAATAGGGACTTGCAGGTGAAGGTTCAGGTTTGAGAGCTGTCCCCTGTCCATAGCCCCCAATGATATGACACCAGCCAATAGTCTAAGTACCACAAAGGATCAGCAAGAAAATATTGTGCATCATTTGCCAGGCAGAGACCTCAGCACACCAGCAGCATAACTATTGAGCAAGGCTTGGTTTTCAAGAAGTGCAGCATAGTCTTAAAAACACTGCAGGTTTTTATCCACAGTTCTTTGTATTATAATTGTGATTGCTTGTAAACTAATTTGGTGAAGAATGACAGAAGAAAATGTGGCATTTCATATCTAGAAAAAAATCTTTAGCCTAATTATAGATATTTATTTCTTATTCAAATGTCTTAATGTATCTTCTGATGTTCTAATCACTTCAGTGCTCCTGCAGCTGCGTTATCATATCCACCCTTCCATGAAGACGTCACAGAAACTCTGGATCATGACCTTGCCAACTCTGCCTGAGGTTCTTTCTAGTTTCAGTGATCAGTTTTCAAAATCTCTTAGGATAGCTATGTCTGCTGCAATTTAAGTGAATTGGTTACCCATTAAAGGCTTGATGAAGGTATTCTGAATTTGTCACTTAACCAAGTTAACTAATTGAGGCATACAGTCATCCTAGATTCCCATTACACTCAGTGGAGACAAAAAAGGCACCTGCAGATGCTGTGTCAGATCTAAAATAAGCTGAATTGTCTTTTAGAGGAGCTTATTTCTTCCTTCCATTGACAGGACAAAGAACACAGCTGAACAGGAGCCTAAATTTAGTGCTCCCAGGAAGCGAATGGGATATTAGGAAGGATAAATCTGACTATAACAGTTGGATCATAAGGTCAAGTGCTAAAACTCATCACCCTGCTGGAAACAGTGAAATGGAATTACACTTCTTCGGTACATTGTTCCCTCTTCTCTCACCTTCCTCTGCATGAGTCTGTGGTTAATCACTTTTCCTACCTTACTTGGTTTCCTATCTTAGCTGTTTGTACTTCCAGGAGATATTGTTGAAAATAAATAAATTTTAGTGATGGCAATTTAGGATCTTTCATTTGATCTTAAACACCAAAGCTGAAGGGCAGTACTGGTGAAATGGATTATTCATATAAAAATTTAAACTTTGGTTTTGAAATCAACAATGAAACAATAAAAATGCTCCAGACGGAACCCAACTAAATTCCAAACAATAACTATGTCATTGTATTTTCTTGGCTCCTGTCTAGACAGAAGGAAAAGCAAGCTCAGAATGACACGGTGTTCAGTCAATATCACTGTTTCAAATGTAGACATACTATAGGGTACAGAAATGAAAGACCATTAACAAAGAGAGGACTATAATAACTGAATTGTGATTCTTGATCAAAACTGAAGTCTTTTTATTATCACTGCTGCTGTTTCTTTGATTCACAATGTGAATGAGACTTTGTTTTCTGTGTACTAAATTTAAAAAAAAAAGATAAAGAGCTAATAAAATAAGAGCTAACATATGGAGTGTGGCACTGGCTGCATAAAGATTATGGATTTTATTATTTGTTGAAATGGAAATGTCAATGTAATCTCATGGGTTGATGCCATGGAAATTCCATTGGATTTTTCATGTTAGTGATGCATTTATACAAGCCTTTTGGATTATAAATGTGCAACACAATATTAACCCATAATATTGACAATATTAACCCATTACATTGTCTGTCTGATGTCTTCTGGCTTTCATAGTATGCCACCATTAAATCAGAATGTATGTATAAAAACCTGGAGTATTAATATGAGAAAAACCCATCTCAAGTAATCATTCCTTTTATAATTATTTAATGTCTTCTGAAAATCCAGAAACTTCTCTGAGAGGAGGAGATAGCCCCTGACCCAGTTAGACAGAAAATGTACACTTACAGTTCTCAGTTTTAATATCAGGGAGACTCAGGTACTCTACAAATTCTAATAAAACACTTTTATTACTAGGGTTTTTTTGTTTATTTTGGTTGGATTTGGGTTTTTATTTGTTTGTTGGTTTGGTTTTTTTCTGCTTGTGGTTGTTGCTACTGTTTTTTGAGGGGTTTAGGGATTTTGGTGGGTTTTTTGGGTTTTTTTTGTTTGTTTCGGTTTGGGGTTTTTTTGTTTGTTGTTTTTTGTTGTTATTTTTGTTGGGTTTTTGGGTTTTTTGAGGGAAGGTGCGTTTCAGCTTTCAGCTTTTGACATATTTATGTATCCAATCATATTGCATACAACCTTTATGAAAGAAACTTGCTTACAGATGCGTGTGAGTAAGTACAGATAGGGGCATATGTTTCCAGGTTGTCTTTAGAGGGAAGAATTGAGGCAGATGTTGAAGAAAGGGTGTTATCACATAACAGTTCAACGCTGCAGAATAAATCCCTTCAGTTTCCCTTTCAGGAGCAGCACATATCTCTCATAACTTTTATAACACTATTGCAATTTGAAGTGCATTCCTCTTTGACAGTCAATAGAAAAATTTTAAAACTACCTTAATGGGACTCAACCCACAATGCTGGATCACAGTTTTAAACCAACAAAAATCTTCCTGTAGACATTGGTTTGTCCCATCATTGACCGTAAAGGGACTCTTGATCACTACTTCAGCCTTGGCAACTAATACTTAGGTATTCCATAGTTTAGGATGAACTCCAAAACAGATTATGCCCTTAATGTAAAACACACTAAAAAATACAATTAAGAAAGCTAAAAGAAAAATAAAATTATATAACCTCACTTAAATGTTCCTTGTCACTAATGGAATTACTTGCTTTGGTGATATAGACAGTAGACACAAGTTATATTATTTATGCCAGACTAAAGTGTGTTCAAATGTATTATTTGATTGTCATATTATAACAATATAGAACTGGGAAGAGAAAAGGAGAGGTGAGGAGAGGAGAACATAATTTTAACACCAATGTACTGAAAGAAAGAGCACAGTGAAACAAGCTAAAACACTGGAACTGAATAAGTCAGTCAAACCTAAATGGAACGTAAGGAAAAAGGAAAAAAAAAAACAGAAGAAAAAGAGAACTGAATTGCCAAGGTGGACTTCTATACTGGCTTGAAAACAGAATGTGTGAGTGTCAGCATAAATAAAGATGCTACAACTAGTTTTAAGAGAACACAGTATTGGTGAGATGGCAATGGCATTACTGGGCTGTAATATATGAGAACAATTTTATGCTCAACCTTTCTTGTGGCTCATGGAAGTAGTCAGGCAGAGGGAAAGGATTTCTAGTGGCAGATATCTGAGATGGCAACACACTTTGGAGAGAGATTTGCAAAAGAAAGGGTTTCATTCAAGGTGTTGCAATCCACAGCAGAAATTGAAGAGGTGGGACCCAAATATTTACAAAGATTCAAGGCAACCAAAGACAAGTTATAGAATCATAACAGCATTAAGGTTTCAGACTTTCCTGCTAAAGAAAATAAGGGATCCCCCTTCCTTTCCTCTCCCCATTTGCCCAGTTTTAAGGCAAAAAGGTGAAATACGGAAGAAGCCTTTTACGCAAGGGATATGTCAGTTCTCCTTTGGCCATGTGAAAAGAGAGATAACTGTTACCAAACCATTGTTTTCTGGTACAAAAGATACCTAAAAGAGCAGAACTCACTCTTCTCCCACCTTCAGATGCATTAATAATATCTGCCTTTTCAAATAGCTATGTAACCACCTTGGCAGAGCAAAAGCATCCTTCAGGAATTCCAAACTTTGGTGCTCAACTTACAATAAAATTTCAGACAGAAAAAAAAAGTAAGCTTTAAAAAATGCCTAAGCAAACTCTTCAAGGGAAAATGGAAGCAGAGTTTTGAAAACATCCAGACAGGAAGGTTTTTCACCTGGTTTTAGGCAGCTAAAAGTCATTGTTTAATGATAGACATCCATGGATGAGCTACACACAAATGTTAGGCACATGAGGCCCATGTTAGTTTTTTTTAACTGACTCATCTGAGGGACAAGAACTACATTTCAACACTTTTGTGTATTTGGCAATCAACTATACTATATAAAAGACATTACTATCCTTATTTAGGTAATTTAATTGCTGCTGTAAGTGTTGATATTATTGGTCATGTCATTTAGACATATTCCTCTGGAAATACAAAATTAGTTACAGACAGACAAGGTGATTTTTCTAATTCCACAAAGTACTATAGTTTTAGCATCAGAATACACACAAGCCCTGGGCTCTAATAACTTAACATTCCCTGACCTAGATCATTTGCACCTTAAAATTGCTAGATTCTGTTTAATCCAATGCCATTGCAGAATATTTCACTCTAGTTATATTTTAAAGTTCCTTTTGTTTTTCTATTCCAAGCTTGTTTCTGACTGTGTGGTAGACTAGAACATTGGATGGAAAATTCAGAATTTGCAATTCAAATTCTCAGAGAAGGCTTTAATGTTGAATACTTGTGGACAACATTTAAAAGTCCTGTAGAGTTAAACAATGTAGATTTTTTTTCCAGTACATGGTGAACTGAATTTACAGATATTATTCAGTTAAGATCTGGAGATAATATTAATATGGTACTTATGCATAAAACTCACAACAGGCAAGTATTTTGTAAATTCAGCATTTAGTTATCTCTTATCCATTAACAAGAAGCAAAGCAAATAGCTCCCCCTTATATTCATGCCCCAAGCTAAGCAAAGGGAATGGAAAAGGTTTTTAGAATTACAAATAGAACCTTTAAATTGTAGAAACTTGATAATTTCATTTATGAAAAGCATTGCAGAACTTCTTCTTTCTACACCAGTTGTTTTTCAAATCACAGTGCTGAGGATAGAAAAAGACAAAACAAAACAAAAACGCAGTCAGAAAAAAAGACACAAAAAAATGGGGAAATAATAAAACATGGAAAGTGAATGAAAATAATCCTGTCAGGAACCCAGTTTCTTTTCAAAGATCAGGCAGAAGTACTGCATGTTTAAATATGCATATTGAAGCAAAAATTGAGGAAAAGGAAAGGGGAGAGTAGGGAGAAATGGAGAAAATACAAAAAGAATTATGAGCTGTTTTCAAAAAATAGATACCTGAAATATGAGAATTCATCCATATAATTTTGAAATTACTATATGCATCTAATTGTGCAAATTGTGAATACACATTTTCAAATACTAAAGATTTATATTTCTTATAGGACTATTCAGATTTGAAAGCCCTAAATATAAATTAAGAATAAAATTACTTTACGTGTAAGAATTCAGAGCAAGGGTTTTGCACCTTCTAAATCCCACTCAAGCCCTCAAAATAGGATTTCAGAGGGACTTATGTGTCTCATAGGCAATATGTAGCTGGGAGAGTTTCACCCAAAGGGATAAAACATATTAGCATTACTTCTGCAACTAGTTTATCTACAGTCTCTTGGACTAATTACCTAAGACAAGAGTCTTTTCTTCATATAGTCTTTTAGTGTGGCAAGACAGATCTTTTAGAAATACTAAATATTACAACAAGGCACAGGATTGGATATTATGGATTTGCACAGCCAGACTTACAGGAAAAACTGGATAAAAGAATGCTTTTTCCAAAATCTGAGGCTAATTAGTTGAGCCTCATCTTCTGAACATCTCTGAGAGCTAAGCAAATATTCCTCCACCCATGTAAAACACAAATATTGAAACAGTGAATTTATTAATTGTTCAATACTAAGCACTGAGCATATCTAGGCTATTGAGTGAATCCAAGTAAGATACTTCCCCACAGATGAATATTTCTAAAGAAATAAGGACAGTATTCCCAATTTGTTTCCACTTAGCATGATAAATCAGTATAAAATATCACTGTAAAGAAAAAAAAAATGATGTGTGAATTTTGAACTAGATAACCAAGCATACCCAAACTCAGAGACACAGGAAACATGTTGAGTCTGGAAGAGTACGTGAAAGCATGATGGTGTACTAATTGGTGCTGTGTCTCCACATTAAACAGGCTTTATTTTATATTTCCGTCTTTGAGATTTGTTCAACAACTAATATCTGTGTAGGGAAAGTGAGATCATTATTCCTGCTCAGTGGAAAAGGTGATATCTGAAACTTGTTGCACCACTGACTTATGGTGATGCTACTATTAGGTCAGAATTAGAATTTACAGGGTTTTTTTAGTTTCTCTAGGAATTACATCTTTTTGACCTTCACTTTTTTTTTTTTTTTTTTTTTTACTATGTTGATCGTTATCATAGAAGAAGATCAATCTTCATCAATCTAATTCACGTAATCACTAGATTAACTTCCAGGTGACTGACGCATTTACCCACAAATCATCTGTTTTATGTTTCTTCTCTTTCAAGCTTCCTTGATCAGAGATTTTCGTGGACCATCACCATCCATGGAGCTTCAGCAGGAGGATGTACTGCAAAAGCTTGTAGGAATTTTTAGATGCTGTATTATCTACTACAAAAAAAAAAAAAAAAACACCCTAAACACACCAGTTTTCTCTGTAGCTCATCTTTCATTTGAGTTCTTTTTTTGCAACTCTCATTTTCACTTCCTGAAACAGTCTCCAGACACTAGGAGATGTGTTTCACCCTTGTTGCTTAACTCCTTATATTATTTTCTGAATGCTGTAGGCAGCAACTTGGTATTGTACAGTTTGGAAGAGTTCAGCTAGCGGAAGATAATTTTATCAAATGGCTGTCTTAAAGTCCTGAATAAAATATCTTTCACAAGGGCATCAAGACTGGAGTGTTGAGACCAGTTCAACAGCAAAGAATATTTAGGTTAATGCTTTCTGTAAGAAAACAAGCCCATCACATGTTTGGCAGAAATGAGAAGTTGAACGCCGGTTTCTCTTTTGGACACAGAGCAATTACACCAGCAGATTGTCAATATCCATGCTCAGCACACTTAGGTCTTGCATGGAGCCTTCTGTACAACAGAAAATAACATGGCTCTTGGCAAGGAGAGATCTTGAACCTCTCTAGAGAAAAAAAAGTGAAGGCATTTATTGGGAAATGCAAATAGCTGATTAATTGGGTTCAATTGAACCTATCTTGACTGTTTGCTATGAAGAGTGCAATTAGTTTCTCCAAAATGTATTGTATATTCCTGCTCTGCACTGAAAGGAGATCTGAGGTACCAGGGTTGATGTGCTGGTAAAAAGCAATTTGAATATATGAAAGCCACAACACAGTCATCTTCTAGATGAAAATATTAAAATATTCTAATGAATTTGAAGAAATTTGTTGTTGAAATCCTAAATTTACTACACTTGTATTTAACTACTGACATGTAAATAGAATCAAAAGGGTTAATGAAGCTTGTCATGAACATATGTTTGGGAACACACAGAGGGACATGGGTAAATTGAGTCCCAATGGCCAGATCCAATGTCCAGTGAAGGCAAATAAAGAACTACATCAAGCATGAGATCAAGCCCTAATCTAAGATACAAACACAATTAAGACCAGACTGTACTATTTTTGGAGCTACTGTGCCTGGCTACACTTAAAAAAACCCAAATTACACACAATGAAATGGGAACAGAATTTAAAAAAAAAAAAAAAAAAAAGCAAACAAAAAAAACCTAATTTTTCAAGTTCTGCATCAGATGAGGAATGGATATAAAGTCCACTTTTGCACATAGTACTTTGTTTGACTCTTCCAAACACTATTTTTCAGCTCCCATGACCTTTTTACAACTACCTTCACAAGTAGATAAGTTTGCTGTGAATTCTTAGTGTATGGTACATTATGCACACAGAGGTAATTGTAATTAATTCCAAAGGTATATATAAAGAATCCAGTGATGTGTCCTGCATTTTCAGAGCAATATGCCCTAGTTTCCTTTCTAAGGAACACTTTGGGCTTGTGGGGTTTTTTTGGAAGTGTTCTTTTGTTTTTTTCCAAACTGCTTTTGAAAAAGCCAGGGAATTTTCCATGTACAAGAAAAAGTGTTTTACCTCCTCATTCCCATCTCTGTTATAGAATAAACTACCACCAGGCTCATAATGAAATAACAAACAGTGAAATAACAACTGATCTAAGAGCTCCTTCTTATAAAGCAACATGTCTTTACCCAAAATTTGCTGTAAGTCAGCATACAAAGGTAAGTACCTATAACACCATGATTTTTATACTCTAGAGGTAATTGTCTGACACTAAGTATTCTGATTTTATAATGTTGACCTGTAATTTCTTTTTCTCCTTCACCTACTGGAACTAGTTCTCTTGCCTAGTTTGAACTTCTAGTCACCTACAGAGGAAAATAAAAAAAGATTCAATCAAGTATTACATAAATTGATTTTATAAACTGAAATATACTAAATGTGAATATAGAAGGCTTTTTCATACAATGGTCCATGAATATTTAGCAGACACTCTTAACTGTTATGAATTTATGGATATTTCCATATTCTATTTCTCCAGCTATGTTGCTGGGGTATTGAAGAGAGAAAAATCCTAATTAAAAGTAATCTAAATTGGTTAAAAAATGCAAGAGAAAATCTAAATAAATCCCAGGATTGCCTGAACTAGGTAATGAATAAAAATAGTTATTTTTAATAGGCCCATAAGAGATTAATAGAAATGTCTCAAGTGATCTTTGGGCTTTCAGGTCATGGAAGCTACTGGTGATGTTGCCTAACAGCTAATGCACATGCGAACCAGGTATACATAAATAAATGTGCATGTTCATGTTAATTTGCAACATCCCACCCAGAATCCTCCACTTCAAAGGGGAAAAAATGTAGAAGAAAATAAAGAAAGCACTGCTTATTTTCATCCAGTCAAAAAAACAGACATGGCAGAGGAAGAATTTGCAGAACAGCAGAAATATGGTGGCTGGATGTCAAGTAATAACTAACAGGACAGAATACATTTGGTCCACACTGGTTAGATGATATATTTTACACAACCTTGCCCATCAGCTGACACCTGATCTAAACTGGTTATCCAAGTCCGAGTTAAGACCTCCTACAAAGATCTACAATTTGACAGAATGGCTTGTACTATATACTTCACTTCCTGGTGTCTAAAACTCAGTGAGATGAACCAATGAATCATAGAATCACAGAATGGTTTGGGTTGGAAGGGACCTTGAAGATTTTCTTGTTCCAACCCCTCTGCCATGGGATTGGACAACTTCAACTAAAACAAGTTGCTCAAGAACCCCATCCAGCCTGGCCTTGAACACATCCAGGGATGAGGCAGTGCCTCACATATTCCAGTGCCTGCACAGTAAAGAACGTTTTTTCTAGTGCAAACTAAACCTACTGCTGGTCTTACTAAGTGGATACTATCTAAAAAGACTTTTAAAAGGGTGCAGAATATACACTGTGAGTAGAAGTGTTTTAACCCCAGCTGGCAGGTTGGGCCCACACGGCCCCTCCTTGTACACTTCACCTCGTGAGTGCCAGAGAAAACCAGAAGGGTAAAATTGAGAAAATTTGTGGCTTGAGATAAAGGAAGTTCAGTGGGCAAAGCAAAAGCCACAAGCACAAACAAAGCAAAACCAGGAATTCACTCACCCATCCCACGGGCAGGCAAGGTGTTCAGGCATTCCCAGGAACGCAGGCCTCCATGACATCCAATGGTTACTCTGAAAAACAAACACCATCCCCAAATGCCCCCTCATTCCTTTCTCCCTTAGCTGTATATGGTGAACATGACACTGTAGAGTGAGGAATATCCCTGTGGTCAGGTGGGGTCAGCTATCCCAGCTGTCCCATCCCAGTTTCTGGCACATTCTCAGACCTCTCCCTGGTGGAGTAGGGTGAGAAGTAGAAAAGGTCTTAACTTACATACTTTACTTAGGGACAACTAAAAACATCACTGTGTTATCAACATTTTTCTCATACTAAATCCAAAACACAGCATTGTACCAGCTGTGTTGGGAGGAAAATTAACTCTATCCCAGCTGAAGCCAGCATAAGAAGTATTAGAATTTATGTAGGTATTCCACAAGAGAAAAAAAGCACACCAGAATTTATTAGTCATGTAATTTATTAGTTGTTAATTACTTGCTTCTCTTTATTAACATATTACACCTCAGAGAATAACTCTAAGGTAGGTAAATTAAACTAGACTTCCTTTGCTGATGTGTAATTTGCAACACAAAGAATGTAAATAATGAGTGGAGATGGGAATGGAAGTTAGTGCCCTGACAATGATAATTTTATCTGAGTATTGCCTTTGGGGCTTAAATATGTGCAACAGGAATCACAGCAGGAAAGCAGAAGCTGGAGGTAATATATCAGAAATAAAAGTGCAGAAATGAGCAGAAACAATCTGAACAGAACAAGATACTGTCAAAAAGAAATAGGAAAACTTCTGTATGGAAACGGGAAAACTTTGAAGAAGGAAGGGGAAATGACCTGGCAAACCCTTTTTAGGAGTGTCCCACAGGTATCAGCAGCAACATGAGAGAAGGATCCATGCTAATAGGCTGGCACTGTGGCAGAGACACATTCCCCCCCATGTTGCATGCCTAAATTAGAGGGCAATTTCTGCTGGTCGAGACAGAGAAACATTCTCTCAGAAAAAAATGGCCTGAGTGCTGCTGAGTAGAGTCTGCTTTCAACTTGCCTCTCCTCAGATGTTTCACTGCAGTTCCTGCGTTCAGGGTTACCATAGCCACTGTCCATAAGAAAAATTGAATAGAAAATTTATATATATCTAGTACACATTTAATATTTATTCCTGTTACCACCACTGCTTCTACAGATTTTTCATCATTCTGGGCCCACTGTCACCCTGACACTTCCCTCAACATGAAGGAGAGCATTCATGGGTTAAGATGACCACAGTAACAGTGAAGAGGGTACCAGAGATTTGAGATTTGATTTTGAAATAAAATAAAATCGACACATGGTTGTGATTCAATATGGAACCAGTCCAGGCCTTTTCAATCTGTGAGAAGTTTTCCATTGACCCCAGTGAACACTGAATCCAGTGCTATGAATTCAAATAGTTGCTTATTTTATGCAAATCACAAATCCTAGATGCTTTGTCCTGCAGGTCTTGAGCTTTATACTAGTCGGTGAGAAAGTTTTGATCAGCTAAATGCAGTATTGAAATGGATAAATTAATGAGCTTTATTAACATTATTTGGAAATGTAAATAAAAGCATCTTTTTTTCAAGAAGGACTTTTTTTCAGATTTTTTCCTGTAAATAAGAATAAATAAAGAAAAAAAATCTTAAACTGAAATAAATGCACAACCAAACTAATTGTCCAGATTCCCAGAGGGGAAAATAAATAAATATCCTTACTGGTTTTATGTTTCCAAAATGCCTGTTACTAATGAACTGGAATCAGGTCTTTTTGGGACTTTAACTTGAATAGATGAGAGGTATAAGCTAAGATCTCGGCTTAAAAAAATGGAATAATGGTGCAAAACCATCTCAAAAAACTAATTTACCTGCCACTGACTAATGTATGGCTGTTGAGAAAATCTCACACTTAAATTAGAAAAGTGATCCATGTTTGTGTACTCCCTGAATAATATTGAGGTTTATCAATTAGAAAGGAAAATCTTTGCAAGTTTTAAATAACATAAACCAGGGCTTTATGGGCACAAGCAATGATATGGCAGACATATATGAATGAATACAGTTCAGCATGAAGCACAGTACACCATTTTCAAACTTTTATAACACAGTCACTTAGTAAATACATGCACAAGGTGCTCTTCTGGAAAACAAAATATTCCTTCTTTGGGGGGAATACGCAGACTGGGATTAAGATACTTTCCAAGTTATCAGGATTATATATAGTGTTTGGCATTGACAGTAAGACTCCACTGAGTCCACTGATTTACTCCAGAACAATATAATTTCGTTTTTTAGAAGCTCTTATGTACAACACATCTACAGAAGTTAAATAATGAAAAACAGAAGAGATAGAAAGGAGAACTGAGAGTAATATATAAGGAAAATGTAACTCAATTTTATTTGAAAGCTAGGAAGCAAGATATTTGATAGGAAAGAAAAAAAATACAGCATGGTTCATTCAAAAATCTAAGATTTCTCTAGTTAATTGCTAATGAACCATTTAGACATATATCTGGTAAGTGTCATGTCTTAACTAGAGGAATGGCCCAGTTGTGTCAGGACATACTTCAGTGCTTCTGAGTATTGGGATCAGAGTCTGCCAAAGTGGTTTTTAAAGAATACCTCACCTCAGGACAAAAAGCTTCAGAAAAAAAAATAAAAATAACTGCATATGTGGAGCAAGCAGGGAAAACAAAACAAAAAAAAAGGATAACAGAAACACCTAGGTCAGATGGAACTTTTAAAACCAAAAAAGTCTGAAAAGTTAGTGCATCATTATAAATCTGCTGGAAATTCTTGAGAGTTTTGCCATGACTACTGATGAGAACTAAGTCCTAACTTATGCCAGTAACTTCTGAATAGCCCAGCTAGAGACTGAGAGAAGTAAGGAAGTCTATCAATGCATTTCATCTAAGAAGTCTGTATTTTCTCTCTTGTACTCAATCTATCTGCCTGTCTGTTTATCTATTTTTTGTCTGAAAACCAGAAAATTAAAACTGGAGAGCTAAAACCACTTTTTTTTTTTTAATTTGACTTTTTTTTTCCTCCAGAATATATTCCTCCATTTTGTCCCCTAACTTTCTTTTGGAAGAAAAGGAAGACCAGTCCTATGATTTTATGTAACGTTCATCTCCATGATGAATTCTCACTATGTTGTTTTCTGTAATTCATCTTTCCTTGGTCTGAGAAGTGTGCTATTTCCCTAAAGAAAAAGTAGCACAGCTTCATAAATCTCAGTGTTTGGCAGATTCCCAGAACTGACACTAATTCTGCTTTAGCCCACTTTAACAATCAAAATTTAGAAGAAAAAGGGATAAAGTTTGACCAGATTATTTTTTCTTTCCTATTTCAATATGTTAATGCAATAGGAATCTGACACTTTCAGAATTGAGAAAATGCTGGAGGAAAGTGTTTGATAAGTTGTAATGATTTATTTTGATTAATTAACCAACAAATATATATTTTTAAAAAATGAAAAAGCAGAAAAACATGAAAAAAAGTGTAATCACCTTTTTTTTTTCTGCAGAAAAAAGCTGCAGAAATTGAGCTATTAATCATAGCAACATGATGGCAAGGACTGTTTTCTGTCACTAGGTCCAGTCTTCTGCCATCAGTGGCAAGATATTAATTTCTTGATTCTTGTGGAATTGTTTTCCTCTATTATTTTCTATCTTTTGCTGTTCTGTGAGTAGATCCAGCCTTTGTTTCTCTTCTCTGTTACTCACAACTTTCCCATGCACATTTTCAAGAGCATGTGTAGGAAACCGCTGGAAATATTTCATTTATGCAGCAAGGTGAATAATACTTTTGAAACATGAGGTGGGTAATGCCATCTTAGCTTTTATTTTAGTTTTTTGTTTTGTTTTTCCAAAACACCTGAGAATATAATCTCATGTGAAGATGAGAACAGTCTTTTGAGATGTAGTTAATTTTGACTCATTTTTCCAGGAAACACTGAATTATCTACGGTGAGTTGAAGTCCTCTGTAGTGATGCAAAGGCTCGGGAGGTGATAGAGACATCAGGGATTCCCAGATCACTGCACTAATATAGGCAGAAGTCTGTGGGCTTATTAATATGCTGGCCTTACCTGCACAAACCAGAACAACCAAGAAATGGACCGTTCCTCCCTATCTGTACTTCCAGATTATTGTACACAGCTGCCTCAGTGCACTGCCCCAAAGGTTATGTGCTCCTTTCTGCACGAGCCTGCCGAGTAGAAAGATCTTTTCCCCTGTGCAGTAGAGAGAGATTTAAGCTCAGTCTCTAGAATCAAAAGCAGAGGAATTCTGGTACAAAGCAGGTCTCTACTGAAATGCCACTATTTATTCCTGCCTGTAATTCGTTTGTTTGAACTACTTAGCAAGGTGTCCTGAGAACATAGAGGCTATTTTATGTACAATTAGAATTTCTACGTCCTCCTCCTTCCCATTTTCTTCTGTGCTGCCTCTGATGTTTTCTTGTATCCACTTGCAACCTGTGTTCATGAATTCATACACAGCTATTTATATACTTACTTATTTTTGGTATTCTTAGAAAAAGTCTGGGTTTTATTAAAAATAAATCCTGGGCCATTATTTTGTTGCTCTCAGCCTGAAAAAGGTTCAAGAACAGCTTTTGCTCTGCCTTTGATGGTACCATCCATTCTCCTGCCTGTGGCTGTTTATTCACTTAAAGGTGCCTTTGAAATATTGTCTAATTCCTTGCTCTGTACTATAGTGTTCTTTTATGCTTTATGGAATGAGTAACAGACTTGATTCAGTAAAAAGAATTAGAATTAAAATCAATTGGCTTTATTTTCTGTGTCTTTATGGAAAATAATGACATAGAACATGCAATATTGTATCATTATCTCTTCAACAATTCTCATAAATTATGAACATATATTGCATTTATTCCTACCTATCTGGTGCTATTATTATACATTTGCTTCCTTAATTAATGCAATATTCTTCATTCTTTTCCTCCTGGAAAAGAACTACTTATGCCACTAAGGAAAAAAACTTGCTAGTCTATTAAACATAAATTGGTAAGCAGTTGGAATCCAGACTGAAAAATAAATAAAAATTCTTCATTTAAAAAAAAGAAAGAAAAATAATTGTAGAAAGTTCTAAAGATGCAAAGAGGGAAGCATAGAATGTGTATATACATATGTGTCTGATTATAATTGAAATTAAGTTTAAGGATATGAAAAACAGCCTGAGAGGACAACAACAAGAGAAGTTAGTGTACATTGGATTTTTTCAGTCAGAAAATCTGTGACACCAGTTGTCTTCAGAGTCTAATATGCATTATTATTACAGATCTCTGGATGGTGAACATCTAAGTGATATATTCACCTACTGCACTTATCATCTTTCAAGGGTATCTGGGGTTTCTTTCTCCCAGGAAGACAGTCTGAGACTTTGGGTTCTAGAGAAACTGCACTACAATACAAAGGCAAAAGCAGAAATGTAAACGCTTAGGAAGGGCTGTGTTTGTTGCTCATTTCTTTTCTTAAAGATAAGTGAGTATCTGTTAGCAAAATTTCATCAGTCATGTCATGCCCAGGCTGCCTTGTCCTTGTGTAAGACGCAGTCCCTCCTAATGAGCAAATTCTGCAATATTTCAAGAGTAGAAAACTGACCTAAAGCACACCAAGGCACTTGAAATATTCATATCACTGTAAGAAACTTTGCACAAACCCTTAATATCACAAAGGGCTGTGTTTCACAGAGCAAGCAGTCTCTCCTGCTGATGAATATTGTACTAAACCAGAACAGCCTGAGACATACAAATTAAAACATAATATAAAGTATGAAGTCCCATGTATTATGAATTATCCTGGAAAGAAATAAGTAGATATTTACCATAAATTGTGCTAATAATATTTCATACCTTTCTTCAGCCCAGACCACACAACTCTGGAGCACAGATGGTCTAGTCCCAAGGAACTATCGGGCAAGCCTGAAAACAATCCTGTAACCGTAGAGAATTGAAAATTGAAGACTGAAAATTAAAGAGGTACAAGACAGAATGTTTAATAGAAAAACTTGTTTCTGTAATGATTTACAATAGAATGTTTGTTGGAATAGCACTTTTGATGCCTCACATTTTACCTTTTATATTTTTCAGATTCTGTGCTGCTTTAGTGTGTATTTCTGAGTTTCATATTAGGGGATGGTGAGCTCTCTTCAGAGAGTAGGTAGACAAAACAATTCCTTCTCTAGCTGGGGACCAAGGACAAATGATCCAAATCTCAGGCCCAAGAGCATAAACAACAGCAGAATGAAGAGAGAAAAACAAGAAGGATGGGATTTCATAATCTAAAGCCATAATTGGACAATTACGTCCAATATGCAAATGAATCAAAACTGATAAAAATGAGAGATCTTGTGACCAGTCATCCATTTTGTGACCATTTTGGGTCCATCTTGGGTGCAGCCCTGGCTGGGCTCTTGTGCTGCCCAAGGTGGCTCCATTGAGGCCTTCTAATATATCCCTATTTAATTCCATCTAGCCTCTGTTCTAGGTCAGCCTTCACAAGGCATCAGTTTCCTTCTGGATCTTCAAGCAACTGGAGCTTTTGTCTTCTGCAGCTGGAACAGACAGTGCTCAGCTGAGTTTCAGACAGAAAATATGCAGGACATTGAAATAGGAGTTTTAAGTGATGATTTGTTTAAGAATCTAAGAGATTTGATTTATTATTGGTGATTATTGATTATTTATTATTTATTATTGGTGATTATTCCAGAAGTTATACGCACTAACTGTCTGTCCAGGAGAAAACATGAGACATAACATCACCATGCACATTTAAGTTGGAATTGATATAGAAACACATCTTTACTGCAGTGTTGCAACTGGTGAACATTTTACATTAAATACTTTTATGGATTTTTTTAATGAGTATTTTTACACTTTTGGTGGATTTTACCCTTTTTTCTAAAATCAAAATAGCATTTTTTCTTCTATGTATCTTTACTTCTTGTTTTCTTTTCCCTTGCTTCAAATTTAAAGGAAATGACAAGCATAGGAAGGAAAACCAAAATATGACCCTTTTTCCAACAAAAGTATTTCCCCAATACACCCAACACACCTGGAAATACTTACTTTAATATTTGACTGAAAACTTTTGCAGAGGCTTCCAACCAGCTGGAGCTGTGTAGTTTACTGTCCATGTAGCATAGGAACAGGAATATTTGGCTCTGTTTTTCAGTTCATAAATATTATCTCTATTCCACAATAGATATGTACACTAATAGTGAGCAAAGACAGTACCAGAATCAAGCACAGGGCAGCACTGCCTGTGCAGGTTGGACTCCAAACTCTGAAGAAAAAAACATTCTACTTTAGAGACCTGTGGCACAGATCACTAAACTTCAATGCGAAGATTTCTAAGATTTCTGAAACTCATCAAAACGTTCCCCTTTTATATTTAGATGCCGTTACCTGAGTTAGTGTTCTCCACCATCATCTCATCTGTACAGCAAGACAATCCAATGAGAGACTATATTAATTTCTTAAAATTTGTGTTATGATATCAAGGAGGAAAAATAAATTAAAAATGGAAATTTTATCTAGTGTATTAAGAGAGAAAAAAATATTTTCTGCAACAAATGACTGATTAACTCCACTCAGATCTTCAACTATTTGTACAGACCCTTTTTTATTTTTGTTCTAGACAGGAGTGAGTTGTAAATATGAAAATATGCACCACAGAAAGAATATTTACTTTAAATAAAATCCTCTAGGAAGCCTAAGCTGTTTGATATCACAGATCTTAGAACCAGGGTTTCAATAAGAAAAGCCAGAATAATGACAAATAATATATTGGGTTTTGGTTTTATTATTGTTATTTTAAGAGCTTGCCTAAACCAAGAGCTTACAGATATTTTTGTAAAACAACACTATTTATCATATATTAACTAATCTGAAAAAGAAAAATGCTTCATATCAGTTTTTCCAAACAAAAAAAATCAGGCGTCTACAGAATCTTCTTTTTTTCCCCCTTACTAAGAGGTCTGGAAAAATAGCTTTTCTGCAGAGTTCAGTTACCGCATTTTCTTTACTAATGAATTCATCACACTTGTTGCCAGAAATTGAAGCAGATTTAACCTTCCTTTTCTAGTTAATCCTCTTAAGTAAGATTTTCTGAAACTAGAGCCTAACATGCAGTTTCTTAATACATGCTAAGATGGTAGAGTTAAGTTTTTCTAGGAGATCATTCCTTTTGACCACCAGGACATTTAATTGGAATCCTTAAGTTTCAGTCTGATTTGGAGTCATAACATGTTCCAATTGAAGGTTTTGCTGCTTGCCAAAGTGTTCAGATGGGAGAGAAAACTTATAAGCCTATGTGGTTTTAAAGAGAGAGAAAAAGGTGTTCGTCCAGAATTGTCCACACCCATCCTTCAGAAAACTGAGATAATTTATTTACTTCATCACTAAGGAGGAAAGACAACAAAGAAAAGTGTTAAGACATTTTTCTGACTGAAATTTCAAATATAAATATTATTATCCATTCACTTAGAAGTCCATGTGAAAGAAACATGGCCAAGGCCAACACCAAAAGCAGAACCTCCCAATCCTTAGGAAATTGATGCATCTGGTAAGGACATAATAAACTCTCTGCTGAAGTGGGGTCTCCTGCCAGCAAAGCCAGCAGGAGTCTTGCTGAACTTGCCACAGCAGGAATTCAGTCTTTCTGCATAGTGCACTTATATTATTCATTAAGTCACTTTCTGTCTCTGTACAAAACTGTACCAACACATCCCTACCAGCATTAATTTCTAGAGGGAGAGAAAAGATTCTTAGCCTTGGAAATGCCTTGAAAACAGAAGCAGCAGTGCAAAGAGCAGAGCCACACAGCAGACAACCCTTTGATTTCAGACACTGGTACATGAGGGAGATTTGTCTTCTGTTATTATAGCTTTATGTCTTTTAGCAGAGCATCAAATAGAAGATGCTGAGAAACTATCAAGCCAATATTATGCTATTAATATTCAGATCTGGTTCAAACAGCAAGAAAAGAATGTTTCCCTTAATGTGAAATAAAAGACATTGTTCTTGGAGGATCTGTGTTTCCAAACAAAGGTAAAGAGTGATGGAACTTTGTTAATTTCTTTTCCTGATTACACAACAATATTTTCCCATGATAACAAAACTGGAAAGAAGCTGTACTACTTGTTAAACAAGCTTGCATGCTGTGTGCCCATTTTCTGTCACTATTTATGCTGCACTCTGAGCGGGGGATACTTGCCCTTTGGAGGAACAAGATAAAGACAAACATATGGGCCAGTTTTTTGTTCGGGTCTCCTAATTTCTCTGAACTCTTTATTATGCATCCAGATTGGCTAACGTCATTTAGAGGAATGCCAACAGCTCTTATCACTGTTTCTTTATTTTTCTGTACCTGAACACACCACAATTAGGAAATCATTCTCAGCTATTCCCATGCTTATCTCTCAAAACCCTTTTCTCCCTCTGCATGCTTGTATCAGCCACTGAGCCCAGGCCAGGAAAGCATTCTCCACACCACTATCTGTGTTCCTCATGAAAAACATTTTTTTTTGAGTCTTTTTTGAGACTGAATCAGTCCTCAGAAGTATAGATGGTGATAAGTCCTTTCACAGAACCATAAAATATGCCAAGTTGGAATGGACTCATCAGGATCATTAAGTCCAACTCCTGGCCCTGCACAAAGCACTTTAAAAACCCCAGCACATTCCTGAGAGCATTGTCCCAACACTCCTGGAACGCCATGAGGCTTAGTGCTGTGACCAGTGCCCTGGGAAGCCTGTTCCAGTGCCCAACCAACTGCTGGAGGAAGAACCTTTTACAAATATCCCAATCTAACAACAGTATTGGGTCCCCTGACACAGCTTCAGGCCATTCCCTGGGGTCCTGTCCCTGTCACAGAGCAGGGATCAGATCCTGCCCCTCCTCTTCCCTCACAGGGAGCTGTGACTGCCCTGGGGTCTCCCCTCAGCCTCCTCTTCTCCAGCTGGACAGACCCAGTGCCCTCATCCATTCCTCACACAGCTTCCCCTCATGGACCTTCACCACATTTGTGTCCCTCTTTTGGACACTCTTTAATGGTTTTGCATATTTTTTATATTGTAGCACCCAAAATTGCCCCCAGAACTCAAGGTGAGGGTGCACCAGGTCAGAGCAGAGCAGGACAATCCTGTCTTTATCTGCCTGGGATATCAATTGTGATATCTCTTAACAAGAGAGAGAAAAAAATGTCCTGATATCTGTGCCTTTTGCATCTATTGTAAGCAGATTTTGACATTTAAACCAGAAAAAGCTGGGAGAAGATTCACATTCAACACAACCACTTGTCAGGGGTTCCCCACATTCAATTCCCAAGGTGGATATGTCCTCAAAATCTTTGTGTAAAGATTTTTCATTATGAAAAAGAACTTTGTCCGACATATCACACCTCTTTAGGAGACGAAATCCAGCAATGAGGCTTACTGGAACAGGAGCTGTTGCCCTGAAAACAAGAACAATGTCCATTAGTTATTCATTCACTTCAAATCACAGAATCATAGAATGGTTTGGATTGGAAGAGACCTTAATGATCACCTAGACACAATTTCCCTCTTATGGGCCAGGTATATGTGAGATAGATTGCAGTGAGCAGAGAGACAGGTTGATTATTTAAAATAACCATCACAGTCAGACAGAGACCAAACTTCACCCAAAAAAGGTCTGGATGAGGATCTTGTCTGAGACTTGGAGTCTATTCCCCATCCTGGAAGTGTTCAAGACCAGGCTGGATGGGGAAGGTGAAAGATGCAAGGAGAGGAGTCCTTGACCATGGCAGGATGGCTGGAACTAGATAATTTTCAAAGTTCATTCCCCAACCCAAACCATTCCATCATTCTATTTCACTTGAATCTTCCTGAAAATATAAAAAAAATAGATAAATAAACACACACACATACACACACACACACACACACACACTCTCTCTCTCTCTCTCTCACAAAATTCACCTTCCATACCACACCAGAAACCTTTCCTAAGCATAGCACATTAACCCCACAGAGGTTAGGAACTGGTAAGAGACTTTATAACTGATAGGGAAAAAACCCCACTCACTGTGTGAAACAGCTGCGTTCACACAGTTTGTCCAATGCTGCTTTCCATATATGCTGCACAGCCTTGGAATCAAAAGGTCCTCTCCAGAGGAAAAGATCACAGGTGGCAAGCTGAGACACCCTATTGGTGTTCAAGCTCACATGTTTATGAAGTCAATAGAGTGCAGAGCTTTTTTAGACAGTTGCTTCCAGTGGTGAAGACAAATGAAGAACAACACCCAATGAGCTGTGACTGGAACCCTACAAAATGTTTTGCTCATAAACTGAATTTTCATGCATGAAAAATAAAAACCTTTAGGGACCAGGACTGCTTGATGGTTATTTTAAAAAGCTAAAAATTTGGAAACCAAATTTCATCTGCATCTTTTTCTCAATCAAGTGTTTCTCAGCATATGCATCAGAATTTCAAACAGTTTTATTTTTATTTTTCAGCCCAATGTCCCATGAGTAGTTACCATATGTAAAAAAACCAGCTTTTGCCAGCAGGATAAGAGCAGAGAAGCAACAAGGTGCTAAGTGTGGAACTTCTGTACAGCATCAAATATTACACAAAAACAAAAGAGCAGTTTTCACAAAAGCTGAAAAAACTGAATTGAGAACTTCATATTTATTCAGCTTGGGTTTGTTTTGCTTTTTCTTCTTTTCCTTTTGTGAAACTATATAGACTTTCAGGAAATCCTTTTCTCATTCAGTTTAGGGATTATTTTCATTCATTTTAAAAGTAATCCATAAAAATTGCATTCACATCTAAAAAGTGGTCCTGGATTTTTCATAACTGTACTAGTGATTAGAATGAAATCAAATAGAGCAACTTGTTCTGCCTATGTTCTTAATACTTTCCTTCAGTATAAAAAAAAAAGTAGTAAAGACAAAAATAATTTTACTCATTATTTTTTGTAAATTAAATTCAAAGTTATTTTCAGTTCTCAATGTTATGTGTGTAATATGCAGCACTTCCTTCTTTATGGCTTTCAGACTTATGTGGTGTTTCCTGATTTTGGAAGTATCCACTAATTTCTAATGCATTGTCTCAGCAAGTTTCAGTCTTCTGGGTTATTTCAAGACCATGCACTTACTGACAATTTCACCCACTCGGGTAGGTGGCATACTTCATGCTCCTTGGCATTTTGATGCAGTTGTCTGTGGTTGGATTGTATATTGTTCACATATTCCCTTCTAAAACTGAATTTTGAAACCCTCAAAGTTTCAGAAGCTACCACAGGCTTCAGGACATTGGCAGAAAGGCACCTCCTGAGACACAGAGTCCAGACTTGCTTTTTGCAGGCAACACTGGAAACTCAACCATTTTATCTTTGTTTTGCTTCTGAGGCCACATTACAAAGTCAGTTCCTGAGCCTCCTTCTCCTGTTCTTAGAAAATAATTTAAAACCTTGGCTTATTTGCTTTCCAGCCATTATACACATATTTCCTCTTCTACTGGCATGTCTCTCTCTCTAAGTAGCCTGTCTAGCTTTCTAATGTTTACTGTCTCAAAATGTTTATTTGCTGCAGTCATATTCTGTCATCTTTCATTTTGCCAGGCTAAAAGCACCCAGCTGCTTTCATCTGCAGTAGTTTGATGGATTCTTCATTCTCTGGTCTCTCTAACAGTCCCTCTTTGTGCTTTCTCCCATTTGATTTTGTTCCCATAATTATTCCTGGTATTTCTTATCAAGCCACAGGAGTACATCGTACAAACGACATTTCTTCTTCCACGTATCCCCAAGCTCCAACAACTATCCAAATTAAACTGATAATAATAATTGATGAAAATTAGCTGCATCCAAGATGATTATCTTCATCCCTATCAGTCTTTGTTCTAAAAGCAAGATTCTCAGTATCCTTCTTGGAGAGAATAGTATGGCAATTCAGTCTGTTAAATTAATTTGTTTTCAATTTCTTCTGTCCTCAAGACCATGCAGTTATTCCTGTATGATATTTTCATCTTTCTCTGTAATGATAGAGCTTCTCATAATAAGATAAACTAGCACATTTAATTTCAAATGTAAATCTTCAATTTGCAAAACTTTCTGTTGTTTTCCTGTTTGTGGGGAAATCAGGTTTTACTGCGGTATCTTTAGTAGCACTGAACTGTGGAAACAGTTCAGTTTGCTAGTGGAAAGAAATTAGTTGTTAAAGGAAAATTGTGATTTTTATATGTTGAAAATTGGCATTTTGAGCATATGGAATTACTGTTTCCACACATATATGTTTAATCCACAATTTACAGTAAATTGTCTTAAATCAAGAGATTCTTAACTCTCAGTATCTTGAATAGAAGTCAGAAGAAAGACCATCTCCTTTACTTTTTCCCTTTTTTTTTTAAAGAAACAAGTATTTTCTCTTTCACGTACACATACACACACAACCACTCTCTTAGTTATTCATTACATCCTTAGAAGAGAACTAAAGTTAAACTATCCTCTGAGGATAACAAAATGCAAAATTAACTCTGGACTGAATGAAGTGCATATGGCCATGGAGAATTATTTGTGAGCTATTCCCAGTGAAATGTGCATATCTAATTTGATTCCAGTTGTGTTTCATGAAGAAATAAAGTCTTTAGTGTCACATCCTTATTGCAATTTTTTTTCACAAAAGCTTAAATGTCAATCAGCACCAAAATTTTCACATTGAACTCTCCATTTCCCTTCTTTGTCTTCTATTTCTCCCTCATACTTTCAAACTCCACACACAAGAACAATTCAAGAACAGGTTATTCAGGTTGAGGTAGTCTTTGCATGGCAAAATAAAACTCCAAAAACAATCTCACTTGTTGTGCTGTATTTAGGGGTTCAGCACGGTTATGCCATTCTGGATACCCATGTTTGTATTTTCAGGCCCTCTTGAGAGCACAGGGATGGGATTTATGACATGTTTCAGAATAATGCTTCTTTATAAGCTGGAAATCTGATGAGTATAATATTTGACACTGTCCTACAAGACATATTTGTTTCTCAAAAGGAGAGGAATAAATTTGAAGGATGGACTATTGAGTGGATAAGGAATTGTCTGGATGGTCAGACTCAAAGGCTTGTAGTCAGTGGCTTGATGTCATGGTGGAGACGCCTCACGCGTGAGAACTGGGACTGACACTGCTTGAGGTTTTCGTCATCAAAATGGACAGCAGCGTCCAAGGGCACTCTCTGCACTACTGCCAAAAACACTGAGCTCTGTGGTGAGGTGAAACGGTGGAGGGAAGGGATGCAATCCAAAGGAAACCTGGACAGGCTGGAGAGATGGGACTGTCTGAACTTCATGGAGTTCAATGAGGCCAAACGTCAAGTCCTGCACTAGGGTTGGAGCAACTCCAAGCACAAGTAAAGGCTGAGCCGAGAATGGTCTGAGAGCAGCTCTGGGGAGAAGGACTTGGGGTTGTGGGCTGGTGAGAAGCTCAGTATGACCCAGCCAAGTGCACTGGAAGGCCAGGTAGCCCCAGCTGTGTCCTGGGCTGCATCCAAAGGACCATGGGCAGCAGGTCAAGGGAGAGGTCTCTCCCTCTCTGCTCCTCTCTTTTGAGACTCCACCTGCAGTGCTGCATCCTGCTCTGTGGTTCCCAACATAAATGGCATGTGGCCTGTTGGAGTGAGTCCAAAGGAGGCAGAATGATCAGGATTCATTCTTTCCACTGTCTCTGAGTAACTCTGATGGTTGAAGCACAGTACACTGTGTCCATCTTTTCAAATCAACCTGGATTGCTGTTTAATCTAAACGCCCATAGGAGGATCTTTAAGCTGTCATTTCTCCCCCAGTCTCCTGAGAAGCATTAAAGATAATTTAGGTATAGGAGATGTAAGTCAACTTTTTCTGAAGTGAGAAGACATGTCAGAAAATCTGGAACGTACAGGAATTTTTTTTCTGCAAAATCAAAACGGAATTTTTGGTCAGTTTTCCAGAATTTGAATGAAAAGGTAGAAATTATTTCAGTAGAAATTATCACTTACTAACAACAGACTAGTCTCAATAATGATGGATCCTCCAAATGGTAAAGAGCGACTGTAGAAACCAAAACCTCCTATATTTTCTGTAAAACAGTCTTTGGTTGTATTTTGTCTTCTTCAAAAGATTTTTTTCCACACAATTAAATTGCAGAACTCTATAAAGGCAGAAAACTCTGCAAAAATTGGTTGGTATTCAACCCCAGAAATTTGTGAAAAAATACTGGGAAAGGAATAAGGCTTGGTTAAGGTGACATGTTCTAGAAGGGAAGTATTATGATTTCCTGAATTTGGATAGAAAAAAGTAGTTTAAGAGGAAAATATATATTTCACAATTTTGTTACTTTCTAGGAGCTATAACATTTTATCTGAGGCTACAAGTCCTTTTTCCTCCTCTAAGCAATCTAGAGTTCAGATGTGGATGGAGCAGACTTCACTCAGATATTTATTCTTTGACTATTTTCTAAAAAATGTAACCAGAATGAATTGAATGTCAGAATAAGTCTCATGACTACCTTTTCCTAATATCAACTGTGAGAATAAACACTATTTTTATTCAGGTAATTATAACCTGTCTAAAGTCACTTCCTCCACCACTTTGTGGCTTACTCATTTTTTCCGGAAATACCTTTCAGGAAAGGTATTATTGACAGGGTATATTGTTACATATGTAAATGGATAAGAAGCAACAGCCTAGCAAATGGCACCTCTTATTATGAGGAAATTGAACTGCAAGGTTTTTTCATCTTTAAAATTAACTTTAGAAGAGACTGTCATGCGTTGATCATTTCTCACTCATGGCAAACAAGGCTGTAATATATCATAAGTGAAAAAATAACCCAATAATGCAGCACAGCAGCAGGACAATCAAACAAAAGGAGTTCATTTCATCTGCACTAGTTCTGTGTATCTAGGATAAGAATCTTGCATTCTTGTGTAATCAGCAGCCAAAACCAGGGATTTTGGGGACACTGTTTTAGAAATCTATTTTATGATGGTGTGATTCTCATACAAAAATGCTCCAAATATAAAGGCAGATTGGAAGCAGATGTCAGTGCTGCAATAGTTACATTTACTTACATAAACCCCAATGCAGATGTTTGGTAAGTGCTTCTCTGTGTTCTGAGGTGCATATTACACCATTGCCCCTCAATTTCTTCTTACTGCCTTCAGGCACTTATGGTTGCTCCAGATTAAAGATATAATATGGAGCCATTTGGCTCATTTCAGAGCAAAATCAAATTATTCTTTTAATCATCTTCAGTACCTATCACTTTCACAGCTTCAGACTCCTGGACATGAAGTTGGGTGAAGATTTTGAGGAAAAGTCCTGAGGAAGAGGTGCATGTACAGCAGCCTGTGCATGGCTGAATGATGGAATTGAGCAGGAGGAGACTGGACACTGCAAATAGGAAGGAAGGAAGGAAGGAAGGAAGGAAGGAAGGAAGGAAGGAAGGAAGGAAGGAAGGAAGGAAGGAAGGAAGGAAGGAAGGAAGGAAGGAAGGAAGGAAGGAAGGAAGGAAGGAAGGAAGGAAGGAAGGAAGGAAGGAAGGAAGGAAGGAAGGAAGGAAGGAAGGAAGGAAGGAAGGAAGGAAGGAAGGAAGGAAGGAAGGAAGGAAGGAAGGAAGGAAGGAAGGAAGGAAGGAAGGAAGGAAGGAAGGAAGGAAGGAAGGAAGGAAGGAAGGAAGGAAGGAAGGAAGGAAGGAAGGAAGGAAGGAAGGAAGGAAGGAAGGAAGGAAGGAAGGAAGGAAGGAAGGAAGGAAGGAAGGAAGGAAGGAAGGAAGGAAGGAAGGAAGGAAGGAAGGAAGGAAGGAAGGAAGGAAGGAAGGAAGGAAGGAAGGAAGGAAGGAAGGAAGGAAGGAAGGAAGGAAGGAAGGAAGGAAGGAAGGAAGGAAGGAAGGAAGGAAGGAAGGAAGGAAGGAAGGAAGGAAGGAAGGAAGGAAGGAAGGAAGGAAGGAAGGAAGGAAGGAAGGAAGGAAGGAAGGAAGGAAGGAAGGAAGGAAGGAAGGAAGGAAGGAAGGAAGGAAGGAAGGAAGGAAGGAAGGAAGGAAGGAAGGAAGGAAGGAAGGAAGGAAGGAAGGAAGGAAGGAAGGAAGGAAGGAAGGAAGGAAGGAAGGAAGGAAGGAAGGAAGGAAGGAAGGAAGGAAGGAAGGAAGGAAGGAAGGAAGGAAGGAAGGAAGGAAGGAAGGAAGGAAGGAAGGAAGGAAGGAAGGAAGGAAGGAAGGAAGGAAGGAAGGAAGGAAGGAAGGAAGGAAGGAAGGAAGGAAGGAAGGAAGGAAGCTTGGTTCGTTCAAAAGCTTTAGGAAACTATTCTCATTCTAATACATCTTTGAGTGTCTTTGAAAGTTGATGGCACCATGAGACAGTGCCATCCATCACAAAAATGTGTTAGTCCATTTTTATCAGTTGAACTAGTATAAGTGGCCACATGTATGTAATCCTATTGTGCTCCTTACATGCTCAAATAAGGACAGCATTTAACAATTAATTTCTATAATTGATTAACATTTATTTAAATACCACGAACTTGAGATTGATCCCTACTTGTTTTCATCCCCCTGTGTCCATTTGGTAATTTAGCCTGCATCTATCAGTGAATTTATTCTGGAATGCCCTAAGATGTCTCTTTGGATATTTACTCAAAATTCAAATGGCCTTAGTTCAGTGTAACTTTGGAAGTGAATAGAAAAAGCAAAGCACGACCACTTTAATTCTCAGTCAGAGATCCACATGACAGTTTAATGAGATTGAAATAATCCACTTTAATAATTAATTCAGGATAATTCTGCAAGTGTCTCACCTCTGTATAGACAAGTCCCTCACAGCTCCCAATACTACAACTCAGAAAAAGTAAGGCCACAAGTTCAGTCTATATGAAAAAGTACAGAACTTAACTCAAACACTGTCTGTGTCTGATCACATATCTATCACTTAAGAACATATATAAAGAAAAGAGAGAGAGAGAAAGAAAGGATAAGAGTAGATAGTGGAGAGGAAAGATCCACCCATGGATCCAGCAGCTAGACTTGGTAGTTGCAGTCTTGACCACCAAGGGTGGGAGAAGCCCCTGCAATATGAAGTTCAGTGGGTTAATTTATGTTCAGGTTAAGGTACCTCTTACCTTACACAGGTACCTCTTCCTGAGGGGAAGTTGTACACTGCCTGATGCACCTTTGTGGATCATGCACAGTCCTGTGGTAGAAGGCCCCAGAGATTAATCTGGAGTGCTTTGGGACCTTTGATGTTCTTTGCACCTTCTAACACATGACAGCTGCCTCTCAAACAGTGCAGTTGAGACAGTTATGCCCCATCAGAAGTGACAAAAACCTTCAGGCCTACATGGGAATGTCCTGAGATTTTCCCCTGGAAGCCACTTACTTAAAATATATGAATCAATGTCCTGAAAGTGAAGATAGATTTTGTTTTTTTTTTTTTTAATAACTAATGTTCCACATCTTTGAGCAGTGTCTTCTTCTTATAGGAACACATTTTGAGGATAGGCTGCTAGGCTTATTATCTCCAAATGACTCCTCACATTTTCAGTGAGTCAGGATGCCTTTATACACTATTTCTCAAATGGTATGAATGGTAATGAAATTCTCATGTCCTTCTTTGCACTGGTCAAGAGATATGTATTCATATATCATTTAATTCTAATTATGACATCATTTGTCCTTGTTTTGCATGAGCCGTTAAGGACCCTCCAACATCCCCCAACCACTCTAACTCAATCTCAAGTTTTGGAATAGCATTTGTACTACTACCTGAAAAAGAAGTAAAGGGTGGATTTGTCCAGGCTAAGCTCAATTTGGCAATTTTATCCAACAACCTCCTACGTCACCATAAGCCAGTGATGCTGCTACTTACAAGTTAACACTTCAACTTATGTTCTCAAAATTAACATCTCTTCTGCAGCCAGAAAAAAAAGAGGGGAAAAAAAAAGGAAACTAGTCATTCTTCTTTTGTCCTTCTAGGGCTGTAATGAGAACAAATGGAAGTGACCTTACATTGCGGGACACTCCTTTTAGTGTTTTAATACAAATTTCATTACACTGAAAGTCTTGCAAGGTATTCATTAGAACATTCATAAAGTCTTTGTGGAGGGCTTAATAGCTAAAACAAGCTATTGAAATTAGCCAATCATTTTATAATTGAACTCCCTATGAATCTTTTACTACAGTAAGGTGAAGTAAGTTGCCTCAGGTACTGGATGTATGTTTTAGTACTTGGTGGCGTGCAAAATAAATGAAACTGATAAAAGTGATGTGTAAGAGTTCACAACTACTTTTTTGGTGTGTTTCTTATAGCTTTCAGCATTTGAGTTGAAACCATATTGAATTCTAGATTGCATTTTTTTTTCATTCTTCATAGAGATTTTCAGTGTGTCTTCTCCTGTATATTACACAACTAAATTAACTTATTTATACCATGGAAAATATGTTAGCTGTTTTTTTGTACTGTTGTCCTTAAGATGAAGTTTTCCTTCTGCTAGATCAGAAAAAGGTTATTTACCCTGGAATAGTAATATTCTTATTAGTACCAACCTTTAAGCGGTTCTGTAATGAATAAGCTATTGCAGAGGGTGCTATGCAAACACATATATACAAAAACCAGAATGTCTTTCCTATAGAATTTATAACTAAATCTAATTAAAAAAGTCAGTTCCTGCAAAACTGTGTGATTGAATACCTACACTTCACTCATTTGATCCTCAAAAGTAAATTCATGCTAAGTTGTGTTTTGTTATGTGCACTGAGATAATTATGTATCTCAGAGAGGTGATCAAGGTGTATCTTAAATTCACCAGTAAATAGTTCTCAGGCTCCACACCTTCTCTAAAGTACAGCTTCTTTACAGAAACTTTATTTCCTTGGGTAAATATGCCCAGTGAGTGAAATGCAGCAGCCTCGTAGACATTGATCTCTGATTGTGTTCTAAAGAAGAACCATTAAATCAATGATCTGCTGAGATATGTCTGCCTTAGCAAGCAAGGAAGACCAACAGGAGCTGAGCTGTGCTGCTGCTGAGGAGCTGGTGCCCATAATGTCCATGGGTTTTCCATCTCAGATCAGCTCTGCCATGGTTCTGTGGGCTAAATGTCCACTTGTGACTGGGTTACACTTGGTGTGCTCTAGAAGCATATTTTACAGTGTGGTTCCATCTGTGGACAATCTAGTTTGTAAATTCCACAATTTGAACCAAAGCGTAGCCAGTGAGGAAGAGCAGCGAATTTATTTGAGAAAGGCACTCCTGATCCAAATTCAAACAATCAAATAAACAAACTCTCTCGTGCCCTAAAGTAAATGCATGCTTTAATAAGAAAGGGAATTAGATTAATCCAATTTTATCCACAAAAAAGGGATATTTTTTTGATTGTAAAGTGTTCTATTTTGTGATATTAGTGGTCTCTTCTAGGTCTTTGCTTACAAAGATTACTCTTTTGATAGCTCCTTAAAATGTCAGTACTGTTATATATGGGTTTTCATATACATTTTGACTTGTTGTAATAAGTTTGGATTTCTGTATATACATGCACATGTGTTTCTGTGTGGTCACATAATGGGCAGAACATATATGTGCCCATGCATCTACATACACATACAAATCTCTCTATAAAAAAAATACTATTAAGTACAAAGAAAATTGAATTCTCTGTAAGTATAAAGAAAAGGGAAGCTCCAGAGAGTGCAAAATGGTTCTGGCAGACCATGTTTTGTGTATTTTGCCAGCAGAAGAATCACAGGTGACATTTGTCTTGCTGTGGGATTTGGACCCAAGACTGTTGATGGCCCAATGAAAACAGAGGTTCCTCTTCTGGGATGTGTCATCCTACTGCAGCATAGAGGGCACCCCCAGAATTTCTTAGGGAGCCTGGAGGCTCTCCCAATGTCACCAGCTTGCCATTTACCCAGTGGCGGAGGGGAGTTGTGATGTGCCCATCTACAAAGCAGAGAAAGATGCACTGACTTTTCAAGGGATACAAAATAATGATACCATGCTACTTCCTAGCAAAAATCATCTTCCACTCAATACTCAGCAAATATTTAACATCTCATTAGAAGACATTTGGAGAAGGACATTCTTATCCAAACATGTACTCACATGCTTGGCAGCTTTGACTGAAGTTTCTGTGAATCCAGCCAGTGGATGCCTTGGCCTAGTTAATTAGTCATGCCTTCTCAAGTGTGTTGTCAGTCCTTGGCAATCTAAAAGTCTGGACATAGGCTAAGGCACTGCACAGTGGGAAGAAGGGCTGAAAAAAAGGCTCTTCCATCACAGGTGAAATGATAATTAGTCAGACATGTATTTCAAGTGGCACCAGCATCAGAGCAGATTGTGTATGGTACCCTGTAATTTTCTTTATACTTTTAATTATCTTTTAATTATTAACAGTTCTTGTCCACTCCAAAAGCATTTGGCTAGCACCAGCTCCTTTTCTCTCTTTTCTTTTCCATTTTTCCCCTCCTTGTTCTAATCTAGCCCTAGTTCCAACTGCTAACGCATCAATGTCAGAAACTGCAGTCAAGCACAGCCTGTCCCCAAATCCCAACCTCTATAAACACGATGGCTCATTAATAACTTAAAAAGGATGATGACACTGATACTATTTATAGGGTCCTGCCAGCCAGGACTGCCAAAGTTAAGGAAATTAACATGGAAAAATTGTCAACTGCAAAACATTAGTGTTTATCAACAGATCAATCAAACTTCAACTACTGTAAATTGTGCTTTTAGCTAAATAAAATGTATCCCCAATGACAATTTATTGAATGCCTTATTTTGTTACTCTTGTGCCCTTGTATCGGTTTCAATGAGAGACAGAGGAAGAAAAAAGAGGGAGACGCAAACTCCTCCACTCCCTTTTCCCCGTTCACTCTGCGACTCCCCTGACACCTGCCAAACCTCCCACAACTGCTGAGCTCTCAAAAGTTACAGCTACATGTTTCACAATGAGTGGCAAATCAGAACTGCTGAACAAAATTCTCATGAAGTCAATTAAGTGTTAATTAGCTTTGACTGAGGGCACACGAGTCTCCAGCAAGCTGAATAAATGTCAAGGTGACGAGGCTGTGTACTAAGTACTGGGTTTACATGCATGGAGAGCTTATGATTTAAGAGGTTATTTCTCTCCCTTCTTTCCTCATTGCCTTCTCTCTCTCTCTTTTATATCAGAATGAGACAGAATGCTGCAGCAAGAATGAAGTTTTTCTTCACTTGTTCACAGCAATAATTTCTTCAAATTGTTGGATAGGAAATTTGCTGCAAAATGTTGGATAGTTTTGCTGATGCAAGAGAGGTTCCTCGGCACAAGAGATGGCTTTGGAAGTAACTGAAAGAGACCAGAGAGAAAGAGAAAAAATAGAAAAATATAATGTTCAAAGCCAGCTCTGACCTTAATGTTTTGTTTGCTGCACCTTCATTCTAAAAGGAATTATCAAATAGGTAATAATAACCCACAATAAAAATAACTAATACATAATTATATATGCACACACGCATAGGTGACATAAATTATAATTAAAACACAGTCTTCTCTGTCTCATAGAACACAAAATTAATTTAAAACAAGCAAACAAACAAAACCCTTGACTGAAAACTGAACTCTGATCTGAGAGAAGCTAGGCTAGGAGAAGTAAAAATTAAGGCAAAATATCTGCTCCCATGACATGAATACTAGGTGTAATATTATGATTTTACTACCTTAAGCCTAGGTTGAGGTCTAGAGGCCTCAGCCAGGATCAGGGCCCCAGTCTGCTAGATGCTATTAAAAAAGATTACAAGTCCTTCCCACCAGGATTTTACAATCCATAGCTGTGATCTTGCAATTAACTTACAGTAGGTCGTTTCCAGCATGCAGCCCATGACATGACTGAGGTTTCAAACAGACGAGCGAGAGGAGAGGTGTGAGGAAGGAAACATTATTACCACATTTTACAGGTTCAGACGGAAAAATTAAGTGCCTTGCCCAGGGTCACACAATATATAACACTGATAATGAAAAAGCTGGGAATTCAGGCTTGACTTCAAGAGTCCAGGCTGCAGTTAGCATCCCAGCACTCTCCCCATTGGGAGGATTTCTATGGAGAACTAATGATATCCCTGTGTGGGTGGCAGACAAGGAATCCTCATCCATGACTAACATTTCTGAGGAGGTCTTTAAGATGGACCAGTTAAAACCAGCAGACCAGAAAATAAAGTTATAGGGATATTATGGAGGATACAAAGAGCAGACTATCAGATTTCTGTTTATTTCTGCTTTGTGAGAATAAAACGAGGAAGTGAAGAAATGAGACCTGCACCTAACTTGGATGCCCATTAGATATGCTTACTTAAACTCATCGGTTAAAATGAGGGCTTGGAGTCTGGGAACAATAATTCAAGTTCCTTCCCAAAACCCTTGTGTTTCTGCTGATGCATCTAAGAAAATGATAAATCCCTTTCTGTAGGAAAGTTTGATTGCAACAGAGGATTCCTAGCTTCAGCCCAGAGCAAAATTATTTAAATTTCAGACCTGGGTCTGGGGTAATTTCTCTTGACCATGAACAGGTAAACTTTGGGATTTTTGAAGGAAATCCTTAAATTGTCAGCTTTAAAAGATTTTTTAAACATTTAAATCTGTCTACTTCACATAGGAGTTCCCAGGGTAATGATATCATGAAGTACCTGAACAGCTTCAGAGTTCAAGATCTCACAAGCTTTGAAAGGAAAGCTTTTTCAAAGCTTGTGAGTCCTAGTTCTCAGAAGCCTTGAAAAAAAAAAATGGAGGGAGATTTCTACTGAACTTTCCTGAGATACAGGCTAACTAGCAATGTCAGAAAATTAAAAAAAAAAAATTAAAACAAAAGGATAGATCAACATTTCAGTGGCCTGTTCATTTCTATCTTGAGATCTGAAAGAACCATAGGATACGTGAAAGACAAAGCAAAGAAATTTCTCATTTAGTCTGGCAGACATAATAGACTGCCTAGAAGAAGAAGTAGATATTCATTGAATCTGCAAGCCAACTCATTATTAGCTAATCAACATGAAAACATTTTTCATAAATGGATTATGGTACTTATTGGCACAGGGTATCACTAAGACCATAAATACCAAGGTGAATTAAAAAGTACATGGACATGGAGAGAAAATCAGTGAAATATTATGAAACTAGGAGAGAATATTCTGCACCTGTTTTCATTGACCACATCTAGAGATAAGTTACTGGGTGAGAAAAACGTATCTGCTACAAGCTGGTGGGCACAATACTTCTCTGCAGCTTTATTTCTTCTTTGTACATCAGGACAACTGATGTCCTGATGTTATCTAGACACCAGAAGTCTAGAAGAATGTAATATTTGTTTTGTAAAATATTTATTTACTGGTTTTGATCTTCAGTTTGAAAAGACCAATCATTGTTGATGAATGCCACTGTTATTGATTCTGATAGTAGATTTGATCAGCAAATAGGAATGAAGCCAAGTTGCTCACACAGTGCCTAATAAAGAAACTGAACAACTCCGGGGATAAGTGAAAGCAGCCTCCATCACGTGCTTTAGGTCGACAAATATGTCTTGATGCAACAGCCCTCTGAGAGTGATGGGTGCTCAGAGATACCTCTTGTCTGCTCCAGAGGAGGTCTCCCTTTGGAACCAAGTGTTCTGCAAAGTAATGTGATAATAGAATCATAGAATGGCCTGGGTTGGGAGAGACTTAAAAGATCATCATGTTCCAACCCCTGCCATGGGCAAGGACACCTTCCCCTAGACCAGGAGAATTCACTGTTCCATCCAGCATGGACTCAAACATTTTCAGAGATGGGAGGTCCACAAACTACCTGTGCTAGTGCCTCACCAGCCTCAGAGTAGAGGCAGGTGTAGACTTACAACTCCACATCCAGTTACTGATTAGACCCTGTCATGGCATCTTGCCTTGGAGTTGATTTTAATTGCTTGGATCTATTTTTTTTCTATTATCACAGTCACAAATATCAATGAGGAAAAAGTGTTTTCCAGGCATTGCAGACATCCATTTTTATTCTTTCTCCACAGCTCTTCCCTTGTTGACACTGCCTTAAAAAATAACACGAAGGACCATAATAACTTTTTGGATTAAGAGTAGAGGAGTCTATATGATATTCCTGTCAGGATTATCACTAATAGAGCAGGTTGCCTATATCTTCTGGACTGTGCACTTGAATAAACAAGAAATTCTTCTACAAAAGAGATCAACATTTAGATTTCAAAGTTTACTAGAGCCCTTTCTTCCTAAGATACATCTTTCTGGCAAGCATAGGAGCTCTCAAGTAGGTGTAAATTACATTTATGGCCATGACTGTAAGGTTCATTGACATGGTTAGAGCAGTATAAAGTAGTCTCAGTGAAAATGATAATCAGGCCCTGAGGCTTAGACAGATGGATGGACAAAACAATATCTGTGTAGTTTTATGCTACCTTTGCAAAAAGAAGTCACCAGTTTAAAACAGAAATAAAAATAAAAAGAATGTATTGCAAAATAAATTGATCTATTATGGAATAAATCCCAGAACTGTGACACAAATGAAAAGTAGAAACAAACAAGAAAATGACTTAGTTCTCCCCCTGCATGTGGGTGACTGAATATAAATCTGATAAAAATCAGATAGGATAGCTGAGTCCCAGCTTTGACTCAAACAAGGCTCTCCTATACAGTTCTGGCTAAATCACTTTTCATACACGTCCTCAATCCTGAGCCTTGGTGTGCCCAGCTATAATATTGAGATGATGGCCTATATTTTTACTTTAAAACACTTTAACTCCATGCATAAAAAGTGCTATATGAAGCCTTTTGAATATTATAAGAACACTCATCTATTCATTCCTCTTATAAAATATATGCCTGAGCTGTTGGACTGATCTCACTTCTATATCAGAAACGTTAGAGAGGATTCTGCATCTCCCTATTTCACCTTGTAAATTAATATATGTGCAATCTCTTCAGTGTCTTCTGTTCCTAAATCACAACAGATATAAGCCAGTTCCTTGCTTCTATTATGTGAGCTCTGAAATGAAGGAGCATAGCATTAATTCTTCTAACCCTGCTTCTGTTTGAAAAAAGTGCACTCAGCTCTATGCCCCTCACTACAGTTGGAGGCACTGTAAGCTACATAGACCATTTTGAAGCCATATTTTTCAATTAATACCTCAACATATACTTCAATAAGGGTTCATCTATCATTAGACTTCACATGCAGTTTTTTACTACTGAATCTAGCAACTTTTAGTGATATTTAATTATCTGGATAATATATCTCTACCTTCTAAATAGTACCTCTAAGGGTGAAGAAATGTAGTCTTGCTTTGAAATGTTAGCGGAAATTCTAACGAAGAGTCACAACAATCACTGTCATTTGAAAATGAAACTCAGAACCCACTTGTAAAAAACAAACAAACAAGTTTAATATTTTTCTCACTTTATGTGTGACAATGACTTTGCTTTATGAAGTTAAAATGTGTGGATTTTCATCTAGTGAAAACACACTCACAGATGTGCTGCTATAACGTGGGGAAGGTACAAGAGCATTTTTCTGGTGATACATATAATGATGCATAAAATTAATTTCCACAAGCTACATACAGGCCCTGTATTTGAAAGTGCTCACAACATTTCTTAGGTCCTAACATTCTTATACTCAGTCACCACTCAGCGAGCTGACATGCATCATTCTTGCAGAAAACTCATCTCTTGGTGGATCCTGGTGCATTAAGTTTGTGAAGACAGAATTCTGCTGCAGTGCACTGAGGGAAAAAAAAAAAAAAGAAAGGAGAGCTCATTGGCACTAAGTATTTGTCAGCAGTCACAAAACTTTCCACTTGCTCTTTCCATAGCTGCACAAGGCTTGGTTGATTGCTGCAGCCATTAATTTGATCCCAAGAACCATCTTTGCTTGTTATTCCACATCCTTCCTGGCTGCTATTTACTGATGTCACTCGCACCAGTTGATGAAATTAGAATGTGATGAAGTCAGGAGTTTCTGATGGTGTAGAAAAATGTTGAACACAAGGAATTATTATGACAAACCTATTATACTTGCAACGATTTCTAAATTAGGACACTGGTGCAGGCCGAATTTTTTACTGTCCTTCAAGTTCTTGTCAGCCAAGTGCTTTCTGTGGTACTGAAATGAGAATGCTGAAGACACACTGAACAACACTCTGAAAAAAAGGCACTTAGCTTAAACATGTGTCACATTCTCTTTCTTCAAATCTACAGACAAGTATTTCCTTGTCCTAGAAATTTCCTTAAGGGCCAGGAATGATAACAATGTTTTTCCTCAGTTCATTACTGAATGCTCTGCCGTGTCTTAACACTTACTGCTTGCAGACAAAGAAAACAAGCTTTGGAGTTAGATATTTCAATTGTTTCCTTCAGTATGCTTCCATACAAACTAGTTTGGCAGCCCAGTCTGTACTGAGGGCTGACAAATGCACACCTACCACCTAAACTGGCACAAAACAGCTTATCTACCCAGGTTCTGTGGTTATGTGCTGCATGCACCAGAAATTTCAGATTTCACTGTTTCCATACCCCAACCTACAGCAGCTGGTGATGTAGGCAAGTGCCTACTCCAGGGAATGATTACCTGGACTCCAAAGCAGAGGGGCAAATGAGTCCCTGCAGACCTCTGGGGTGGGAGACTGGAAGAGAATGGAAGGCAGAGAACTAGACAGGGAGTAGCAGAGATCTGATGCATGCAGACCTAAGATGCCTTGGAACAGAAATATGGCAAATTATGGCATCATGTAACTAGTGCAGCGGGAGAAAGGCATATGTGAGCACTGCTGAGTGCTGTGGGAGGACTGCACCGGTGGTGCTTCCTAAGGATATAATCTGATGTTACATTTCTTCCCATGACACAGCAAGTTAACAGACAGCTTTCCTGCTCTTTTTCATGATTGCTTATTTGCTCCTGCCTTTGCCCAAAACGTCAAGATGTGACAATAGGAAGAGCTATGAAGACAAAGAAAGAGAGAGAGAATTATAAAAAAAATATGGCCTTCAACAATAATTTTCTTTTTCACTAGTTTGGTGTGCAGTAAATCTCTAAACCTACAGTATAAACCCACAGTCTGTATATAGCCTCACAAATCTGAATATGGATATATGCTAGCTCAGTTGGCTGGAGAACAGTGCTAATAACTCCAAGGTTGTGGGTTTGATCCCTGTACAGGCCATTTACTTAAGAGGTGAACTCAATGGCCCTTTTGTGTCCCTTCCAACTCAGAATATCCTGGGATTGCTGTGATCTGTGGTATTTTTATATTAATAAATGCATATACATATCTATATGTATGAAGCACAGTCTTGCATGTGCACTGCAGAGAGAGTGGATCTATCAAAGATACGTTTCTGAAAGAAAAAATTTCTCAGAAACTCAAAATACTTCTATTTTTTCCTTAGCCCTAGATCAGGGCTTGCTTCCAGTCATGTAAGAACAACTGCATCATGCAGAAATGCCTTAAGATTATTTTTTCACATCAAATGGGTTGCACTTATAATTCTGTAAATCTTATACTGTAGACCTTATCCTGTGGTGTTCTGTGTCCATTTTGGATCTTTCCCTTAGCAGTTCCTCCAGTCCTCAATCATTATATATATTTGATGGGACTTGAACAACACATTGAGTAGTTTCTCTGTATTAAAGGATTAAAAACAAAGCAAAACAAAAAAAGCAAACAAAAAAAAAAACCCAAACAAAAAAATTCACATAAAAACAAAGGGAAAAAAAAACCCATAACCAAAACCCACAAAAGATACAAGTACCAATGTATAAATGAGGATTCATTATACATCAAGTTTCTGCTCATGTTAGTCTCTGTGGTATTTTTATACTTTCAAAAGTTGTCACTTCATTACATTTCTTTAAAACACTTCAGTAAAATATGCCGGTTTTGAAAACAAGATCAGTAAAAGCTTAGTTTTGAGGGGAGGTAGATACATTTTCTTAAAGCAGACAACATCACAGCAGCAGAGAGTAGAAAAACACCCAAGCACAGGTCAATCAGCAGAATGAAAGAACGTATTTCTGTTGGAAGGCAGGAGTAGGAATCTTCTCAGCTGGACTGCCTTCTGCAATAGGGATGACACTGGAGCTAAGACTCAGACCAGGTGCTCAACCCAACCTCAAACACAAGTGCATTACATCCTATATTCCTCTAATTGTGAAAATGTTCCTGCATATTCACTTTATAACTGCAGATCACTTTGTTATTATTTAAGATTGGAAAATTCTCTCTAAGCAGAGTGAGACTGGCACTTTGGCAACAAGGACCAGCATACCAGAACAAACAAATGGCCCGTTCTACCCAGTATCTGGTCTCTGGAGTCTGAAGTGGGAGGCATAAAATCCCCGTATTGTAACTAATTATGCAGTAATATACCATGGGAGATTGTCCCCAGCTGCCTGTATTACTAACTCATCTGAAACCTGGATGAACAGGAAATCTCAAGAGGAAACTTTATTCTCTCTGGATTTCCAGTTTTAAGAAGTTTTACTGAAGTTCAAAGAAACAGAACAAAAAATTGACTGCTTTTACTTTTGCTCCAAAAACCATCCAAAAAACAGTGAGGTTCTCTCCTTGTAAGCTCAAACAGTTGAGATTCTCACAAGATTCACTAGTGGGATTTGGTTTTTAGAATTTATTTTTTCCTGCAGAATGTGCTGCAGTTATCAGCCACCCTCATAGTTTTCTTCTCTGAGAGCCACTCATTGCACAGAAACTTATTGAAAATTTTGTCAACAATCAACTTTATGAAAGCTTTGCACATTGTCTGCCTAAAAGCTCTGTTTTGATGAGAAAATGACTATTAATGAGAACATGTTCTTTTCTGGCATCAGACTCAAAGAGACACAGGTCATAAATCTCTTTGATCTTCTTGCACAAAGCTAGAATCAAGGAAACAAGCAAGTTCATTCTTTCCTCTCTTCCCCCCCACTCCCATTTCTTTAAGCTCCTGATTGAAACAATCCATTTAGTAATCAGTAATTTATCATGCTTGCTTCCTCCCACCCCTTTTCCCCTCTCCCTGTGCTTTTGTTGGGTTTTTATTCTTTATTTCAACATAACAGAAAATATTCCAGATTGTCCTTTCTGTATATTTCCCTTGTTTTAGCAGGAGTTGAAGGAGAGAATTTTTCAAGGGGGGTGGTAAGGAGAGTATTGGGGTGATTTTGGTTTGTGACATTTGGGTTGGTTTACTTTTGGCTTTTTCAGGGTTTTTTTAGAAAGTATGTATTGAAAGTGGGGAAAAAGAGCACAAAAAAAGAAACTATAAAAATAAAATGTGAAGAAGAATCCTAATATTCTAGTTTGCTCAATGAACTGCTGCCTTTCATAGATGTGTCAATACTGCCATCTCTTGCCTTTTCAACCACCTAGGCAGGAAAGTGTAGTTCAATGGAAATTGGAGAATGAACATTCAGTCACATACACACATAAAAGAGCTAAGTTTTCCAATAGAGGTGAGTGAATTTTCCCTGGTACATTTTGTCTCGTTTTAAGTGGAATTTTTTCTTAATTCTTCTCTTTTCTGTTGCTATCTATCTTCATATGAAGCTTAAGCAATACAGCCATGGCAACTGAGACCTCAGCTAGTGATTTGAGATTGTAATGTGGTTTAACTCAAGCCATTCTGAAAAGGAGAAAGAATCCATATAATAATCAAATAGTGATGAAAATAAGCTTGCATGTCTCCCATACCTGAATGTTGTGATGACAACATTCAGGTATGTAAATACACATGAAATGTACAGTTGTATATATATTTTTAACAAACATCAACTGTAATATGAGTATTTTATCAGAAAGCCTTAAGGTAGATAAATTGCCTATTGAAATAATTTCCAGAAATTGCAGACATGCATTTTAATCTATGGCTGGTTATGACAGTGATCTGGTTTGATAGGTCATGAAGCATCATGTCGCATAAATGCAGTGGCCAATATTTTGGACCTTATGACTATGATCTATAGCAGAATTATTGTTCCATGGAGATAAACTCACAAGAACTGCAGAGTCATTTGTCAGTGAGCAATGTTGTTTTCTAGGCCAGTGCAAACTACATTTCAAGCTTAAATGTCCAGCTCTTCAATTTTAATACCTTCACAAAAAGGTGCTATTTTATCTTTTTAATTGCAATGCAGTGGTAATAGTTATACCAGAAATATGTACTCCTCTGAAGTGAAAATCAATGAAAGTTTCATACTTAAAGTAAAAATTGATTTCTTAAGTTAGATGGGACAATTTGTGACTTTAAAAGCATATCACCATCTGGGTGATAAAAAGACAGATTGACACTTGAAATTTTTGTATTATTACAACCTATTCTTTTGGTCCTACAACTGGTTTTTGGTTATGTTGTTATAAGTCTTTTCCTGCTTACCAAAACAGGAGAAGTTGTTCTCCTGTACTAAGATGACAGGTTATTACTAAGGATTTTTTTTTCCTGAAGCTTAATATGTACCCCAGCCCAAGGTGTGAGTAAAGAAAGGCATATGATGATCTTGTAAAGCTGTGGGTCCTCTGTTACAGTCCTCTGGGTTTCTCACAGGTACACAAGTTTAAAGACCTCACGCTGTTCACAAATGGTGCATTTGCCTCATCCTGTATGTTATTATTATTTTTTCTTGTCATGGTTTGTTAATTTTTGTAATTTTACTTGAGCATATCACAATGTGTACACATGCACAGGTGTATGAAGTGAAGTCAGGTGGTAATTAAGGGGCAAAAGCACTAAATTTGCCAGTTGTCTCCATTGCAAAGTAAATGCTTTATCAACAAACCACAGGTGTACAGCACTAAAGCAGATAAAAACATATAGGACCTGATATGACAGCTCCCTGTTCAAAATACATTAATCACCCAAGGTAAATTTGTGCATCTGTTATACACTGTAGGTGTTTCTCTTGCTTTGTTCCAGAGATATTAAAATAGATGAAAATCTTTTCCCTTTTCAATGTGGTTGGTCCAAGAAGCACACAAAGTGTTTTCCTATGTGATTTCTTGATCTGCCACGCCTGTTCTGCTTGCTCCTGTGTGGTCACACCACTCTCCTGCACAATGCACAGGTGTGGGGCAGACAACAGAGCTCTGCTGTGCTCCTCAGGGGCCAAAGTCCACCGTGTCCAACCCAGGAAAAGTCTCAGTTTCATCAATAAGGTGTACAGTTCAATTAGTGTGATGGAAACTTTCCCATAATTATGTCTTTCAGTCAATGGAATGCTGTTTTATTTACAGTCTATCAGTAATTTTGAACCCTCAGAGATTAATTAAAAGCAGATAATTTTCAGACAGGATCTCCAAAGTCAAATAATTCCCTCTGAAAATAAAGGTCTTCTGATCCTTGTTGATCAATTTGGATGAGTGTTGGAGGACAACTGTATTATCAGCCATACAAAACCGAGCTCATATATAAGAATAATGATATCAGCTCCTGATTTCATCTATTGTGAGAGGAACAACCTTGATTCTGCTGTCTCTGCTCAGAAGATCTTGGCAGCAGAAGAACACAGGTCACTATTAAGCCAGGTTGTGACATTTGTGCTTCCTGATCAATGGGGAGGTGGTGAATTACCCACTAGACTCATGGACCAAGTTAAGCCTTGTCCATCGACTTAAAGCTCTTTATAGCTAAAAGTGTTTTTTGAAGGTTTTAGGTGCAAGATAAATAGTCAAGGAAAAAATTTTCTGTACAGCTTATCATCAGCAACAGGGAATGCTTTATTTCCTTTCCCCAGCACTTTGACCTCATCTATTCTTTTTGGCTCCACTGGCTTAACCATTTCACCTCCAGGAAGACACACATATAAAGAAGTCAAAAGCTCATGCTTACATATGGTCTTGCCCATCAGCAAAATGCTGCAGCTTCTTAAATACAACCAGGCTGTTTCCCACCTCATGGTGCATCTTGCTTCAGTGTTTGGAGCTATAATGTGCTTTTTTTGAGTACAGTATGTTTAACCCTTCTCGTCTCTGACCAAGATTTATTAATTTTATGAGTGTTTTTTCCCTTCCCATCTCCACCCTTCAATATCATCTATTGATTTTATGCTATTAACAATCATGGCAATAATAATATCCTAAACTTACCCTACGTGCTTGCACGCATTTTAGCATAAATACATACAAGTACTCTTAAAAATGTTTATGAAGGAAAATTCAGGTAAGACACACAGAACTCAGACCCAGTCTGGGGCCAGAAGTTTTGAAAAACTTCTTATTTGGTACAAAATAGATCATCAGAGTCAGTAAAAAATGTTTTCTTTTCATTAAGCAAATGTTGCCTCAGCCTCATATGTGCTTCTTTCCAATGTGGAATATCTAAAGCAGCTAAAATAGTTACAAGGGGAGATTAAAGCAGATGGAATGACCTTTTAAAACTCTGCACTGACTTGTGGATTTCCTCAGCGGTACATCTGCATCTTCTTAGAGGATTTAGAGGGCACTTAACCTGCAGAAGTGTTAGGAACAGGGAGTATTTCTTTGAGGTGATTTTTTCAACAGTTTTTAGTGAATATCTCAGCTACCAACACGGAATGCCATATCTCAGGCAGAAGCTATCCTTTGCTTTTTCTGTGTGTGTCTGTGTAAACATATGCACTGTTACATGTTATGCATTCATAATATCAGGATCACAAGGAGAAAAATATCAGATAGTCATTGAAACAATTAAATATACATATATATATATATAAAGAAACCTTCATAACAAGTAACAAATTTAACTTTATTTAACTTTCTTCCCCACATTATTGTCTGACTGTTATATCAGTATTTGCTTTTCTTTTAAAGAAATGTAGATTCAATTCAAGTAATCAATTCACTAAAATTTTGCAATTAGGGATGCTTCTCTATAAAACTTGAAAAAGCATCTTTAGTCCTCCATTTTATCTTCTACCCATAAATTACTGCTGCATCTGATGCAGCATCAGTAACACATGTTATGAATTCCTTTTACAGGTAATTCATTCCTTTCTTTTCAATGTCTTTTTATGGTTTTTTTAGGAGTCATTAGACTCCTGGCTATCCACTTCAGAAGTTTCTTAACAATTCTTTTCAATTCTTTTAAACTCAGAAGTTTCAGAGCATATAATGACCAGATTACATTATTTTTTTTCTCCTTTTTTCCTTTCCATCTCCTTCATGGGTATTGCTGTTTCACTGCTGAGTGCTCCAAAATCCCTTTACTCTCTGAACACTCACCTCAAATCACACTGGACATGACAATGACTCCAGCACTTGCCACCATCACTCGAGCCAAATATGATATTACAAGATAGTGCTGAGCATCCCAACCAGTACCAATGTGCAAATGCACAGGAGATTTATTGCTCTGGAGGATTTGTAAATAAGATTTCGAAAATGTAAAGAGAATTACTTTCTTCTAGTAAATTAGTTTCATTTCCAGTCGGATTTTGAAATACTGCTAGGTTATGGCAGATGAAGGCTTTAGTAATATGGGCTACTTTTTGCAGCATAGACTAGAAGAGAAAGTATTCTAGGAAGAAGATTATATTTTATATCCACTTAACACTGAAATTGGGGTTTTTTGTTTCTTGATTTTTTCATGAGTGTCATGACAAGAAACAGGAGTTTTAGCTAAATTGATAATTGATTTGTATAAGGTCTGGTATTCCCTTCCTTCCGTAAAGTATCAAGATTTAAAGCAAAGCTCTTCCCCTTTAGGGAGGAGTCAGAGGGTTTTGTGTTACCAGCAGCAGAAAGGGTAAAGTGTCCTCAGAAGGTCACCTGGGCCAGACCCACAGGCCCACAGAAGCTCATGGGGTTTGCCACACTAGTGATTTCCAAATTAACATCCTCAGGTAAGATTTGGTATCTGTACCAGCCAGGTTCAGCCGTTTTTATGTTCCCACATTTTTTGTCCTCTTTGGTTTTGTTGGATTATTTTTTGCTCCAGACCACATGTTCAGGTCCACTCCTCTGTGGCACATGGGGCACAGGGGGCATTCCTGAAATCCCTTTAAGCACACAGGAATGAGCCATTACTGTCTGCAATATGCTTCTCTTTCACAGGAGTTCAAGGGTGTGGTTTGCTCCCATTCCTGTAGTTCTTCCCCTGGCATATTAGTTTATCACTCATTGTTTGTCATTCAGCTTTGCTTCTTTTCTTCTTTGCCACAGCTCAAGAAATTCTTTCAGCTTGGTTTTCTTTCTTTCTTTTTTTTTTTCTTTTAATGGGGGAAGTTTCTTGTTTGGGTTTTTGGTTCTTTTTTTTTTGTTTGGTTTGGGTTTTGTTTGTTGTTGGTTGGTTGGTTGGTTGGTTGGTAGGTTGGGGTTTCAGTTGTTGCTTTTTGTTTATTTGTTTCAATTATTTTTGTTTGGTTTTGGTTTTGGTTTTGGTCAAAGTGCTTGCTTTGGTTTTGGTTTTGGTCAAAGCAAATGCTTTATTTATTTGCTTATGTATTGCTGCCACTTCTTTGTGATAGTGGCAGGATTTCTTTGTCTTTCACTGTTTTGTTTGACACCAGAAGTTGCTGAATGAATTCAAGTAAAATAAGAGCTTGTTCCACTCTAACATGTATGCAAGACATGACATTGACCCAAACTGATCATTCATAGAAGTTCACAAAAATTCTATTCTTTATTACCTTTGTTTTCAATTTCCTGTTGATTTAAGGGAACAGGAGGTTATAGTGGAATTCTCAAGAAACAGCTCTGCTCCTGAGACATTTTCAGACCAAAATTTCAGATTCAAGAGATTCTATTAGGTCAGGTAAAAACTGAATAAACATTCATTGTATGTTTATCAATATTTATCTGAACCAGAAGCATATGAAAGTTCCCTCATCACTTAGCTAACCTTTATGGCATATGAAATCAGCATCCTTTTCACAGGCTAGAGAAAGACATCACTAAAAACCTCTTGCAGCATTTAATTTTATTATTGAATAAAATATACAGAGTAATAGGGCACGAAAGAAAGGACATATTTAAGTGAGAAGGAAATATATGCAGCAAGATTTCCAGAAGAATATTCAAGTAGATGTTATATACATATAAGTAAATATAGGAACCAATAATTTGATTTTTTTTTCTTGTCATTACCACAATAAAAAAGAAAATCCTGTTCAGGTCCCACAAGAGCTGCTGTTTTGAAAACATGACAACCAACATGCTGCAATGAAGTGATCTTGGGCTAATAAATAGCAACTCCTACACTCAAACATCAGCTTTTGAAGTCACCAGCTCCCCATGAATATCAGCAAAATTACTTAACTGCTTTGCTTTGCTTTGGGACAGTTTAGGACAAAAATAGTTTGGAGGCTATTTGCCTCCATTTTGATTTCTGCACATCATTTCTGTAGCTGCTACAATGAAAGAATCTGTGGCAATAAATTCCTGCATCTTTATGCTAACAGGGGAGCTTCGACCAAAAATAAACCTGAACCCTCTGTCCACATTTGCAGATTTGTAGAAGGTCATTTGGCAGGGAGTGAAGATGCCCTGTGAAAGAGAATCTGGAATCAGGGGTGAGTGCTCCACAGAGAAAGCCAGCAGGGTCTTCCTTTCTCCCACTAGGTCTACCCCAAACTTGGTTGGATGTCAGGGGGAAAGAGGCCCTGTGGGTCTCGTGAAATCTGTGGCAGGTTATAAGCACTCAAAGGGTGCCCATGGACTCCTAACAAAGCAGGATAACATGGATATATCTGCTCTTTCCTAAACACTCAGTGCATTTCATTTCAGCTGCTAATGAGAGAACCGTGTGTTTTGTACAGGCTTGTTTTGCAAAGTGCTCCTTTGATTCAATTTCTATGTGTTCCTGAAAAGATTAATCATAAATTTAAATGCCTGTGAGGCTGGAGTTATGGAAAGGAGTGTAATTGATGTTCCGGACAAAGCGAAATCTCAGGCCTGATGCATTTAACAGGAAATGTTTATTCTGTAAGCAGGGAACAATAATAAACTCTACGTGTACCCTAAGTACCTTGAACCTTTGTCCTGTTTTTTCCCAGGTTAAAATCCTTAAACTACCTGAATTCAGTATATAAAAACCCAGTATAGTATCTTTGTGAGTTTATAGGAAAGTTAATTTAATCTAAGGTGTTACTAGATCCTTGTTTTAACTATTTTTCCATGGTGGACTTGGGGAAGTCTTAGCAATTCATTGGTCAACCAATAATTGCCACAATTGTAAGAAAATAGAACAATGAAGAAGTTAATGTCCATGGACAAATTTCCCCAGCATGTAGCCAATAATTATAACATTACCAATAATTATAATATATTACCAGTATTACTTATCCTGGGCATCTTACCCACCATTTTGACTGGAATGGGGCTCTGATCTGAGTGCAGCCAACAGGGAAGTCAATTCTTCACTTCTGCTTCTGCCTGAAGAGGTTTATATAGAAAGAGGGTCACTCTGAGTTCACATTATCCTTTTTGTTTTGCCAACAGATACCTCCCAAATCCACAGGGCCAAGGCCTGTGCACAGAAGTGCTGCTGCAGTTGTTGCAAAGGGCCAGTGCTGACAGAGGAATGTTTTGTTGATCCAAGCACAGACTTCCTTTGGACAGAGGATATTTTTTCCTCTGGCCAAGAGGGTTGGCAAGCCACAGATTATGAAATTCTTTGAATATGAAGGAAAAAACACCATATTTAAATGTCAGGAATAAGAAACACAAGGATGAGTATTCTTCCTCTCACTTTCTGCTTTCTGTGTGCTCAACTTACAAGTCATTTGGTCTGGTACCACAGCCCATTAAAATAAAAGAAACTAACATAATCTTAAAAGAAAAAATAGAAAAGAAAAATACCCCAAATAATTGCTTTCTATTCTGTGTCATGTTTTAATTAAAGATAGCAACACCACAATCTACGATATATCTGGAAATTATTAGAAACCTTTTCCAGAGGCAAAAAGGATCAATACCTCTTTGTCTCAGTGGCATAAAACATCTCTGTGTTACTTCTTTCCTGCTGGCAAAAGAGAAAGTGAAAAAGTCTAAGATGGGAATAATAGCAGCACCGAAGGGGAGAGCCATGTGCCAGGTCAAATGAGCATGCTTTTTCTTTTGTATCTATTTTTAAAAATAAGCAGAGTGGTTTGCATTATGTGATTCCATCCCTGCCGTAAGTTTTGCTCCCTTTGTGTTCGGGGCAGCAGGGAGCACGTGGAGCTACTGAGTCAAGACCCTGAAGAAGGGGAATGTGACTGAGGGTGAGATGAGGGTTGGGAGTCAAGCTCTGGCTTCCCTCCCTGCCTCCACCATGGATCTGTGATCATCCCCATGAGCTGTGTGATGCTGCTCCATTTCCTTGGAGCTGAGCAGGTGCATGTCTTATGCCTTGCACAACGATGACTGTGTCCTCCAGAGAGGAGCTTTTTGTTGACTGTTCTCGTCTGCACAAACTGGATCTGGCTCTCACCTTGTCACTTTGTGAATGACAGCCTGAAAGTGGCGGCACTCACAGCTGTTTGTGCCTCTCATGCCAGAGTTTGCAGCCACGTGTCTCACAACCCAAATTTGCCACATGTGGGGCTCTCCTGGTTCATCTTGTTTTCCCCACTTGTGAGTGAAGAGGAACAGGCCCCTCTTGGCTAACACTGCAAATAAACCATGAGCTAAAAGAGCCTGATATTTTAATCCTGATATTGCAAGAAGCCAGAGGTGAGGAGCTCAGATGTCCATCGACATTATAGAAATCTGGTGTTAGAGAGCAGGCCACAGTTTGCCTGTGTATAAACTGAGATAATGGGACGACAATTAATTATAACATGCCTAATTGTCTTGCTGTCACCTTCTTTTTTATATGATGGTGTTTTAGCCTGCCTAGGGAAGAGAAGCCACGTCAACACAGTCAAAGGGAAATATTAACCCCATGTCTTCTTCTGCCCCTTTCCTTTTTCTTGAAACTTCTTGTCTCTGTCTAGGCTGCATGGCAAAAGGAGTTAAGACTGAACTTGCTGCACTCCCTGGTATTTCTCACAACAAAATGTTTGTGTGTTCTGAGCAGAAAAGGAATTGAAAAAAAATGGTTTCAAAAGTCATTAACTTCCATACAGTCCCCACAAATTCATAAGTGAGTGGCTTTAATATCACCAGATCATTAATTTCTTCACGGACTTTAAAAGTAAACAGTGCATTTTGTATGTCAAGGCTGGTGTCCTGTAGAAAATCATTTGCCTTCCTTTGCATTTGTCCAGCTCTCTTTCAGCTGGAGCGTATATTTCCAAAGAAATCATACCAGACCCCCAAATTCTTGGCTTCAAGACTGCTCAGATGACACTACCAAACTGTTTCTATTATTAATTAACATTTCAATGAAAATTATAATGCCAAAATCTTTTGGAAATATTTATCAGCAAAGAAATTCACCAAAGTAGCTGACCTTTCAGTCACAGAGTTAGTTACCCTTCCCTCTGAATCACTCCTGGGCCTCAGGGTTTCAGGAAATTTCTCCCTCAGCCCCATCTTCATCCAAAGAATTTCCCATCCCCTTTCATCTGTGGGGTATGATAGGATAATAGCAGCAATCCAGTCCTTATTGTCTGTATCTGCAGATGAAGAGTGCTGTATAAGTGTAAAGTGTTATTATTATTGTAAGGAAATAATAATACTAATAAAACAAAATGAATTGAAGTCTTGTCTTCAGATGGTTATTTTAGCAATACAGAAATCTAAAGCCCATGAAATAGACAATTAAGAGGGGTTAGATACTTAATATCAGTCGTTGTGTTTGGGTAGAATTTTGCAATAACGCAGCTGCTATAATAATACGGATTTTTATTTCTCCTTCCAGAAAGGAAGCGGTCGTGTTTTCGGAGAAGCCTGGAAGTCCTGCTGCAGAATGCAGAACTTTGTGTGCCTGCCTGTGAGCTTGAACGGCCTCTCCTCTCCTGTTCCAACAGCTCCATCTTTGGGAGAAAGGAGGGGAAGCGTTCCTTTCCTTTAGCTGGCTTTGCAAACAAAAGAAACCTTGGAAATCCTGTTTTGCCCTAGAATATCTTTTTTTGCTTCCCCTCTTTTCCCCATGCCTCTCCCCACATCGCTCTTCCTCAGCTGGGGAATTAAAAACCCCCAAACAATCCCCCCTTTCTCTCATTTCTGTCATAACTAAGGACCAGAGACTCATTTAATTAGTCTCTCTTGTGTGGCTTACAGCCCTGTTCAAGGCAAACATTTACCCCTGGGTTTCAGTGCTGCTGCTCAGCCACTGAATTTTCCTTTTTAATTTTTTTTTGTCAGGAAAATGTGGTATCATGTTAATGGCTATTGGGGATCCTACGGCTAAATCATAATCATAATTGTCCACACTAATCATAATTGTCTTGCTGTTGCAGCGTGCGTCCCTCCCCCCTGTCAGCTTGCAGTCTCATCCTGCTCCCTTGGACTGTGTGCTTACGTTGGGTATCTGCTCTCACAGGCAGGGTTGACATTTCAGTCATTTTTGTCTGTTGAGTATCTGGGCTCAGGAGACAGGGACTTGAAGACCTTGCAGGAGGGGTCACTCTCTCTGTCTTCTCAAAATCCTCATCCCAGAAAGCTCCCAGGAGGAAAACCACTTTTATGTATTTAGAAGGGCTCATTTTTCCCTTTTAAAGTGAGGCTAGCTGAGGAACAGGAGCTAGAGATCCAGATTAAGGGCCTCTCTTATCCACAGGCTGCCTTTAATTGCCCAGTTACATTTGGGACTCCTTTTTTCTTACCTCCTGAATCTTCCATGCCCTTCCTTGCAGTGGCCCATCTCCAGCAGAAGGGATTACATCTCTCCTTCACGTCTCATAAACCTGAGGGTTAGGACATATTCAGGACAACAGGGGCTGGAGGGTGGGAAGCTCATGCATTGCACAGCCCCAGAAGATGTTTTCTCTGTCCTAGAGGAAGTGTCTCCTCATCAGACCAGTTTTCAAGAGGCAGTCAGTCATGAACATCTGTCTCTGTCTTGGCAGCAGTGATGATGAAAGGGACACTCCTGAAAACACAGTTTTTGTGGTGAGATGGTCAGCGTGTGGCGGCCAACCAGATGAGGCTCTTGCAGTGACATAAATACTTTGAATGCCTTAAATTCTGATCAGGTAAATATATGCATTAAATACCAAAGTTATTTAGAACTAGAGGCCTGCAAGACAGTGCTGCAAACACTAGAGTACAAGAGAAAAACAGGACAGGGTTTGGTATGTTCATAAATTAATTGCTAGAAGGGAGTGGGGTAAAAGTACAGGTAAATATAGGACTGTCAAGCCCAGAGTGACTTTTTTTTCCACATAAAATCAAAGAGGGGAAGAGAAAGAAAGGGGAAATTTAATTCTCAGCAACTACACAAAGGCATGGATAGAGGTCAGAGGGAGGGAGCCAGTGTAAATTCTTTAGGAACAAGATAGAGCCCGAGTTAAAAACAAACTGAGAAGCCAGAAAAGTCATGGAAGCAGACAGAGTCCATAAAAACCTTGGAACAAGACTAGAAAGGGTTCAGGCAGATGCATTATGAGTGAAAGTAAAATCTGAGCTTTAAGAGGCAAGATCATAAATGACATGAAAAGTTAGCAAAGAAATAAAGAAAAATAGGTACTGAGTAATTGAATACAGTCCCAGAAATCTGGCACTGGCATTCCTTTGCTAGATTTTGGCTGCACAGTGCACATAGGGTGACATTAAACTGTGTCTCAACCAGGCCAGAGAACTTTCTACTAATTTAATGATGTAATTAATTAAATTTCACTGTTAAGAAAATATTTCTGGCGTTCTTAAACTAAGTAATTTGGATGTCCCTATTGTGATCTAACCTGAAATGACAAGTAAGTTTTTAAACCCAGATTCCCTAAAGGCCAAACTAGTGACTTCAGTGGTTTCTTGTGTAATGAAAATAATTTGTATACAGAGTTCAATTGACCACATGGGTTTTTGTTCAGAGATCCTGGCTTTAATGTCACTGGAACAGAAACACATGTTGTCCTATCCCCACAGCTCTGCTGCATCCTAAGCACTCCAGCTTCTCCAAATTCATGCTGATAAAACCTCATTACTGTTCTGTAATGTACTTCTGATACACATTCCCATTTTCACTCTCATCTGCAATCCCCAGCATCGCCTGGGATTTGAAGAATAAGTGTAAAAACAGCTGTGTGGAAAGATGACGTTTTCTTACAGTATTTCAGACTCAATTTAAAACAAAACTTACCAGAAATCTCCTGAGACAGCCTTTTCTTAAGAGAATTAATTGATAATACTAATTCACAGGTTTATCTTCTTTCATGGTATTGTATAAAGCAATAGTTTTTACTTTGCCAATCCAAGGTTTCTTTCCCCCTTAACTGCTGGGATTGCAGTAAGATTTCAGCATCTGAAACCAGGAAATTTGGGCTCACTTGCAGCTGTGGAGTCAGGCTGACCAGTAAATCTCACCACCATAGCACCACAACTACTCACATTATGTAATCCTGTCTTGCAGAGAACTCCTGAACTACTCAAGAGCTACATCTAAACCCTTAAATATTACATATTTACATATCACAATATAGAGATATATATTCACATATTCATTCATGGTTTATTGCACCTCTCATTGGAAGGCTTCAGCACAAATCTATGGATCTGACAAAAAACCCGAACTGAACACTATGAAAGAACAAAAAACAACCTTCTTAAAACTTTGTTCTGGGTCAGCAGGAAGCCCTGCATGTGGGGTTTCAGGCAAGTCTGTTTTCTATGCACCTCTGCTTCAGTCAATGGTGAGCTGAGCAGGTTTTCCTCTGCTTGCACGGCCTCCTCCTTCTCCCCTCGAGTATTTTTGGTCACCAATTCCCTCTTGGAAGCAGACAAGCATGTGTAATGCTCAGCACATAACCTAGAACATGACAGACACAGATTTGAGGTGACACTCCTCTGATGTTGCAAGAGGGAGAGGTAGTTAAGCTTGCTCCTTAATATCATAAAAAGATGGGGAAAGAGTTAAGCATGGATGTTGTCTGCCCCTAGAGAGGAAAATTAGATGTTTCTGGAACACTTAGGGATCTTCTTCAGCTATTGAGAGACTGAGCTAGGTTTGTCCTTTCTCATGGAAAAGGAATAAAACAGATGAAAGTCAAGTTTTTGTCCAGTAACTTAATAATCTGATCACTCCTCTGATCCATAAGAAACCCAGGAATCATTCTCCAGTATTGGTTGCCACTCCTTCTAGACATGGAGCTAAAATTTAACCTGAAATTGTACTTGCCCCTAAAATAATCTCAGAGTTCAGTTTCCTCTGCACATTACAAGCAAACACAGTCTCATATGTATTTGTAAAGAGCTTTACTACATAGATATGAGTTTTGCTCTACAAATTTATAATTTCTTTTTTTCAGCTGAACCCTTTTCCTCTGAGTAAATTGTATTGCATAAGATTGAATTCCTGTAAAGCACACGTTCCCTTCCCTTTCAGAGGCCTTTCTGGAACTGTAAATATAAAATATGTTTACCTGAATATTGTTTGCATCCATCATTTCCTCATTCTCCACAACATCTCTGAGAGAAAAGGAGAAAATATAAACTCTGATCTTGTCATGGGGCTGTCCTCATTTCAGCCACTGTTTTCTAGTGTCAATATGAGATATAGTTGAACGAGTGCTATCAAAGTGCTGCTTTGCTGAGAGGTTTAAGATTACCAAGAATGATGGTGTTTTAAGTTAGCTGTTAACTTTGCACTGTATCAGTCCAGAAGAGATCCTGTTAGTGGTTGTCATGCTGTATCTGAAGGGAGGCAGCAGCTGGCTCAGGGGCAGAACATTTTTAAACCCCTGAAATGAGTTTATTTATTTATTTCTTATTTACAACCATGGGATCATACAGTGAATATGAGGAACTCTTCAGTTTTCACATATGCATGGTGCTGTGATGTGAACGCCGGATGTGCTACCCTTGTTCAAATCACTCTTTTTCCCTTTATCAATTCTCATCAGCACAGTTGGACCCTTGAATGATGGCCAGCACCCATAAATATTTATTTATAATCTACTTCTATGCTTGAGTATTATGATTAAATGTAACAAATCTATTTGTAAATTAATAACTTCTTAAACCAAACAAACCAACAAGGAAAATCATCTGAGGAAGAAAGAGTTTCCATTTGATTAAACTTTCTGGCTTGTTTATTTTTCAATAAAATGAATTTTTATCATACTTAACACATTCTCATGGAAATGAATTACAGATATTTTGTTTTATAGTGGAAAAACATGTCCTCTTGTAGTGTTTGAAATTAGTCTTGAAATGGCTTGTCTTTCCCAGTCCTGTGTCTAAACAAGTTTTACATTAAAGGTGCTCTGCCTTTGTGTATGTCCCCTGGTGTATTTTTGAAATACCTGTCAGTGGCACCCTTTTTACATTCTAGAGATACAATTACCCCTGGACTTCCAGTTTAATGTCTCTAAAATGCTTCTTCGAAGAGGTGACTAAGAGTTTAAGAACATAAAATGCTGGGAAAGTATCATCAGCAAAACAATTTGACCGGAGATGTGAGGGCCCCCTGATGTTCACATTACTGATTCAGATTGAGGGGAAGAAGGGGGAAGGAAAGTTTCTAATTTTTGGATAAACTGGTTTGTGGCTGCTATTCCCCTGGTAGATACCTGACTCTGGCACAAGTTTAATGATCCAAGGACATGAACTGGTCTGCGGAGAAATCCAGGCCTGCCTTGTCTGCTCCCTGTTCTCTACTTGGCCCTGCCTTTTATGCCTTCCTTTGCTGCACACTGAAAGTTCAAATAGGTTTACCTGTATATAGCTTATTATTGGGGGCCTCAGCTGACAGTATAGATAGCCTTCACAGCTGCCTTAGGCTGGGGGATGAAACAAGAAGGAGAAAAGAGAGAAAAATTAACCCTCTGCCCCAAGTCCAGGTGGAAAGTAAAATGATGAACTACCCTAACAAGCCTTCTCTTCAGGGCATCCTCTGCAGGGCAGCAGGTGGTGGCAATGATTAAGTTGAAAATGATTTAAAAAATTTTTTTTCTTCCTGTTTTCTTCTCAGAAAGAAGAGTACAATTATACTTCTCATTAAGACTTGCTCAGATCTCCCCATTGGTAGTTACTGTTTATGTCACTGCCGGTGCTGGTTGGTGCATGCCTGATTAGGTGCAGGTGTTGCACACTAATTGGCCATTAAGTTTTGGTGTGTATATTCTTGATAACATTTTCTGGATTTTAAAATTAGTATCATTCATTTTCTCCTAAGCTGTGTTTGTTTTAATATGAAACTGCAAACTAAAACCCACAGGGTGAAGAGTGGATGGATCTACACACACAGGCAAAGATTAGTAGCTACTAGGTGAAACATGAAGAGACAGAGGAAGAAAAAAATTATTTGAACATCACAAAAAAAAAAGGTTTTGAATAGAAACTGGATTCTGGTGAGAATCCTGCAGTGCAAGGTGCAAAAGAACACTTGGGGTGCCATGGTTATGGCAACGAGGCAGAAGCCTTGGGTAGTTTGATAAAAGGCCACTACACAGTGAGTGAAAAGTGGGTACAGGAGGAAGGTCCTCAGCTTTGCAAGGCTTAGAGCTGACAAAGTTCTAACTTCTAGAGTATTTTCTCATGCCAAGAGGTGCTGTGGAGAGACACGAACATGAGAAGGATGAGGCCTCTGAGAGAAATGAGGCAGTGACCATATCATGATTTACATGCTGGGCAGTGTGGAAATGTACAAGTGTCCTTCATTTTCCTAAAGGAAAAAATATAAAATGGAAGGGGATGTTTAATATTATAGATATTAGGGCCACTGTTTCTGAATTTAGTGAGCTTAGTGGAAATAGACATCACTCAAAAATTTCAACAGGTTACTGAAGAGAATTCAATAAGTAGGGTCTTAAAAGGATTGAATTATTTCAGTGTCTCTACTCACTATAACAATAGTCACTAAATTTCTACATTTGGCATTGCAATTAAATGTCCCAATTTATTTGGAATAGTCCCAGGCATTTAGAAACAGAACCTGCATGGAAACAAAGGGTTCATGCTCAAGAAAAATCACAATCTAGCCTGTCTCACCAGGAGATGTGAGCTGAAACCTCTCATATTTTATGATACAAAAAATATCCAGAACAGAACTTAAACCTCCTTTGCAGATCCTTGCTTTTGGTGTGATGGATTCTAGAACAATCCTTACCCTGTAGTTAAAGAAAATCTAAGTTTTTATAAAACTCATATCTTATTTTTTTTCCCCATTTTTCAAATTTTGTATTTTGCATATATTCCCCCGATTATGGAAAATAATATTCTTTTCTTTATTGTTATTCATGTACTTACAAGTTAAAAGGAAGTCTTTCTTCATAGGACAAAATTCAGTATGAAGTACAGAATTACAGCCCTTATAAGAATGGACATCTTGTAAAGTACAGTTTTTTAGCACTGACCTTTCTTCTACCTTCCTCTCATGCTTCCTTTTTCTAAGAACCAAGTTTAATCCTTTTTGACTGCTTTTTGTTTCTGTATTTTTTGTCTTATTACTCATCTCTTTCTCCATTTTCTTCACAAATATCTTTGACTGTTGCAAGGGAGATCATCAGAAATACAGTATAAATGTCCAGATCCAACCAGAAGTTACGCATAAGTTGCTTTTATTCTCTCTTTTCACTGTCCTAACTTGAAGGAAAGTTTCTTCAATGTGTGCTCAGAACTGAATATTGTCTTAATAGCCAAGAAAAACTTGTGTTGCTCAGAACTGTGAGTTACAGGGCCATGTTCTGTTACCAGTCCTCTTAGTGCTACAGTGCTCACTGTCACCTGCTGTTTGAGAATATGGCTGTATAACACAGCTACTTCTTTAAGGTTCTGATTGATATTATGAGGAAAAATCTGCAACTTGAAACACGATGAGATGTGCAACAGAGCCTGGAAAAGCAGCATCCCTCTTCTAGTGATGTTTCTTTCAGTGTGAGGCTCATTAAGGCCGCTGGTCCCCCTGACACCTCGATTTCCCTGCTCAGGGAATTGGTGGTCAGCACTGCAAAGATCTGTCAGTGGGTTATGTCATCTCTGTTTTTCTCCAAAGTGTTCTTCTCCAAAAGCATAAGGGAGTCAGATGGGAAGAGGAGGGGCAGGCACTAATCTCTGCTCTGTGGTGACCAGGGACAGACAGGACCTGAGGGAGTGGCCCGAAGTCATGTCAGGGGAGGTTTAGGTTGGATATCAGGAAAGGTTCTTCCCCCAGAGGGTGTTTGGGCACTGGAACAGCTCCCCAGGGATGGGCACAGCACCAAACCTGACAGAGTTCCAGGAACAGTTTGACGATGCTATCAGGCACATGGTGTGATTCTTGGGGTGTCCTGTGAAGCACCAGGAACTGGACTCAATGATCCTGATGAGGCCCTTCCAACTGAGCAAAATCTGTGATTCTGTGATTTGTGGACTTCTCAAGTCTGAATGAACTGTGCCTAGGTGGTTTTGCCTGTTTTTGTTTTTATTTCCCTCCCTACAAATAGTATTCTGTGGCTTAAATTTACTTACTGGAACACATTTAGATATTAATCTAACGTGTCTCTGCCGACCCGCAGTGGATCCAAGCTTCTTTTCCCTTCTCTCTCACATTGCCTTGTCTGCTGTGGCATACTGTGAGCAAAGTATTATCTCTCCAATTTGATAGTGCTGCCCTCATTGTACCCTAGATGTCCATTGCAGGATCAGGGCCTGTATTAGTTCCTTTCTCTGTTTGTGTCTGTGCACTTTTGCACAGCTTTGGGGAGCACTGCGGGGCCATTTGTGAAATGACAGTGCTTTCTGCCGGCGAGATCATTATAGGCAGAAGACATTCCAATGTGGAAATTACAGTTCTGCTTATAGGGAATTTGTTCTGCTTAAAACAAAAGAGCTCTACAAAAGGAAGGTCTCGCTGCACTTTCATCTGATTTGGAGCTACGCAGCTAACTTCCATGCTGTGCAGAAATGCACAAGGAGGGTTAAGTCAGTTTTACAAGAGCATCAGTTGGGTGAAAATGCATTTGACCTTCACAGGGTTCTTGAGTCATTCTTCAGCTTGAGTGGCTGAGTGAAGAGTGTGTCATTCTGTCATATAAAAAAAAAAAGAGAGAGAGAGAGAAAAAAAAATTTAAAAATCGATCCTGTCTACTCCTGAAAGCCTTAGATTTCATTGGTATCTAACTGACATAAATAATATTTGCTTGGGTTTTCATTGCTATTTTTATTTAAATGTTCTTGGGTATGCCAGCTAGCAGCAAGGTCCATTTTTATAGCACAGTGAATTCCCACAGTTCTGGTAAATATAATCAGATAAGGGGAAGTTGAACTTAAACCTTCTGTTGCAGTCAATAAAAGTAAACTTCATAACCCAAGACTATATCTCTATTTATAATTGCTAATTATAGAAATCTATTCAAGGACACTCTAAAAACAGGATTAGAAATCCATCTAATAAAACCCCCAAAAACATAAGAACATAGAGACAGAAAAGGAGACAGTCAGTGAGAACTAAGAAAGAAAAAGAAGGAGAATACAAAGCAACATATTTTCTTGAGCTTTTTACAAAAACAAATGTTCCTCAAATACGTTCCCATTGTCCTTCAGTGTTTCATTATCTTTGTAGCAGGAATTTCATATTTATTTCATAGAAGTTTTTTGACCAAATGGATCTAGGTGCAATTGTACAGGTGACAATTAGAAGCATAAATTCCTGCAAGGAAAAACATATAGGAAGAAAACTATGTGTTCCCCGCATTTAAGGTTCAAATTCAAGAACCTATGTCTCTTTTAGCAGATTTGCTCTAGCTATGAGAGTTATGAAGTTATGAAGAGAGTGCAGATTTGGCCAAATGATAGACATTCAAAATAAATTCCTAATCTGGTGTGAGATAAAATCCCTGAGAGAGCAGGGATGAGTTCAGGTGAGAAACTGAAAATTTGTATAATGAGTCACCCTATGGATTAAATTGTAGATACTTTGGATAGATGCTTAAGTCAGTCGAATTAATAACTCCCATTTCCTTCTTAAGTTTCTGCTTTATTTTACTTACTATCTATGCTTTATTTTACTTACTATCTATGTAAACATGTGGAAGGAAAAAATTTCATGTGTTCAGGCTGCGTCAGCTCCAGCACTGGGCATCAGCTTTTCACAATAAAAGAGGCAGTTTTTGTCTTTGCCCAAACTTCTAAAATATCAAGGTGTATGCTTGCTAGAGATGTGGCTTCACGGCAGAGCACAGGATAACAGCAGTGCACCAGCAGGACCAGGGCAGTAACCACCTCTCTGTGCTGGACATTGGGTGAAGCTGCACCTTGAATCCTGGGTAATTGCAGGGCTGGAGCTTGTCCAGAGAAGGGAACGGAGCTGGGGAAGAGTCTGGAGCACCAAGAGAGGCTGAGGGAGCTGGGAAGGGGCTGAGCCTGGAGCAAAGGGGGCTCAGGGGGCCCTTGTGGCTCTGCACAGCTCCTGACAGGAGGGGACAGCCGGGGGGGGGGGGGGTCAGGCTCTGCTCACAGAGAACAGGGACAGGAGGAGAGGGAACAGCCTCAAGTTGCATCAGAGGACATTTGGATTGGATAACAGGAGAAATTTATCCACAGTAAAGGTTGACAAGGCATAGCAGTCTGCCAAAGGCAGTGTTGGTGTCCCCATCACTGGAGGAACTTGAAAGCCATGTAGATGTGACACTTGGGGACATGGTTTAGTGGTGGGCTTGACAGTGCTGGATAAACAGCTGGACCCAATCTTAGAGGTCTTTTATAATCTAAGAAAAAGGTATTCTGTCCCTTGGCACAAGCTAGTACTTACAGACCATTATTCCTTTTTATTCTTAGAATCACAGAGCCATAGAATGGTTTGGGTGGAAAAGGATGTTTACAGACCAACTAATTCCAAAACCTGTGCTGCTGTGGACAGGGAATTCTGCCCTCCATGGCTTGACCATGCTTCCCTTCACAGCCCTGCTCAGCTCCAAGAGGACCCTGAGAGGTGATGGGTTAACACCTGGAGGTGCAATGGCCACAGCCTGCGCCTCTTGTTGGTAAGTATGGGTGAGTGACATGACCCAGCTGGGTTTAGGGTATGCTCCAGGTCAGATTTTCAATGGTTTACAAGTTTTTCCTGAACGTGTACAAGGTGTCTTGTCTTCTCTGACAGCTGTGATGAAGGGCTGTAAACCGAGAGAGCTTCCTGTTTACACCTCTGCTGTGCAGTGAAAACTTTTATATAAAAGTGTCCTTTTGTATCAGCCCTCAGTATAAGTAATGTCTCTAAAAGAACTGAAAGCCACAACACATTATGTACCCTCCGTAATTACTCAGTACTATTTTGACATCAAAGGAACCAATGCACAATATTTGTGGTCTTCCTTTCTAAATTCACACCTTAATGATTTTTAGGGCAGTCAGACTGAAACACCATAATATTTTTTAAAAAATATATTCCCACTCTATTGACTAAACGAAGAGGAAAGAATTCAGATAATGGAAGAACAAAGAGAATAGCTACATAAAGTCAGAATCACTCATACTGTGCTTAAGATGACTGTTAAAATGTTGGGCTTTTTACTCTTTTTAATGAATATGAGGGTTTTGAGAACAATTTTCAGAAAGGAGAAAAAGGAGAAAGCAAGTAAAGTATATTTAAGATCTCCTTGAAGACATCCAGAGTTAATAATGATATACACTGCAGAAAGAACAACTGTGAGATGGGTGCAAAATGCCACAAACCCAGCTAATTAAAAATGAGGTTATTAGTTTTTAGTTACACTGCAGTTAGAGATAATGCTACAAGGAGCCTGAGTGAAAGCACATTTTATATTGTAGTAGGAATTGCATTTTATGTGGCATTTTATTTTATTTTAAGGGGTGCTTCTCTTTAGAGAGATGAAGATTTCAATTATGACTTAAAATGGACTCACTGTGGCTTTTCTGTATATTTAGGGGGAGGGGAAGGGGATAAGAAGGGTACAAACTTTCTTCCAAACTTGGCATTCCACCAGAAACAGCAGTAAAAATTTGTGCCTCACCATAAAAGACAGCTGCCTAGATTTCCAAGATATGTGGAAATGCCTGACATCTATGGATTTTGTTTTCCAGGATGATCAATAGAAATTATTCACTAGTTTTGAAAGTGTAGCTCTAAATATCATTCTCAGTGTGATTCTAACTCTTTTCCAGTAGATTTATTGCTGGATTTCAAAGCAGCTCAGGTCCTACACACAGAGAAATAAACAACAACAAAAAAAAAAACAAAAAAACAAAAAACACCAAACAAAAATAAAAAAAAAACCTAGCCTCTTTAAAAGCATTACTCAAATGAGTGCTTTTAGAAATTCAACTGTTGTTGAATAGATATTTAGTATTTAAATAGATGCTGAGACTTTTGAACAGGTTCATATAATCCAATCTTTGAGTGCCTACATCTAAAGTCCATTGCAGAGTGAGATTGTGGGACTGTGTCTAAGAATCACGAGTGGAATTGTCCAGCCACTCAGGTCACTGATGGAATCATAGAACCGTAGAACAATTTGTATTGGAAGGGACCTCTAAAAGCCATCAAGTCCAAATCCCTTCAATTAGAAGGGTTACCTTCAACAAGGTCATGTTGAAATCTTTGTTTCTGTAGTTACTCTAAGCATTTTGTTATTTTGTCCTGTATTGCCTATAATACAATAAGAAAACATAAGTATTTTTTAAAGTATTTTGAAACATCTTCAGTCGAAACAGTATTCACTAGCTGAAGGAAGCAACAAAAATATTTGAAAAATTTAACCAAAAAAGAAAATAAAATTAGGATCTTACCTCCTAAAATAAAATTCAACAGAAAAAAACCCCATAATTTGCAATTGCTTTGTCCCCATTTATCTATCTATTTATTCATCTATATCTGGGCTGAACTGCCATAATATGGCATTTTCTCTACTGCTACAAAAAGCTTAAAATTAAAATGTACTCTAATGTAAAGAATAATCTAGTTAATCCAAAATTATTTCTTTGATATATGAAAGCAAAGTAAAGTAGCTTTGCCTGTGCATAAAATCAGGTCAAGGGAAATTAATACATATTTTAGCTACATACAAAGAGTCACAAATGCACAGCTAAATTTGACTTGTGTTTTTTAGCTGTATAGTCTTTTCTGTCCAAACCTAAAGCTTTGTTTACAGAGAAGCATGTAAGAGACAAATGAAGGATAATTTTCCTATCACCTAGAGCTGTCAGCCAAGAGAGTGAATACAGTCTTTAGGCTAATCTAAGGATCAAGCCAAAGAGATATTCCTCAGAGTGTTACACAATAAGACCTGCTTCTTCTTTTGGTTTTTGACCAAATTAAGAACAGCACAGTCCAAAGGATTTAATGATGTACTTGCACTGCTAAACTAATCAGTGCCAGAAAATATTCCTGTGCTCTGGAATACAATTGCCCATAAAGTTAAATTGTCAAACTTGTCCCTGGTACAGTTTTGGCATCTGGTAGCCAGCATTCCCCCAGACATTTTCTGGGAACAGAAATTCAGGAGACAACATGGATAACTCTAAAGAGACATTTTGGATATGGCCACCCAGAAGAACTTCCCTGTGAGGAGCTGGACTGATCTATGCCAGATGGCTTCTGCATCCAAACCAAGTTCTGGGCATGTATCACTTACTAGTAGAGATGTGGTTTTGTTTTCACATTTTGTGTTACGTAACATCACAACACTGAGTTGTAGAAGCCTGGAATGGTTTGGGTTGGAAGAGACCTTAAAGTTCACCTTGTTCCACCAAGCAGGGACACTTTCCCTCGGCCACATTGCTCACAGCCCCACCCAGCCTGTCCTGAACATTTATGGAGATAGGACAGCCACAACATTTTTAGACAACCTTCTCAAATATTTCTCTATATTTCAAGTAAATTTCTCCCATGTATCTTGATCTAAAAGAACGCTTTTTCACTTTGAAATCTCAAATGGCTCAATCAACCATGCTCAATGGCTCATCAATCCATGCAGGATTTCTGGTGGTTTTTCCTGACTTTCTCTCTGTTGGGACACATAACCGTTGAGGCTTTGAGGAGATAATCTTTAATTTTTAACCAGATTTCTTTGGCCTCTTTGGCCTCCAGGGCCTTTCCCCACAGCAGTGTGCCAGGTAGCTCCTTGAAGAGACCAAAGCCTCCTTTTCCTGAAGCCCAGGACAGGAAATGTGTCCTTGTTGCTTCACGTTCCCCACCACCTCCTTCTTGGTGTTGAGCACAAGGTCCAGCGCAGCAACCCTCCTCATTGTTGTTACTCTACCACTCAGAGAAGGAATTTGTCATCAGCACATTCCAGAAACCTCCTGGGCTGCCCCTGCTCTGTTGTTTTGTCCCTCCAATCAACATCGAGGTGTTTGAAGTGAATACTATATAAAAAAGTGTATTGAAATGTGAATGAAGTGCTGAATTAAACCAAGAAAACTTCCTCCAGAATCTGCTTAGTAACAGATTTAAGGAGGGAAACTTTGTGTCCTATTTGTGTCCATTTTGGCTTGGGAAGTATTTCAAAATTAGGAATTTAACTGTGAATTACAAAATGCAGCTCCATCCCAGTACTCATTAGTAGAGACTCAGCAAGTTTAGGAAAAAAAAAATTGCAGCATCTGTCAGTTGTTCAGCACCCAACACACTCACATGCACATACACACTTAATTCAATAAAAATAAACAATGCCTAACGCTTTGAAAAGGTCACTCAGTCTTTCTGGTGCAGACACTTTGCTCCCTTTGTGACCAGTTTCACAAAGAGCACTCTTTCTGACTTTAGCCCTTTAAAAAGCCAACCTTTATGCTTTAGATTCCCCTCATCTCTATTGACATACTCTCCTGCGCTGAGGGCTTTGCTCCTGAGGAAAACATCTCACTCTCCCTCCCACCCACCATGCTAATCTTGACACAAACATCAGAACCTTCATCTACAGTTTAACATTTCAAATGGGAATTTCTAAGCATCCAAAAAAAAAAAAAAGTTAAAAAAAAAAGTGCGTAGGGGTGGTGAGGGAGGAGGGGAAAACATCCTTGTGCCTGTAAGCAGAGATAAGCAAACAGAAAACTTTATCAGCCCTGAGGCTCAGGGCAGAGAATCCAGCTCCTTCCAGGCATCAGTCCCCTGTGCAAGAGGGGTTGGAGCACAGACGGCCACAATGAGCTTGCATGCTCCTGGGTAACCACACCCCAACCTAGCAATCATGTCAAGGTAAAAGAAGCCCAGTCACTGCTAAAAAACCCAGCAGTTTCTGCTCTGTGCGTCTGTCAGGATGACAATGAGAAGATGAAACAAATCTCACCACAGTGCTAGGAGCAGTTTGAGCATGCAGGCAGCTTGAGGCACAGCCAGGTGTGATCCATATCTTTTCATTCTAACCTGGATGGTGACTGAGACCGTCTGAATTGCAAAGGTGGCTGTCTTTAAGCTTGCAGGGACTTGGGAGGAGAAGTAAATAGGTCAGGACTTTAAAACTGTAAAAACACATCTCAGATATTTTACTGCAAATAAGGTGTGTTTTCCCTCTTACTACGGGGTGTTGGGGCTAGTTGGAGCAGCGGTTGCAGGGTGCGGTTGACTAGTAAGTTTAGGGGTTTCTTTTGTACCTTTGGTGCTCGTTATAGTTTATTTAGAGGGGATGTTGGTAGTGTTTGTTTATTCAGTGTCATTGGCGGCGGATCCTTATCCGGAAGCTTGGGGTAGTTGGGGTGTTGTTGGTTATGGTCTTGGGATAGGATTGGTTGACTTATCAGTGGCAAGGGACCAAGCCAACTGCTTGTGTTGAGGAGAAGTCACACCTCTTGGATTTAGTCAAATGAAAAGGAAAAGTTAGTCCAATACTGTGGTGTACATCTTTGTGGGAAAACATGGCCTGCATTTATCTGACTAGTAGAGATATCTGCATGGATATCCCTATCAGTCCCCAACTCCCCCTTTCAAGTCAACAGAAAGAAAGCAAAAGTTTTAGTGTGCATGTGTCAAAAGCTGCACCCAAGAAAAGTGATTTCTGGGTTTCCTCTTACCATCCTCTGACTCTGAGAGGAGTCCCAGTTGTCTGCAGATTTTCACTTTGCTAGATCTTGCTGGCCTAGTATGGGAATGTGAGCCTCATCCCCGTTTTCCTGAAGGTTGTTTTTGAACTTACTCTGGGGTACGTGATCATCTGATCATCACGCACAACAGTTGTAAGCTTTAAATCAGGACAAGACTTCCTGAAAACTGCTAAAAAATCCCCCATATTCTGTCCTACAATTCATTACAAGCAAAGGCTCAAGGAGCTGACTGAATGCACACTTAGTACTTCTTTAAAGAACTTTGCCTTTTACTATAATAAGACAACAGGATCTCTCAAGATTTATTCTGCAGAAAGGGGATTCCTGTCTTTTAGTGAACCTCTCATCATGGAGATGGGTTATTTCAGCACAAGATCTTGTTCCTATAAACTGCTCAGAAAATACTCCACGCAAGCCATTTTCCTCATTAAAAATACCTTTTATTTTACTTCAGAAAAGAAATATGTAGTGAAAAATTTTACATTATTACTGTTGTAATGTTTTATTTTAATTAATATTTTCTTTGAAATTGTGCACTTCTATTTATCAAGTTCATTTTTACAACACAGCTTTTGCCTTATCTATTTAATGAAGTTAACCATATAACAAGAAAATGTGACTTCTTATGATGAAAATTATTTAATAGAGAAATTATTTTGTTACAAATATCTATTGAAAAGGCCACAAATAAAAACACACACAAAAAAAATTCCAATATCAACCCTGAAAAATGGATACAAATTCCAAACATAGTTTCATTTTCTTACAGAAATGATTTTTTAATTTTTTTTTCACAACTTCCTTTGTATTTTGTTTTAGTTTCATAGTGAAATGAGGGAGAATTAATTAAAAAAATTAAATTAAGAAAGGTATTTTACCCATGAAACCTCATAAACCTCACCTATTTAGTTTTCTTCAATGCATTGGTTTAATACAAACACGAACTTTAAAGAAGTTTCTGAAGGCTTCTGTAGGGACTAGTATCACCAGCAGAATATTCAGTTTTCTTTGTTAGGGAGAAGGAAAAGCTGGTCCTTCAGAGGTCTTATCCTAACACATTGCAGTGGAAACTACTTGAAAAATGTAATTAAAACACTTTTTCTCTCTTTTTGCATCTGCGAAACTCTTGCAAAGTCTTGTCAGCACAGGTGATGATGCAGTTTCTGAAGTGAAAACAACACACGCATAGCTGTCCAAAAAAGATTTGGACCACAGTCACCCTTTCCAGTGTCATATGTTTCTCTCCATGATTTCTTTCTGGGAAACACATATTATAGGTACAAAAAAAAAAAAAAAAAAAAAGCAAATATCTTTTCCAGTCTGATTGTTTATGGTGAGTTTTGGTGAAGTGCCTCAGTTTCATCCCCCCCCTTTTCCTAAGCACTGTCTTTCAGCAGTGTGACTTGTTGGGAGTGCAGAGTTTCTGCCTGAGATCAATGAGGGAACAGGGGACATTTCCCACCTTTGTGGAGTTATCACAGCCACGACGTCCTTTGAAACCAACCTGTTCATTGCAAGTCTCCTCTTCAAGCACTGACTCATCCCAAACCTGCTTAGCTGATGAAATCTGACAGCATCACAGCTTGAGTTGGCCCAACCTATTTAGCTTATGGGATCTGACAGGATCACAGCTGGAAGTGCCCCAGGAGATCTGATGGGATCACAGCTTGAGGTTTAGCTAGAGAAACAGCATATATACATTGATCCAAAGTTTGCATAAATCTTAAAACACATCCTAAAATGAAATCTTTTCCTCAGCTTTAAGAAAAAAATACCAAATATAAACTTTTATAATATATTATTCTTTCTTGATCTATTATTTCCTTTCTTACCATCTGTATGCCCTTCGTAAGACACAAAAATCAACCTGCAAAAAGATTAAAGAATTCTCATGAGGATTACTATCCAAGCCACCAAACCTAAGGGCATGAAGATGCTTGAAGTTTACTAGCAGTCTAGCCAGCTGTCAGAATTTCTTTATCTTTTAGTAGATCCATTTGTAGGGTGTAAGACGAAACCAGCCTTTGCCAGAACATCAGATAAATTTCTCCTTAGCTCAATTCTTGTAAGAGTATCAAAAGTGATTGCCACTTTTTTGTCATAACAGTGACAAAAAAGTGGCAATCACTTTTGATATTCTTACAAGTATCAATCTAGTTTTTAATTAGTATAATTGCATGTGTATAATGTTTTATTGCATGCCTAGAAAGCCCAATAAAATGTAACCAATATATTTACCTTTCTTTTTTATGCCTTTCATAGGCCAGCTCTGTGGTTATAACTTTAGTTTGCTTCTCAGAACATGTTTGTGAGGGTCTGAAATGTGAGGGTTTGAATGTGAATATCACATAACTCCACATTTATAATTTGGAGTCAATAAACACAGCTTTTTCCCTTTTACATTTTCTTATATTAAAAACCAAGTTGACAAGAGATTTCGGTATTCAAATGTTAGTGTGTAGATAGGAATATAGAAGGTTTCAAATGGAAAACAAAGCTAAAAAAATGAACAAGCAAAACAAAAATCAAAAACTAACAAAAAATTAAGATGACAAATCTCTTAATATAACCAAATATAAGTTAAAGTACTTTAAAAAGTAAGAGATAGTTGTAATAAGGACACTTACTAGAATAATTACTAATGAATAGACTGGATGTATTAAAATTGTAGACATTCGCTTTGATGATTTTGGATTCCTCTTCCTCACTGCATAACTTCATTTCATTGCAAGGCTGCCTCAAATCCTTTATCAAAGACCAGATCTGTTGCACAATAAACCATTTAAAATGAACAAGTAGAATGTACCTAGCTCAGACACAAATCATCTCTATTTCAGCTAAATGAATTCAGAAAGATCCTCTGCAGTCAAGGCATCAGATGAATTTTCTTGATTTTATTAAACCTTCAGACTATGTTGCTTCATTAGTTGATAACAGCAACTCACAATGCATACTTGAAGGATTCAAATTAAAAGTGAAATATTTTTGGACACCTGAGTCACATGGAAAGCATGACATGGAGAAATGCTGAGTAGTTCATTGACAGCAACCTAGGAAACATCTTCAGATTGGCTTGCTTTCTACTGTAGACTAAAATACCTCCTCAGCACTTGAAACTCAGCTAAAGTTCATGGAAATCAGGTCATAAAGACTTTCCTTGTCCATCTATCTAAAGCAGTGTTCTTCAACATTTTCAGGTTACTGACCCCCCTTATCAAGTAAAAATTTTCTCTGACCCTCTTACATTAACTATGAAAATAGGCGTACATAATGTATTTATGATAACAATGATATGCCTGTATAATTTAGTTGTGTGCATGTTTCAAGAGGTCGACAGAGAACGCTTGACCTTGAAGAGGAAGGGTGACTGTGGGAGAGTTTCATTTTCTTTGTTGATGCAACAATTTTAACTGCTTCAAGCTGACATTGCTTGTCTTTGATGACCATTGTGTTACAGTCCAGAACATGTGAAGTTAATCAAAGGTGGTCAGTTAATATTCCTTTGTAAATTTTCTGGGTAATGGGTTTCCATTCTAAAACACATTTGAAAAGTATGAAGGGGAAAACAAAAGGTTTTTCAAATTTGTGAAAGGGATTCTTCTTCCTGTCTTCTTTCTTTATCCATAATTGTTATGTTTCATTCAAGAAAGAATTTTTACCACACAGAAATTTTCATTGCAAAATTATCAACATGTTTTTTTTCTCTACCTTACGAATAGTTTTTTTGAAATAAGTAGTACAAATAATGAACTTGATAAAACACAATTACAAACTTTTTTGGCCTAGAAAGTTTCCAACTCATGCACGGTTGCATCTTTTTCCTGACATGTGTGTGGTATTTGGAATATAATTGCATTTGAATGTTGCATGAAGTTCATCAAAATTGTATCATAATTCCTTCTTTCTACAGCTTTTCCACATTCCACAGTTCACTCTATGTGGGGAGACACAAGCAGTCTTCAGATTTCCTTTTCATAAACAAGAAATATGAGGTGGGTAGCTTAGTAGGGCCTACTCCACTGGGCCAAGTGTATGAGGTACTTGGACTTACATATATCCTTCCAAAGATGTAGGGAACTCAAATAGACCTCAAAACGCACCAAAAAACCAAACAAAAAATTTAGCAGAACATTTTTATTTTATTTTAGAGGTCTGGAGGCATCCAGGAGTTGATTTATGCCTTCTAGCTTAGACACTCATAATGCAGGTGTTGGTGTCTGTTGAATTCCCTAGGCTCTTTCGAGGCGTGATGCATGTCAGCTAAAGTACACAGCTAAAGTAGCTGAGATGAATTACTCCCTAAAAGAGCCCAGCACCCCAGCTGACTGCCACGAGTGCCTGCAGAGCCTGGGGTGACTTGCCCGAACGCAGAGCTCTGCTGATACCTGAAGCCAGATGAGATGAAAACTGGACTGGGATAATTATAAGAAAATATAGTTAAACAGCCTGCAGAACTTCAGACACCAGAGAAAACATCACCTATAGCAGATAAAGTCTGGGTTTCATCCCTTTTTGTGTCTTGCATAGGAACAAAAGTCAGCTGAGTTGGCCAAAGGAAGGATGGTGAGAGCATTGTTTCTACACGAGCAGTACCACTTCTTGGAGAGAATTGTTTGAAGAATGATGGTGCATAAGTTTGTGAGGCTCAAGGGCAGTAGCTTACCCAGTGTTAGCATAGCTGACATGCTGACAGTTTATATGGAATTTATGTGCCCATTTACTCTGCTTTTTATGGGAAAATATGCTGTTACGTTACAGCTGCCACATCACATGCTACTTATCCTGCCTCAGAGCTACAGAGCACCTTCCTCAAGGAAATATACATACATCAAGAGGTTATGTATTTTTAAACAAGATTGTAAGGAGGAAATAATAAAATATGCATTATACTGCATACTTGCAGCTTTTAATTTTTCTATATAATTTATTTAGCAGTTTTAACTTATACTACAGCCATTTGCAATTGTTTTCTTCCATTCACATATTTGGAATGAAATGAAGAAATTGTGAACAAGGTAGTATTGTCAAAAGGACAAAAAACCACTATGGAAGTCTGTGGAGGTTCCACAATAACACAAATACAACAGGAACAGACATATAAAATAGGGCTGATAAGAGATCCTCAACAATGCTGACTATGAAAGTATATCACATGGCAAATTGGATAGGAGAAGGCTGGGATTAGGGACAGGAGTTTGTCCAATCTTTCAATTAAAACAAAAAGTTACAATAGGAAAAGAAATAACACTGATACCATTATGCCATCTACCAAATTATCTTGCTGGTATCCTTCCTCATTCACCTTACTATACTTTTTTTTTTTGCCTGGAACTATTCCAATTTCTCATTTCAGTAGGAATAACTTGAAAAAGTTGCTTTATCCTCCTGAAGTGATGCCTTAAAACTAGTTTCAGTAATGATGTGGGTAATTACTTCCTACAGAGGTTAACATGAAGAATAGCCAAAAAAGGCCATTGCTGTAGTGTTATTGCATTTCACAGAACTAATGCTGGTTTAGTTAAAACCATTGATTTTACTTAATATAACCCCTGTATAATGTTTGTGTTCTGCCAGGGGATGAACCAGAACTTCATATACCCGAGAACTGGGGATGAAAATTCACCATTATTTCTCTTACATGGCTCCAAGGAGGAAACATCTATACACTTCTATGTGCAATCCAGTTTCTGAGAGTGACTAAAAAATCTACCAAAGATTCAAAAATAAAGTTGTTAAAAAAAATGCTGCAGAATGACGTTTTTCACTATTTAAAAATATCTCCAGTGCTGTGCCCATGTGTGTGCCTAGGTGTTCATTCCCTCAAGCCCTCAGGATTGTACCGTTCTGAAAAACACCTATTTTACAATGGAGAATACTGAACTTAGGAAGGCATCTAAAATATGCAAGACTGGGCGTTGAAAATCTTTGTTTTCTCTGGGTAAATATTGTGTTCTGCTAACCTGAAATTCTCATTTTTCTTGAGAGAGCAGAACCTTTGCTGCAAATGTGTGTATTCATCTGACACCCACTTCAGAATTTTTATGTTTTAAAACAATGTACATATTTTCTGAATGGCAACTAAAGAGACAGAAACCAGAGACCATCCATGTGAGTTGTAAATTTAAGCTATATTAAACACTGCCTACTTCAAGTAAGTGCTTTGATTAACCTAGTGCTGCTTGCAAGTGACCTATTCTTGCATATGAAACAGCAGTGGACAATTTTCCTGGGTTTGTTTGATTTTTTTAATTTTAGTTTTTAAATTTTTTTTCTTGAGAGGAGAAGCATTTTTTTTACCATGTTCTTTTAACAATCAGATGGCATCCACCAAATTAAATTAACACAGATTGCCATTCTATTTTTTAAAGTTTATTGTTTACAGGATGACAGAGAGCATTAGGTATGCTTAGAAACATTATTCTTTTAGTTTTGAATCAGAGAGCTGAGAAAGTTGCTTTAACTTGTAAGTGCTAAGACCAGGGAAAGTAAATAAATTCAGTATTAGGGGCCCTCTAAACTTGAGACAATTACAAAAGGAGAATATGGATAAGACTGGACAGGTGACACTCTTTGAATCCAGAGTTTAGGCACACCTAGGTGAACTTTCTGAAGAGGGATCATAAGAAGCTTTTAGTGCAAATGACCAGAAAGGGAGGATAAAAGAAGCAAATGGGTAAAACAGATTTTACTATATGTAATATCAAGAATCCTCAAAGAAAGGTAAAGAAAATAGATTAAACTGTGGTTTTAACTTGCCTTTAGGCATTTGAGTCTCCTTACCTGCAGAGTGTGGTCACTTCCCTTCAGTGCACTGAAAAGGATGATTCTTCACTTTCCTCTTTTCTCCCAATTTACACTTCCTTCCCCGCTGCTTAATGATACAGGATCTTTTCTTCATCCCAGTACTGAAGTAATGAAGTACCACTGATGTTTGTCCCCCAGGTTAGAAATTCATTATGAACCTCCCCACCATCAAATGAATTTTGTCATCCAGCCTTTAGTCATCTATTAATTATGCACCCTTTCCCTCTCAGCTCCTGCCACAGCAGTGTCCTAACACCCATTTTACAGATGGAGTTTAACTACAGGGAGATTAAATGTCTTATATCAAGGCACAAGTTGCCTGTACTGGTGACACAATTCTGCCTGGTCAACAGATCCTGAGATTTGTCATCCTTTTCCTTGCACCAGTGTCCATTAGTACTCCACTGACCAATAGGTCAGGAAAGAAAAACCAAAAAGCCACTGCAATCTTGGCACATCTTTTCTGCACATGGGCTGAGGGCCAGCACAATGGCTCTGGAAAGCAAGAAAAAGCACTGACAGAAATGCCTTACTGAGCTGAAACCAGGTGCAATGCTCTTTGGATACAACTGGAGGCTTTATGGGGTGTTTCACAAGAAGAAGTCCTTGTCTATTACAAGAAGCAAGGAACCAAGGCCACTAACTTGTCAATAAAGAAATCTTGACCTACTTTAGCAGAGGACTTGTATAGTTCTCCAAGATATGTGTGGCTGACTCTGGTTTCGTGTCAGAAAATTGCCCATTCAGTAACATAAGTCTGTACAGTTTTGCTTTGCTTCTCTTTGCTTAGCTTTGCTTTGTTTTTTGTTTTGTTTTGTTTTGTTTTGTTTTGTTTTGTTTTGTTTTGTTTTGTTTTGTTTCCTTGAGGGGGAAAAAAAAAAAGAATCAACACATAAATGCAAAGACCTTCTTCCTGCTTAGGGACACGTTTTGTTGACGGAGCTGGCAGTGTAAGGTTAACAATTGTATGTGATGATCCCTTAGTGGTTCTGCAGTTCTATGCTGTAAGACAGCTTAAATGTCCATCTTGCATCACTAAGAATTAAATTTTGGGTATTGGCTGCACTCAATGGAGAGATCAAGGGAACAGCACAGAGGTTCTGTGCAGGATAGGGGAAGGTTCAGAGGAGACTGAGACTAGCACAGAGCAGTCTGGGGGGGAAAAAAAGAGATCCATATTTGGATGAAATCTATCAGATTCTCAAAATGAAGAGTGAACTGTGGAGGAGGTCTGATTTATATCCTGGATTTTGAGTGATTTGTTACTCTGGAGAAGTGGCAAGTCCTTCACTTCCCATTTAAACCAGGACTGAAAATTCTCCATTTAGGGGATCAAAGTTTAAACAGAACTGTCTGCATGCTGCAAAAGATAAGCATGCTTTCATTAATATTTCTAGCATAAATGAGATCACCAATAAAGAAAATTATAATAAACTAGCTTGGATTAAAGCTTCATTGTAATTGTTGCTGTTGTTTTATTAAGCTGCAATATACAAGAACTCTAGTATCTGATATATACCCAAAATGACTAATGTTAAGGTAAACTCATTTGTGAGAAAGGCAGGAAAGAGATTGAGTTATCCATAAAATATCCCAAAGGAATAATTTTGAACTCATTCAAACTCTTTAGAGGACTCACTTAAAACTTTCCAGATAGTTAAATTTTCCTTTTAAAATTAAGTGATTTGATTTTCATTAACAAATATGGCCTGAATTTTGAAAAATTATTAGTAATTCAAAAATATCTCATTTTATACATAGCCTGTATTCCCATGTGTTGAAAAGTAGGCTCATTTAAATGGGCTTTTACCTGGAAATAAAAACAGTCAAAATTAGTAGCCCATTTGAAAATTTAGATTTAAGTTTGATTATGCTTTTAACGAAAGAAATGAATACATTTCATTACAGCTTTTACTGAAAACTGAATTGAATCTTTACTTGGAGGCTATAACGGCATTCTTGTTCCATAAATGTTATCTTGTAATTTTCTCGTATTTGCCTGTCAGGCTGCTACCCATTAAATTAATTATCTAAACTATTTGAGGCAGGACTGCCTATTTTTCCCTATTGTACCTTTGCTGTAGTGGAACTGCAATGTGAGAATAGAGCCCATAGATGTAAACAATAAGCAAAACTCCTAATGATGGCAATGATAAGGGTGATAACATTTTATTTGCTTTTAGCTAGCAACTTATATATGAAGTAAAGAAAAACATAAAATGTAAGCCTGGCCAACTTGGATTATAATTAGACTCTGATGATATGTTTGCTCAAAATAATTAGTCACTGCATGATGTGTCTTACTAGAGCTTTTACTTCTTGTGGAAAACTATTGGAAAAAAAACCCAAAAAACTAAACTAAACAAACCTAGACAAAAAAACCAAAAAATACAACTCCAAATCAGCTAGAAATGCACAGTGTTTTCAGAGATTTCCAGTCTTTAAAGGCACCTAAAACATAATCCATGCAGAGTCCCTGAACATTAATGGCCATTCTATTTGCCAGAGTCATAATATAATATATTCTTTGTTCAATAACTTAGGAGAAAGCAATCAATACATGGACACTACAGACTCCAAGTCTCAAGATTCCCTGCAGGGCATTTGGCCTCTCCTGTAATGGCCTGTGTTGTTTTTAGTGCTGCAGTGGCATCATTTTGCTTAACATGACACTTTCTTCACTCATCTGCCACGAGGATGTTTGCAAGTCAAGAGGAGAAACATTAAGTGGAATAAAACTAGAGGAGTTAAGATGAAAGGTATTTCCCAAAGGCACAAGGAGAGGCTTCCAAGAATACAGCAAACTGAGATTTAGGAGAACGTACAGTCAGCAGCCAGATTAAGGTAGGAAAATATATATATAAACCAGGTTCATATTTGACTCATATAAAACTGTCTTTGTTCTTCTCATAGAGGACAAAAATGGTAAAAGGCCCAAGGATTGGCCCACTTATTTTGTGGGCCTTTCCAATCAGGGAAAACTTATATGAAGAGATTAAGCTCCCTCTCAGTCTCAGTTTATGGTGAGGAGTTTGTATTAGAGGAGAAGACAGGAAGTGGAGAGGAGGGGTGGCCACAACGAAGTATGTTATGGCTGTTTTCTGCCCTCTAAAGTGACACAGGGAATGAGAAATTTATTTGAGCTGTCCTGAACCTGCTTTCTTCCACAGTAAACCACAAGGGAAACCCATAACTGCCTCAGGCTGTAATAACATAAGAAGCTCAGTATTGGAAAAGTCATGGGCAGTGCAACCTGTTGGTTTGCTGTTGCTCCATGCCTTATATTATGAGTGAACATATGCAGTAAGACAAGGAAACTTATTCCCTTGAAACCAGTTAATTCCTCTTTACTGTCTGCAGTCAGCACAGAAATGTGTTACAGGAGGGGACTGGAGCAATTTATCAACACCAGAAGTTAAAGAACTCTCAACTGGCAGATACTCAAGCACTGAGATGATTTGGTCTGTGCAATTAATTTTTAAATGATAGTTATGAAGGCTGTGGGACTTAGGATCAGTAATTTGCATTTCAATAAACGCCAGTTCAGAAATTCTTCAGTGTTGCTGGAGAGCAACTGATGGCTTAACAAACTTTATTAATTTTCAGTTGAATGTTTATTGTGGTTCCACTTTGAAATAAGATATGGATCAATGCTCTTCTTGGCAATGGGCAAAACTAAAAGGGTTGGGTTCAGATAAATATAGAAGTTTGCATATGTGTCCAAAGCCCATCAGACTGGCTGGTCCTGATGTCTCTGGTTTTGTAAACTTAGCAATGGGCATCATCTCAGCACTGTTTATATGCAGATGTCTGGGCATTATGAACTGTGCTCATGTTAGTTGTCTTCTGATATGTGTCCATTCAAGATTATTGATGCAAGAGGCTGTCATCTATGCACCAAGCACATATTCAGACTCTCATAATTATTAGGCACCTGCTTTAGCTGTTAAATCAAAAAATCCATAAATGCTACATTTGACCATTTTCCAGATGATATTTTGATTGTGTGATATCCTTAATAACTAAGTAAAACTGTGCATGCATGGATCTACTTATACATATGTCTCTGGGTATGAGAGGGAGCATCTTTCCCATGGGTTGGAGATGACTTGCCCATTATCCTGTTGTACAACTTCTTGTTCCTTAAGTCCCAATTTGCTTCAACTCCACAGAAGATTTAAGCAGACCTCATACTTCTCAGTCCTTCAAATCATTTTGAAGTAACTGTGTGCACCACAAGTTTCTGTTGCACAAAGTTAATTTTGCCCTATGCACTAACATGGTCTGCTGTTCCTTTGGGATCAAAGGCTTATCCCATAGCTAAAGCTCAAGAATCCCAGTTCCATTTCCTCAGGATCAGCCTCTTTACAGCTGCTATGATCTTGCATTTTTCAGCTCACATTTATATGCCAGAAACAATTAAGGAAGCATTTGTTTCATACATGGTACCCATAAATCTCTAGCATCTCTGAACTGCATTATTATTTCCCCCAGGAAACAATTAAAAAAAATCTTTAAAAACCACATGTATATGTGTATATATATATATATATATATAGATATAGATATAGATATAGATATAGATATAAATGAAAACCACAATCTATGTAATTACATTATTTCTAAGTTCTCAAGTACTATTTCCCTGTACTGAAAAGAATCAAGATACTGCTACATGGGAAAACTGGAATTTTGTTTTTCTCTAAATCCAATTTCTGTTAAAGAAAAAGAAGCAACGATTTCTAGTCACGCACAACTATAAATTGCCTAATGGTGGAGTAAAAAACCATAATTATTTTTTCATTTTCTATATTTCTTCCCATCTCTAAAATAAAATATTTAATTTATATTTAATTTAAATTATTTTTTCAAGTATAAAGGCTAGATTTTTAGGAAAATTCAGTTTTTAACATGCTAAACTGTTTTGAAACGCTAGCCTTCATTGCATTAATTAATTTATTTTAATATGGTATTAAACACTCAGAAAAAAGAAAGATGAGAGGGAATAACTATGAAAATACATAATCACATATAAATACAACTCATGAAAATATGGGTAAGTATATGGATATATATAAGTACATATACAAGTCATGCTGAAATTCTGATATACACATAGACATGCATATCCATGCCTACACTAAAGCGAAAGGGTTGATTTTTAATTTGAAATAAAGATTTCAATACAATCAAAGTGAAAGTTAATGTAATGATGTTCTTTTTCATTAAGAAAAAATTGTAAACACTTCATCTTTGTTTTCTACTGCAGAGCTTTGTGAGAACTAAAATATGATAGTTTGCTGTTACAAGATGCCTTAGAGGCAGAACATAAACAAACATCCTAATCAGTAAATTGAAAATTAGAGTTCATTATTTTCTCCCCCCTTAATGATTGCAATTCCACTGGCAGGTATTCAGCTCCGTATTCATATTCAGCTCAGTGAGAGCAGTATCAGACCGGTGGACTAGACGGATGACTAGTTTCTCCCAAAATATTGTGCTGAGGGCTGTGTCTTTGAGCCAGCAGCTAACTTGACAGGTACTGCCAATTTTTTTCCTCAGCCTGTGCAGAGGCAATACCTTTTAGGCAAAACACACAGCACCATGAGGCATCACAGTCCATTCCAGCAATTTAAAATACACAGGAGTTGTGCTGCAGAAATTCTCATTTGACACAAAGTTACAAGCAGTGAGGAGAAAGTGGAGAGCAAGACCAGGCAGCTTAGCTGAAATGGGAAGAATGGGAAGCCCTGAGGAAAACAGCATAGGTTTTGCTCTGTCATTTGTCATGGACCATCTGCCTGACCCAGCAGAGCCAGTTCCTTGGGAGACGTTAAATATGGACATCAGAAATGGCTTCGGAAATCTTTCTCCTTTGTGGTGAGGCTTCCAGCGTGAACTTCTTCGGGCGACAGCAACTGTTCTAGATAATTTCCAAGGAGAGCCTCCCGTGAGACTGGCAAGGAGCCCAACTTTCTATGTGCCCATGTAAACAAACTCCATGAGCCAAAAAACAACCCAGAAGAACAGGACAAAGTCAGAGAGTTTGTGCAATACATTGCCACAGCTGAGCTGGGGGCCACAGCAAATAGCTCCAGGCTTTTGGAGAGAGATCAGGAACATCTTCATGGTCTGAGAAAATATCTTAGATCGCAAGGAAAATAAAAACATAAGCTGTTGTGGTGGAACACTATGGGGACATGCAGTACAAACAGCTTATGTTTTCCATTTAGATTGGCATTTCAAGTGTGGTTAATTGTCTTACACTATTTACAAACTTTTTCTGAGTACTAAACACTACTTTCCAGTTTCCACTTGAAGACTAAGTGGAAATTATTTGGAAATACTTATCTAGGATTTTAGAGTATGTTAGGGCTAGACTTTGAAATCCAGTCTGGGAAGAGAAAGCCCTTTCCTGTGCTTCCATACAGGATTAACACAGGAGCATGAGGAAGAGAAGTGCAAGCAGAATATCTCGGTACTGCCTGGACGTTTTACAATCACACCCTTGTGTCCATGGGGGAAAAAAGATACTGGCAAATAATCTACTATAAATAAAAGACACTGTAGCTGTTTTAAATCATGTGACTTAGATAATGCACCAATTCTCCTGTCACAGCATTTTTAACAGGATAGAGAAGCAATCTTATTTAAACGGAGTGTTAAATTTTCAGGCTCCGCCTTCTGCATGAGAACTCTCTAGCTTAAAAAGTCCATCCTTTTTTCTAGGGGTGCTGCCATCCTGAACAAATGAGGCAGAAGGAAATAACTGGCTTGATCATGTCAGGCAGTGAGTAATGCTGATGTCAGACACTGGCTCTGAAAGATGCTGAAATTGTAAGTCTCGGTGATTTTGTGGTTTGAAATGCTGAGTAGAGGGATAGTGGATTATGTAGCTGAAGAACTGCTGAAAACGAGTTGTCTTGGTTGTGTCAAAATCTCCCCTATGATGAGCCTGGAAACCTCATCATGAGTCTCAAGAAAGCCATTTCTTTTGCTAATTATTTCTCTCAACTGTGCATTCAATTTAATGTGTCATTTGAGATTCAGATCCTCCACACATACACAAGAGTTGAATAACTGATTGAACATAAACACTGGGTCATACAGACATGGTCCTCAGGAAAAAATAATTTTTTGACTGTATTGTCAAATCATCACAAAAGAAAATGGTGCAGCACTGCCAACACGAGACATACCTGAAACTCCATATACCTGAAATCTTGGTCAGAATGACCCTTCCATCTCAGACAGCCTATACAATTTTCTTCTTCTTCAGTCCCCATATATTGAGAAAGAGGTACAACATTTTAACTTAAACTGCCTGTCTCAACTAAGTAGTAATTGAAGTAATTGAAGTTTGTGTTAACTTTTAAAAACAAATCTCATTAACCTTCTCCACCTTTATGTTTTTCATTCTTCCAGTGTCTTTCATCTAAAAGGGATCAAGCCCCAAAGAAAAGGCTGAGGTTGTTCTAACAATTTTTTTTCTGACTAAAAAACCCAAAAAAACCAACTAACCAACCAAAGGCCAGATCCTCTAGAAAAACCAGAAATCTAATTCACATGAAAAATTAAGGATAATTTTTAGTCAAAGTATTGCCTTTTTTTTTCCAACAGAGTTAGTGATGAATATTGATCTGAGTCATCTTGTCCACACATTCCTTTTCCCTTGCTTGTCAAGAGCATGATAATGATCAGTTCTCCACAGTTAAAACCTACAGGAATGTCTGCACTGCAGATTTCACTATACTGTAAGAGTCTCTGAATTAGCATATAATAGAAATTAAACCAGAAACCATGTCTGCACAGTAATCTGCACTTTCCCTGCAGACTGCCTTCACACAGTATGGCACTCTGGCCTTCCAAGTCTGCACAAGACACACAACCTTTTAACTTCTCTCACTTTTCAGCAGGTTCAGCTCACTCTTTGCCTTTTTTTCCCTATCTAGTAAAGAGGAAGATAATGGGGTAAACTCCCTAAGGCAACTCTAAATAAATGGATTTTCCATGCAAGATATTTGAATGCAAAATAGCATTTTAGCAGCAGGTGCTGACTGAGGTCTGGGTTAGTTTTGTCTAGGTTAAAGAGGAGCTTCCAGAAACAGAGGAGCTTTCTAGAAATAAAAAGTTGCTTCATCCCTAGATCATGTCTATACAGTCCTATTTTAGGGCAACGTGTCTCCAGATTTCAGAAATAAATTCAGCTTTGCATGGAGCCAAATCTGCAACAAGCATTGCCATGCCCCCAAGTGGCGTGGCAATGTGTGTCTGGATCAAAACTGTTGCTCAGACACATAAATTGAATCATGGTCTGGGTGTGTTCACCATGTAGGAATTGCTCAGATGACTCTTATGGGCAGGTTCCAGTGGCTGCCCTTATCATGCTCATGTTGTTTTTACCCAGATAAGGAGATGCTGTAAGGGTAAACCCACTGGTATTTGGAGAGGTTCACACTAGATAACAGCATGAGTTCCACAGCAGTTTAAGCAAGTTTAACACAATAAATTAAAAATGTAAGGACAACAAGCTGACAGCACCTGCTGATTTTGAGCCAGCAGTTACTTTTTTTTCCCCCCAAGATAAACCCTCCAAGTTGAAGAAACATTTCATTTATGACAGAGCAGTGCAGTGGTAGCAGCAGCCAACTTTCAAAGCAATTATTGCTTTTGAACTGAAGAGGGCTTTAAACATTTCATTCAGATCGATTTATTCAAAAGTGTTTAAGGCTCAGCCAAGTTTACTACTGGTGTGGTCATGGGACACTTTATGGTTTATCATAATGTTTGATCAGTTGCAGAGGGACATGAAACAAGGGGAAGTGCAAAGGAGGCGGAAAAAATCTGTTGGGTGTTTTTTCTGTTGTCGATATTTCCATTTCTGGAGCCATTTTTGTGGTTGACAAGACATAGAGGAGGTTGGGGGCAGTCTGGGATGTAAGGCAGAATTAACTGTCAAACATTTCTTCTATTCACCAGTGGAGGGTTAAACTTTATGAAAGATTTTAAATCTTTCTTTTCCTTCTGAATTTGAGTCTTCTTTTTAATGTTTTTTTCTTTATTTTTGCTTTTTTTTTTTAAACTTTTTGTCCAGCCCTGTCTCCAAAAAAAGCAATAAGCCTGTCAAAGAAGGAATTAATTAAGCAAATCAATCAGTCAGTTTTATTAAGGAATTACAAAGCCCATGTGCAGCATTAATTATTTAGATAATGGGACATCTCTAAGCCTTTCTTCTCAATTATTGATAAGCTGCTATCTATCATTCTGACTGTTTTAGTACTGATTTAGTTGTGAATGAAGCCAGGTTATTGAGCCATAGCATATGCCAGTTATGAGAGGTGCTAGATGACTAGGGGCAGAAGAGAGAGAAAGATGAGAAGTATCATTTATTTCCATCCACAGTGATTGCACATATTAAATATTTCAGGACACGTGTCTTCTTCTGAGCTGCAGATGAAAGGGAAACTGTCCTTCTGTGCTGATATCATCTGGGTGATCACCTTCGTTCAATGAGGCAGTACATGCCCATTCTTTCCCACTGCAATATCCATGCAACTTTTTTTTGTTGACTTTATGTGAGATTCCTCATTAGGTTGTAGGGCCTGGAAAAATGAGAGGCCTTTCCACTGTCACAAGAAAAAGTTATCTTTTTTCATCTGCTGATCAAGGCAACTGTTCTCATTTTTCTCTTTACTAGGAATTTCATGACAACTGCTTTAATAGAGAGCCCTTCTGCAGCCCTAGGCATATTTTTCATGCTCACCTCATTAGATATAATATACAGGGAAGTGTTCTCCTACCTGCTTTCATAAGTGGAGAGCAAAGGCATTGACCTCATAATGTTGAAATTCAAGCAATCAAACAACAACTTTTTCATCACTGGGAAAAAGGAAATACATATAAATAGTTACTGATGGGAAAAAGAATTCATAATAAAGGAAACAATGAATCTCAATAAAATTATCTCATAATTGAGAAAATTCACATCCCACTTGAAAACAACTGCAGAAGGCAGAATTTTTTAGGAAATATGCTGACTATTATACAGTACATAAGGACAACAATCTTCATTTATTACTGCCCTTCAAATTATGTAGCCATTTCAGACCATTTTCCATTCTTTCTAAGCAGTCTGAAAGGCTGCTCAATATAGACTAGCCAGTAGAAAGGGAAGGGTATAAAGGGCGTAGATCTGGCTTACAGGAAGATTGTATCATCTTGGCCTCTAGTACATTTTCAGGCAAATGTTGGTGTCTGGCAGATGGACTATGGGTTTAGTACTTTGAGAATGTTCCAAGAGCCCAGAAAAATATTTACACTGTCCAGCTCCACTGTCACAGAGGAGGGAGGATGTTTTTTCCCACACACCAGCAGCTCCACTCTCTGCCATGGTGTTTTCAGGTGCTTAGGAATGGGTTGGGGTCAGGTGCTGTCCCTGCACACGCTGAGGTGCAGCCTCGGGGCCCCTCTGTGTCTGTCTCCAGAATACCCAGCCCCTAGCCTCAAAACTGACTGCTCCTATCTTCCCCACATTGACAAGAAAAGAGCCATGTTTCAAAGCATAAGCATATCTCCAGTTGTGGTCAGAAGGAAATTTATTGAACCAAATAACTGGCTTGGGTAAATTGACTTTGTGCCATCCTGTGAACACATAGCTTTGGAACTGGTGTGATACTACACAGGATTAGAAATGCTAATGTCCCCCTCACAGAGAAAAGACTGCTCATTAAGCACTGTGTGTTCTCACAGTGCTTCTACCTTTCCACCTGCTAGAGCAGCATCAAAATTGGAAGCACTGTAGCATTTGCAGGAGGTGAAGCTGTGAAGGGTAGAGTCCCACCCCTTCACAGTTTCCATAAACTTGACATAGAGATGAGCATTCATTGTTACCCAGCTATGCAGATTATTTTTCCTCAGCTCTCACCTAAAAGCTATTACTAAGACATATTAAAAAAATTAATAGTTAAGAGTGAGAACTTTTTCTCACTTCGAAAAGTTCCATTTTGACACAGAACTTGACCTTGAATATGAAGATTCCATCCGAACTTGCATCTTATTTTCAGGTAGAAACCTGAAAGTGTAGTATAATAGCCTAAAGAAATGTTGCTGAAGATAGATATAAATTCAATTTTACTAATAAGAAGCAATTAGGGTTTAGAAAAGAACTGGATGAAATCTGTGAATTAAAAGCCAGGGGGTTAGGGAACAAAGCCTCACAGTTCCTGGCCATTTTTATTTGTTACTCTATTCAAGGAATGTGCCACTTTTTGTAACTGTGTGGGCTTTCTGTCTTCCAGTGTATCTATTACTTGTCCACTGACAGCTGCTTTCTGGCTGTAGCCTTAGGCTCAGCACATACTGCTATCACTTTGCCTCAGCAATGCTGTCCTGCTTTGACTTTTGCCAAATTGTGTGTCATATATGCTAAAAAAAAATCTCTGCTGTTAAGGAAGAAGAAGGGGAAAAAACAACCCAGAGAGGAACTGTATATTATGGTAATGCAGAAATAACAATAGCTTCAACATGCATAGGTGGACATATGTCTGTATAACCCCTGTATAACATATCTGACACTGACTGCAGCTCACTCGAGAGCCAAGCCCAGCATAGCTTGGAGAGTAACACAACAAAATATCTTTGGCAGTAACCCAGACTCAACATCATTTCAAAAGGGTGCATATTGTCACAGGACTGTCACCCTTGAGGGTCCATCTCTGAGCGACCAAGTGGTTTTTTGCATGTTTCTATTTTTTAAAAAAGGAAAAAAAAAAAAGTATCTCCTCTCTTTTGGGTTGTGTGTCTGACAGTTGGGGGGTCAGAAACATGTTCTTGGTATGGATAAAAAGACAAACATGCATCCATTACAATCCCTTTTTCTTTTTGTCTCCCTCCTCCCATGAAAATACAGAAATTCTGTGATTTGAGAAGTGTAACACAGGACAAACCTTGTACTCAAAATGAATAGCTGGATCCACAGTCCAGCAGACAGATCTTTCTGCCCGAACTGAAACTGCTTCTGTTGTCACTCTACCCCACCTTCCAAAAGAACATGCTGGGAAATGGGACAAGCCATCTCCATCATGGAGGGACCACCACCAAGAGTCAGTCCTAAAAGCTGATGATGCTGAATTGCTCCTTTCCCCAGCAGTTCTGATGCAGCATGAGCAGCAGTGTAAAGCCTGTGCTCAACCAAAACAGAGTCCACAGCCATGTCACCTATACCACATCCCAGAAAGAATATTTCCTGAAGTGGTCAAATTAAAACGGCTGATGTTTCGAATTCTTGTGAGAAAAGTGCTATTAGCTGTCTAAAACCAAGAGTTCCGAGCTTTGTCTAATCCCAAAGATTTTAATTCCTGTGTCAGAGTGCTATCCAGGACTCTGCTGGGGTTTGACTCAGCAGTCAGTCAGATAAGAATAACCTCATCACTTTTCTGCATTGCTCATGGTTTAACTGTAGTTCTAGGTTAGTGAAATTCCTACCTAGTGCAATGAATCCTGTTCTTCTTTAAATATAGGCTGAATATAGCTTGATTTAGATGCAGAATTTAGTTAACAAGCATAATTCTTCACATTCCTTATTATGATAAAAATTTCTAGTGCTTTAGTCAGTGCAGAAAAAAAATATTTTCTCTGTTGTGATTTATGATGGTCTGATTTTCAGCAAGAAAAAGAAAATGGTGAATGAATTGAATATTTATAGCTGTATCCCCCAGGTGGATCTGGCCTGATTATCTAGTCTCAGGATTGAGACTCTAAGGAAGATCATTGCTTCCCTCAGTTTGCTCACTAATCAAAGGGGTCCAAGCAATAACTTTCGCCGTGCAACACCTCAGTCAGTTTTACCTCCATTCCTGTAGGGGAGCCTTATGATTTCCATGATCATACACTGTGTTCATGTCTGTGAACTTTGTCTCAAACTTTATCAAGTTTATCCAATATTGATAGAAAGCAAAAGCTTGATTTGAACATGTTCAGGAGTGCTCAGATGTTCATTATTATTTCTCTTACTGAAAGACTAGAGCACATTAATTCCAGAACCATGTTATTGTGTCAGATGCTTTCCAGGCATGGAACATAAAAATGGTCCCTGCCCCGGAAATACTGGGCAAGACAAAGGCAAAATCTAAAGAGCCCCTCAGGAATACTGGAAACAACAGGACACTACTGGTTATTGTTGTTGTTGTTAATGTATTGACAGGCTTTCTGCAAAGGTGTTACAGCAAGGAAGAGCTTTAAGAAGGAATTTGAAGAAGACTGCAGAGATGTTATGGCTCTTCTTCACAGGAAATCCCAATGAAACCCCATGGGGATAAGTACAGTGGAAAGAACAAAATGATTGAAAATTTCACAAGCTGATCATGCAGGTTAAACACCACGTGCCAGCTGGAGGTCGGAATTAACCTCTTGAGAGCAGTGAGAAATTATGTACAGAAACAATCCTGAGCTATGACTGTCTTTTGCACTTCTGAAAGCAGAGAAAGAATGATGGCATGAAGGAAAAAAAGAGACAATCCTGGGTTTAATGTCAAAAGAAAAGTTGTCTGCAGCATTTACACCCAGATAAAAGGGATGTTACAGAAATTGAGATACAAGGTGTTGAGAGGAGAGGTGAGAGTTTTCCTTTCTGGACAGATGTGAAAAGCCATACTGTGCACATGATCTGAAAAAAAGAGTCAGTCAGACATTCAGGGTGGGTACTGAGGGCCTGGGTCGATTTCTGCAGCACAGATGTCCCATAAGCCCACTTTGCTGGGCTAGAATGGAAATGAGCAGCATAATGGACACCCAGAATCTGGCCTTGTGAAGCAGGGAGTAGGAGGAGGGCTCAGCATAAATCCTCACTTCACATCTAGCCCAGGGAGACCAAGGGAAAAATAACACAGAGATTTCATTTGTGTTTCAAATTAAAACAGACAAAAAGAGTTTTTATTATTGAATTTATCCTCTTTATAGCTGAAACAATAGATTAAAATCTTCTATACTGCTTGCTAACTTGCCAGTATTCAAGTCTTCAGAACATTGCTGGTTTAATTCTTCATAGAGATTTTTATTTTTCTTTTAAAGTGGTATAAGCATATCGGTAAATCAGAACTATTTTATTATCTTTAGTTTTCCTCTGGATGATGTCTTCTACACCTTTTCTTTAATTTTTTGTTCTGATATCTTTCCCCTGCCCTGAATTTTACTAATTCTCCTTTTATCTATTTATGCACTATCCTCTTCCAACTGTCTTGTCCAGATGATTCACTAACAACTGGACTAATGGCCATCTCACTCCTTAGCAGCTGAGAGGGTGAGAGAATGAAGGGGTCAGGCCATCAGCTGCTGCAAATTGGTGCTGCACCATTGATTTAATTGAAATGGTGCCAGTTTGCTGCAGCCGAGAATCCGAGCCTGGGGCTCTGCTCAGCCCAGGCTCAAGGAAAGCACATCTCCAATCTGTTCACCCACCTGAAGTTTGTTACCTGAACTATGCTAAAGCTCAAGCTGGCTATGCATTGGCTCTCCAGATGAACACTATCCAATTAAGGGAAAATGGAAAGCAGCAGCAGCAGCAGCAGCATCCAACCATTTACTTTCTTTCTCATGAGCCCCTCAAAGACATCGGCACCTTCACTCTTTAGATACGCAGATTTGGTTTTGGGGGAAAAACCTCAAGTAAACAGTAAGATCTAGCACACTGCCACAGCTCTACTGACTTAGTTTAACAGTGTCTCTTTTGCACTTCAGTTTGCTGATGGCAACACTGGTTTTGGTTCATGGCCCGTACATTTCACATTAGTGCTTTTCCAGACTGAGGCATAAATTTTAGCTGCAAATGTATAGCAGCTCCCATAACCGTGCAAGGAGTTTTACACCAAAGTATTTAGAACAACAGACTTGAATTTCCTCTTTCCCCATAAACTGCTGGAAGGAGCAGAGATAATTTCTGATCTGAACTGTTTGGTCTAGCCCTTCCCTTTCAATTTCTATTCAAGTGTGACCATTTTGCAAAATATGTGTGTAAAACACAGTGTATTGCTACTGTTTACTGTACGGAATTATACTACCAGTTTATCTTGCTCTGTGCTGCACATTCTCTTTATTCCCATGGACTGAATGAGTTAAAAAAAAAAAAAGCCAAACACAATCTAAAGTCACATTCTATATACAAAATTCAAGGCAGACTCACCTTTCTGAGTTGTCAAGATTGGCCCATAGATAGCCAAATGACAAACACCCTGGATGTTGACGTCTCCCTGGATAAAGTAGAGACAATATTACAAATTAAGTTAAGAAGAAAAGAGAAAACAACAAAAAAAAATCCCCCAAAATACCCACAAAACCCAAAAACATGAAGGCCTGCTTCCTTGTTTTTGTTTTTTTTTTTTTTGGCAAAAAACCTGCTACAGAAACAAATGTAGATGAGGGGGGCACTGAGCCATATAGAAGTGAGTAATTATCTACTGTTACAGGCCTTATTATCTCTCCAAATGTTTGCTAAAAATTCTATTGGGCAACCATCTGGACCCTGAGCTTTAACAGTGGATACAGAGTGGATTGTTGCTTTAACTTTTAGATGGGAAAATTTCTTTCTTTAATTCTTTACTGTCATCCTGTGCTAAATAATTTAGTTGAATGTCTCCTAGATAGTTTTCTGAGTCCTCAGAGTCAGTGCATTCTAGATGATATCATCACATAAAATATTCTTTGGAAGTTTATATATATCGGATTTTTTTTACCACTAGAGGATCTGAGGACACTTTGCCATCTGTTGTAAGGGTTTGCTAATGCACCTATTTTCTCTTCTATCCCTAACATTCTCTTTTTAAATTACTAGGCTTAATAATTTGCTTAATTGGTAGCCTCCCCCCACATCTGAAATTATATACAATGCATATTGCTTCAACATCCTCTCTGCATATGAAACCTAGCAGTTCCCCTCTAAGAATTTCCATTGTTACTGTATTGCTGTAGTTTTCAACAGCAAATATAATTTCCTTCATTCAGGCTGTGATAAATAATTCAATAACATATCATCAATAACTATAGACCAATTGCTTAGCTTGAAACATGTCTCTACTTTGCTGTGAAGGTCATCACTATCAATTATGCACCTATCTCCCATGGAATGTTTCAATTTAGTATTATAATGATAACAATAAATGTTATGTTGTTTTTATGAAGGATATTTCATTGACATAGGTTTTCAGCTGGTTGTTTGGGGTTTTGTTTTTGTTTTTTTTTCCTTAAACCAATTTCCAGATAGGCACTGCAAGACATCAGCTTTAACTGTCTTGACCAAAGTCACAATACTGCATGAACAGCAGAACCAGAAATATAATCAGTCACCTGATGTTCTGCAGTTGCCTTTGGATATTTTCAGAGAAACTATGTGATGACCAAGCTGTGAGCCTTCTCCCGTGACACTGAATCCATATTGCCTCCTCCCTACCAAATGATGGCTTTCAACTCTCCCCAGTTCCAAGTTGCACAGGGAACCTGTAATGGGATTGCATCACATTTGAATTTACCTTTTGAAATGCAGCCCTCGGGCAGTCTCTGCATTCCTCTAGCTGAGCGGAGATATGGGTGAAACAAGTTCTTGATTTAGCTGCCAATAAGTGTCTAAAGCACTTCATGACTGACAGTCTGCAGAGGAGCAGCAGGATCCCATAGGAGCTAACAAGGAGATGCTGTTAAATCAGCCTCCCAGCCTAGGGTAGGATTGTTCCAGAAGCAAAGGGAAGAGAAGAACGTGACAAAGTCCTTGCTGTGTCCCTGACTTCCAGCACACTCTTATCCCAGGTGGGGAAAGGTCAGTGTGCCCTGCACAAGGTGCAGGATCCTCCTCCACCTCCATCCCAACACCTCAGGCACCCTCTGGCACCTCCTGTCTCTCTTCCCCAACTGAGGGGAAGGAAAGACAAGGTACACACAGGTGATTTGCCTTTCCTTTAGTCAGAGGTCTACTATAAACGAGAATGCTAAAATTCTATATATGATACCATTTTCCTACTCCTCTCTTGCTGCATTTTTCTACCTATTTTCTTTTTAAATTCACCTTCTCTTGTTCTGTCTGGTCAGGCTGACTCCTCTGGTGGTATTAATTATTTCTTGAAATTGGTTGCTATTATACTATGTTTTCCTTTGTGGCTTTAGTACTTCATAAGCTTGGATTAGTTTAGCTTATCTGAGATCTTTTGCTTAAAATATGTAAATAAAAATAACATTTCAGTAAAAGGTTAATATATCCAAACAGGATTTTGCTTTTTCTAATCATAGTTAGGATCAGATCTGTGGAGTTATGGAACATCTCTCACTAACTTTATTAGAAGTAGGTGGGTGTTTGGGAGTTCAGAAACAGACTGCTTATAAAATCTTGACCTGAAAACTCCAAAAGAGAAAATGCAATTCTTAGAAGAGGGAAGAAAAGAAGTGTTCCAAGGAGTAAAATACAACCATCATTGTAAAATACTTGCAAGACTGGGGGGTGTGGGATAAATTCATTTGGATGATAGGTAAGCCTGAATGGGAGAAGAAATGCATAACATAGCTTTTAATTCTTCTAAGTCTTAGTTGAAACTCTTCCATCAGGAAAACCAGTGATTTCTGTACCCCAAAGCAGTCTTGGAAGCCACAAGCAGGGACTCAAAGAAGTATTTTGAAAGAGGGCTTATTGCTTAACAGTGGCAATGACACTAATGGGAATGAGTGGGGATGGTCTGTGCTGCAACTCACTGATGGACTCTCAGAGTATGCAAACACATTATTATAAACAGTAGCTGCAGAGAGAAAATGGGAAAAAGTGGCATTGTGCCAGCTGAAAGGACTCTGCAATACAGAGGGTAGAAATTGCAGCTGCAGATCAAAATTATAATGCATTTAACCCCATGCTATATAACACCACCCATCACCCAGGACATTCAGCCTGGGAAGCACAAATACTACTTTAATCCTGAACTCTCTTTTGACCAGAACGAACTCTCACAGACTTTTCCTTCCCTCCAGACGATTCCCCCCACCAGTCCTCTCCTCCTGGCCCCATGGAATCACCTGGCAGAAAGTCACACAGATTGATGCAAAGACAGTTGAAAGTAGAGGGGATTTTCCTCAGTTCTCTTTCAGTGCATGTGGGTTTACATTTCTGAGCATACATGAACAGTCCATACACCAGGAATTACAGACCAACACCAGTGAGCAGCCCAGGGATATACAACCAGACATAGGGCAAAATCTGTGTGTGTGCAGAGGGAGGTGAACTCCAGGCACCCCTAGTGTCAAACAGTTTGCCTTAAAATAAATGCTATCATTTAAGCCTAACCTCTCTCCAATCCCATCATTATGTGATTGGGATTTTGCGATGGCATACTTGTCTATTTCAGTACCATCTTGCTATTGGGAGAAAGAAAAATTATTATCACAAGGAGAGCTTTGGAGCCATGATTTATTGCAAACCCATCCAATGATTTGTCTATTTTTTTCCCTCTTTTTCCCTCTCTTCTCTCCTGGTATTCAATGTCCCTACAGAAATGCAGATACGGCCTGCCCAAGGCATGAGCATAAAGGACATATAGGCTGAATGAGGGAAGCTCAGCACATTTTTAAATTAAAAAGAACATCTGCAGTTTTGCTAGCTGGGATAAAAATTACAAGAGCTGTGTATTCTCATGCTTCAGGGCATAAACTGATCAGTACCTAGGGTCAGGTACACCCCAATCTGTCACAATTAGGCACATACACAGAGTTTTAAGCTTTCTCTGGAAACGGCTGTTTTTGGCTGCTGTTGCTGAAAAACACGGTGGATTCAGGGGTCCACTGGCTGGATAAGGAACAGGAAGTTCTGATTTTCTGTTACAATACAGTTTATACAGAAAAATTTACGTGGCTTGAAAATCCACATGTAAAGAACTTTTACTGTCTTCTTCCTTTTATTTTTATGTTAGGAGTCCCCTCTCATCTTTTCTCTGATCTAGCAGGATATTTTAATCAGGGAGACCTCTCCCTAAAAGCATTTCTCTCACCTCTTTGAAGCAGTTTACCAGGCATCTTTCTGTTCCATTTAGCCAGCTCCTGATTTTTGTTGTTTGCTTTTAGTCCTAAAAGCTGTACCAGAGATACAATTTTCCTTTGTCCCTTTAGATGTTGTGAGCTGCAGAGAGAAGGAGAGAAGAGGTGATGTAAGAGTTCACTTTTCCTGCCATTTCTAGACATGAGAGGACAGCCTCTCCAGGTAGCTGTTCTCATAAGTGATGCTGTCTGGACAGGCTAAATGATGGCATGTTGAAATTTCATATGAAGCAGAATGATTTCCATATCTGCAGATCCTCTTCAGTGGCATTAGTTATGCTAATAAAGTGGTGCGACTTTTCTGGCAGTGCTTGAGGCGGCTGCCAGGCTGTGACTGAAGACTCTATCTGGGGAAATAACTCAGCAAGTAAAATTCAGATGGCCGACAACCTGCTCGGGTTCCTGCTCCTCATCCAGAGCTGTGCATGAGCTCTATTGTTGAACGCATAATAAACTGTGCCTAACTCAGACACAACCCCGCTGACATCTCAGACATTACTTTGCAAAGCTCTTCAGGACACCCCCAGTGTTTGCTTAATTTATGTGCTGATAGGCATTTCCATGACATTCATTGCCAGCGTGCAGAAAAGGCTGGCAAAGTTATTAGGGGAAGCAAGAGGAAAAACAAAAGAGAGGGTCGGTTCGCACATTGCGCCAGATGAGCCCACCAGCTGCTGGAGGAAGAGGCATGTGCCACTCCAGCAGCAAAAGGAGGCAGGGTGAATGCAAGATGAAGCTGGTTGTGAGACTGCACCCTTTCTTTGCGCAGCACTGGGGTCCAGAGCCAAGCTGGGTGGCAGGAGAGGAATGAGATGCAGAATTCAAATTCTAACCCCCTGTCCCCAAGGAAAGCCCCTGGAAATTTGCAGTGCTCTGAGAACCAGAGGGTGGAGTCCTGTCCATACAAGAAATTTCTCTCTACAGGAATGAGTTACATCCCAAATCTCTATACATTGTGCTTTTTTGGGGTTTAAATTTTCCTGGTCATTTTTATGGTTTTCCACTTGTTTTGATCCAGAATTTAAAATCAAATAGGGAAATCTAAGGAAGGAACCATCCTCTGTCTTGGAACCAGCTCTGATCTTGGTTCTTCTGAAGATTTTATTCATACTATGTGGTGGAAGATTTCTTTGTGACTGATCTTTCATAAGAAGCCACTACAGAAAGATCAGTAGTAGAGTTTGCATTTATTTAGGGAGTGCTATTCTTTCATTCATGTCGTGATGACAATTGTTCTTCTGTTCAAGTTTGCAGAAAACTAATTTAACAAATGATGCTTTCACGTGTGTGTGCAGGATGAGTTTCTTTCCCCTTGGGTGATTTGAAGCTACACAAATGAGAGAGTATTATCACTTCCTGCTGAGTGCCCTCTTCTCTAGGACAAAACATCCTGGGTTTTTTCCTTCTGGCTTTCTGGGCTTTGTGGCTTTTGTACCTTGCTCAGGTAAAGAAGGAAACAATTTTTATCAAATCACTTTCTTCTCTTCCAGCATGTACCTTTCAGGAAGAAAGTTACCATTTAATTTTTCTAGGCCTTCAAATGCAGTTGTGGGGATTGAAAGTCCCCACAGACCTCTTAATGGACCAGCCTAACAGACTCACCTTTAATGTCCAGATGTTCATGTCACCGAGATGTCAGATAAATACATAATCTGTCCATTCACAAGAGTTTTAATATCTACTAGAGAAGAAGAAGTACTTCTGCCCCAAAAATATTCAGGCACCTCATGAATTATAAGCATTTCTGGAGCAATGTTCATGCAGAAACCTTTCTCCAACAGCAAAAAATGAATCATAGCAATAAAACCCCCTAAAAGCAAAACCTGTTCCTCCCCTGCCCCCATCAAAATAACACCAACCGTACAAGATTGTCCAGGCCTTTTCTTTTCCCAGCTGGTGGAATCTACTTGTATCCCCATAGCCCTGTAATAACACATTTCTAGCGCTAGTAGCAGGCTGTCAGTTTTGTGTTGAGTTTGCAAGGCCTCAGATACATCTTTATTCTGTTTGAACTTTTCTTGACCCCCCTGCAGCTTTGTTTTGCTTGGTTTAGCTGAAACTGCAATTTTTCTAATGACCAGATGGCTATGGCTAATTTGTTTTATTTCTGTTTATCTTTTTATGCTACCACCATGGTTTTATAACTCTAATTCAATGTGGTATAGAGAAATGCAGCCCTGCTAAGACAAGAGAGGCCTTAAGAAGTGGGGACATGGGATGTGGAGTGGGGTGATAAGAGATGGGACTGGCACTGGAGACTGCATGGCTATAAATAACTCACTCAGGGTCACTTAAAAAAATAAGAACCCAGAGCTGGATGAAACCAGGTTTAGGGGTAAAAGAGGAAATCATGTCTGAGACATAAGGAAGGTACAGTATCTGGTACATTTGGATGCATTGTAGAGATGGAGTCCAACTAAAAAAAAAAGGACAAGGTGTACAGTTGTGCTAAGAAGCATGTCAAAATGACCACAAATGGATCTTAAAGTCAAAAAGAAGAAACCACAATCACCACCATCATGTTCCTCCTGGCAAAAGTTCCAGATGCTGACAACTCTGCATAAACCCTGCCACACACACCACCAGGATGAAACCACTCACCTTCAGTCCCAGCAGAGAGGGAGATGTGTGAGCACAACACCAGCGAAAGTGACAGAAACTCAGGTGTGTGTACAACAGTCTCAAGCACAGAATTATTAGTGCTGAAACTTCTCCTGCATAGAAACGTTCTCTCTTTTTCCGCACTAATTAGATGAGGGCTGATAATGATTAAGCAACTAAGATTTTATTATGCTAACGATAAACTCTAGGCTTTATCTTTAAGACATGTTTACTATTTGCCCATAAAAATGATTCTGAGAGTAGCACACTTTCACAATCAACATTTGCCATAATCTGTCAATGTCTGGAAGATGCACTTCATAACCAGTTTATGTTGATGAGAGAAAATAAAAAGGATGGTCCTAATCCCCTTTGTCTAGTACTGTGGCTGGCTATTTACACCTTTTCAGTAGAACTGTGGTCTCTGATAGAGATGGAAATGCCTCTAGTCTAAATCTAATTGCACTCACACAAAGAGTGGTACCGTTCACTGATATTTTCACTAACAGTGTTAATAAGAAGATAGCTGTGGCAGTACTGTATTTCAGGGCTACGGGGTTACAGCTGCCTCAGTTTCCTGGGCTAAAATTGCGAGCATTAGCCCCAAAATGCTGTTGAAACCTTTTGGATGCAGGCGCAGCTAACATGCACACATTTGGAATTGCGTGGCTGCAAAATTAGCTGCAAACATTATAAATTTTGGTGACTAAAGAAGGATAAAGACAGGAGGCAGGATCTGGGGTGGGAATGAGCCTTATAAATCAGTTTTGCCACCCAAAAAGGTGTGCGGCTGCACCACAGACTTGCTGCTTGCTGCTCATTATGTGTAATTCCCTTCTTCCAGGGAGTTCAGTTCTCCACTGGGAGAGAAGTGAGATGCAATTTTTCAGCCATCCAATCAGGGAACATATGATTTCAGGGGCACAGCACAGTTTACGGAAGAACAGAGAATGAGCAGCTGAAGTGAATAATTCACAAGCTATCCATAGGCCGCGATTTGTTTGTATAAACTATTTGGTAAATACTTACGCATAACTATCATATTCATAGTATTCAGGAATGGCTTGGGAACAAAGGCCAAGCCTCCTGAATAATTTATTCCCCGGGAATTATTCAGATAGCTCCCATGTATTCTCTGGAGCCTCTCTCCGTGGCACATTACCAAAAGGCACCGTGCATTAAGTGGGAGTTGGCTGTGCCCCAAGCAGGACGGAGTGAGAGGGCTTGGAGCACAACCTGCAATGTCTGGAGAAAACCTTGTCTCCCTCCAAGCTGAGCTGCAGACACCAAGGCACAGATGTGCTGCGTGCCAGTCTCCAGTGTTTAAAAGTAAAACCACAACCTGGTGAAATCAGTGCTGCAGCAATATGTGATGGTGACAGAAGTTTAAAATACAAAAAAACCCAAGATAACAAGGAAAAAAAAAAACGAATAACAATCCCCCCAAACAAACAAAATTGTAACAAAACCAGAATAAGCAACAAGAACCAACCAAAAAATGTACAGAAATTTAAAGAAAAAACATCTTGAAAAGAAAAAAATTCTCCGGCTCTATATTATGAAGATCAGCTAATTATTTTGTTTTATTCTTTTCCCCTCATATTATTTTAAAGAGAGCTGGTTCATTTATTTCTTCTGTTCATATTAATATTTGAGACATATCTTCCCCACTTTCTGTGAGGATTCCTATAAATGGTGAGAGAACAATAGCAATCAAATTTTGAGATCTCAGGCACTGAAAACAAGATTACTTTGTTGGATTTTGCTTGAACATTGTGAAATGTTGCTCTCATTTTCATAGTTGGGAGGTTCTTACTGCTGTAATTTATTTACCAGACCACAGTCAAGCATGTGCATAGAAACACAAAGAGAAATTTTCCTTTTCTTCAAGTTCAATATTATGGCAATAAATTTCTTTTTGTTTCCACTGACCAAAGACAGTTTGGGTAAGTGCCTTCTTGATTGCATCTGCTAGCAGAAGAGATATTCCCTCTTCATTAGAACAGGGGCAGTTTTATCATTAATTTAAATGTATTGATTTTATTTTTTTGTATAACAGATGCTTAATTTCAGTCAGGCTTTTCAGATTTTGAATGCCCACAAGGAAATTATTATAAACTTTCCCTTTTCCTGATGGTTTCTTTAGGGAGTATTTCCTTTCTGCCTATTACAATAAAGGGTTATTTTTCTTTCTCACTGAATTTTTTCTGAGTAAAAAGCCATCCTTGGCTACAAGGGAAAAAAAAATCACAACTGAGAAACATTTCCTCACAATCAGTCTATTGAAATGCACCTTGCACCTTCACAAAAGGGGAGCTTCTGAACCATGATGAATAGGCCTTGATTTTACAGGTCTAAGTGATATTTGAGCCACAGTCATTCCTAACTTGCTTGTTTTTCATTGGGGTTGTACTATCCAGGTTCCCCTAAAACAGCCAAACTACAGCCAGAAAAGGTTTCAACAAGTAGAGTCACTAGAATATTTAAATTTCACAGACAAGATGAGGAAATAAACAGGGAATTTGGGAAAGTGTTCAAAGGCAGACTGAATGGGGCATGGTCTGGTGGAAGATGACCCTGCCCATTTGAATGAGTTTTAAGGTCTGTTCTAGAGGCAAACCTGTTCTATAAATCTATGATTTTGAGTCAAACTATACATTTAATGTGTAATTTCGTTTGGTTTAGTGAACCAAAGCATTCATTATTTGTCTTCATTCTGTATGCATTTGGGAATTGGTTGGGATTTGGGGTTCTGGGACTTTCTTTTTGTATGGTTGTGTAGGTTTTTTTGCATGTTCCCCTACTTGTTTACTTTGCAATGTGATAATATTTCAGTATAAATCATTATTTTGCAACAGCATTTCAGCACTTTAAGGTAAAAAAATGTGCATTGTTGTGGCTCAGAGAAACTCTTCTGTCTCTTTCAGGAGAGCCTGAAGCAACTATCTGTTGTTTGCCAAAATCACAAATTAAATTGTTTGCCTGAAATTGTCCTCCTGATTGTTTTAAGACTGAATTTCTTTGAAAATCCATCTAGTTTAAGGTGTTGACCCTGACTATGTTCAAAGAAAATAAGGAAAACGTGGAGTTTAAAAAAAAAAATTAAAAGGGAGACACTGATGGTTAGGATGGGAAGTGAAGCACATTGAAGACAGTCCTTGATCAACGAAATGATAAATAGAGGGTAGGTCAGGGAGACGTGCCCTGGAACCACTAATTTGCAAGAGCCTCCTATATCATTAAGCATCCACTTTTCTGAGCAGGCAAAAATTAAAATTGTGACTAGTTTTAGGGACATAACTCTACATCAGTAAAACTCCATCTTGCTGACCACAGCCATATGCAGCTATTGCTGAACTAAACACTTTGAAAACAGTGAAAGGCTGATTTACCTGTCAGAAAGTGTTAAAACTCTTGGCAGAGTCAAAATTAGAAGTTAAAATGCCCTATTTTACTCTACCTTCTGCAGAAGTGCTGTACCTTTAATTTTCATAATCTCTGCAGCTTTAAATTCAACATTTATTTTTAACACATATATTTTAATGAAACATGAAATATAAAACGAAACTCCAGTCTGCCTCCTATGAGCATGGAGAGAAATCCTAATTACCTGTTTCAAAAGTGTGAAGCTCTTTCTAATTTTCCAGCAGCCAGGTTCCTTAGACAGCACTCAGTATTATAACTATTTATGCCAATTGTGCTATTTCATGCATAAAATTACCGCATTATTGTTGGAATAGATGCTGGAGAGATATCTAAGCAGGGTGTAATCACTTCACTTTCTATCAAATTGTGCTTCTGAAAGGTATCATAAATTTTATTAGAAGGCAAGAGGCTAATGGAAGCCAATCAGCGTTAATGCTGATAAAATTGCTTGTATTTTACATTATAAAACGGGGAGATATTTTTATCGTAAGGTTCCCTTTTGTTTTATTAAGAGCGTATCATGGAAGCCAGGGTACAATAGTACAACAGAGGGTTGTCAGTAACCCTCTCCTGCTCCTCTTCCTGCCTTAGATTACAAAAAAGTTTGTGTCTCAAGATGCTTTCAGATCTTTGATGGTGTAAAGGGAGTGCAAAATAGTTTTCACGAACACTCAGGTCTGCTGACTTGCACAACTCTTTGCAATGATGAGGTGCATCTCTGATGAAAATATTTATGTCCCAAATGTTATTTTGGTGTTTTTATTGTTCAAGCTAATTGTTTTCCATTAGGCTGCCGATAGAATCTGGAGAGGGATAGTTTTTATGACTCCCCAGCTTATTTTTAAAGCTCCAGAGTAGCAGAATTAGAGTGGATTTTGATATGGGAAGGATGAGAATCCAGAAATGGGGATGGAAAAAAGGAGCTTTACCCATCAAGAAGTAATTGAATGCGATTTAAAGAAATTGGTATACTTTGATGGTAAATTAAAAGTTCTTTTTTTTTTCCTACCTGTTAATAAAATTTTGTACTTAACAGAGCCACATTCGTGCAGTAATTTGCAAAACAGCTGGTCCAAATTAGTTTCTTTTTTTTTTCTTTTTTTCCAACTGCATCAGGTAAGTGTGGTTGTTTCTGACCTACAGTTAGGGAAACAGAGACACCAAAAGTGAGAAGCCAATATCCCAAAGAGGGAGTTTGTGGTAGAGCTCAGAGTGGAAATGAGCTGGTGATTCAGAGGTAGCAGCATTTGGTGAATGCGTTGGGTATTTACAAACTATGAGTGGTTTTTTCATACCCTGGCACTGCAGGAACAGCACCTTTGCAGGCTCTGAAAATCCCAGTTCAAACACCTGCTTTGCCTGACACGAATGCTTATCTTCATCTGTAACATATCCACTGTCCCTGCACATAATGCAAATATTTACACCTCCACTTTCCAGGCCATTATTTGTAGCATTATTAATGTTATTAGCACTATTTGCACTGCAGCCATGAAGGCCCCTCCAAGACAGGGTGTTTTGTGTCAAACACTCGACAAACACGTGTCAAAGGACAGTCATGGCACTGTTGGATTAACAATCTAAATACCTAAGGCAAACAGAGGCTGGGAGAAACTACCCTGGGTACCCTGAGCAGGCAGGTTTTCCTGTGTTTAAGAAGGCAGGTGACAGGTACCTGATCTAGGATCAGTTCACAACTTTACCACCGATTTTCTGTGTAATACATTACTTAATCACGCCACAATTCCTCAGTTTTCCACAGGAGTAATGCCACCGATTTATTCCAAGTCTCCTTCAGGTCTAAAATTGCTGGTGCCTAGACCTAACTCCAGCTAATGAAAAAGAGTCATTGACAGGATTTGGCCCATTACTGAATTCATATTCCTGCCTCAGGTAGTCATGCATATTCCTGTCAAAGCCCACATAGTGTAACACTTGGTGTTAATGGAGTCACAGTAAGGATGGATTTGTTCTCATTCAACTACATGTTTTAATTCAAAGACCACATTACTGTTCTAGTGATAGATTAGATAAGAGCAAAACACATTTATTTCTTTTAATTCCAATTATGTTTTAAAATTCTGTTTCTGGTTGGCTGTTATTTATTTGCAAGGCTTTTTTATTATTATTCTTTCATTGTTACACTGCCTTGGTGTAACTTTTTTTTCCTAATTTAATCCTCTATTTTTAAATACAATTTTCTTCTTCACCCACCAATAGCTGCATGACTGATTTTACTGAATGAAATTTATAACAATGACAGAACAAAAGGGAATTTAGTCTGAATCCAAACTAAAGTCATGTTAACAATATATTCAATTTTATAGCCTCAATTTCAATGGGGCGCCCAAGTCTTTCTGAAGTCAACAGTCTATTCTCATATCCCAAAACCTAAGTATACTTTTGTATAACTGGAATTAGTATAACGGTGGTTAGCTTATCTGACTTTGCCCCCTGAAATCATTGACTTTAAAATACCTGTCTCAGGCAGACCACAGTGAAGAATAGAGAATTATTATCACATTTCCAGGAGAAAAAAAATGTAAAAATGTGAAATGAAGTTCAGGCTGGAAGTATTTATCATAGCTAGGTAGGAAGTACTGCTAGAATATAGAGATAATTTCAAACACACTTATCACATTCTTGGGCAGTGCATCTCTTGTGTCAAGTTACTACATTTGCGGAATGGATTTTGGCTTTTAATGAGAGCCATCAAACCATCACAAGACCACAGGCTGACAAAAGTCTGCTTTTCTGCTGTGTGACTAGGACACTTGCTTATGCTATCACTGCAGTTATAATCCACCATCTCAACTTCTGCTGCTTTCCACGTGTGATCAATGTTTCTTCACATTCTCGACCCTGCTGAACTGCCTAACACATCACCACTTCCCTTCCTCTCTGTGCCTTTCCATCCTGAAAGGCCCCTTGCAGAAAGCCCCTTGAAAGCCCCCATCCTGAAAGGCCCCTTGCAGAAATTGCTGACAATTTAAGTGAAACTGGTTCCACTGTGCCCCAGGGGGCATAGTAACTGCAGTGGGATGTTAAGAAGATATTCAGAAGATATTCAGAAGATATTCAGAAGATATTCTCCCAGGTGAGGTGAGCCTTAAGATGGAGCCATTTCTCCTCCTGAGGATGTCCCCCTAGTACATACAGCTGAAATGCCAAGCTGGAGATGGGACGGAAGGTTTGCACAGCCCTGAGTCTGCCTCTCCTTGTGGAGAGTTCTGCAGTCCCTCGTTAAAAAGCACCAAAGGCAAACTGAGACACCAAGTGTCTTTCATGTGCTAGATCATGCTCTGTTGGTCCAGCAGGAAGAGGCTGCTTTTTGAAAGGACAAGAGATATATCTCTGCACTTGCATTTTCTACCAGCTGATGTTGCCTCTGATGCCTCTTATAATAGAATTACCTGAGTTGAAGGGGACCTATAAGGATTACCAAATCCAACTCCTGGCCCTGTACAGGACACCCCAAGACTCACAACATGTGCTGAAGAGTGTTGGCCAAACTCATCCTGAACTCTATCAGACCTGGGACTGTGATCACTGCCCTGGGAAGCCTGTTCAGTGCCTGGCCACCCTCCTCCTTTGTTTTTTCATTTGATGAGGGTTTGGTGTTCTTTTTTCCTTGTGCATGTTAATAACCAGATCCTTTTTTCAAGCATTTCTTTCATTACAGTAAAATCCAATGAAACCCAGACTAAGATGGAAAAGCCATAAACATCTTCAGCACTTCTGCCTGTATATAGACTGTAACTGAAGAGAGCTGCAGCTGAGAAGAGTTTGCAGTGATGTTCATTCACTGTTGGTGATTAAAATACATCTTTTGAATCACCAAGGCTCTGAATCTGCTTCTGTGATTTGGGAACCCCCTGGCACAGAAGTAGCCCTAGATTCATAGTCAGAGCACGCATTACCCCGTACACAGATCTAATTTTGGGCTTCATTGATAGCCTAGGAACGTTAATGTTCCACCTTTCCTTGGAAGTGACAAGACTTTTGTGTTTCAGGGACAAAAGTAAAAGTAAATCTGATCAGGTTTTGTGTTGTTTTAGGGCTCCAGGATTATCCAAATTTCATTTCAATCTCCATATGAATAACACCACCATTATGATAATGGCTTTCAAATACTTATGCATCAAATAATTATGCTGACAAAGCACTGTACTCCAAACTTTCCTCAGACTGATGATAGAAAACATGAATTATCAGATAAAAGTATTCTGTATTTCCATCCAGATTTTGTTAACACTGCTGTTCTGCAATCTCCCTGAGATGAATCTCAGCAGAAGTACTCAGTTGATTTACAGCCTTGCAATTCATTTGTTGTCATTTATTTTCCTTTGTATAAAACAAGATGTAACTGCACAAATGCTGAAATCCAGAAGTGCTGGATTAAGAGGATTCTGGCTTGTCAATGTCCTTTTACAAAGGAGAAACAAAGGGAGCTTATTCAAGGCAATACTAAAATATTCTGGCTAAGCATATGAAACAGTTTGTAATAATAATTCCTTTTTTCTAACAGGGAAAGAGGGTTGGCCACATTCTGTACTCGAGTGGTCCATTTCTACCTATGCCTTTTCACTTCAGATCTTGCAGAGCACAAAGTATTGGCAAACTGAAAAAATATATCCAAAAATATAAAGACAGATGATAAGACTCTTAATACATGCTGGACTACACAAAGAATTAATTTTTTTTAATTTTCCTTCTTTCTGTTGTACGTATGTATCAGTCCTCTGTGATGCGTGAGCAATAAATTCACATCACAGCACCAAATTAGCATTATGACTACCTGTCAGCCACATGAAATACAGAACTCGCCTAAATTTGGGGAAGTTGGTCAGGTTTAATGAATGTCATCACTCAAGCAATAAATATTGCCTCTGATTTCTCTGCGAACTTACAATCGTCTGGTAAAGAGGGTAGATAACAAAAATGCTCAAGTTGCTTTAGTGACAACATGATATATCCAATATGCAAAATCAGAATTCTTCTGTATAATGCCACAGAGACTGACTGAGTAGAAAAGATTGATTTTATTTTCTCTTCAAAAAAGTTCAGCTAGATCTGTATATCAAACCTAGGGTTACAGGCTTTGCACAAGAGATGACAGCTTTGTGTTGGAGACATCAGGATTCTGGATAAAAAGATTCCAGTTCAGCACTCATCCAGACTTCCTTAGGCAGACTGCTTGTTTTCAAACTCCCATTTATTATGTAGGGATAATATTTTCTTTTTCCATTCATCTGGCTTGTTTATACTGGAAGCTCTTTGCAGTATTATTTATCTCCAATGATGTATAAGTTCAGCCTGTGCAGAACAGACCTATATATTTTAATAAATCAATACAAAGATCTAGGCGAGAAACAGCTTTTTGCCCTAAAGACATTTTCAACATTTTTAACAGGAAAATACAGGCTGTCTTGAAGCTTTTTTTTTTTTTTTTTTTTTTTTTTTTTTTTTTGGTGGGGAAAAGTATAAACCACAGCATGTGAGAAGCTTACATATATTGAATTCCCACTAACCCTGAAGTCAGCTTGTGCATGGGAAATGAAAATTCAGGATATTCAGGATCTGGTCTTGAACCAGGTAAAATGGGTACTTGAACCAGAACTGTCAGTGTTGGAGTTGTATGTGCATTTTTATAACTGTATTACACATGGTTGGTTCTGTGTTGCCATTGAGAATAGAACTCTTGATCCAACTGGAAAAGGAAAAGAGAAAGAATTGGAGAAAAACCCACTGTGAGTCTCGAAAGCTTTATTTGTGAAACTTTCTATTCCTTCTTACAAAAAGTTTTGGCTTCAAGTTTTGCACAGCTATGCAAGTTTGGAGAAAAAAAATTATTAAGCCTGTCAGTGTTCTGTTTTTTCTGCCTCCTCTGTTGCCTTTAAATGCTTAATTTTCAAAACATTCTTAGTACTTTTCCAAGTTTCTTGTAAAAAATTTGTTGCAGATGTTCTCCTTCATAATATTTATATATACTAAAACTAAAACGCAAAACTCAGCCTGCTTTCTATTATTTATGGTGGAAAGTAATGTGGCAATAACTGTCTACGACTGAAAAAAGTATATTTTTCTCTCTCTCACTTGTTTTGTAAAGCTGCCTGATAGTATTTATTTTAAAATCATCACTGCAGAGCAACATCCTAAAAATACCACATCTCGAAACTAGACTTGTAAACCAATGACAGCAAGTGAATGTAAGTAGGGAATAACATCTCTCTGCTTTAAAAATAAGAGAATTTAATAAATATCACATTTAGCATACACATAGCTCCATTTGCTGACTGTATATGCATATATACAAAGAATTTTCCTAGTAATAGACAGATTTCACCAGATCATTTTCCCATATAAATGACAGAGTTTTCCCTTTTAGACTTAAAATACACATAAATAAGCACTATGTTTGCTCACACAAAGAGAATATTCATTAAAAAAGATGAAAGAAAGGAATTGTCAGCAAAACTAATCATATCATACATACTTAGCTGTCTCATCTAAACCTAAATTTCACTTGAACATTAATATTGTTTTCAGATACACTGTACTATAATTTACCTTTTCTGGCCCAACATTGCAATGAATTTCTGTATTAATTATACTGTCTGGACTATTTGTCAAGGTAAAAACCAACTCAAGTAAAATGTTTCTGTCTCTGAAAAAAGGAGAAAAAAATCAGAAAAAAATAATGCTTTCCTCTTTATTCTTTTTTTTGTTTTTTTCACATTTTTTTAGATCAGTTCCCTGAAATGCACAGGACTGAACTCTTGGAGAAGGAGAAGCAAATATTTAAGACCAATGAAGAGGAAGCAGAGGACACATTTTCCCCTCCAGTACCAGCACAAAAGAGTGGAGTCACAGGTTAACCTGATCACTTTTAATATTTCTAGAATCAATGAACTAAGGCAGACATTTCAGAAGGCATTTAACTCATCCTGAAATTAAAAACTGACACATATTCTTGTTTTTTTTCCAGCCCACATGGTCTTGCAGTGTAGGGATTGGAGGCCTAGAGTAACACAAAATCCAAACCAGGACTGGTGCCTGCATTTAGACGTGAACCAGGATCCATGCATGGAATCTCCAGAGTGCTCAGCCATGTCTTGACAGCTCTTGAGATGTTCAGAGAAACCTCCATTGCTTTCCAGGTGATAGCAATGGTGTATTTTCTCTTAAATCCCAACAGAAGACTCCTCAACTTAAACCAAAATAGGTGTTGAATGGGGCAGACCACCATTCCGGGCCCATGCAGATGTGTCCTGAATGCAGATGTTCTGTGAAAATTCTGTCCAACAACTTCCTAAGGAAGGGTCAAGGGCTTGTGTAAAGCTTTCTGCAGAAGGTAAGTACAATTGCTCTGGGAAGTGGACAAGGATGCTGTCGAAGGATGCTATCAATACTGTCACAGGATGTTATTAGCATTATTAGGATGTTAACAACTGGCAGCGCTCATTTAGAAGCACTTGATGTCATAATGGAATTCAACACAAACACACAGAACATCTGTACATTCAAGGGCTTTCCTGGAAAACAAAAGGAAATCCTGAAGGGTATAAGGATTTTAACATTAAAGAAAAAAAGTTGCTGCTTTGATCAATACCCTCAGGATTTGCAAAATGGCAGCAAAGTGAGGAACGTGCCAAATAATTTTTGGCTTTGGCCCTAACTTGTAAGTCTGTCAAGGACTTCTCTTGCCAAATGGTGGAAAATGGATTACTGTCATTTTTCAAGGGACTGCACATCATTTTCCATTGATTGGCATGCCAAATCCTTCACAAAGTAATGAGTCAGGCATGATGCAAATCATCGTTGCACTGTCACTTTGATTGCAGAGCCCTCTATCAATGTGATTAAACTGGTGTGGCCGTCTAAAAGGTAACATACGACTCTGCTTGGCTTCCACAGTGGAAAAGAAAATTTTAGTGCTAGGCAGAGGAAAGAGGAGACAAACAAAATGGTGAGAGACATCAGTCGGTACGTGTTGCCATGCTTGTGAATAATTTTTTAGCTGAAATGGTAAAATACTGATCATGGCTCATGAAGAAAAGAAATTTACTTGGAAAATTTACCATCACTATCATACATGTTTTCTTGTCTGTCACAGCCATTTTAATGCACTTACCTAAACTGCATCTGAAAATAAGATGTAGATTTGCTTCTTAATTAACTGTTGCTGCTGCTCACAGAACTACAGACACAGATAACATTAAATTTTCAAGTGTCTTGTACTACATTTTCAATGCAAAATCCCAATGAAACACTCAAATATTGTGAAATGCTGAACACTTGTAAATACCAGGAAACTTTCAGCATCAAACCATGAAGACCTCATCTTCAAACTATTTTTGATGTCAGAGTGTCTCTGACATACACTGAACTTATCTTTTTGCTTTTGGATTGAAGGATTAATGCAACTTCTAGATGCAACCACTTTTTTTTAAGATGTGTATTCTTCTTCCCTCTGTGTGCTCTCTCATTTCAGAAGGGTTTAAGAAACTGCATTCTTACATGTGCTGAGGAAATTAATATTTTCTTGCTCCTTTTTGGACCAACTATTTTCATTAAAGTTTTCAAACCCCTGATCAGATTTGATAAAAGTGACTAGTGGGCTCCAAAATTGGGAAAAGTGAGTGTGACAGCTACAGGTACCCATCTGAGCACAAGCAGAAATAACTATGGCCATATATTCAGCACTATTTCACAGAGAGGCTAGAAAGGGAAATGAAGCCATGCTAGATCAGTCTGATTAGAAAGTAGTACGTTTAATATTTATTTTAACAGCCATGAAAGATATTCTGTGATTATTTATTATTGTGGAGGAGCTAAACAGTAGATTTAGGTGTCTACCTGTGAGCTGAACTTTACAAACTTTCTGACAGTGCTGAAAAGTAGGTTAGCATTCAGCTCTCACACATCCAGCATCTTTGAGCTATCCTTAGGTGGCCTTCCTGCTACAATGCTTCCTCAGTAAAAAGTAAGTAAAATAATTTCTTCAATTTGTACTATGGGATTTCTACTAATTTAGACAATAATTCATTCTGTATGTGGTAGTTGAGGGGCTCTTTGGTTCGATTTTACAAAATGATGTGGAGATTCATCTTCATGTTGAGATCACTAAAAATCTGAGAACACGGTTCATATCAAAAATTTCTTATAAAAATTTTGGAGTATTTCTCCAATAGAATCAAGCCTCTGTATTGTCCTCCTTCTGGACAGATGAAGGATTTTATTTAATTTCACATTATTTTATTTTATTATACTTTATATTATTATATATTATTATATTATATTATATTATATTATATTATATTATATTATATTATATTATATTATATTATATTATATTATATATTTATCTTATTCAATTTCATATCATTTTATATAATTTCATTTCTTCAGCAGAGCTGACAAAGTTAACCAAAAAAATAATAAAAAAAGGAAATCTTCAAATTCACAGTATTTATTTCGTCAATGGCATTCCTGTGAATAACAATTAAAGTTTTTAAACTCAACTTTTTCATTGCTTTCTTTGTCTTCTAATGCCATCAAATTAGAAAGTGTCATTTGCAACAAGTTTCCATAAAAAGAAATTACTAAAAAAAGAAATCGTCATTAGAAAACTTTTATGAAATACACTTATTTACAAGCGAGTGGTTCACAAGGTGCAAGTGCACACAAATACTCACAACCTGTGAAAATACTTGATTCTAGATGTAGCCAGAGGTTTACATAAAAGTGATTTAAGTTGTTCTTAACTTAATTAAAAACCAAAACAAAAAAAAAAAAAAAAAGAAAAAATAATCAACTCTCCATGTTGGGTGGATTAAACTTAAATTTAATCAGCCTAATTCAAAAGAATGAATTTTTTAATAGATCTATGTCTATATGGAGATCTGCACCCGGAAGATTTAGAGATCGACAAAGACTTGGAAAACCTATTGGGTTTAGATGACTTGTTAAAATTAAATTCCTCATTTTTTCCATTACATTCTATCAGTATGAAATCCAAATAAATTCATATAGTTTTTAAGTTTATTCTCTAGTTGATTTTCAGAGTAAATTTTAATTGGGATGAATCCTGCCATTAATTTGTTGCCTGTGGAGAGAACAGACTTCTATTTTTGTGTGACTGTTTCATCAGTGCTCACCATCACAGCTGAAGCCCTCTCCCTGCCTCCAAACCCAGACTAGATTTTTCTTTCTAGCTATAAACTATGTTCATAGCCAGGTGCCTACAACAAAGGCTGCTCAAAGGTAGAGGTCTGAGAACAAATGTCATGCAGTGCTTTTTTTTCTGACTGAGCTTTGGTCTTCATCAAGGTCTGACAAATATTGGCATTATATGTCACTAAGAAGTAAAAGAGCATGCTCTGACCTTCAAGAATCCTCACAATATGTACATTATGTTGATGTGCCCTTTGTTTTTTCTCTCTTAGTTTGCTTTGGCGGCTTCAGCAGATTTGGTCTAATGCAGGGTTGTTTTACCAAGTTTTATCTGCCTCTTTTAACCGTGAACTGGACAACTGACACTGTCTGACACTGTTTTCCTTACCAGTACTCCCATGGCAATCAAGGCAATCACAGAGGACTGGGTACAAGTACATTCTTAACACTGATGAGCACCCTCAGGAGCTTTGCAGATTTCTTTTGGAGGAAGAATCACCACGTCTGACCACGCTTCCAAAGTTCTTTCTGTCTTTGCACCAATTGCTCTGAATAGACATTTGGGTTGAACACTTAAAGAAATTCATCCTCCTCATACACCTCTGAAGCAGCCGGCTTAAGTGTTGGAGCTCATATTACACCAGGAATGAAGGCTTCTGTAGTCCATAGAACTTTGGACATTCTCAGGGTTCTTTTCACTTTCCAGGCATAAAACGCCCTGATTAGGATTATTTTGTGATACATCAGTCTCAGTTTGATATGGGCTTTTGTACTGAGGAAGTCAAAAAAATTAGGGCAATACCATTTGAAAATGATGTAAAGTAGCTGTTCTGAAATGTGGTATAATACAAAATACCACTACCTCATCCTGCAGGAGATGTCTGTATTTTATAACCAGGAACAAAACAGGCAACAGTGTTGCTAATATTTTTATAGTGTCATTTGTTTCAAGGCAGGCTCAAAATTGCTTAGATCTTTACATTCATCTTGATGTCTGGAATAATTAACTAATCATAAAGGTTGTAAAACAAGTGAGTCTGGTCATAGAACCATAGAATGGCTTGGGTTGGAAGGGACCTGAAAGATTACCCAGTTCCAACTCCCAAACTTGATATTCAGAAGTTAGAAGATTCACTTCAGCTGAAGGTATCTGGAAATACATACAAATATATATATATTTTTTACACATATGTATTAGGAAGTATAAAAGTCCTTCTTTATAATATTAACTTGTTATTGAGGTATAATCACATACAGCAAAGCTTAACAGTTCTTTAAATATTTGACCATGTTTTGTTGATGCAATATTTATCAAGTGTTGTCACTTGACAGCCTGATCTATCAGGTTTGTCAGGAATAAGCTACAAATCTGTAGCTCTTTTTAGCTTTCACTTTTCATGTTTTTAAAGAAAAAATAAAAACAAATAAAAAAATAGTCAGGTGAGTATCTTAGTGTCTTAAAGAATCTCATTATAACCAGAAGTACATGCATACTGAAATAACTTCAGAAACAATTAGGAGCATGATTTTTTAAAGGCCTTACCCTCAGACTTTCTTAGACTCCCTTGAACTCAATAAGACTGCCTGAGCCTCAGAAAAGAGCTAGCAGGCAAGTACAAAGGTAAAGTACATGTACTTGCTAGAAGTAGAAAAGTAGAGCAAGTTGGTTACAATGCATCATTTCCCCCAAAGTGATTTATTTTTCATGGATTCATATATTCTTAATGAGATATTAAAGCAGCTAGTCTGATCTCCCGTGCATCATAGGCCATCACAGTTTATGCCTTTACTATTGTGTTGGACCCAAACTTTATTTGTAATTCAAATATACTTTAGACAAGCACTCAAAAGCAACATGAAGATTTACAGACGCTGTATCCACACATGCCTACAGTCTCACCCATGAGTTCTTTACTATTGATTTCAGGGTCCTCAGTTTTTGTAAAATTGGGTTTGCTTTGATGGCATTGTCTTAAGGTCAATACTCATGAACTTTTACTCATTTTAATCATCCTTGGTACCAGTAGCTGGTCAGAGTGGAATGGAGCCTTGCTGCAGGAAAGATGGCTCACTTAGAGACATGTCCATGCTGGCTCCATCTTTCTTCCAGAGTGAGAATTGACTCCTTCAAGGCTGTTTTCTTCCATTTGCTCCCTGACTCATCCTATACAGCAACCTCTCATTTGTGACTTGTTTGTATTGTGTTAGAAGAGGTATAATATTAGGATAGGTTAATCTAATCAGCAGCCAGCCTCTCACCTATAAATTCCATTATCAAGGTGTATCAATGACATCTTCAGGACAAAACACCACCATTTGGAGTTAATGGGTATATTTTCAGAAGCTCTTTTAAGTGGTCTGACAGGTGAACCTGATCCATGTTGTGATAGGATAAAGGGGAACAGCTTCAAAATGAAAAATAAAAGGTTAACAAAAAGATTAGTTCAGATTTTGTTTCCTGTGAGGGTGGGGAGGCCCTGGCACAGGTTGCCCAGAGAAGCTGTGGCTGCCACATCCCTGGAAGTACTCAAGGCCAGGTTCAATGGGGCTTGGAGCAACCTGCTCTAGTGGAAGGTGTCCCTTACCATGAAGGGGAATTGAACTGAGATGATCTTAAGGTTGTTTCCAATCCAAAACCTTCCATACTTCTATGATTTTATGTATTTTCCAGGAATACCTGCAACGAAGCTCAGTATATGTTTATATCTGAAATTATACTTTGCTATAGCTATACCTCTTTACACCTATTTAACAATACCTGTTTGTATGTATTTTCTATAATTATTATTATTATAATTTTCTTTAAAAATATTGTCATATGCAGAATATATCATACCCAACATTAAGAGGGAAGAAAAATGCATATTCCCATCTAGACCTACTCCCTCTAGATCAGCTTCTTCTTAAGGGAGATTTTCTTAAGGAACTTACTTAAACATGGACTTGTAAACCTGAAGGTGAGCAGATTTTAAAACTATGCTCTGCCATTTCTGAATAGCTGTTCCTTATGCTTAATTTAGGAAAAATGTCACTTAGACTGTTAGGTTTGGCTGTTTGGTTGGTTTTAATAAAATCAGCTGTGGATATTCTTTCTACCTTCTGCTGAATTCAATGACTTTTTGTGAGTATGTGATTAAGTCACTTAGTCAAGAAAATGGTAAGTTTGTCTAATATCCAGGATCTAAAAAAAATTACATTCTTAAGGTTCTTGGTCCACCCAAAATGCTGATACCTCTTGGCATGTGCTGTGGAACAATCTCAGGTGCCAGTGACACTTTTAGAGTTTTTACCAGGGAAAACCTTCTTTGGTATTTTGTACAGGTTATGTATTTTGCCATTTGAATGTAAGTTAAATGTAGTTTCTTAAATGCCACTCTTCTGGGATGATCATTACCATTCAGGTATGAGACCTTGGGGTTATGATGAAAGTTTTATGAAAATGTCAGCTCTTTGTTCAGTAGTGGTCAAAAAAAGGCAAATCTAATGATAAAAATCATTAGGAAATAATGGAGAAAATTGATTTAGACATTTGGAAACAGAGATGGTTCAAGCATATCTGTAGTACTGTGTGTGTTTATATCTTTAATGCCCTCACCATAATAGTGAGGAAAATTGGTTAAAATATTAATAAAATGATAACACATGGTAAAATGATAACACATGATAACACATTTTCCAGTTATTTTTTACTTTGGAACAGTGTGGAGACGGAACCCTACATAATCATGGAAGTTTTGGTGATGAGAAAAAAGTATTGGTTGTTCATTAACTCTAAAAAAAAAAAAAAGAAAACAACCAAAAACCACAAAACAAGTGGAATCAAAGTAAGCTTCCAAGACCAAGATTCAAAATATGTAGCAGGAGTTCTGCCTTCACTCAATTAGAGTAACAGATGTGAGAAGACCTGTGAAACTCTTTCCAAAGAAGTTATGGGTGATAAAAGTTTCAACAGGTTCAAAGGGACAATGTTCAAATATATGGAAGAAAAATCTACTGATAGCTCCTAAATGCACAGGAACTGTGTCCAGGTAAGGGAGACTCAATGACAAAAGCAGCTGTATTTGGAAGAGCTGTGGGGCAAAACCTTCTTATTCTTGCTGAAGAACTTGACTTGATAATAGGATTAAAAACAGAATACTTATTCTCATTTTCATCATCTTATTAGAAACCTTGGGGATCTGAGGTCTCAGAATGATCCCCAGACTTTAAGGATTTAGCCTCTCTTCTGCAGCAACTTTTCTGTAAAATTTAGTTTTCTCTTTAGAATGAAATGGCAAAATAACTCAGGGAAAGGCTTCTAGACACAGTGACTCCATGGCATCCACGATTATGTGAGGATCACCAAGAAATTCCATAAACTGGGCTTTCTTTCTTGTCATTTAAAAGAACTATATAAAATTTCTCCTGGGACAGATTCCTGGCAGGCATTGTTTTGATAAAGTATTACAATAATGCACCACTGAAGCAGTAGCAATCCTGGATATTACAGAAAACGTGTCAAAAGAGTAAGCTGTTCTTTCAGTGTGTTGAAATGCATCACTAGAGGAACAGATGCCAGAGGAAAAAGGATTTGAGAGGCCACAGTGCTTTAGAGGTTCAGAGAACACCATGAATGATGTTTATTATTATTTATTTGTTGGGAGTTTTCTTTATTTATTGTATGGTACCACAGAGTGGGCTCTGTACAAATCTGTATTGAAAAAGAGTATTTCATAAGTTATTTAAAAAGAAAGTCTTTACGGTATAAGATTACTAATACACCAGCAAAACCATTCATCAGGTAACCAAAATAATATTCAAAATTGAAATTTCAAATACAAATATAAAAGAAAAAATATGCTTAAAATTATAATTAGAATCCACTTTTTCAGCTTTTGAAAGTTTTAAGAGTACTTTTACTTGCACCCATTAAAATTTTTTGAAACTCTGTATGCAAATACAGCAATGTCATATGTAGCTCATTACTGGGCAGACTGTTCTGGGAGATAGATTTTAGCTCTTGGAGTCCTCTGAGTTAGCAAAGAGATCTACTCTGCTTTTCAAGTCATTTTCTTAGCCCTCTGAATTGAGAATAATCACTTTCAAACATGTCTGAAGTACACCTGAAGTACTTATTTATAAGTAAGAAGGCAAGATTTTCACCAAACTGGAAGATAAAACATGAATTGCTGTCCTGCTTCTGAGAGTACTTACCCGCCACAGAAAGAAAATGCAGGGTCAAATTGGATTTTCTCTTGGAAGAGTTCCCTGTCTAGTAGGCTATGGAGGCTTCCTGAAGGGTAGAAGGAACTTCCTATTGCAGCTCCTCCCATGTAAATATCATTCACATAAAGAGTTGCCCTCCCTGCTGCAACAATGCCAAAGTTATCCATCTCATTTCACATAAAGGAGTACAGACATTTTTAATTTTTTTTTAGAGGACTTGAATGACTGACATTTTTGTCCCTTCCCTCCATCTGTGCCTACCCCATACACTGAGATATTCTCTCAGTTCAAAACATGGACAGACTTTATTCAAACAGCCAGAGCTTTCCGATGGACTAACCCCAGCAGCATTCCTGGATTTTCCTATATTTTCTCTTTCCTTCATGGGGCCACCCAAAGATCATTCTGGACCATGATGCAAAGGGGTTTCATTACACAGGAGCACATACCCCATTGTTCCTAGATTCTCTGAAAACAGAGAAAATCTTCAATATCCCTTTGTTTCGTAGCCAGCTAACAAGCTGGCACTGCGTCAGAGAGCATGCAGGCACTTTTTCCAGTTGCCTTGTCAAGAAATGTTATATATAATAATACCCTGCTTCCTTCCTGCAGAAAAACCTTTTTGTTAAAGTTGGCATCTCTGTCTCATGGCCTTGAGAGCCTGAAATACAGGGTGCAACTTAATCAGCTAGAACAGTGCTGTGCTTGCTGTACTGAATGCACTCCAAAGGCTTCCATGGTGTAACGAATGGTCAGATGGTGTGTGGACTGACTCACTTCTCCCCGTGAACATGGTGTTTTGCCAACATCTGCATTATATTGTGTCAACAATTGCAATATTACAGAGTTGCTGCTTTCTTTTTAGCCCCTGAATCCATCCATTTAACTGTTTCTGTGTCAGAATACAACACAGTGCAACTACTTCTACCAGCCTGATGTTATCCAGACATTTTTCTTTTGCAAACCTGTCCTCAGTTTTCCCAGAAGGTTAAAAATATATAATTCTTCTGTTGATAAGTTCTTTCTGAGGAATTTAAAATTTTCAGCTTCGAAACACTACAGCTTCTTCAACTATAGTGGTACAGCAATGTTACTCACCATACTGGAACCAACACATCTTCCAGTGGGTTTAAAGACTGGAAATTCCTCATTAGAGTGTCCTCCAGGGAGAAAATAGCTGGGATACACATGTATTGTGCCAAATATGCTCATTATTATCTCTTCTGTAAGGTAGTGTTTTCCCTCACAACAAATGGGAAGGGCATGGCAAGACTGTATATACAATTTGAGATTGTAAAGTCCTGCTGCATCTGGGGATCTGCATCTCTCTGCACGTTTTCAGAGAGGTGCAATTACACAGTGAGGTCCTTCTGTGTATGTGTACAAAGTATGGTGCCAGTTGCAAGCTGCTGCATCAAACAGATCCATCAGTGTGGTAGAAAGGGATTATATCACATGGCTTGTACCTTGCACAGGAAGCAAAATTTCAAATCACAAAATCCCTGCTGTAACATATCATGGAGTGAGAAAATGGTTGGGGAAGGGAGTGGCCTCTAAAAGCTACCTGGGCCACTTACTCTGCAATGAGCAGGGACAACTTTCACCATCCCAGCTTGCTCCAAGCCCCATCCAGCCTGGTCCTGAACACTTTCAGGGATGGAGCGGCCACAGCTTCTCTGTGCAGCCTGTTCCTGTGTCACAACACCCTCACCGCCAAGAATTTCTTCTTAATATATCATTTAAACCTATCCACCTTCAGCTTGAGACTAGTCCTCCTTGAGACTCTTCTCCTTGCCTTATCACTCCAGGCCCTTGTGAAAAGTCCCTCTCCAGAGGTCTTGGAGCTCCTTTAGGTGCTCCAAGGTCTCCCGGGAGCCTTTTCTTCTCCAGGATGAAAAACCCAACTCTCTCAGCCTGTTTCCTTAGCAGAGGCTCACCAGCCCTCTGAGGGTTTTTGTGGCCTTCTCTGGGGCTTGTTCTTCCTCTGCTGGAGTCCTCAAACCTGGGTGCAGCACTGCAGGTGGGCCTCAGCCAGAGCAGAGGAATGGGGCAGAATCCCCCTCCCTGACCTGCTGCTCGTGCTCTGGGATCACCCCAGGACACAGCTGGGGCTTTCTGGGCTGCCAGTGCACATTGCTGAGTTACATTGAAGTTCTCATTCACCAGCACAATCAGCTCCTTCTCCCCAGGACTGCCCTCAACCCATTCTCCATAGGAGCAATTTATTCCAGTGTGAAAGAAATTGCACTGCCCTACAGTGAACGAGGCAGGGGGACTGCAGGCATTAAAACACAGTGACTAGTCCTAGTAACTAGGATTTTGAGAAAGAGACCACACAAAGGCCATTTTAAGTGAAATAAATATGATAAATGCAAAACAATCAAAAAATAATTGCTGTTCTAATTTCTGGGGCTGTAAAACTAAAGGGCAAAGGATTTAAAACACAACATGACTAGGTATACTTGAGTCACCAGTAATACAAATAATTAAAGAAGGGTATGAGGAATCTGTGGCAGAGCTGGCAATTAAACCTGTATTTTCTAAGTCCCAGGGTGAGAATGATTGCCCCAGACTATTTTTCTTTTCAACTTAATATTTCCTCTGACAGAGCATATGTTGAAATGCTTATGTTTTCATTATTAAATGCAGTTCTTATTCATAATCAGGGACTAATGATTATTTTGCTAATAAGAATTAATGTAATTTTCCAAAACCACAACCAGGCATCATTCCTTAACAATTTTCTTTGTTTCATGGAGGTTTCTGCCTTCCATTTATATTCTGGTAGTCAACATTTTGCTGACTACAGATCAGACATTTGAAACTTGATTCATTTATTTATAGAGATGACTTCCGCTATGTTATCTGTCCTCAGACATCCACCTGGCCATCAGCCACCTCCTCAAAACATCTTTTGCAAAGTCTTTTATCATGTTTGTCACATGTCTGGGAGAATGTTTCAGATAGCTCAGGGCTTCTCAAACAGGACTAGATGCCTATGCTTAACCAAATTAATTTAGTCCAGGGTCTCACAGGTTAGACTGTAAATTGTTGGGATTCAGTTTGTAGGTTAGAGCAGCTAATTTTAGGTGTTTTTAGTGCAGGAGTCTCCTTACATGCACTTTTTTCTCCAAAGTCCTCTTAGACTTGAGGATGTAGACAGTGCAGTCAGCAAGGTCTAGAGACAGTACACTCTGCCATCCCACAGCAGAATGTATATTCTGTTATTTAAATACCTCATTGGGTCTTCATAATGGCAGCCAAAATTTAGTCAACACCCAGACACTGGCATGTCAGACAAGATTTGGATCTCACTAGGCAGCTTAAGCATATGTATCTGCTGGTGATAGCCTGAATCATCCAAAATATTTAAATATCTCTGGTACATGGTATAGCATCAGCTGGGATATCTGCAGCTGATAGAGGGGCTCTTGGACACAGGACAGGATAACCTGAGACACGCCCATTGGCATCAGATGCCTAAATGTAGACAACTTAATTGAGATTTTTCATTGCCCACTTGTTCATGCTAACCCTAAACATAGTTGAACATGGTTGTATCACCATATAGAACCAACTTCGAGTGCATTGACCTCTAGATGCTCCTTTGAATCAGGCAAATCCTTCCAGATTTTGGGTTGTTGAGCCACTGTTGATCTGCAGCCATCTGGTTTCCATCATCTCTGTTTCCTCTGTGGTTTATCATTTCTCTGGATCACTGAAAAGTCTAGTGCAAGTTAGAAATAAGGAAAGGGGAAAAGTCACACTGCGTAGGGTTTTGCTCTGACCAGAAACTGTTTTAATTGAAGAATATTGGAGGAAAACAAAGGGGAAGACCCAGAAATATTAAACCAGTGTATTAATCTGGACTTTTTTTTTTAACATGGAGAGAAAAGTTTAGCAAATATAGATTGGAATCTAAAAAGGAAAAAAAAAGGATATTCTGTAGGATTTATATAATTATATTTTTTTATATGTTTATGTATAGAGTTAACAATCTCCTAGTCTGAAAACCAACTAATTAATGACCTTCCCCTGGTACCATCCCTAACATTTTCTTCTGCTCACTGCAGAATTTTTCACTGGCATTTTACCCATTAGAGACCATTTCCTTTTCTCTCTTTTTTTTTTTTTTATAACTCTGTGCTTGCTCCATGCCTGTTCATAAGTTGACTCAAGTACTTTTTATATTCTCCTCTGGACCTGATCTTTCTTTCAAAGACTGTTTTTCCTATATAGTGTATACAGGAAATGCCTGTCCTTCCTATCTCACCTGGTCCACAGCCTGCTTTCAAGACTGTTCTGCTTGCATAAACTGTTCCTTAACCATCTGTCTCTTTTAATGGAGCCAACTCACTGCACCCTAATTTCCTTCTCCCCTTTAGTCCAGGATGGTCATGTTCCTTTGTATGCCTACACAAGACTTTCTTTGATTTTTCTCTTCCTGATATGAAAATTCAAACCCATCTCGAGTTTCTTGATGGATATGTATCCATGCAACACAGGAGAGGTAGGAGCTGCATGAACAACCAAACACCCAGAAAAGAGAAGCAGTACTAAAGCCAATTAATGATAGTTCATGAAGCTGAGATGCCTGGAAGCAGGTGAGTTCTCCCAAAACTTTGAATGGTTTCAGTCTACAGAGAAGCTTTAAGTATTTTCCCTGCCATTTGAATTTTAATCTATAGGGAACTAACCTCTTCAGATTAGATGCAAAACATAGCCCTTTCTGAGAAACCAACACACAGATACACACACACACACACATACACACACACACACAAAACCCTGAAGAGCCGAGCTGAGATCAAAACACTTGCTACTTTGAGATTCCTCTGGTGAACTTGAATCCAAGTCTTGAAGGTGAAATCCATCTTCTGAGTCCACAGAGCTTTCTGTTCCCCTGGAACTTCTTACAATGTCTATAAAGATTTCTGCTCTTAACCTTTCTTGTGTTATAAAAAGCACAGCCACATTCCTCGTAACTATTTGATGTCTTATATAAAACCCTTTTCAAAAAATCCCAAGATAGCATCAAAAGAAAAAGTTGCCCACCGTTGTCTTTAAATGCCATGCTTATTTAATATCGACATGAATTTAGAGTCACTGCTCTCCGAGTCTCAGGATCCCAGACAACAATGGGGGTGCACAACCTAAAATCTGCCAGTTGTTTAAAAATAATAATAAAAAAAAAATTGACTCCATGGGGAAAATGTGTCAAGAGTAAAAGGCAGTGAGGGTGAATTTTGGGCAGAATCCAAACACAATTGTAGGAAAGAAGCCATTTTTTGGGGGATTGTTTTCTTTCTTTTTTTTTTTTTTTCCCCCCCAGCAGCCTCATGACACGCTTTCTTCAGTTTTGCTACAAAAGTGAAAGTCTTTCCTCAGGAGAAATATGTGTGTGTGCATATGTGTGCGCATGTGAGCTATGGTAGACCCAGAAATTTTAGACACAGGCAAAACTGACATGAGGGAAGAGGGGAGATATAACACCTGCCTTGTCAAAAAATGAGATATTTCAAATAGTTTACCTTCAATATGTCAACCACCAGTTCCTTGCAATTCTAATTTAGTTTTATTTTATTGTTCCCCGCACACATACATGCCCACAGGTGTAGTCAGTGTATAATGTGTATATATATTCTAAGGAATAATTTATTTTGATTTGCTATAGTCAGTGTATAATTATGTGATAGGTATGATCTCCGAGATGAATAATTTCTTCCTTTGTGATATGATGAGTATGTCATAACACATTAGCATCCTACTGACAGCCACAAAATATAGAGAGAATCAAAAGACCAGACCAGGAGGGCAAGATAAAATAACAAGAAAAATTGTAATAGCCATCAGGTACTGGTTTGTCTCAGTTCCCATTGACTTCAGTAGTGCCTAGGATTGTATAGAAAACAAAGATTTGTTCATGCTTATCTCTATCATAAAGAAACAAAGAAAACTTTATTTTGACACTTCACTGAAGTAAAAATATATTTATTTCTTCACAAGTACATATTTTTTGAAAACAGTGCTAAGAAATCTATTTGCCTGATTTTATATGTGTCTTAAGAAGTAGCTTGAGAGGCTGACTATAAAGAGATTTTGCCACCCTTCCCTCTTTTTGCATGTATGCAATTCCTTTTTGGTAGCAGAAATATCATTCCTGGGTGATACGATTAGCACCCAGGAATTTCTGTTTACAGTTATGCCTGGAGGGCTGAATCAGGACTGGAGCTAAATCACATACTCTTCAAATTTGTGAGTCCTCAGAGAACTTGCCATCTAATTAGGAATGATATTTGCATAGCAAATGACCTTAGAACTAAAAAATAATTCTTTTGGTTATTTTTTTCTTATTTTTCTTACTTAGTGGGGAATGGTATGAAATGCATTGATTAAAAATATGAGAGAAACAAAAGGGAGGGAAGGTTGGGAAATCAGGAAAAAATAAAAGTAGAACAATTAGGATATAAACCTTTAGAGACAGGGATATGAGAGACAGGGAGGAAAACGATAAATAAATCTAGAAACTTAAAGAAACAAGATTGTTGAACTAAATATGAAATCCCCTGAAAATGTCTTATCAATCTATTGGTTTTTCCTTTTTCACATTCTTTCCATGGACAGGTCAGAGAAAAGAAAATGGGGCCTAAACTGCTCCAGTGTGAGCTGTTGATGTTTTTCTCTGGTTGCAAAGTGTCTCCTGCCAATGAGGATGCTGTTGCCTTTTCTGCTGCTATTAGATCCAGTTGCTTTTGACAAAAATGGAATTTCTGAGCCCACATCCATATCAGTGGAGAGAGGCAGAGGCCCCACTAGAGATCCTCCAAAGCTGACACCAGTTTAGGTGCTCAGAAACACAACTTGGACCAGTCCCCCTGCTCTCCACTGGCTCCAGGCCGAGATTATATTTTGCAAATACACATGTAAGTCCTCTGTGATACACTACAGAGTTTTTTCTGGATGAGCTCACGTGTCTAACTCACTGTGGTAGTAAAATTCATCCTTGAGGGTGGATTATTCCAGTGCACCCCAGTTCAGGCAATGCCCCTGTAGTTCCATGTTCAGTGTGTATTAAATGGTGGTGTAACTCTAAGTGGTTTTGTTACCAGCTTTCTCTGTGTTTCTTACCTGAAGAAATTAGCCACTTCAACCTCTAAGAAACCATTTTTCTTTCTTTTTCTCTTCTGCTTTTCATATCCCTAGTTCCATGATTTGCTATGGTTGTCACTGGCTTCTGTGTGTTAATTTGCAGCATTTTAATCACTGCTAAAATCATATAGACCTTTTTTTCTTAAAGGCAATGGGCAGTTTGCATACAAGCCTGCATGTAATCTTTCAGAAAGCTTCTTTATTGACTAACATTTACCTAGCTCAGAGGTCTGTGTTCAAAAATACTACATCAAATATTCACAGTGTTAATGAGAAAATCCATCTCTCTTGTAGTCAGTGAACTTTCACCCATTCTTAAGAACTGGAATTCATTTAAAGAGCAAAAATGTTTAAATAAGCTTAATTTTACTTGCTAAAATATTTTTTCCTTTCTCCTGAGGTGAATTAAAACAGCAAATTAATATCTGTCAAAATTCAAAATTTCTACAGCAGTGTTTATAAGGATAAATATAAAATAAAATAGAATACATGCAGATTTCAAAATAGATAACAGCAGAGTAAAATTCTCAAATTAAATATATTTGGTTTTCACATTGAATCACAAAATCACATGAAAGTTTTACTGTGTTAGATAGTGTCAATTTCATGTTTGTATAGTATGTCCCCTACTGGAATTGTTTTTTATAATACAGAGAGGAATTTGTGGTTTAGTATGGATTTTAAGACCTGTTGCCATCTTCAGTGATGAAAATGTCATGGAAAAAAATTCTACACAAACTTTGGTGGGGGTGTAGGAGGGCAACTTGGTTTCGCTTTGAACTCAAGGAGTTTGAGTTTCATCTTTTCTCTTTTGCACTTTGCTCACCTTGTGCAATGACAGCCTTGTGTAAATGACAGCCACTGGATACCCCAGCTTGTGCTTCTTGACTCTCACAGGCCACAGCTATCAAACTTTCTGGACAGAGGAGTCAAACTTCTTTATAGAAGTCTGTGGGTAGGATTACAAAATGGAGACAGTAATATCACTCCCAACTATAAGAAAAGATCAGCTGATAGCAGTGCACAAAGGTCAAGTCTGGAATATTGTCAGAGTCCTCTTTGATTCCAGGCATTTATTAACCTCTTTACTGCCACAAGAAATGCCCTTTCCTTTCCCTGCCTCCCTCTCCTCTGCTTCACACCCTTTTCTTTGTCTCACTGCAGCATTTTATTTTCCTCCTGGCGTTCCCTTCGTTTTCAGCAATTTCCATTTCTTTCCCCTATCTCACTTTTCATCAGCTGAAGAGATGAGCAGAGAAACAACTAATATTGACATTAACAGTGTTGTCAATGCATCCATGAGAGCATCTTCACCTCAGGAAAAAGCTGTGTAACCCAGACCAACCCATACATCAACATCTGATGTCCCAGAATGGGAACAAGGGCCAATATGACGATATTAGCACATCAGCTGTGCAAATTAACTAGATTGACACTCAGGTTGTACCAATCCAGCCAAGCTGCTTCAGTCCAGCTGAACTGCTACTGGTAATTTTTATCATTTAGTTTATACAACCTCAGACTTTTTCCTATAAGAAATTTACAAGGTCTTTATAGTTTTCACTCAAAGTCAGGTGCTATGCCTGACCCTGTTTCTGAATCAGCACTGTGATTCAAAATACATCCTATTTGTGGTTTATACAGTAATTATCTTTATGCTTTAAATCTAAATACAGGTTTTTCTACTTTTAGGTGATATCTGGGACCAAGCCCATGATTTTAAATTAAAATTTTAAATTATACAGTGTAAAATCCTTAATTTCTGCAGGAGGATCAACAGTTCTCTTGAAAAAAAGTGGTCAACTCCACCCCAAAAACCTTTGCTTCTACTGGGAAAAAGGTTCTTTCTTTCTTTCTTTCTTTCTCTCTCTCTCTCTTTCTTTCTTTCTTTCTTTCTTTCTTTCTTTCTTTCTTTCTTTCTTGGAAGAAAACTTAGTCCATGTATTTTCTTGACAGCATTTTAACTGGCAATCAATTAATTTTCTAAAATATGTAACAAAGTCTATATTATTAGTCAGGCTGAGAGCTAAAGACCATTGACATTAATGGGAAAAGAGAAGCCTTTAGGCTTCTCTTGAAAAGCTGAGTCTTATGATTAGTCAAAAGTAGCTGTCCTTTTTGAAGTTGTGTTAAACTATAATTTCGCATTCTTGTCTATAGTAATGACTGTCCAGAGAAGGTAAGACTTTACATTTGCATGTCTAGTTTGTGATTAGGAAAGTCTGGTTCATGTTTAGAGTGGTGTCAATCCTTGTCTCCAGGGGACAGGACTCAAGATATAAAGAATAATTTTCAAAGAAGCAGAGCTCAATACTGTTAGTCTTTTTGTGAGAAAATAAATAAATTGTGAATGTTATAATCACCAGAAAATATAATCCAGTTGGAAATAATGGAAATAATCTATTCCCCAAGTTGTTACTGTTCATGAATTCTCCTTTTAATAAAAAATTGAAATTAAAAGTTTTCATGGAAATTTTCTCCTCAGTCAGCATATTTTTATAACACTTCTGCATTTTTTTGTGCATGAGCAAATCTCTGCACTTAGAAAATACATGTTTAATGTTGAAATTGTTTCCATAGGGTAAAAAATGTCTCTCCATATGAATTCCTGCTATTGGAAACTGGGATCAGAAAGTAGCTTTGGTAGGACAGCTGGATTTAGAAGCTGTCTTCATGTGCCAGCCTTTCAGCTGTGCCTTGGATTGTCCTTGATCTCACCTTACTCCTACCTTACTTCTGTTGCAAATGTTCTCACCTTGAGTTGTTGTACACTCACTTACTTGAGCACTCAGGTTGTTTGTTAAAGAGGGAGCTGCTTCATTTAAATAGCATTTTTCCTTTTTCAGGAGAACACACAATTTCTTTGTTTACATGATTACTCTTCTATCTGTGATAAAGATTGATTTGGATGATCAATAAGGGCTTTGACGGAGAGATGCTGTCATACCAACAGGTTTTTAATACACAGGAACACCCAGTGCTGCAAAGTACTTCAGCACATGCCAAAATGACTTCCATTGCCTTTACTCTCACTCTTTGTGTATGTAAAGTTGGGGACATATTTAAGTACTTTGCTGAGTCAAGATTGTTCTGAGCTGTAAAATAAGGTGGTTAGCACAAAGAGCATCAGTGCCCTCTGAGCTGCTGAGAGCAAGTCATTAGCGAGTAGGAAGTAAGGCTTAGATCCACAAAATGGAAAGAAACGGTAAAAAAAACAAAAAAACCTGAGGAATGATAATAGAAAAAACAGCCTTGAAAAGATGTGACAGCCATGACATTCATCCATAAAAATGTAAAGAAATCCAAAAAGCGAAGGTCACCGTTCCATCCTTTCTTCATCAATTGTGCTGAAGTAATGCAGCTCACGGCCTATTGAATGTAAAGATCCCCTGCTGCTCTCAAACGCTCCCTACAGAAATACAATGTGCCATCGACAACTTTTAGGCCCCAGTGGGGTGAGCTAAGGACAGAGTCTTCTTGAGTACCGATCTTTTTCTGCTTTCTGGGGTGAAATTAAACCCCTAACAGAGTCACTATGCAATTCCCAAAGGCTGGGGCCACTCCTGCTGAGGCTGAAGCCAAAAATGTATCAGTAACTTATTGAAAGCTTCATCAAGGATTTGGTTTTGATCCCATTTACACTGACCTTGCAAAACTGGAATAACTTCACTGAGGGCACAGTGATCAATCTGTATGAAGAGAGTACTGGTAGCAGCACACAAATGCAGTCTTTGTCAGATTTCAGTGTTGCCCTGAGAAAAACAGAAAAATAAAACACCGCTGGGCATGAGGTGCCAGCCTTACCAAAAACACATGTCAAATCCCCCTTGGAAGGGGAGGTTTTCCTATTAAAACAGCTACTCAAAAAAAAAAAAAAAAAAAAAAGAAAAAAGAAAAAAAAAAAAGGAAAAGAAAAAAAGAAAGAGAAAAGGGAAGAAAATTGCCCTGCAAGCTGATAAAAGCCCATCTGCCTGCTTTTGACAAGGCACTGTCATTCTTCACAGCTTCGCATCCTGTAGACATTTAGAGGGTCATAATTTGCAGTTCAGTTTTCTTTTTTTTCACTCCTCTCTCGTCTGAGTGAAGCAACGTTTGAGGAGTAGGCTAAGACGGCCTGAACTAATTCATCTTGTGACCTTTTAGTGCCTTCAGAGCAAAGTGATTTAATAGCACTTAATCTGTCAAAAAACTGAAGCTTTGTAAAAACTGTATATTAAGCCAGTTTTTATGGAGCATTAGCTGAAGTCCTTTCAGTTTACAAAACGGGGTGGTACCTTGTCTCTTCTCTTTCCTTTTTTATTTTCCTGCCCTCTCTTCCACGAATCCTTGTTTTTCAGTAACACTATTTTGTATTTAAGGAAGACAGGGAAATATTCTAGACAGGTCACTCCATGCATTATCGGGTGCATAGGAAAGGTCTCTTCCCATCCTTGTGTGATTTATGGCAGAGGGCTCTTGGAGCTGACAGGCATGGAGCAGGCAGCACGCTCAGGTTCCACTGGCAATGGAGGGATCTTCTCAGGCTTGGCCACGTGCCACAAATGTTAGCTCAGGTTTCAGAAAATCAAGGAATTATTTAAAGATAGAGTGCTGAGGATAATTTCTGACAAATTGTTCCTGGTCCTACCACAGTTGTGCTTCTGGATTGCTTTCTTTACATTAAGAAAGCAATGATTTTCTGAAACCTAAGCTCCTTTATTCTAATTTCCCTATCCATAATGAAGGGAATAATAATATTTCCTTTTTTTCCAACTTCTTTGTAACACTGAGCTTAAAGAAATTCCATTAAGAAACTGTCTTCTCATTTTCTTGTACAAGGTTCAATGTGTACAATTTACCTACTAAGGAACTTCATCTTTCCATGCCACAGTTAAGTAAGAATGAAAATAAAAGAGCAATAAGAAAAATGAGCTGGTCAAAGATCTGAGTTTTCAAGTCCAATGTTTTCACATCACTTTCATTCTGAAACAATTACCCAAAAACCTGAAAGACCAGAATATATTTGTTAACACAGAAAATTAGGATGGATAGATTTTTAAATGTTTTCCCTGTGTCTGTGATAGAGATTGAACTGACTATTCTGAATTCTTGCTTAGAGTTATAGCCTGGAGATGCCATGTGGAGGATTGTAAGGAGAATGCATTTCCCAAGAAGTCTATGAAGGGCTGTTTCACATGTTCTCTGGATGCCTTCTGCCTCTGAGTTTTCCTATTCCAAACACATGGGAAAACAACAAGAGTAACTTTGCAAATCAATCCTACATGGACAGAATTTTGATTTCAGCCAAGTTCGACGCCTGAACTTGTGATTCCCAGTTTAACAATTTCTTTCCCTCAAAAGATCTCTAGTTGAAAGTAATTTGTTGCTTGTTTTAAGCATCTTACTGAGAATTCACTGAAGTTAAAAGTTCACATTACTGTCAACACATTCATGTCCTCCACTTGACTCCTATCCTGCTGTTCCTTGTAACATGCCCTTGCAGGAAAGGACATGTTTGGAGGATTTGAGGATTTGGGAGTTTGGGAATTTGGGTTTCTTTTCTCAGAATAAATTTGCTGTAAGCAAAGAGGAGTGTCTTTATTGTTTTTGCTCATGTACCAGCTCTAGAGGTAATTTCCTCTCACATGTAAAACTGTGTATTCCCCTTACTACTTCCACATGGAAAGTTTAATCAAATGTGTGGTTTCCCCAGCTTGGTCCTTCTCTGTCCATGGTGGTTCTTGAGTTGAAGTGCAGGAGATTAAGATCCCACCTGTGGGTTTACACTGTCTGAGATAACAGTAAACCCACAAGTAACCACTTAGTATTCTAATTAATTAAGCCAAGACATGCCAAATATCACCAAATCTTGGGTTTATATGGAAACTTCAAGATTTTTGGACACTTTGTGAGATGAAGGTTCAGAAAATATATACAAAAAGTTAGGACATGTTAATTATTTTTCATCAGTTTTGTAAAAGCAAAAAAAAAAGAAACTACAACGACTAAAAAAAAAACCAACAAAATAAAACAAAACAAACAACAAAACAAACAACAACCAACCAATCAAACTAAAAGAAACACCAAAAAACCCAAAACCAAACACCAAAACATATACTTTAGTCAGGTGCAAGACTATAAGAATCTCCAATGAAGTTGATTTTACTGGCAGGTAGAGAATCATTATTAAAGCTGTAATAAAAGGCTAGTTTCAACCATAATGATATACAGGAGCAGTTCTTCATAACAGAGCAACAAACTGCCAAACTGAAATAATTACTTTTCTAGATGTGAAAACATCAGTTTTCATTAAAAACCAAGCAAACAAACAAGAGAAAAAAATAAAGATGCATCTTTGTAACCACTGTTTGGTAAACCTTTGTTCCTGCAACATCTCTCTCCCTCCCCCTGTGTGCATCCCAGATTATTATCATTATTATTACTATTATCTTAATGTAGTGCTTAAATTAATCCTTTGTAAATTTTTTATAAATACACAGAATTAAAAACTTGCATAGTCCTCAGAGAATGCAAGTTAGGCAAGATGAAGCACAGATAACTAGAGGGCATGATTTAAGACAGACAGCTCCAACTCTATAAATTTTCCCAGTCAGCATTAGAGTCGCTTAATATTTTATGTAGTATTCCTTGCTTATATGTGACATTTTGAGCTCCTAATAAAGACACAAGTCTGGGATTTTTTCTTCCACTCCCCGCTCGTCTGTTTTGTAGATTTGCAATTATCAAGTAACTGACAGTGGATTTTTTATGTTCTTCTTTCTTCCTTCCTTTTTTTTTTCTCCTCTTCTGGCGCAATCTATCATTGTTTATCAATAATTCTGGAAGATTCTGAATGCAACTCTGTAATTATCATTCTAGGCACTTTTTTTTTTTTTTTTTTTTTGAAAACTGAGTGGAAAATTGGTGTGAAATTTCCTAGAGTGATGGTTTTATTCCCTTTGCATCTTCTATGCAGGCTTTTTTTCTTATATTTATTGCAAGTAGTTGTGACTAGTAAATCACCAGAATTTGGCTATTCTTAATGCTTTACCATATATCCACTCTGCCAATATAATCAGCAGTTATGCTTGCCTATTAAACTATCAATCAAAGGCAGCTATTCCATACATCAGCTCTTCTCTCTCCACACTGCAATGTCCCTGGTTTCTAAAGTCAGCATCCTCTCCCTCCCACCTTCAGGGAACTCCATCCTCTCCCAGTGCTCATTCCCTTCCAGACCTTTTTATTTTCAGATCACTATGTACCTGGACCTGGCAGTTCCTTGGTTCAGTCTATGATTTCCCATTGTCCCAGCTCCCACAAATTTTTTGGTGAGAAGTCACTTCCCGCTGAACATTCAACTCAACAAAATATTTTCCAGGATGATGGTGTGGACAAAAACTGATCCACATGGGTTGAACTTCACTGTGTATGGAGGTCACTGCTTGGAAGGAAGAGTCTGAGTGTGGGTTTGTATCACTCAGCATCAGTAGAACCTCATTCATCAGGAGCATTATTAATAGCAAAGATATCCTGCAGCAGCTCTGGATTAGTGCACTGCAAGCACTGCAAGCCATTTCAGTGATTTCAGGGAAGCCATGTTCAGTGATTTGTGTCCCAAATTACAATGTATTTCTATGGTTTGGGTACTGAACCAAGCCATTAGCTTTCTCCAATGTTCTGCCACTAATCTGGAGAAGGTCACCTTATCTCCATTTTACTTTGTTTATCTTGTCTATTAGGACACTTTTTTTTTTTTTTTAAATCAATCCATATGGGATCCCATTATTCTTAGGGACTGCACCCACAAAATGGAGCCCTGACCTCAATTAGAGTGTGAATGTGCTACAGTAACTGTAATATTTATCTAACCAAATTTAGGTGTTCAGGGGACTAACATCTGTGTCTCATCTGCACTCCTACTTTCCCTACAGCGGCAATAGATGGAACATATAATTTGGAAAAGAGGTCCTTGTCATTTTAACATAGATATCTGTGATGGCTCAGACAAATTGCACCTTGAGAGTGCCTACTTTTCATCATGGAGAGAAAGAGGGATGTAACTACCACTGCAGCTGACCACTGAGAAATGGGGATCTCTGTCACAGAGACCTGAAGTTACACAAGATGGGACCGGGCTTAGTTTTCTCTCATCATAATTCAAATACCAAGAGGAACTCTTATGATAGTCCTGATGACAAAAAGCTGGTAAAATGTGATGAAAGGATACTATTCCAAATGACAGCAAGGTTCAATGTGGCAGCAAGTCTTGATTCATATTTGGGAATACTAAAAAATACACATCTGAGAGAGAAGACGCAGAAAGCAAGCCCTGAGCTTATTTCATGTTGTGCTAAGCAATAACAATTACAAAAAAATCCCTTTTTTTTCCTATTACTTTTAATTGAAATTGAATAACACAGTGCTCAGAATCTGGGCACAGGCCAAATTATTCCTTTTTTTTTTCCCTTTCCTCTCACCCAAGAAGGATTCAAAACAGGAAGCACACTTCATTTTAAGTGAGCAGAGCTGGCAATATTCTTTTCAATAACTGCCTATGTATGAAAGTTAATAAAGTCATTGGGCCAAACATATGCATGTGTAATTCCAATTACACCACAGTCATGTTTAATATAAAACCATCAGCTTTGTATTCAGCTTGGGAACCAAGCCTGCTACTTCAGTGTAAGGATGAATTAGAGGAATGGTGCACTTTATAGCATTTCTGTACAGTTAGAACATTCTTGCCCTTTCCTTATTACAGCTGAGATTTAATTAAAATTAAATTAAAATAAAAATTAAATTAGAGAATATTTTTTCATGTATTAAATAATATTTGAACATCCTCTTCATGTTTGCTCTCAAAATAGGGAATAAGAGCAAGATTATTTTTTGGCCAAATGAATTTACTTGAGGATCATTAAATACTATTCCCAAAAGGTGAAAACATCTGTGCTTTTCTTCTTTAACTTTTTTTGTGAATCAATATTTATAAGGAATTTATTACCATAAGGTTGCTGTGGATTAAACCTTTTCAAAATTTTATTGTTTAACAACCAAGTATTTTGATGATTTGGCTTTTAAAAAAAAAGCAAAACATTGACATGACATTCCTTTTCTTTTCTTCAGTTTATTTTAAAAAAGAGTTGCTATTACAAAATAAATTTTCCCAAAGTTAGGCATGTGCACTTATATATGTCAAATGAATTTTTTTTTTCTTAGCAGCGTTTCCTAAGGTGATGGATCAAAAGTGATTCTTTAATTGACATCATCCCTTTACCTATTGCACCAAACTTGTGTTGAAGGAACACCCAGAAGACAAAAGCAAGTTCCTATTAGCAATAATCACAGCATTAATAAGATTATAAATAGGGGAACATTAACAATTTTTTTTTGAAAGAATAAAATTTCCCTCCACAGAACAGATGAATAAAGCAGTCAGGTGTACGCCGTGTAGCTTCTCAAACGCAACTTGAAAATGGCTACAACGTTGGCTTTAAATTTACATGACACTAGGTTTTCCAGAACAAGATCAGAATTCATAATTTATTTATATTGTTATTTTTTTCTTGATTTAGCCTTTATTTTAAAAGGAGGTCTTAAAATATTGATTGCCTTTTTTTTTTTCACAGAGATCTAATAAAGGTAGACAGCAAGGTAGTACTCATACACTGCAGGAGCAAAAAGAGTGGGGGAACTTGCTTTCAAGGGGGAAAAGAAGGAAAAATTACTTTAAATAGTACATTTTTCCTAGATGTTCTGAATGCAGTCATTCCTTCTCATAATCTCAAAAATTATCTGGCTTTTATCACCACTTTATAGCTATATACTTCAGCATGCCAACTTGCATTTAGGGGTCTAAAAGAAAATAAAAATAAATAAATTAGGCTCTACTACATGCATTTAAGAAAGGTAAATGTTACAGCCCCTTTTTGCCTATGAGAAAGAAGTAAGAGTCATGGCCAGGTCCAAACGAAGTGTTTAAAGGATTGGAAGTAAGACTGACATCTCCATAGTGAAAAAGTTACATTAAAAACATACTCTCCTTTTATAATGCTTGTGAAGACTACAGTGAATCAGAAGGGACATTCAGAAACTCTGTTATCCATCAGCAAATTTTTTGTTCTGCTGGGAATTTTAGTTTAGGATCTGAGCCAGGTTTGTAGGCAAAGCTATTTAGTCAAAAGTGGGCTGTTGTGGAGAAGCCCTTTCAGTGTGAACTAGCTGCACTTTGAACCTGGATGCCCAGGAGGGAAATGCCATTCTGGCTGGAAATCTTGGATGCCTCCACGCTGGCTGTGGGAAGGGACAACCTGAAAGTTCAGAATCACAGAATTGCAGAACAATTTCAGTTGGGTGGGACATCTAGGAAACATCCAGCTTAGGGCCACGCTCAAAGAGCAACCCTTCATTTCGCATGCATGAGGTGTTCATAGCCTTGTCTGCATGATTTTTAGCGTCTTCAAGGATGGAAATTCTCTGAAGCTCCTGGGATTTTGCTCCAGCATTAGGTCACTCTCACAATGAAGATTTTTGTCCTTGTGTCTCATAGCCATTTGCCTGGTACACCTTCTGTACTTTGTACCCACCCTTTTGCTGTGCAAAGAAAAGGCCTTATTTAAAAATATAAAACTGTATCTTAAAATTGATTCTATGTGCTGTTTTCTGAAAGCCACATTCAGTCTATAACAAAATCACACACTCTTAGTATTAACGCCCCCAAGTTAACACCAACCATTTAATCTGTCTTTGTGACTATCAGTTATTTACAGGAAATAATTGCTCAAATTTCAGTGGAAGCATCATCTCTGCTTTAATAAAACATATGAAAAAAAAATCCATAATCACAGATAGACTTTCTGAAGCAGAGTAATTAATTTTATTTAATTGATGGTCCAAGACAATTTAAATACACAAAGTACTTCTTAATTATCCCAGTATCACCATGACCACATTAGATCAGCACCTCAATTTTATGCTGCACGTGAATGATAGCATATCCAGCAGCACAACTGCTCTTTACAGTGTGATAGGCCTTATTGTGTAACCAAAACTATATTAAGATTGCAGATTATTAAAATATTAATAGTGTTTTATCCCTGAGTATTTTTATCCATTTTTTAACATCCTTGACAGCATTTAAGAGATTATAATATCTAGTAAATTCACAGTTATACACCTTTTGACTGTAGGTAATTTTTTAGTTTTAATGATCCTTGTTTGACTTATTTACTGAGCATAGAAAATCTCAGTGTGAAATGGAGGGAAAAGTAGTGACACTCTAGAAGTGTATGGATTGCATTTTCTGATAAAGGGAACATAAATGAGCATCAGTCAGATAAATCATTGTCAGTTTGACAGAACTTCCTGAGTTTGCATTTATTTTCTACAAAGTGGAGCTATTTTGGTTTAGGGACACAAAAGAACTAGTTCAGATGCATATTTATTAAAATTCTTTTAGGCTGATCAACATTTCCAAAGTAAGTTTACTTTGCATCTCATTCAGCCTGTCCTCACTGAATACATTTGACATTGGACTGGTGATTACAGTATTTCTGATCATCTGTCATGTTACACTGAATGCTGCCAGGTTGACTTCAAGCAGAGACTTATCCTCTTGTAATATAAGGAATATAGCAGTTCAAAAACAGAAAATGGAAAGATCAGCTCCAGATACTCTGGTTTTTAGTAAATTTCTGTACTGATAAGATTATCTCCTTTTAATGAAAAGCCTTGGGAAAAAATAAACAAAATATAAACCCTGAATTACTTTTTTTAGAAGTTGCATCTTGCCTTGCCTTTCCTACCTTTCTCTCCAGCTTTTCCTCCCTGTAGTTTTACTTTTCCTCCCCACCCCTTTGCTTTCCCTGTTCTCTGGTTGAAGACAAAACGCAGCCCATCCAGATGAACATGTTAAAGGAGTGTAAAAGCAGCTTGTGCAATCCTTTCCCCTGCCTACAACACTGCCAATAACATGCTCCAGTGCTCCATAAGGCTTTCACTTCCCTCTCTGACAGATGCCCAAAAGCAATATGCACCCCAGCTTCATCAAACTTGCACTTTAATGGAAAACTTGAGCAGCAATCTCCCACACTTTTATATCAGCACCTTTGCCTCCAACACACTTTGTAACTTCCATTTTGGAAGTTATTCTGCCTTAATGTGGTTAAGAAGGACTCCAACACAAACCACTCACGGCAGAGTAATAACTTACAAAGCATCAGAAGTTCCCTGGTAGCTGCATGTAGATGAGAATCCCAAGACACTCTTCAGCAGACATGAGTTAACTTACACCAATCTCTCAGAGGGTGCAAATTAACTGTGGTGATGAAGCTGGTACCTAATTTGTTCCCACTCTAGTGCCAGTGCCTGATTGTATCATTCAGTTTCTCCTTTGTGCTGCTTATTATCTTCTATACAGGGACATAAGTGGGAATGATGATAAATCATAAAGAAGCATTTCTTTTCTCAATAAGCACGACATTTAGCAGAAGTCTCTGGCCACATCATTTAGCAACACCCATTAACTGCAGAGGGAGAGGGAGAAAACCCTGCATCGCATAGAGATTAGCTGGCAAGATGTGCACAAGATGTAAAATCTTGTGCAGTGTGAAATTCTCTCCTGTGAAGAAGGTTAGCACAAGGTTCTGTTTGCAGGGGTAAATGTTACTTACACTGAGCAGTGCCAGCAGCAGTAGCAGCCTTAGCTGCCTTGGCAGATAAGCATGCCTTTTCTTTCCTGACAGGAAAGCAGCATTACCATCCCTAAGAGTTTAATATGAGGAGTCAGGTTTTATAAAAATCATGGTGCTGGCATTAAAAAAAAAAAAAAAAAATCAAAACTCTCACACTTCAAAATAACATATTCAGGGCACTGCTGATATCTGTTGGTCTTCCCAACAACTTTTAACAAGGATGTTGTCTAATGGAGGATTTATAGTTATCACGATGCAGTCCTTCATCATCTGTTTCACATCCATTTTGTCATTATTCTGCTCCTAAAATGTCTCTCACTCCCAAGAGGGCCATGAAGTCAATGTAGCAGCATCTCCTGAGTCCTGTGGATATAGGAGGATGGGGACTGACAAGCCATAATGCTCTCAGCTGAATTGAAGGGGATACAGATGAGATTTGTATAACAAAAGATCTGATAGTTGCTTTAGCTACAATCTTTTAAAAAGAAAAGAAAATGGATGTTTCATGACAACTTTTCCATGAAGAATTTGCCTTTTGCCTTATGTTTTAGGCCTGGAAACCTGCATGAGAGAGACAAGATATTTCTCCTGGATGCCTCTGCTCTTCTCCAGTGATCAGAAAAAGTTGGAAGCAGCCTGTCGCGCTGTTGGTACACTCTAGTCAAGCAAGGTCAGTACTGCTGTAATGAGTGGCTCTATATTTATTCAGCATACCTCCCTAGTTCTCTTCCATTAGAAGAAACAAGCTCAGTTTCAACTGAATTCACAGAAGCAAAAGCTATTGCCAAAGGTGGGGTGCCTGTCTGTAAAAATCAAATCCAGCCAGCATGATGAGCCTGTCAGGGAAAGCTTCAGCGAGCCAGCACAATGTGAATTCTCTGACCAGACCTTCCCATGGCAGATGGGAGAGAAAAGCACATGTGCTTACAGCCAGGATTGTGATTTCCAGTGAAAGCATCCCCAGTGCAACTGGTGCAGCCCTGGACAGCCATTAACCAGCTGGGGCACACAGGTCGCTGGAGCTTTTGGCTGCAGAAGTCCTGACACTGTCTCATGTGAGACTTCTGAGTATAATAGCAATTAATTGGGGTTTATAATTAATAAGAGACATCTTGCAATTACTTACTTCATTCTACTCACTCTAAGGGTAGACAAAATGCTTTAGAGAAGCATTTGCCCAAAGACTTTGTTTGGAGGGGGGAAAATAAGAGTAGACATCCTCAGTTAACTCTTTCTAGTTATTGGGAGAGGCAGACCTGAGAAAGAAAGGAAAGCTCCCATGGGCTGAACACAGAGCCTGCCTGGAGGCAGACATAATCCCACATTCCATTCTGGGCTACTGCACAAGAGGAAAAGAGAAAAGAAATTCAGGCTTCTTTTAGTGGCAAATGGTACACTGAAGTTTTTACTTGTCATCTTGGAAGTGCATCAGTTTCACTATGGATATATGCATGAGAAGTTTTGTGGTGTGTGTTACAAAATAGATTGAACCAGAAGGCTACAAGAGTAAAATCCTGGATTGTTTTCCCCCAGCACAGTGTGGCACCAGGTGGACTTAAGCACAGATCTGAGTAGAAAGACTTATTAACTTGAGTTCAGTCCCAGACAGCTCATGGACCCAAAGGGTATGTCCGTACTGGTAAATTAAATTTTCCTGGGCTCTGAGGCCAGCTGGCATGGAGCTGTCTGTTTTTATGCTGGTAAACTCTACCACTTTCCAAACCAGTTGGGAGACTGTAAATTGAAACCCATCCATGCCAGGAAACAGTCCAGTCATTTTGTAATATTATCATGTTTCAGAGCCCAGGCACACTTGAATTTACTACCATAAACACAGCCAATCTGTCTCACCTGGAGCAGTTGAAGTATCCTTATCCTCCATTTCCACACCACTATTTTTTTCCAGTGCTAATGAATGAAAAGCACCTCGGAGTGAGATGCACCCGTAACATTGAAAAAACCTTTTTCCCAACCCATACAACTGAATATATCTGGGTTGACTGGGACTGACTGTGGGAAGAGCTCTCATCCATTGGCACCAGTGTCAGATAATGGCTGGTACATCAGCTCCAGAGCAGCAGAGATCCAATTTGGTTATTCTGTCACCATACTCAAAGATTAGAGGGTTACTGACTGCTGTGGCATTATTTCCAGTGCAGCTGTAAATTCCTCCTGCTGCAGCATAATTCTTCAGACAGCCCAGCTCAAGTTGAAATGTTATGGTGTTATGGATGTCCTGCTCAGACGTGCCTATTATATTACCTGTCGAGGGCTTAGACTTTAACAGAGCAACTGAAAAACAAGTAAATATCTCTAAAACAGGAGGAAATGTGTGTGCAAGGTGTGCTCTTGTGACACTGCTTCTGGGAATCAGTCCCCTCCTGCACTGCACGGTGAAGATAATGATGCTTTGCCTGAGAGAAAATGATCCTTCTATGAAAATGGGTAGGATATATCCTATTTTCATACTTACAAAATGATAAGGATTGTTTATTATCCCTTAACATCCCATGTTAAGATTATTCACTGTACCAAATGGGAGAGGAAATGTTTAACAGAACAAAGCTGGGTTTCAAGATGGAGATTGAATTTCTCCAGTTAAAGACAGGAGATGGGGTAATTTACACGAGTTTGTATTCATTTAAAAATTGACTTCTATATACCTGCTTCAGACATACTTTCAGCTCTCCTGGGCAAGTAACCCAAGCCACAAATTGTTAGCAATACTGTAATTTTACAAAATTGAGGTCTCAGAAAATACTGTGAAATTGTCAGGGTTCAAAATCTTTCTAGTTTACATGTATGTATGGGCTTACAGACTTGCAATGACCAAAAAAAAAACAAAATCAAAAACAAAACAGCTAAACTCTCCTTTCTTTTCCAATTACAGTTTGGAAGACAAACACCAGGCTAGCAAATAAAATCCAGGAAAATTCTTCTGGATGCTCCAAATATTTCTTGTTGTTGTTGCTGTATCTATTCAAAACCAAATTATTCTGGTATTAATACTGTAATTTAAAAAAAAAATATTAAAAACTGAAAGTCCTAGTATTTTTTCATGCTAGATTAGCCCTTTGTCAATAATTACAGTAATAATTAAAATCCCTGTAATTCAGATAACAGCTGACACAATTCATCTTTTTTTACCAGATTCTCCACAGGGTTTTAGCCTGTCAATTTAAAAATGATCTTGATCTTCAGCCATAGCTAAAATTTCACTTACTTCAGAAACCCTGTCCTCCATGAAACACATCAACAAGTGAGAATGAAACAAATGAGATCTAAATAGGGGATGTGCGCATGCTTCTCCAGAGAGTGCACTTTAAGATATAATTCTTTCTGTTTTGATCTTTTACAGTTTATCTGTCTCTTTGTTTTCTTTCTTTACTTCTGTGAATCAAACATGAGCATCACCATGTTTGTTCCCGTCTCCTTTTCTTTCCTCATCACCAAAAAAGAACCAGCAAAACTGTGTATCATCACATAAAGATCATATTCAGTGAATCTTCAGGAAGTTCAGCAGGGAATTTTTCTTTCTATTATTTTCACTTAGAAGATACTCTAAAATTTCAGAGGTGAATGGAGGCATACTTCCAGGAGGAAGGTTTTCTGCTAACTTTAGTTGCAAGAATTAAGCTGACGTGAACACAATTCATACTGCAAGTGTTTGGCAACCTTTGCAAAAGGAGAACAAACTACACAGAGTTATGTAACATGGTGCACAAAGCAAAGGTGGATAGCTAAATACAAGTTCTGAGCTACCATGCCCAGTACAGTTGAGATGCCTTGAAAACCTCACAAATTAGTTACATGTACATTGTCTGGCAGGTGGTAAGAGAGATCAAATTAAAAAAAAAAAACAACAACACACAGCAAAACCAGAAAAATCAACCAAACAAAAACAAACAAAACAAAACAAAACAAAAAAAAAAAAAGAAAAACCAAAAAAGAAAAAAACACCCAACCAACCAAATTAAAAAAAAAAAAACAGAAAACCCCAAACATACAAACAAAACAAACAAACAAAAATAATCCAAAAGAACAAAAACAGGAAAAAAAATCCCGCAAAGAAACAAAAATAAAATCCAAACCAAACTGAAAAAAATACTCAACCCCCAAAACCATAAACCATCCTAACCTTCAAAACTCGCATTTTGATGTTAAAAGGGAGCCAGAACCAAGACTGTAAAGACTCCCCAATAATATGTTATGATCAATGATATTTATGGCCAGTCAGAAGCCTTAAATTCAGCAATTTTCCTGGTCAACAAGGAACAAATGGAGAAAGCAAATCCATGAAATAAGAAAAGGAAAGGCCATTCTGTGACTTAACATTAGCAGGTAGATGCTAGAGCCACTACATTACTCATGGATAAAGAAAAATCTTAATTACATTGAAAATACTCTTAAGAGAATGTGTGGAAGCTATATGTTGAAACTGCCTCCCTCTCTTGCCACTTGAAAAGCACATTTTTGGTATTGAAAGCACGTATCTACCCTTCCTTCAGCTTCTGCTCTCACCTGGGGAAAGGGGGAGGAAAGAGGAATACTAAGTAATATGATGAAAATAGAACTTGCACAGACATTTAGTCCTGATAGATATCTGAGTGGAAAGGGGAGCTAAATAGAGAGGGTGGCTTACAGATGTAAGGAATGTGTTTGCATGCTCTAGAAATCCTACACAGGACAGAACCAGAAACCCTTTTTTTTTTTTTTTTTTTTTAAGGTAGAAAAGCTGTCAGGGCTTCAGGTCTGAATCCCAACAGACCAAATGAGTTCATTGCATTTGAGGAAATCTGCAGAATTAGACAGCGGAAACCCAAAAGTTTAAGCACAGGTCAGAGGCTAAAAAGATCCACCTGACATCTCCACTTAGACTCGTGTGGACTCATGACCTGGCATCCAACCAGGCCTTTAGCTCACAGCAGAGCCCTTGGCACTTTATGGCAACTCTCTCTCTTCTTAGATTTACTTGTTTTCTTTTTTATTCACTTTTTCCTTCAGTAAATATTTTACTGAGATCCCAGTCCTCAAAGGCCAAATAAATAAAACCTATTTAAAAGCTATGTTAAAAAAAAAAAAAGTAAATGAAAAGAGAACATAAGAATGGTGATTAGGCATAGAAACTATTTGTATATGCTGTGGTAGCCTAAGTTTCTTGAGACTTGAGAGAAAATTTTATTTAGTTTGGGGGATTTTTGCTGTTTTTAACAAAACAGCAAGGCTTGTAAGGTGGAGACTTAATTTTTTTTTTTGTTCTAGACATGTTGAGGCTCAAAACTTGATTACAGAAAATTGATGGTTTTGTAACAATATTTAGAACTGTTTTTTTCCCTGTAAGTAGTTTTATTGTGCCATACAGACTTGATATAAATATATACATTATGTATATATGTGTATGTAAGGATACATGCATATCACTTTGGTCATAGATAACATTCTGCTCTGCAACTTGTTATGGAAATTATCCATGAAATAACAGACTGTGAGTGTGGCATGGGAAATATAGGGTGTGTTTTCTCATTTATTTGCAGACCTCTAGCCCTAGATCAAGTCTGCTGTTCTGCCATTAAAACACAACTTGATACACCTGTAATGTTCCAGAGAAATCTACCTCTGTTCTCTGAAGTATTCCCAGGTTTTATTTTGAGACTCCTGCAGGGTGGAAAGGGACACTGAGAGTTCAGTGTTTTGGTGGCATTTAAGTACTGCGGATAGGATCAATAAAGCTCACAGTCATGTATTTTACTGTAAAATATGCAATAACTAAAATACAAAAAATCCTATATGTACAATACATAGGATCTATAGTCTGAAGTGAAGCAGAATCTTACATTTGGAACAGGGAGTTAATCACAAGAATGAGAATATGGAGTATCATGACAGGTAATAGTACTGGGTGGATGTCCCAAATTTTAAAAGACAGAATGAAGGATGAGATCACACATCTAATTTTGGCCCTAGCCACTGTCCCTGGGCATCAGCCTGGACAGTGACATTTTATTCTCCTCACATCTCTACTAAGAATAGAGAAGGGAAAAGAGCTATGCACATCTAGATAAAGCCCAGCGGGGCCACAGAAGGCATTTTGAGTCTCCCTGGCATCAGAATGTACAATCCTAAACCATGGGTGAAATTCACAGAAATTTTTAAATCAATTAACATGTTAAGTTCTGAAGAGATATTGTAAACTGTCCAAAGTAATAAAATCAGCAATGCATGACATTACTTTCCTCTATGAAGAGCTTGAATAAATAAGACATTTATAAAAATGAGCAGAAAATATGAAATGAATATCCCAAGAACCATGAAAAAATATAAGCTAAAAGAGAAATTTAATTTTCCTCTGACTTTCTGAGAGAGAATGCAGTTGTGGATTTTATACATAATTTATAAGGGAAATTGGCCAGTTCACTCAGGTATACACCATATCAACTTTTAGGAAAGATGAAGCAAGCTGTCTTCTTTTAATTGAAATCAAATATAGCCACAGAAGAAAATTACTTCTGCCCATCGAAGAATATGGTGCTGTCACATGGCCAACAGCATTTGCAGTGTACATGGGGCTTTCTTCTACAAAGTAAACTTCTGTCTCAGTTCTTGAGCAGCCACAAAATGCTGTGAGGATTGGCAGCTTCCCCCATCCCAGAGCCAATACTCCCTCACCACTCTCAGTACAAACCCTCATATTTGAGAGTAAGGTAAACCTATGTCCTACATACTGTTTGCACCTCTAAGAACATAGGAATTGACATAATAGATCAAACTAGTGATCCATTTAGTTTAATATCCTTCCTCTGAATAAGGTGTAGGATGCTTCAGAGAAAGTTGTAAGAAACCTTTAGTGGGCAATAGCAGAATGACCTGTCACAGGGAAAATTTGGTGGGGACCTCCAAAACCACTGCATGCAATTTCCTGCTGCATCAGGCACCAGCTCCTGAAATGCTCTTCCAAAATATATGAAACTCAGTCTTAGCTTGTTAAATAAGATACAATCTTTCACCTCTCCTGGACTGTTTGTAATTATTAGGAAACGTGACCACCACTCCCAGGTTCTCTTATTGGCTCTGTTCCTGTTTTTTTGTCTGTGTTCCTGACATATTTTCTTTAGTGGGCTGCTCAAACTCTCAGTGATTCACTTTCCCAATCTGTGATTAAGCTTCCTTATTTCAGTGAAAGAGGTTTCTGATGATTACAGAGCTCCTCAATAAAAAAGATCTTGTGCAGGTCTAAGTGCTTATTTTGACAATAAAAATAAAGGCACAAACACAGTAAACTTTAAATTAGCCTGTGCAGCAGAGGGTGACAATATTCTGGTGATGGAAAAACACTGGTCATGCAGATGTCACTGCTAGTGGACGAGGGAAGATTCAGCTTCTTCTCCAAGAGGATTGCTTGGATTTTTGACCTGCAGGCTAGCAGTGCTTGTTCTTTGGCCAAATGGGAAGAGTTGTGCTTCTTGTGAGCCCTCCTGGGCAGGTTGACAAGCTGGCCAAGTCATTCTGACTCTTGAACCTGGTACTCTTGACCTATACCTGGGTGTACAAGGATGGTTTGAATGGAGCTTTGGGAAATCTGGTCTAGAGAAAAGTGTCCCTGTCCATGGCAAGGGAATGGAACCAGATGAGCTTTGAGGTCCCTTCCAAGCCAGGGCATTCTGTGACCCTCTGATTCCGAGAAGGACCAAGCAGACCAGCAATCCCCACTTCTGGGACATGTAGAAATGTAGACAGCAGGACGCAATAACCCAAGCCTGAAGGGAGCCTGTGGTTGTCACCAGCCAGCCATGCTGAGCACAGGAATTCACCACTGGCCTTCCAAGTCTTGCCATGATCTTCTATGGCTCTTCAGGTGCAACCTGAAATGTAAAACAGCAGGTAAATAAACACATGACTAAATCCTGAACTTCACAGCAACCTAGGGAAAAAGATCAGATAACACATTTCTACGCAAGCTAAACAAGAGCTATTCAGGAGTCTTTTTAATCCCTTTATTAAAAGGCTTAGGATTTGGCTGTTCCTTAGCTCAAGTAAAATGAGTTTTTACTATTGATGCAGTAAAATCTACCCAGTACATCCTGAAAGAATAAATGGAAGGGCATACAAGGTTCAAGGCAAATATATATTGTTGAATGTTGATAAATAAAATTAACTTATTCCTTGCTCAGGACATAAACATGTCATGAAGTCTTTTTTTGCAGTGTCTCTCTACAGATGTAATCTGTATGGACATAGCAGCAGCATAACCACAGGTTTGTGTTAACTGAAAAATGCCAGAAGTCTTTTATTCTATTCCTAGAAGCTTTCCCAAAATCAGAGTTGAATCCTACAGTATATTTCCTAATGCTTTGCCAATTTGACTATACAAATATAGTCTTTATATTGACTATATAAATATATACAGCCAATATTTCAGTAAAAAGTTGTTCCATTAAAGTACCTAAATTTTCTCTACCACTTTAAAATATCTACTAAGGGTTCAAAATTTCTGTGGTTTTGTGAGGATAGATATATTTTTGTATATATACATAGGAGGAGGAAAACAGATATATGGGGAAAATACACAGATATCTAGGAGGTTTATCTTTTGGAAAAAAAAAAAAGTAGTTTTGCAGTGTTTGGAGAGTCAGAAAAACAACAGTCCTAGAGTCACACCCTAACATGAAAATTATTGAAGTGTAAATATCTGGGAGACAGCTGAGGAGTGTGGGCAGAAGTGGTGAGAAAATTTTACAGAAGAAAAATAAGGATTCATGCAGAAAGACTGGGAAATAATTAAAAGGAGCAGGCAAGGATAAATGCTAGCACAGAAGCAGAAAGGAAGATAAGTTCTTTAGCTAAAAGGGGGAAATATATCAGCACAGACAGAAAATAATTTTCAGTCAGTAAGGTAAGAGAGAGAAGCAGCAGAGTTTCAAGATGAGTTTAATGCTTGTAGGGGAATGCAGTTAGAGTAGAAACAGATTCTGAGAGAAAGCTGCTGGCTGGGCAGGGGTTTTGTTGGTTTGAGATAAGAATTAGATTAAGTGGGAGGCATCAGCATCTAGAAACAGCAGACAGATTGCAGCAGAAACCAGGGACCATTGCTACCCTTTCCCAACACTTCAGTCACATCTAAAATCAATTATCAGTATTAATAGGACTCTTTCCACTGACTTCAGAGTGCTTTTGAGCAGGCTTTGACAGAGTAGTACAGATCTGCAGTGCCATTAAAGAGACCTGAAAAAGGATCAAGTTTTCTTACCCTAGTCCTGCCTCTCAGACCTCATTTGTAATCTGATCAATACCCCTTTCTAAGTTCTTTTGTATAAGGATCAATTTCTATTCTTGTTTCTGAGGATGGATAACTCTAACTAGTATTTTGTACTACCTCATGAACATCTAGTAGAGAGTAACTCTGCTGAGGTGACATGGTCCAGAGAAGATATTGTTCTTTATCAGTTCTGTTATTTGATAAACAATTTTATTAATGAGATGCAGATGACTCTTTCATAGAATGAAATAATTCTGCACATTATTAGGACAGCATAGGGAAAAGGGCAAGGAAAGGAGTTCAAGGGAATAACTACTTTTTGTTGTTACTGTTTTGTTTGCTTGCTTTTTAATAAAAGCTTTACATAGCTCTGTAAATCAGACAGCTGTAGACCTTAGAGAAAGAGTTGATATATAATCAGTGAAAGTTTTCCTCCAGAGAATTGCACTTAGCAGTTAAATAAAAACTGGTATGTAAAAGTCAGCAAGGCATGGGATGAATCCTCTGACCAGCTTTTTGGGTCTAAAAGGGGTTGAAATGGCCCTATATATTTGCTGGGTCATATCTCAAGATTGTCAAAGATGTGTCTTCCACCTCAGACTTCTGTGTTTCCATTGCAACACTTCTAAACATTAATTTTAGGCATTGAAATAACTCTTTGATGACTACAGGAGATAATTCGCTGTTGACAACAACCTTATTGTTAGAAAAGTCTTTTCTCACTTGGGTTTAGACGTCAGCATGCCAAAATGCAGAGTTTCACCCAACACATTAACCACAATGGCAGTTCAGTTCACATCTCCACATTCTTATTTTATGTGTTCTTTAGCTCTCTGACAAACACTAACCAAAATAAAGTAAGAAAAAGGAGGAGCTTGGGTTATTATAGAAGGACACCTAAGAAACATAAATGACAGCTCTAGGGTGCTGCACAGATTCTGAAAAAATTAAGACAGAAGAAGGTTTAGGGACATCAGAGAAGAGAAAACATTCCCTTTTAGGCCAAGACACAGAGACACAAAATAGAAGACTCTTTCCAGAATTGCTCCTCTTGCTATCTTTTTCTTTTCTTTTTACTTTTTTCATTTTGTTTTTCCCCTTTTCTTTTCTTTTCTTTTCTTTTCTTTTCTTTTCTTTTCTTTTCTTTTCTTTTCTTTTCTTTTCTTTTCTTTTCTTTTCTTTTCTTTTCTTTTCTTTTCTTTTCTTTTCTTTTCTTTTCTTTTCTTTTCTTTTCTTTTCTTTTTCTTTCTTTTCCTCATTGGCATTTGTAGCACACCAGCATTCCCTAAAATCAGGAATGTGGTGTTTACCCCTTCTTCTAAATCATTAATGAGACTGCCAAATGAGAATGCACCAAACACAAATCCCTTTTATAAACACTTTCCCCTTGGCTTGCTGCATTGTTATTTATTACCAAAGCTTGTTTATATACCTAGGGCACTTTTTACTCCATCTGACAGAATTGAAATTCAAGTCACTTTGGATTAATTTTGTTCATCAGCTAATTTTATAATTTATTTTTAAAAGTCAAGGCATTCGGGAGGTCTGTGGTTTGGGTTTTTTTCTTGCTTTCTATTGTTTCTTTTTTTCCTTTGTTTTTTGGGTTTTTTATTTTTGTCTTTCTTGCCTGCTCTTTTCTTCTGCCTGTAAGCCAACAGAGGACAGCATACATATTATCGATAATGAATATGCTATTCAAATGTACAAAATGATTTTCAGATGCTGTCCCTGACACGATGCATTTGCACAGTGAAATTAGTGAGATAATTGTAACAGTTGCCCTTCACTGTGGATGACTGTACTTACCAATTGTGTTATTAAACTAATGACTTCACAGGTATTTAGGATCCATCTGCTGCTGCCAAACACAAAAATTATTCCAAATATTAAAAACTGTAAGGGGAGAGGAATCTGAAAGAAGACAGGACACTGAATAGATAAGTAAGGACTAGACAGATGCTCATGTACTTAAATTATATTGTGCAGTGGAATATTTGGCTGCAAAACACTGCATGTCATAAAACATGTTCTATATTTTCATGTTTGTTTCATGGCATTTTGGGCTGGTTCTTGATACTTGATAGCTTTGGGTCACCAAGCATCCCACTGGCATGGGACAGTGGGAGGCAAGTTCTATGAAATATTTCACTGTCTTAGCTAACAACTAGATTATATCTGAAGTGAATGCCCTCACAACTCTGGGACTATTTATTCTGCTGTAAATCATGGAATAAACTGTGGAGAAGAAGATTAAGCCTAAAATTGAATATCTGTTCCAGAGGTGATCTTCTCTCAGTTTATCTTTCTTTCTTTCTTTTCTTTACATACACACAAATTCAGCCCTTCCTGTTTTTGAATAACACTAGTCCAGACATAGAAAAGAAATACTTAAAGGACTGCAGTCAAGGATTGCAGCTCTGCTCCTAATGTTGCCTTATTAAAAAAAGAAAGAAATCAAACAAGAAAAAGCATCAAAACCAAAACAAAAACAAAAGCAAAAAACCAACCAAAAAAAAAAACCTCTTTATTTTTGAGAAAGTAATCCACTAAAGAGAGAATCATAGAATTGTTTGGGCTGGAAGGGACCTGACAGATCATTGGAATCAGAGAGTTCCTTCCATGGAAGGAACACTGCCTACTAGTCCAGGTTGCTCAAAGCCCTGGACATTAAAATGATTTCCCAAAAGCCCCAAGAGGCAGGCAGCAGAACTCAAAACCCAGCCCAGAAATTTACTGTTCTGTATTTTGGCAGTAGTGCTGCTTCCACACTCTCTATTTCAGACTTCACCAGTGAGGGATGTTTTTGAGTGTATGGTGTTCTTTCCCAAACATTTTTCAGCACAGCACTTTATGACTTTCTATACTGTGAACAAAAACAAGCTTCTACACCAACCCACACCCCAAGGTTTTTTAATAAACTGCTAACAAATCCCTGTAGATCTCTAGATATCTCATTGTCAGAAATGCAATAAATTTCTGCACAAAAATGGTAACACTTTGAATTACTGACTGCCTAGATTCTTCTTATCTACCAGCAAAAATGATAAAATAATCAATATTTTTCATTTTCAAAGAGTCTTAGCAATAAAGAGATAACACTTTGCTCTACTTTTGTTTTCTTTTGGCAGGAGGGTGGAAGCTGGTTGGCCTCAAATATTGCCATAATAACAATTGCCACCAAGAGCTATCTGCCCAGGTGTAAATGTCTGTTTACTTCACTGCTCTGTGACTACATCTTGCTTCATGTAGAACATGATTGGACATCACCATGGAAGACTGGTTTGAAACTCTTGGTTTCACCACAAAATCCAATTTTAGGGCCTTAAAAGTTTTCAAAAACCTAAATTATTCAAGTGAGATAATGACTTTGGCTCTTCTGTCCCTACATCTGTCAAATAATAGCAAAAGTACATTCTTTTAAGCCTTACATGAGATTTCTGGCGACAATCTCGCTCAGCATAATTGAATTTAGGTCAAGGTGGCTAAACACTGGGGAGAGCATTTAGTTGTCTGCATAGTCACCCAAAGCAACTTCTAACCTCTTTTTGTCTCTGGGACATTCACCAGTGACAGGAGATCTGCAGGAGACCAGTGCCCTTCTGGAGAGGCACCACGAGCCTGGGGGAAGCAGGGGCTGATCAGCTCAGAATATCATGAGTCAATGATGCTTAGATCAAAGATTTGTGTCTTCCAACCATCTGTGGACACAGGAGCATGTTTGAGTCACAAAAATGGAGGCAGTTTAATCTGGAGCTAAATATCCACTTGAAACAATCCTTAACATCTTTAGAAACCATTTAGTTCACTGAATATCAAACTCCACATTTTAGAAGGCATGACTCAAGTTCACTGTAAGTCTACAGCTGAAGCACTTAATAGAATTTTGGAAACCTGACTCCTTCTCTTGAGCATTTTCTGCTGCCAGTGTTCAACATGGCAAAATCCCAGAGTTCTATCACTCTAAGAAACAGCTGGGATTGGGCAGAAGTGTCTTCAATTTATATGTTCTGGCTGTGCTCCAAAACCAGTGGTCATCTGAGTTCAACCTAAAAGGTGAATGAAGGTTGAAGTAATTGTCAAGGTTCTTCTTCTACGTCAGTGTTTAGCAACCATGCATGGATCCATGTTTTCACATGCTTAGTATGTTTTTGACCTTATTATCATGTGTTTCAAGGTTTTGCCTGGACATCAGTTAATTTTATTTTAACAAGTGGTCTAGGTGTCTCTTTTCCCCAACCTACATATCTCACACTGAGCAGGTGAAAAAAACTTGACCAGCAGAAAGAAAGAAAGAAAGAAAGAAAGAAAGAAAGAAAGAAAGAAAGAAAGAAAGAAAGAAAGAAAGAAAGAAAGAAAGATCCACAATGAAAAAATACGTAATGTCCAAGAAGTCTGTATAACAAAAATCATAGATGGTGTGAAAATGCTTACTTGATATATACAGAACATTAAAGTTCTTTATTACATAACAAGTAGCATCCAGACTTAATAATGTGCAGGAATCTGAGGCTATGTCTTTAACATTCAAGCAACTACTATGATTATCAGGTTATTTCAGGCCATAATCAGTGTTTCTGGTGGATGGGTTGTTGGTTTGGCTTTTTTTGGTTTTAATTCTGATTAACTTTCCCAAATTAGTCTGATTTCACTCTTATAAATAAATGCACCCACAGTTTGAGATTATGTCTTCACGTTGTTAATTCCTGCTGTGTTTTCTGCTGAAATATAATGGAAATGTACAAAAAAAAAAAAAAAGTCTTCATTAATTCCATCTGCAGAAAGATTTTTCCAAGTGTGTTTTGGAAATGTATAGCCAGTGATTCCATTCAATCCCAGATAAAACAGAACAGTGTATATTGTCATTCTTTTTGCCATCCATCAGTGAGAAAGCTCAGTCACAGATAAGTGTTTACAAGTCACTTCACCTGAGCATCATCTCTGTATACCATTCATGACAGCCAAAAAACATGTGCCTCCATGACAGCAGAGATATTTGATGTGGACCAGGAAACTAACCCACCCCTAGGGCTGTATCCTTGGCTATGACAGACCCAGTTTGCAAGCTGAAAATCTGTCATTCTTCTGCATTTCTGATTCTCTGTTTTTGTGTATCTTTTTGTCCTTGTTTTCCCCTTGGGAAGACAGGACAAAATTCAGTGTCAGTCAATCACTGAGCGATCTCTTGTCCTAACAGAACAATTTTGAGTGTATTCACTATCACTTGAAGCTCTGGACATATATTGTTGGTGCTTCAGTGGCTTGTATGCACTGGCCATGTGGAAAATACATACTTGGGGGACCAAGGTCATATCTCTGTGTGGCAGTGTAAAAAGTACTTTGCTCTTTAAGTTGTTACAGAATTTGTTTGCAGTTAATTGACCAGATCAAAAATCCTCTTCTAATCCCAATGCCTCTTCCAAATTGTTGTTCTTCATGGATTTCTGCTTCAAATTTAGTCTACTATAAAACATCCAGGTATGAAATACTGGGCTGAAAATCCAGAAGGGGATTTTTGGCTTGGTACAGCTAGAGTTTGAGGATGGATGCTGTGCATCCAGTAACAAAGGCAAAACAATGGCATGCCCTTATTCTTTAGTATTGCATAGCAGCTGGCTGAAATATCTAGCTAGTGTTCATCTTCATTCTGGCCCACACAAATCAAATTCTGCACAGAGAACAAAAATAAAAATTAGATTTTGTGATTCTGATTCTTAAAAACAAAAAAAAAAGTCCAAAAAATAAATACATTACTGCATTTCCTTATACCTTTTCACAATAATGGGGTTATTGAACTGTCATAAGTACAAGTTGGCCTCTGTAGTAACAGATATAGATTACTGGGACTTATTGAATTAATCCCTAATTTTCATTGGTAAAACTCTGTTGGGCAAACAGGGTTTATATGATGCAGATGAAGATATTCTGAACCATGCATCAGCTACTTGGGCCACTAGGAAGTAGATCAACTTTGTGATTAGTAAATGATTGATGTTTCATCCAAGATTGCAAGATGATTAGTGAAATATTTTTCCTTAAAAAATTAAGAAAATATATATAATTGGACATTACATACCAGCACTTAGAGGAAGGTGTAGCTAGATTTTGCTGGCTCTTGTAGTCAGCAAGAGTCAGGATCCACCTCTGACCTTCTGTCAGTGCTCTGAGCTGACTCAAATGCTTGTAATTCTCACAGTAAAAGTGACATCTATTAAAAATGAAAAATAATGTTTACTGAAATTGTTAGGTCATTTTTCTAATCATCTCTACTGCCTCCTTCTTCTCCTTCTCCTTCTCACTCTTCTTCTTCTTCTTTCCTGCCGCATTTCTTTATTTATAAGACAAGGAGGATAGTTGACTGTGGAAAACTGGGATAGCCAGGATTTAAGCAGAAAACTTGCTTGGAAACAGTGTGCTAAATAGCTCTATCAAAATGATTCAGTGCTCGTACTGAGATACAAACACTTTGCAGTCAAATGTCAAGTCAATCTGAATATGCCCTGGCAAATCTACCAAAGAATAGTCTTATCTGGAGAGCCCTGAGGTTAATGTGATGCTTACACCGGGTTTTAGAGGAGAGTGAGTAACAGCCTGGGATTTGACCTGAATTTAGTCTTTACAACTATGAGAATTTTAAGAGCTTTTAAAAGGCAGAACATTATGAGACTATTGACAAACATGTCTGATCTAAAAGGAATTTTAAGAAATTATTTAAAAGGAGGATATCTAAAGGCATTGCCTTCTTAACAGATGGACAAAGCTGAAGAGACTTTGCCACACTGCTATCTCAATAACAGGTTTATTTATTTGCATTCATCCCCAGGTAGAAACCTACAGCAAAAGGATGTGGACTTTCATTTTCCTCACTTTCCCCACGAGTCTGAATGGTGGTTTATAAAAAGAATCATAAGGTGACAGAGTGAACATTTCATATATAACTTTAGAGCTTACCTAAAATCCTTTCAATCTGCCTATGTAGGGAGCTACACCAATCTGAAAACCTGAGTACCTATTTTAATGATATATATTCTGAGCAGAAAAGCCATATGCCACCTTTTTGTCCTGCGCAATGAAACCTAATGAGGAGAAATTCAAGCTATTGCAGAAGATTAGAAAGGGGTAAAAATTCTCAGATGCTCTGGATGAAAATTTGTAAAGTTAGCTGCAGATACCATTGCATAGCCCCTGACTGTTATTTTTAATCTCTCATTGACAAGGAAAAGCTTGCTGGGAGTTGGGACTTGTTATCTTCGTTTTATGGGCTGCTACTCTTGGAATAACAGCTCTGATAGAGTGCTGGTGGTGAGTCAGTTGGGAAGGAGAAATGGACAACAGAGCCACTCAGCACACAGAGTGTGAGGACAAGAGAGAAAAGAGCTATTAATATGTCTGGTAAAGAATAGCAATTTCTTCATCAGTGGAAGGAGTCCTCGTGAAATAAAAAGTCACATAAATAATTTCTTCCCTTATTTATTTGTTCATTTTGATGTTGATCTATTTCAGAGTGACATGAGCTTACCCTTATTTAAAACCACTTAGATAAGAAATGAGAAGTTTTGAGACACATTTCCAGGGAAGGTTTGGAGGCATGCTCTGTTTCCTTTTTCTCTAAAATATATTAACATGCTTGCTATGAATACTGATATCTGAATATCTCAGTTTTGATACCATTAGCCATGACATCTACCCATGGTAGCTCCTGCTACCTGCTCCACCCTCCCCCATATCAGAAAAGGGAAGGTAGTGCAGATAAAAAAAGAAGGACAATGGAGATAATCTGTCTTTTAGTTGCATCATACCTCAGCTGTCATATTGAGGGCATTTAGAGATACGAGAATATGGAGTGGGGATGAGAGCTCCCACTCACACTTCAGTTCTAGTGAGGACCAAAATATTTGACTATTAATAGTACCCTTATTAGTAATAATATTAGTAATACACTTTACTGAAGACTGACCTGTTAAAACCAGCAGAGCCCTCCAAATTGTATGTAACACAATTTTGTGCAAATCACGTGCAATATAAAAGTCATTCATGTTTCATTCCTTCAGTTTATGTGGTGTTTAAATGACAACCCTTGCACTAGCAATACTTTATATGCCACTCATTTCCCTGATTTTTGGAATAAAGCCTACTTTCTGCTATCTACTCACTGACATTAATGGCAAAACTTCCACCAGTCTTAAAAAGATAAAATTGCTGGAAGATGAAGGAAATTAAAAACCATTTCTGTGTGGAGAGCTCCTGTGCTACAGCTTCACATAGGTTTTCAGTTTACTCTTCTCATTGACTTTTTTCACAGAAGTGGGGTATATGTTTATTTATTTGTTTCATTGGAAACCAGCTAATTAGATCAGCTCATCTATGTAAAGAACGAGCAGAAGTTTTGTTGGGAAGCAGGCATGTGAGGTGAGCATTAAATTCCTATACTTTACCTCACAGTGAAAATTTAATGCTTGAAGTCCACTGGGATTTTAGTTTTAAGGTGCATTAACTACCCCATGGTAAGTATTGGCAAAGCAGAACCAGAAAACAGGATGGGAGGGTGATATTATACTCAGTACACAGAAGCAAAAGGGCTGCTAGTTCATAGAATCGTCAACATTTTTGACACAGATAATTCTAAAAACATCCACTAGTTTGATATCCATCTGGATCTAATGAGATTTGACACAGTAGACCCCCTTGAACTTCCATCCCCAGAATGTTTTCACCTTGCCTTTTGGATGTGCTCACAAGGGAGATGTGGTGGTCCTTTCATGTCAGACCTTAATTGGAGCATACATTCCCTTCCTCACTGTATCTGTTTCACTAGGGACTTTCATCAGACAGAGTAAAGGGCTTTTTCTCTCTCTCAGCCCCCTTTAATACAGAGCATTCAGCTCCTTCTACAAAGTGTCTTCATTTTTTCCCCCTGTTTTTGAGGTCTCCTACTCATTCTACTATTGAAATGTTGTCTTTGTGCAGTCTGTCCTCTGTATTAACTTCTTCTTGTGCATGGGTCTGTCTGTGGAGTCTGCATTGGAGGGGAGAGTGAGGGCTCAGGCTAACTTTGCATTTCATTCTGGCTTTCTACATTTATGAATGTATTTTCCATCAGCATTGTATTATGTGGGAGATTTTCACCTTTCATCTTTTAGCCTGTGCTCCACATCTATTCAGGAACCTTCATCTCTGTTCCCCACATTTTTTAGACCCAGAGATACACTTTTTTTTTTATTACCCCAAATCTCTCCACTTCAGTCCCACTTGCCTTATCACTTTCGCTTTGTGAGTGCTTTTCAGTGAGTACTTCTTCTTTTCCCTGTACCCTTTGTTCCCTTACTTTCTTTTTTCTCTTGTTAAATGCCACACAAAGACATCTTTCAGTAGACAGAATGGTCCCTATCGGTCTGATAATTGTGTTGGCTGTACTCATATAAATGTTATTAGGAACCAGAAGATTTGACCTTGCTAGGTGTTTCTCAGTCACTGCTGTGGCTCAGACTTTGGATCTCAGCTGAGCAAATCATGTAAACATCTGCTGTTTTCTGCAAGACTGCTATTCTAACTGATTTGATTCAATTCGATTTGATCCAATTCGACTCTATGTAGAGCACTGCAATTCCCACTGTATCTCAGTATTCAATGCCTTCCAACACTACAGAGACAAACAAATGTCTACCTCTTAAGGGTGATCCTGCTTCTCAGATTCACTGCTGTCAGTAGAAACTGTACTCTTTTTTTTTTTTTTGTTTTGTCAAATCCTCTGCTGAGTTATGATCTCTACTCTTTGGCTTCTGTGAAACTGTGCCTGCCTGCAAACTGTAGGAAAAAAAAAAAAAAGTGCACATGTAATAGGCTAATTTTATCCACTGCTTTCTTACAAACTGTTTAAGAATTTAGTTTTATGAAACCAAAATAATAATATGATGACAACATTGGAGATAAATCTTTCATCTGCGAAACAAAAGGTTTTACCTTATCCATATTTCTTCATGGCTCCCATTGTAATAAATTATTTTGAACTTAACTATGTCATTGCAAAGCATTATATAAAGCACATGATCATGTTTAAAATGCACCCTGAATTTCAGCTGAGAGTTTTTTTTAAATATGACTCTTAGGTCACTGCTTCTAAAACTGCAGCAAACAATTTTACAATGATTGACTTCTGAATGCAGCTTTAATAGGACTGAGACAGTTAGAGTCAATTTGATTTTACTGGGCTTTACCACACCTGTTAGGAAAATGGCTTTCAAATTCACAGAAAGAATGAATTTCATAAAGCCAGAGGAAATTTATTTTAGATGTATAATTTAGCATTTAGCACATTTGACATGATTCAAATCGTTACTTGTAGAAAAGCAGAAAAGGCTCAATTCTAAAATAGTGTTCAGCATTTATCGCAGAAGAAAGACAGCCAAAATAGAGGCCACCACTCTTGAGACTCTGAGATAGCTAGATAGATCTGACTATTCATTTAGATTGCATTACTGATCAAAGCATACCTTCCAAACTGGGTGTAAAAAAACCGATCCGCTACAAGAAGGTGCACTCTGATAATAAAATTTAATAATTACTTTTCTAAAGTGTCTTTCTCACCCAATTAACAGGCCATTACTGTCAAACACTCAGAACTTAACAGGTTATGTACCACAGTGCAGTGCACTGGGTAAGAAATGGAGTGCAAGGACTTTTCTTTTCAGTTCTGATTTTGTAGGATCAGTAGTGCCCTGTACCTTTTACTACCATGTCACTTGTTCTAGGAGGCTTGACCCCAAAATCCAGATGCAGGGTGAGATGAGTTAAGCCTCCAATCCAAATTGGCTGGAGGTGTTCAGAGAGATTTGGTGTTGTATGCAAAGACAGTCTGGTAGGACAGCCCAGACAATTCCTTCTGGAAAAGTGTGCACATAGGAGAGGACAGTATGACAGCTCCACTTTGAGTGCTTAGTGAGGCAGACTCCTAGAGACTCTTCCAACCAGGAGCACACATCTCAGCTAGTCATCACAGGGTCATAAGATGGATTGGGTTGGAAGGAATATTAGAGATCACCCAGTTCCACCCCCTGCCATGGGCAGGGACTGCTTCCACTATCCCAGGTTGGTCCAAGCCCCATCCAGTCTGGCCTTGGACTTCCAGAGATCCAGGGGCAGCCACAGCTTCTCTGGGCAACCTGTGCCAGGACCTTGTCGCCCTCACAGGGAAGAATGTCTTCTTAATAGCTTATCTAAATTTATCTTTTTTTAGCTCGAAGCCTTTAGTCAGGACTTGCTTTAGCCAGCTCTTTTCAGTGGGAGCAGCTGGACTCAGTGTTCTGAAAATTTAACCTCTGAGATAACAGCCAAACATTTCTATAATCTGGGCAACACTCAATTTGACACAGTTATTTTTGCAACTATTATGAGCAATAATTAAATCAAATACCTCCAATATTAGTGACATTTCAATATTAAAAATAATTTTAAGTCCTGCAAGAAAATATGCATCTGTGAAAGGCAGAGGTTGAGGCTTAGAAGGATCGGAGCTTTTGAACAAGCAGCAGGGAATCTTCTGCTTTGGGAAGAGGAAAATGGGTAACCTGGAAGAAGTCCCAGTGAAAAGTAATATTGTCCTAAGTATGACTTCCTAGAATTTTAAAAATATTCACAAAGAAATTCAGATAGATACATGATCCAGCTTAAACCATCACTGGAAATACACTGTAAAGGGAATTTTTTTTGTGTGTAGCTCAGATAGTTTCTCACTTGTTTGAAAACAAGATGCCTGTTTGCTTTTCTCAAAAAAAACCCTCTGCCTTTGTTTCAGCGCCTTCTGCCTAAGCACTTCAGCATATTGCATTATACACACTGTGAAATTCGGGGGTGTAAATCTTCTCTCTGTGTAGAGTCCTTGTTTTTTGTTTATAAAAAATAGAGTGTAAGGGGACATAAAACGTAAGTGAATCAAGCCCTCAGCTAGCATTTAATTGATAAGAACTAAAGCTAATATTAGATAACAAATAAATGGTCTGTTGCACAGGCATTTAATTAAACACCAAATTAATGCAGTAATGACCTACTGGAACTAACAGCCAGAAATGCTTTACTGCAGGCAAGCATCTGGAATGTTTCACCTTTTTTTTTTCCTCCCTCTTCCCTCCTGTACGAATACATTGAAAAGACACACATTCATTTTTAATACTCAGTCTGGAGGGCTTCTGCTTTGTCCTTTACCCTGTCTGAAACCCTAACATCAGTGGACACCAGACAATTTTTGCCAGTGCCTCTTTCCTGATGGGCATAGCAAACAAATGGCGAGTTGGTGCTCCTTTCTCTTCCCCCTGCACAACGCCCTTCTGTGTCATTATCTGGTTGAAACTCAGCCCTGTACACCTTGGGTGATTACACACTGCCCAAAAGATTAATTGCAGACAGCACTTTGGATAATGGTCTCAGGTACGGAGCCTACCATGCCGTGGAGAAGGCACAGGAATCAATACATTTCTTTATCTGTACAAGTCCATGTCTATAAAAGTGCTTTCAATCATACCCCAGAATATCTGAGAGGTATGGGAGATTAACTCTGCTCAAACACACTCAAGATTTTTTCCAAGGCAAAATATGCAAGTCTTTAAGGGGACCTCAGTCATGTTTTGGTGTCCTCTACCATGCCATATGAAGTTGTACGACAAAGTAAAACTTGTGGGGCTGTTAGCTGGAGTGTGTATAGACATATATATAAAGATACACATACATATGAGTTTCTGACTCTGCTGGATCTGAACACTGAATGGAGACAGGCATCCACAATATCCCTGATTGTCTCTACATAGGAGAGAGATACCCACCTCCCTTCAGTCACTGGTGGAAATGTTGGGTGAGCTCCATCTCTCCTGGCAGAGCTTTTCCCTCCCCATGGGACTGGCAAGGGTCCTGTGTCCCTGTCTCTGCTAATTACCAATATTTTATAAGAGATGTGTCAGGGCCTATGTGTTTTTCCATAAAAAACTATTGGATTTATGATTATTAAAGTGGATTTGCATTTTAGATATTCAGCCAGTCTTGTCTCAGTTTCAAGCGTTTCTAGTTTCTCCTCTTAACAGAACAGAGATCCTCATGTGGAAGAATTACATTCCTCTGTCCCATTGCAACACCTTTGGAGGTCAAACACTCAAGTAAAAGGACAAGGTAAGACCTGAAGCAAAGACAGCTTCAGCTTTTATCTCACTAATTATGGTCTAAATCACAGAGGAAGTGAGGGATCAAGAATTTGTTTTCCCACCCTTCACACAGGAACTTGATGTTAGTTGGAGCCATAGCTTATTCTAAGGTCTTGCAGGAAAACTCACAGCAGCACGGAAGATGTGAATCATATCTACCTAAACACATTACTCAATAGAGTGCATTTCCCAATCAGAAGGGATTTTCTGTCTCCAGGTTTTGCCTCTTTATTTATCCATGGGCTTCACAGGCTTGGATAGAAACAGAATCAATCTTACATTCAGCATCTCTGGTGTGCTCATCTTCAGATTTTTAATTCATCAGGCTACACTGAAAAAAGTGTTCATATAATGCTTATTGCAGTGTGCTCCCACCTCTGAAAAAAACAGTTTTGGAACAGAATTTTAGATTTCTTTTCTAAAAATCTACGTTATAGCAGGTGAAGCAGATTTGTTGTATTATCAATACCATATTAGTCAAAACAGCCAGTGAAGTCTAGAATACCATTAATTTCATCTTAAAATGCACGCTTGTATTTGTAGGACAGAATAATGCCCTAGACTCCATTCTCTATACTGATCAGATCTTCACTGTCCATGGCTTAGATTGGAAACCTGAAATCAAGTGAATTTATCATGAGCTTGGTTACTAGCATAATAGCTATCATGGTAATAACAATAATCATAGTAACAATAATAATCACAACAACTGAAAAAAAAAAGGAGACTTGTAATGGTTCTGATGATTCAGTAGGTGCCTGAATGCTGAATGAATGCACAGCTTGTGCCTGGGCATCGAGTGTCACCAGAGTCACTGTTTTTTGGATGGGGGATAAATCTGAGACCTTCCCTTGCCATTATAGACTCTTATCATTTTATAAGAAATAAAGGTTGACCTCAGGGTCTTTGCCACAAGACAAAGGTGAATTATAGTCTAGTTACTTAAATTTCTCTTTCAGCTTCCAGTACAGACCTTTTTTATCCTCCACAGTTAGGAACTAGCACCATCCATTGAAAAAGCAGTTCTTGTGTGCTGTATAGGAACGAGAAACTTTTGAAGACTTTGATGCTAAATGCATACACAAACATGTCCATGGAAATCTATTATTACTCACACACTCTTCAGGCAAAATCCATTCCTGTTTATAGGCACTGGCTCTTACTGTGATCACTTTGATGCTTGGCGGAGAGCATTTATACTGATATAAGTAATGCAAAAACTCCTGAATGGGGAGCAAATCCTCTTTTTTTTCTCAGTCAATAGATGAAGTGCTAGCAACACTTGCTCTAAACAGAAGTACAGGTAACACCTCCCACCAGAGCACAGAACAGTACTAATTAGTTCATTAAGCATCCCAGCATCCCTGTGGGGTAGGCATGCATTTTATTATCCCCAAGTTAGCAGGCAGGTAGAGTTGACTACCTCAAAGACACACTTATGGTAAATGAAGGAACTCTAACGCCTACTCCTTTGTTCTGCTGGGTAAACAGGCAATAGTTCAAGGAAGCTTTAATTCCATGTCCCATTATCTTTGTTGTTTTCTGTGTGTCACGTGGCAGTGCAACAGTAATGTACGAAGTCACTTTCTCCAGTGATGAAAATGGGGATTGTCAAAACCAGATAGCTTCCTGTTATAATAAATGCAGAATTGCTGAATATTTTGGACTTCTATTAAGAGTCTTCTTTGTCCCCCATGCTCACAGACCTTTTCCTGTAAGGTTCGAAGGAAAGCATGGTGTGACTTTGAGAACAAACCCGAGCCTTTCCAATGCAGCCTGCACTGTACACATGTGTACACAGTATATGAGCTGGTGCTACTAGGGATAAGGCATCTGGAATATCAAGTTCAGATGGCTCAGAACCAGATTGAGCTCATAAAATGAACATTACCACAGCCACAAAACTAACCGAGGTAATCATGTACTATTTAGACAAGCAGCAGCATTGCCCTTTGTGAAGGGCTTTAGAATGTGCAAGTCAAGTGTATGGTTGCATAAAGATTGGGGATATTACACCCAGCGAAATCCTCAGAAGACAACAGCATCATTAACTATTTACATTGCAACTCTACCCATTACAGCATTTGACAAACAGTTTAATTTCAAGGAGGAAAAACAAAAATAAAAAATAAACCACACAAACACACAAAAAGGGAAAGAGGGAAAGAAGAAAGCTGTGTGTCAACAAAGGCAGTTCAGAAATGAAAAGCAGGCAAGATGTCAAGCACCTCGAAGGAGAGAGATGGGAAATAAAAGGTTCTGCTGTGTTCCCTGTTCACTTACTTTCATTTGGGATAAATCATGGCTATTTGTCAAATTTAGAATTTATTACAACATAGCATTAATTTGAAAACATGCACAGAGAAACAAAGAGATTTTACTCTCTTCCCGTTCCTTCACAGTGAATTGAACAGTCACTTTCAGCAATGACAAGTCATTTTTAGCCATATATGAGCAGTATATACCACGCCCAAAATATCCAAGTAATTGTTTGATGTATATAAGTAATATATATCCAAGTAATTGTTTGTGGTATATAAAATTAGCCCAAGGGATAATTTGGTCTTTGTGTGACTCAGCTGCTACTTCCTTGACCAGACAAGGTTCATGATGTTGCAATTGTTTGAAAAGGCTGAGGGTACAGAAAGCTGATGTGACTTTCCTGGCCATTTAAGAAGGCTCAGGAATATGTATCTCACAACTGACAACAGCTAATGTATGAAACACAAAATGCCTGCACAATTTCAGCCATTTCAGTTAAGGTCAGAGGACTCCTGAAGAAAAACAGACTTCTTAAACATGAGTTGTAGAGAGTTAAGGCAATCTGTTTTGTTCTTTTCTGTGTCAGACTAAGGGGAGAATATTTTTTTTTATATATAAGCAATTGTTAGAGTTGCCCAGACAATCTGCTGGGATGCTCAGATCTTGATGCAGATCTGCCATGCAAATCCAGAGCTAGGATGAGAGGAAACAGACTCAAGTTCTACCAAGGAGGTTTACACTGCATATCAGGAAAAATATTTTCACTGGAAGAGTCATCCAGCCCTGGCAAGGCTGCCCAAGTCGGGGTCACCATCTTTGGAGAGATTTAAAAGATTTAAAAGGCTGTGATGCTTGGGGACGTGGGTTAGTGGTGGCCTTTGCAGTGTTGGGTTAGTGGATGGACTTGATGATCCTAGAGGTCTCTTCCAACCCAAACTATTCTGATTCTAATAGGTAACACATAGAGCTGAGGAGCAAGCTTCTCAAGAGCTGTAGGGTAGCTCAAACAGAGACAATGAAAACATGAAACACTGACCTAGGCAGGGTTTTCTTTTTTAATCAACTCAACAAAACACTTTGCCAATCATCCAAGTATCATCTCCTTATACATGGGGTTTCTATAGGGAATAATATTTTCATTGTGGGAGAGGGACAATTCCCATTGTCTTTGGTAGATCACAAAAATTTTCACAGCTGCCAAATTATATGGCATCATACTTCAGTCCCGTCCCGTGGGGATAATATGCAAACCTCTCCTTACCCATATTTTAAGGGTAAAGGTATGAATAAAACTGCTAGCTGTTATGTCAGTCTGTTTTTAAATATATGATATACACACAAGAAAAGGAATTAAGGCAACACCCTTCTTTAATTCTGTCCATTTTAGTATGTCATTAATTATTTTCCACTGCATTTTTCATTTCCAAAAGGAGACTACCTGCTTAGCAAGCACTTATTAAATGCTTTCGTTTTAATTCATAAAGGAAAAAGAGTCTCATATGTTTATTACATATTATTCAACTTTTATTTTGAAGACAGATTCATTTATTTCTTCCCAAGCTTTTCAGCAATTCTCAACAATATACCATCTGTCTGCTTTGTAGGCATGAATATATTTAAATTCACAACACGACTGAAAACGTACTCTGTAGGTGGGGATATTGAGGTACAAAGCACTAAGTTGAAAAATGTCAACTAATTTTGAGGGTGTGTTTTTTTTGTAAAAACCACATGGCCTGGACTTTCCTCTAAGTCTTTTAAGGATGATAACAATCATTTCTGAGAGCTTCTTATGCAGCTCCACCTCAGCTGCTGCAAGAAGGAGGGTGATCCAGGAGGGGTGAATATATCAGAACAGGTACTGGGGGCCAAAGATGAGCTGAAATTTGGCTCTGGACTTATGGCAGGGGTCAGATGAGGATCCTGACTGGGGCTGGTCTGAGCCATAAAAGCCTCTGACTATCTACATGGCTGAAAAACAAGTTGTAATTATTCTTTCCCTCTCTTTTCCAACACCCCTTTGCATGCTGAATTGCAGCCTGCTTCTTTTGTCTCTGTTCCTTGTCGCATTTAAAGTCTGCTTGTCCCAGGCAGCTGTCTCAGAGTCCCGTACTCAAAGCCAGATTTCACACCCAGTTGCAACATCTTCTTTGTGCTCATGATATCCCCCAGGATGGGTTTATGTTCCCAATAGATTAAAATTCTCTGTCACACCAAAGCCCATGTAAATTGTTTTTCTTCCTACCCATGCAGACCAGCTGACTCTTCATGTCAACAAAAGCTTTTGCTTTCCTTTTGACCTTCTTTTTTGTCATAGAATCATAGAGTATTCTGTGTTAGAAGAGACCAGGAGGAATCCTCAAAGTCCTGGCCATGCACAGGACAATCACAACAAACCCACCCTGTGTCTGAGACCATGGTCCAAACACTCTTTGGACTCTGTCAGGCTTGCTGCTGAGACCAGTGACCTGGGGAGGCTGTTCCAGTGCCCAACCACCCTCCAAGGGAAGAATCTTTTCCTAATATCCAACCTAAATTCCTCTGATAGAAATTTATGCATTTTCTGTGCATCCAGATCAGAGCATGCTTAAGCACTCTGGGTGAAGATGATTTTTTTTTTCCCTTACTGCAACTACTAAAGTCTAAGATATCTTTGCTACGCAAATAATTTCATTTTGGAAGAACCTAGAGTCAGTCACAGAGAGACTCTGTAACAGCAATATGCATACACATGCACAGATATGAAAAACTCTCTATGAAGAGCTACAAAGCATAGAAAATTTAAATTTGGTCATAAAAGTTATCAAAATTATTATTAAAAACATGTGGGAGCTTTTTTCATTCTCCCTGAGAATATTTTAACCAGTGATCCCCATTCTACCTAGAATGAGTTCCAAAGCTAATGTAAAAGATAAACAAAATGTGAAAATGCCTTACCTGACATATGGCAGCTCCAGTTATATTTAGACCAGCAAATTTGCTTAATCTGGATTTAAATATTAGCAGACTAAAACTTTAGAAGATTATGTGTAGGATTTTCATGTATTCATGCATAAATTTAGACATTTAAATCAGTATTTAAATAGCTAAAATATGTCTGTTTTAAGAGTTCCCAGTATACCATTTCCCCCATCTTTTCGGCAGAATTTTGGATATAGTAGTGTTCATTTTATTTCTGCTTAATAATAAAATTCTAAAAAACTACAGTTTTATGTAGTCTAAGGTTATTTACAAAGTTGAGAAAAATTTAGGTAAGAAGTTCAGTCCAAATAGGGAGCAGAAAATAAAGTACTCAAACCATTTTTTACGAAGTCCTCTTTTTCTTTTTAAATGGTTTTTGAACTTCTCTACTGACTCTCTATCAAGTCAAAGAGAAAAAAATATTGAATGTAAGTAATGTTGTACCATAGCTAATGCTCTCACACACCATATGGTTGGGAAGAAAAGTTGATCCTTCTTATGGATTTTTTCCTTTCTTTTTTTTCTTTCTGTTTTTTTGATAAAATAACACAAAAATTATTCTTCTGCTCACAATTTATTTTTCTTTAATTTTTTTTAACCCAGGAACTAAACTTCTCCTTACTTTCATAATTCTCATGCAATTATTCTGAAAATGAGATGCTGTTTTAAAAAGACATTCAGAAGCATGCTAGCATTTTAAATTATGCTGTTTAATATTTTTATGTTCAGGAAAGCATGTGGCAGTGATAATTACCTGAATTTGATGATCTGCACTGCTAACAACACTGCATTATTCTGTGTCAGTGGTATAAACAGTGCCCCCACAGTACCCTGTGAAATGTCCCATTGCAGTAATATCAAGCTGTCATGATTTCATAAAATGCAGATGAAGATTAGTTTCACTGTCATTCTTTGGGTACTAATCAGGGAAATCTATAGAATGAGTATGAAATTAAAAAAAAAAAAAAAAGACAAAAGATGTTATGTACGCTGCAGAATAGAGAAAACAGTGTTTTAGACTGTGGGGCAGGTTGGTTCCAGAACAGGTGAATTTTTAGAGTAAGTATTTTAATTCCAAAAGCAAAATGAAGACAAAGTGACACAACATTTCAAAAGGCACCCGCTCCTTGTTGGGTAGTTTTTTTCCCCTAAATTGATGCCTTGATCTTGCTTCCTTGACATGATGCTGCAGTGTCTTTTCTCCTGCTTGACTAGACAGATAGGCCATGTCTCACCTGCTGCAGCTCCTGTTATATGGTATTTATTTTGCTGTCACTACACATGATCTGGTTTAATCTTTGTGGACAGCACTGAATTCTATTAATCCACCTCTCCAGACACAGAGAGGTGCTGATTCACCTGGATGCCTGTATTCCAAATGTACAGGAACCAACCCATTAAGCTGTTCATGGAAAAGTCGAAGAAAAGCCATATCAGAATTTTCTTTAAAATAATCCAAATGTTTCAGGAGGAAAACATTGCAGGGACTTATTCAAAGCCTATTGGATTGACTGCCACTATACTGAAGTTAACATGGCAATAGGTATAAGCACAATTTCTGTACATTCCCTAGAGAGGAATTCCAGTGTAGCAAACATTTGGAACAAAGTAAATTGTATCATCCTTACATATTTGCTCTCATTTTTTGGGGGATGTTTTCTTCCTAGCTGATGTGGAGCAGAAAGTCATAACTTTGGATAATTCAGGAATAGAGCCAAAATGCCACAACTTGATTATGAATGAAATGCCATCTGGATTCCACATTCAGGCTGATTGACAAAAGTCACTAGAACACTCCGTGCCTCCATACTCATTTCTAAAGCTGTCCAAATGGTAATAAAAATAACCTTCCAATAAGGTCTTTCTTTTTTTTCCTATGCAATAGTTCTAAACCTCTGTTAGATCCTAGGACAAATAATGTCATGCTTTCAGTCATATTACAGCTTTATGTGTTTCTTTTTCAGATCGGACCAAGGGCTTTAACTGAACCTTCCCATATTCCAACACAGATTATTTTTCTCTTACAATTTCTCACAAACTCTTTTTACAAATCATGGTTATGTTAATGTGTAAATACTTTGCTGAAAAGTCCTTATCTTTATTCTTCCTGTTAAATCTTCCATGTTATTCCTGGGTCTCACTTCACCTTGCAGAGCCTCATATGTCCCACTGAACCTTTCAGAGGTGCCACCGTATTTTTTTTGTAGGGACACTTTTCTTCTTACTATGCCTATGCTTGATAGCCTCTCCTTAAGAGTCTCTTTTAGTGTGTGCTAGAAGATGTTCTTGAACTTGTCCACAGGTATTTCTAATTTTTCTCATCTTCATCAGTCAGTTTAAAGAAGCATAAAATGTCATCTGCCTCATCCGTCACCATGTGTGTATTAATGTATTTATCTGATTCGCTTCCTCTTGCTCATCTAGGCTTGATGCAATTCTGAATCTTTCAGATCTCCTAATTTATTTCAGTCACTCTTCAGGCTTACTGAAGTTGAATTTCTCAGGTGAACTAGTCTGAAGTGATGTCATGCTTTAGCAGTTCTATAAGCAATTATCATCTTAATAGCCTGTAAGCCCTGTTTTGTATACTCTCTTTTGGTCTGCAGCCAAGCGAAGAAATCTGTTTACTCCCAAAACTCTTCACTTTCTCTATGGAAGCAGGAAAAGAAGCAAACAACAAAAAAAAACCTGTTAATAAAAAGCTATCTTCATTGGGTAGTTTGGCATTGACCTTTATCTTTAATTGTGACCAGTTGCAACTGATGCATTTCATTCCAGATAACCTGAGTAGGGTATCCGGTTTACAGAGTCAGTACACGACCTCTTTGTCTCAAAGTCTAGACTAAGCTGAGATCAACTTTGCATGAAGGTAGAGAAAAACTTTGGCAAACTTCCTTAAAACTTTTGACATTGGGTCAAAGAAACTGATTTAACAAGGGGATATTTCACCTCACTTAAATTAAGAATACTGATTCATGGGTGCTATGGTCCCATCCCTGCAAGTGTACAAGGGCAGGTTAGATGGACTAGGGAACATCCTGGTCTAGTGAAAGGTGCTCCTGTCCATAGCAGGGGGTTTGGAACTTCATGGTCTCTAAGTTCCCTTCTATCCCAAAGCATCCTAGGATGATTTTAAGCCTTAACTTCCACTGAGGCAATTTTTTGTAGTTAACAGATATGAATCCATTCACTTCCAGAGGATGACTCTGTCTCCATACAGAAGGATTCACTGGCCAGCTCTGAGTAAGAAAGAATAGGAATTATCTCATTAAATATATGTATTAATTATATTAATTACATTATATAATTTATAAAAAATACATCTATATCTGAAGATATAGAAAAATAGGAAAAATGTAGAAGATATGAAAGGTATAGAAAGATATGAAACTCCTAAAGGTTCTTTTTATGGGGATAGCTAGCATGTCTCATATGTAGTTTAAAAAGTTCTTCTTTTCATCTCTAAACTGGAAATCTGTGTTTTCTCACCTGGGCTGTCCTGTAATCTTTACCAGCTGTATTTTCTAGGACCATTTTATGCATAAAGAATTAACTTTAAGTGAGATAGATCTCCTTACTGAATGAGGCAACCAAAAAAAACAGAAAAAATCATTAGAACTATAAGCCTGGATTTTTGATATAAAGCATGTGGAAAATTAAGGTGGGATGGATGAGATCTCCATCATTAACAACTCTGAAAACTTTGGATGTTCAACAGCAATTAGCACTAAAACAATTCTTGAAGGGAGCTCTAGATGCTGTGTTATTTCCACATTTCCCAAGTCACCCTGTAATTTGCTGTCGCTTTCTTTCCTAGTCAAACTTGGAATCTTTCCCCCAAAATATAATGTTTTCAGCAGGAAAGAGATATCTCCCTTCTTCACACCTTTCACACAGAGAAAAGCACAAATGTGAACTTCAGTGCAATTATCAAGAGGTCTAAAATATAAAAACATTTGATTAACTTCCCCTTTTCCACTGCTCTTGCTAACTTCTACTAAAATGGAATACTAAGGAAAATTTGACAAATCTGAGAAATAAAGAAGAGTTTTATTTAAATTTTCTGAAGACATGTTTGCTGGCAATGGAGTTTATACCTTCCCTGCCACGTTAATTATGTCCCCTTTCTGCTGTTTTTTTAGTACTACATTGGTGCATCAGCTGAAGCTGACCTGAGAGTTTCCATGATACAAACAGCCCCTTGTGTGAAACAGTGAGCTTTATTTATAGTGACAGGATGCTCTTTGTGGTTTTTTTCTATTTCTGTGTTACGCACACAGATTTATTTACAAGTGGAAATACAGCAGTGACTACCCTTTGCTGCCGACAGCAGATGAGCTCTGCACTTTATTTAACTGACTTTGTGTCAGCTTCAATTTCTTGACTGCTTGGAGTGCAGGTTCTGTTGGTCCTTCCAAGGTATCCTTTGATCTTGCTCTGTGTTTGGTTTCCTGCTTTACCCCTTGGGCCCATGGTTTGCTGCAGGACTCCTTCCCCCACCTCCTTCTTTTGTGTCTCCAAAGAACACAGGCACACTTTCACATGTATTATTTTACAGATTCCTGTGATCATAGATGAAGGGGAAATCATCTCTTCCATTACAATGTGCATCACTGTAGCTCTGCTTTGCAGTCATATCTGTAGTAAAGAATATCTCATTTTTTACAGTTTTGACATAATATAGACTAAGACTTGACTTTTCTTTATAAAAGGAGAAAAGGTCTAATTTTCTGTTGTATCACTTAATTCCTGAACACTGGGCAAAGCTGAATGAGGGTCAAGGGGACTAATTTCACATTGGCTTATATCTGTTCTGGAATCAGGGATGGATTTCCCAGCTGCAGAATGACATAATTTTGTACAGCACAGCTGTTCTCTTTCCTAACTCATGAGAAAGGAGAATTGTCCTGTGGTGTCTGGTCAACTTCTGCCATATTCCTTTGCCTTTTATTGATGCAGAATAAACAAGGCAAGCACAGAAATATTTTGTACCTTGCAATGGCCATGGGAACTCCTTAATCATGGAATGCTCTCTGGTTCTTTCTTCCAATTATTCTAGTGGACTATGTAGGGTACCAAGGTGATGTAAAATTATTAGAGTTCAGATGCGGACTCTGGTAATAGAAATGCTTAATAGGAAAAAATGTTTAAAAAGTAGGTGATAAAGTATGAGAAAATTATTCTTTTAGGTCTGGTACCAGAAAAAAAAAGAAAACTCGAGACTTCTCAGTCCCAAAGCACTTTCCTCATATTCCAGAAAGAACCCAGGAGTACAAAATCACACGCTACTCTAACCTTACAACACATTATTTTAGACATACTTTGGTGACAATTTCCAGCAAGATGAAGCTTAAAAAACATCTAGCATTCAAAGAAATTCTTCTCAGAGCTCCTCCACAGTTGATTAATAAGAAAATAAAGAATACAGTTAATGTAATGCATATGCTTTTTACATGCATGTCTGTAAACACAGAATCTAAGTAAGGAAAAAAAAAGATATTCTCTTTACAACAAAGAGATGGGAGAACTGCACTTTCAGTTCTACAAGCAGGAACATATTTAACTATGTAGATGAGTGGCCCACAAAGGCAATCCTCTTTCTACAAACATTACCTTGGGACCTTCCAAACACAGCAGAGCTGTCTGTGATCTCTGTGTCGAGCCTACATCACGGTTTGAATGAGGCATGAACAAAAGAAGAGGGTATAAACACTGGAACTAATAACTCAATGCAAAACCCCTATTTATTCTTTAAAACTAAAAGTAGGGATAAATTTTGTTTTATCTTTCAGTCTTAGAGCAGGGGTCTACCTGAAATAAAATAAGTTTTTAGGTCTAGTCTGCAGTGTGTATATATGTGCGTAATAAACCACTGTGTCAGCTTCAGTAGACATCCTGAAATCTTTGTCTCATATTTCTCATTACTTATTTACATAACATGCATTCTTTTTACCATTATTATTAATTTTATTTTTTAAAATTAGATTAGGAGAGAAGTTGACAATAGGAGGCAAGACTAACTGAGCCACACAAGTGGTTCCTCTTACAGCTTGGGGTATATCCCAGCCATACCTTGACAATCTTCTCTTTTCTTTGAATTCTCCATAAAAGAAAACACATGTAGAGAGATGGAAATATGCTGCAGAATGATTCATCCAGGTTCTTGACCTGCATAATCAGAGCACCAGGTCTGCGGAGACCATCACTGAGCTCAGCAGTTGATGGAAACAAGTTGGGTTACAGAAATTTGGGGCTTCTCAGACACTGTGTGAATTAAATAACTGTGATGTAAGCAATCACTTAGTGATGTCTCAGCAGCTAGGAAAAATCGTATTTGCAGAAGATGGTCAGATGATGAGACAGATAATAGAAATTGCATCTAAGTACCACAGAAATTAAGAATAGAAATGCTGAGGATGAATGGTATGGAAAGAAAAAGGTCATATTATTTTTCTGTTTGAAGTCACTGACTAAATTCAGGCTGACTAAGTTTCATCATCCTTAAACTTAGAAATTTTTCAGTCCATGTAGAAATGAAGTCCAGTATTGGCATATAATACCTTTTCTTTCTCATGTTTAATTGATTTTTAAGGTACATGTCAAAGTAGGACACAACTGCCAGTTCATATACTGCAACAATGTAGGGAAGCTGTATTCATATTTAATCAAAATTTAATCAACTGTACTAAAAGTGAACTATATAAGTGGAGATAAAGTAGAATTTCATGTCTGTATTCCAAGCATGTTCTATATTTTCAGGAAGTCCGCATCCAGTCTTTCTACATATCTGTGCTTAATTATCTAATTGCAAGTTTCTTTTTGAAAGGGCAAAGCCAGGAAAATCTTCCAAAGCCTAAAACAAGACTTTGGACAGCATAAGCTGACAGTCCAGTAGGGTAGGGTGAGTTACCTGTACATGATTCACCCAGAGCACCTGGAATTAATACGGAAACCCCTCAGTGGCTTAGAATGACCATGACTGAGTACAGTCAATGGGTTTTGTCTTGTCAGAGTTTTTGATGTAGGTCACAAAACATAGCTGATAAATGGAGGAAACCCTTGTATCATCAGGGTGTTTGTGCTATGTTTTGCTACCTGTTAAATCCACACTCTGAACTGCAGTGTAGTCACCTTCCCTATATTTAAGATGGGACTGATGTTGCCTGTGCTCTCTCAGGCCAAATGTCTCCTCTGCTGCTTTGCCGTATCCCAGATACATCCTTCATTCCTGCTTATTCAAGTGCTTCCCACTCAAGCCATGTCATTATCAAAGATATTTATTTCTGAAGTACTACTAAACTTTCATATCTAGTTCACTTAACATAACCCTGGAGAAAATATGGTTCTCCAGAGAAAAAAATATATTCTATTTATTGATACTCAGAGTGACCAATTTTCTTACAAAATCCTTTGTCACTACTTCAGTAGCTTTATTAACCTAAAAATAATATAAACAAGAAGAGTTCATTTTCTGTTCAGAGCCCAACATTCCCAAGAGCTCTTTGCACAACATAAAGTTCTGCCTTCCTTTCAGGTATTTTCAGTCTTTGAGAACTTAGGCAAAACAATTTTGATCTTTATAAATAAAACAACTATTTCCACAAAGATTGCACTCACATGATTTTTAGTCTCTGCAGTCTTTCATTATGCTTCTTACAAAGTCACATCACATTTCTCAGACTCTTATCCAGATATCTCACTCTTTTTTCTCTGCATTTCAAGTACTGGCAACAGTTTATGTTATTTTCTTACTGCCAAAACTTGAATTTTTGTCTTCTAATTATCTTTATCTTGATAAATTTTAGTGTCTTTTTCTAAGTTTAGGCCAGAGTGCTTTAGGACTCTTGTCTCACTTTTCAGACTTTGATTTGTACAGTAATCTGATCTTCCATTGGAGATTCATTGAACTCTCTGAAATTATTCCAACCACTCATGATTTTTTTCTCAGCTCTGTTCCAAGGGATCCAAAGTTTCTCTCCAAAGTTTTCTGTGAAACCAAGCTCTTTCAAAAGTTAAATTTTTTCCAAGATCAAAAAATACTTGAAATTTCTTTAGTTCTTTATCAGAGATACCTTACATTTTTTTCATTCATGTGTAGAATATTCAATTAAATTTCCAGCTAAAGTTGCTATTCTTTGTCATCTAAAACCCCTCATTTTCTAGTTTTTGATTTCTAGGTGCATTTATCTGTCTGTAATTCCACTCTATGTAAAATGGAAGGTTTTTTTCCTTTGGCAATTAATACAGAACAATCAACAGTAGTAACTCTGAAGAAAATCATGCAAATTGTGAAATATAACGGGTGAGATAATATGTCAGCCTCTTAGCCTTGGGATAGTCTTGGGAGAGGCAGGAACTTCTATACATAACTGTCTGCCAGCCCATCAAACCCTCCCAATTAGCCAGACTGTTCAGCAAATGTAAATTTAGAATTTCAGTCTTTGAAGGGTAAGACACCATTTCACACATAAATATTTTTGGCCTTACAAGTCCTTAAAACTGCAAAGTATTAACAGAATCATGCACTCATACATTCATGCAAAAGCAAGACTATGAGACAACAATGTAGTTTGAAAGAGATATAAAGTCACTGTTGTTCTCTATTTTTTGTCATTATAGCCAGTGATGAAATACAGTGTTCAAGAGAACTGTAAGGTAATTAGACCAAGCCCAAGGAATAGCAACAAGAAGGATTAGAGAGCTAGAAAACATGGTCTATGAAGAAAAAACAGAATATCTGGAGTTGTTGCACAAAATAAAGAGATGTTTAAGAGGAACATGGTAACCAGTCTCCAAGTACAAGAAAAGCTGTTGCAAAGATTAAAGGCAATCTTTGTTCTCCATATCAATGCACTAGAAAAAAATGGGTTTAAGTTTCAATCTGATTAAATTTCTGAACAGAGTGTATACTGGAGCACTGCTGTTGATTATTTAATAAAGTTGTGAACCCTACACCATTCTTGGTCCATTCTTGGACCAGCCATCTGTGGCTTTTCACAGACTTCATTTACTTTACAAAAATCCCGCGCCTCAAGGTGGTCTCTGGCTTCCAGTTCAAGTGCTTCAGGGTGATTTATGTCTACACTAAGCAAAGACATCCCTCTCTCCACAGTAAACACCATGCTCATGCTATCTGTAGGTCTTCTCTGGGCCCTATCTGCTCTCCTATATGGCTTTAAGATAATCTATGTTTGTATGTTTCTGGTTTATTTCACATTTAATGTATCTAAAACGCTGCTGCAGTTCCTTATAGCTGTATCTTTTTTCAGTATGAAATGGAGACCATGTGTTATGCTCCCTAGGGAGCAGAAGAAAAATGGATGGCACCGTGTGAGGGTACCAAGGAGAACAGTACGGGACAGAAAGGTCAAACCAGCACAGCCTGGACTTCATCGCCAAGAGACCTGGTCCAGAATGCTGCTCCTCCCAGGTTACCACTTGGTTTCATCTCTGAGGGAGTGAACTGTGGTGCTCCAGCACAGAACCAGTAAACAATAACGGTGCTATGAGGCAGATGATGCTCTGTAGGAGAGGATTGGCTCCAAAGTGCTTGACTAGGAGGTTTTTTCCTTCCTGTGGTGGAGATGGCCTTTATTGACTTGTGTGGATTGCTTAAAGGTCACTCAAACATGCACAGAGGTCTACATAGATCACACAGGTTCCACAAGATCCCTACCAAGACAATTCTTTGTTCAGTGGGGCCGGTTGTGTGTTATGTGCCTAACTTGATGCTTTGATCCCACTTAACAGTGATAGGCAGGTAACGGAGGTTGGCCTTCAATTCCGCCTTGGATGGCTTTTGTACATGGCTAATATATGCCCAGAAACTACAGAAAACTTATTGTGATTCATAACAAAGTGATTTTTCAATCCACGAGAGTGCAAGATCTCGTACATTAGCTTTAGTGAAGGATGTGAGCTAAGGAACTGCTTGGATTCCATTCCATTCCATTTGGGTGGATTTCAAGGCTGCCATGCACAAACAGTGCAGAGGGAGTGTGTACCTTTCAGCATCACCACTGTGGGTCCCTCTGCTGCCTTCTACACCGACTGTGCAGAAAATTCAGTGACGAATGCAGCCGAGAAAGTTTGTCTGACAGCTTCACGTAGTCTCACTGCGTGTGAATGGGTGTCTGATTTTTTCTGCTCTAAGGTTGATTGAAATCATTCCCTTTTCTCAAAATGATTCAGTCACTTCACAGCAGTTTAAGCAGGCACTTCCCAGCATTTCCACTGGACTCACCATGTGGCAGTGGCTTGGTTGCTGCAATGTGCAGCACTCCATGAAGCCTTGCTTTTATCTCCTTGCACCAACATTGATTTGCAGTAAACTTTTTCCCCATTGCCCTTAGAAAAGGTGAAGCCAACAGCATCCCATGCTGGATCCAACTGCTCTTGCTCAGGATGTGAGAGTGCTGCTTTGTAATGATCATAATAAACAGAGAATCCCCCGCTAACATTTCCAACGCACCATGCAGCTTGGCATTTTCAATATATATTTAAAACAACAAACCAAGACAAGCAAGTGCCTTTCCCAGAAATTGCCAATGTATGCTCCGAGATCTCTTGCATTTTGCATTGTGTCAGTCTGTGTCAGAGGCTTAGGAAAGGTAATACAGAAGATGAATGGAAGTCTATCATCTCAGTGCCATGATGAAAAAGTGACAGCTCATAATGAAAAGAAAAATAGTTTCCATTTTGGGCCTCTGTAAGTAAGAAAGTGACAGAGCCATGGGAACTGTGAGGCTGAAAAATGGTCCCTTTGACAGACATGCCTTTAAGTGAAAGTGCATGGGATATAATACTAGCCATAATATAGGGAATAATGGTTATTTTAGGGATCACATGATTTTGAATAAATCCTTGACTACTCCTTGGAAAATGAAACTGAAAGAGACTGGGAAAAACTGTAGTTTCATTTACAAAATAAATAACCTAAGGATGTTTTTAGGTTTCTATATCTGTGATTGAAGCCTGTGAAAAGACTTTGGATATACACAGGGTAACAAAAATGAGAGTCAAGAGCCTCCTGTAAACCTGAAATGGGATGGATTACTCATATTTTTGAAAAGAGAAAAAAAATGCTGCAAAAGAAGACTCAGGATTACAAGGAAGAAGATTCTGGTTATAAAATCTCTAATAAAGCTTCTTATTAATAAAACCATATATGATATTTGCTTTCAGGTGAGGTAAAATAAGAAATATTACCTATTAATGTAATTGCCAACTAAAACAACATCTATGGGGGCAAGTCCTACCATGTAACTTAAGGCTGCAAAATGTTTCATGACATTCTTATTAAAAGTGCTGCAAAGTGCTTCATGACATTCTTATTTTTCTATTTAAATTGGTGTTTAAAGTCAGTTTAAAGTGACTTGAGACAGTTAAATCCATGTAAATCACCATAAGGCTTGGGGTAGGCTTCCATGCATCTGGTTTAGAACCGACTCTGATTAAACCAGTGTGACATCACCTGATTGGCAAAGCCTTGGGGCAATATTCACCCCTGTGCAGAGGGCCAGCAATATTGAGCTTAAAAGGGGATTACATGGTGCATGAATTCCACCCTAAAGCATATTTAAAATAGTTTTCCCTGCATGGCTTCTTTCTTCACCAGCTTTCCTCAGGAGGAAAGGTTAATAAGAATAATACTTTCTCCTTCCACATGAGTGTCCCTTTCAGGATCTCAGTGAATTCTGAAGTTCTTAAAAAAGCATTTATAGATTTTATAAGACATTGCATGCAATTCTTTTTGCAAGCTCTTTCAGAAAATTAAAGTTCTAATAATAAAATGGAAAAGGAGTAGATAAAATAGGTGCTTAGGTTTTCTCTTTGGGTTTGGGGTCATTTTCCAGACAAGGAAACTGAGGACCCAGATGGATCTCTGCTAGGAATACTTTTTACTCATTTAGTGCCTTGTCTTCATGTAAAAATTAGAACCATCTTTCAGTAGTTAAAATCAACGAGAAAAATCTACTAACTTGAAGTGGAATAAAATTATGATCTAGGGAAACAGCTGAAAGGATCTTCACACCATGCACAGTGTGAAGATCCTTTACTGTGTGAAGATTAGAAGCTAGCTCTTTGCCATCACCACAATTGTCCTTCTAGCTTTAAGAGATTTTTAACATAGCTAAACAGGGAAGAAACGTGGATCCTACGGTCTAGCATTGAAAGAATTTAAACTTTAAGCATGAAAAGAAATTTTAGGCTACTTAAAGAGACTATAACTAGGACAAATGGGATGAATTTAAGGAAAGAAAAGGCTGACAGTTAGGGAAAAAAGCCTTTCCAGTGAGGACTATTAGACTGCAGGATAGTCTCCCAAGGGAAGCGGTGAAAGCTCAGTTTCTTGAGTCATTTAAAACTGGACTAGACAAAGCACTCTGGAATATACTCCAGGGAGCAATCCTCTCTTGGCAAAGGGATGCACAAAATAACCCAATAGATCTCTCCCATCTTCCCTTCCTGTGATTCTCCTATTTCATAAAGCTCTGAGATTGAATGGATAGCAGAAAACTTTAACCCCTTTTTCAGAAGCAGAAAGCATGTTTGACAAGATATTGTGAGAGGAAAATCCTCTAGCAGAGAAGAGAAAAAGCTGCATTTTTCATAGCAAGTTATCAGCTTTTCTCTATTTAGGCTGAAGAATTGTAAAGGATGGTCCAACACTGCCTACTGGAAGGCTGCCATTTTCAGTACAAGTCAATGTTTGTTTCTCAGCCTCCCTAAAAATTCCAGCAGTATGGATGTCACTCAGTGCTGTAGGTTTTTCAGGTTATTTTGTGGGTTGTTTTCTTTTTCCCCAAAAAATATGCCACTAAATCCCTAATAACTGAATGATTGTCCTGTTAAAACAGGATTGACTGGCTGCTTTCAACAAGTTGGGCTTTGATTATACCATACCCCTGCCCAGACTCATACTGAGAAAGAACTACCATCCCTACCCTTGCATGATCCAAGCCCTGAATCAATGTTGGGAGCTATTGGGAGTGAGGAGATATTACACTCCACTATTCCCCTTCTCCCTCGAGCAGGTGGGGAAGCAATGGCCTTGGCTTCTGCCTTGCAAGACATCAGCCAAGGGCACAGAGCAGGTGCAGGTGATGCTGTAAGCTGCTGCTGCTGATAAAACCATAAATTTCCTGCATCTCCTGCACCAAGGAGAAAAGTGGGTGGCTCTGCAGGGAGAGAGAGGAAGGGAAGCCAGGTTCTAGAAAAAAAAATCCAGAGATGGTCAGACTTCTGTGGAACTGTTCAAAGAGCTTGAAGAAATGATTTTGTGTAAGAGTTAAGGAGGCATTCATTAACATGCATATGTTTTCTTAAAAAATCCTAGGTGTTGCAGCTCCTCTGGACCCCACTGTGAAAAGCTTGATGCAAAGACCACCTCATCCCACAAATCTTAGAGAAGGTAGCGGTAGAAATGGTTAGGAGTTGATCACCAAGATGGTACAAAAATAAATTAATTATTTGTAACATAAGCTATTACTACTTTTTATTTACTCCGAAACTTCTCTGGAGCCTCCAGTCAGAGCTTTCCCCTGAATAAGAAACGAGCCCATACATTGACTTTCCATACATGCACTTTCAGATGACAAGAAGATAAAACCTGGTTGTTCTGGCTGAGACCAAGGATCCATCTGGCTCAGTATCAGAAGATAGAGGTTCATGGGATAGGACAGTGGGGTGATGTGGGATAGTCGAATATGCCCAGGAAAACATAAAGAAGTTCAGGAAATACACAGTGACACTTCGTCAGGGTACCTCCCTCGCCTCCTGCAGTTCCCTGTTAAATCTGCACATAGGATCACAGAATATCTCAGCCTGGAAAGGACCCTTAAGCATCATCAAGTCCAATTCCCTGCTCTTCACAGGACTACCTAAAATTTATTCCCATGTCCACAGTTTCAACCAGATGCTCCTTGAACTCTAACAGACATTTGCAACACTTATTGGAAAAAACAAAACTTTTTCAATAGCTTTTTGAAATCTTGAAAAAATTTAACATCCATAATACACCATAGTAAATATTTCTAAATATTAAAAGCTTATGCAACCAGCTCTTTTTGAAGCTGTTTGTAGCCAACCTCATTTGATTCTTTCCCCACCTTTGGAGAAAGAATGCATGGCATTTTTGCATGGCAAAGCATCTGATGATGGATAGAGCAGCAAGCACCACAAATTACATTATTTCTTATTTATGAACAAAAAAATGCTTAAGTTTGCAATCATAAAAATGGTCTTTTGGGAAGAGGATTCTGTTTATGGCACCCACAAGTAAAATAATACAAATAAGTCCCAGTTCTACCCACATTTGCAGATATACCTGTCACAAAAGCATGTGACTGAAGAAATAGTCATTTTAGTCACTCAGGTGCCAGTGGAGAGCACCAAACTCCTGAGAAAACAATCATGGCTTAGATCTTGTCTTCCTTGGGATAACAATCAGGCATGAAATTAAATTTCTTAATCTGAACTTGAAAGGTATACAAATTTGGAATTATTACTTTTTACTTGAGAAGAAGAAAGACTAAAGTATAACTCTGTTTCCTTTTTAATCTGAGAGGACCTTGGTGATTCTGGATGATGTTTGAACTGCCTGAGCCTTTTCATTCCTTTCCTGTCAATGGAACAGGAGGGGTCCTCAGCAGCTCAGGCAAACCTCTACATTGGAAAATTTTTGATTGAAATTTCCATTGGAAAGGAAACATTTTCTCAAGGGGGATGTCCATTCCAAAAGAATTCCCAATGTCCTCTCTGGGATAAGATTGTACTGACATTGTCATTTAATTGGTATCTAAAAATATTAAATGATAGTCTTATTTGTCAGTGTTCAGCCTCACTGCTTGAGAAACATGCACTGTAGCTAGCTCTCTGTTGATCCTTGCTGTTCTGACAAAACGCAGCAAATCTGCTGCACTCTGTTTGTAAGGATTAGAGAAATGCTGCCCAGAACTGGAGTTGGGAATTTACCAGGAACCTGAGCTTCATGTTGGATTTGCGCAGAGCATGCATCTGTTACAGAAACCTAGCCCTCTTTTTGTCTTCAAAGCACTCTGCGAATATTGAACCATGCTGAAAACTCCTTTGGAAAAAGAAACATGGGCAACTTCACTGACTTTGATGTGTTAGAGCTGCTTTCTTTTTGGGTGTGATTTCCATGTCTAAAGGAAAACCAACATTATTGCTCTTTTTTTTTTTTCAAAGGTAATCCAAAGTATTGAAAGTATTGGTAAAATCACATCAGGAAAAGTACATTTAAAGCCAGATTAGAATAACTCAAAAAGTTGTGCCTCACCACTAAGGACTACTAAAATTGAGTTTTCCATCCTTGACACAGAGACATGGCTGAAGACATCTCAGGTAGGTATCTCCAAGACTGACAGGATCTTTCAGTTCTGGGACTTCTGCCCACCTGTCTCCTCAAATTTCCTGTTATTCTTTGTAAACCTGTCTAGAAGATTGGCCACATCCTGCAGTTTTGGCAACAAAATGCCATTTCCCAAGATCTGAGTTGGCCATGTTTTCTGCTGATGACCTATGAGCAGCACACTGGACATCTCCAACCTGCCTTTTCTGAAAGAAAATCACTGTTCCTAAACTTTGCATTAGAAAATATATTCCATGCCACTTGTGGCAGCTGCAGTTCGTATGGATGATTGGTTAGAATGGATAAAAACAGATTTCCCAAACCAACTGTATTCAATGCAACATATTTTTCATATGTTTAATGGAACAGAAATTTTTATTTTAAGAGGCATTTATGAGCACTGCTAGCTCTCTGCCTAGGGAGTGAAGACCTGGTAGGGGGGAAAACTAGCAGGTGTAAGAATAAAATTAGTTTTATCACAAAATTGGAAAGGAACTGAGATTTTCTCTCCGTACTTCTGCTCTTAGCCACTGATGAAATACAGTCTTTAGTCACAAAAAGATCCTCCTGTGCTCACTGTTTAACCCTTTTCTGGGGAGCTCAGGCTAATATACTTCACTCCAGTGCTGGCACGAGCAGCTCAACAGTGCTGGCATCACAGCCTTCGATTTGAGCCAATATCATTAAAAAGAACAATTCTTCATTATCAGTCCTGGAAACTTCCTCCAGCAATCCGTGCTTCAGAGAGTCAGGGAGCATTTTGTACTTCTGTGGTGAGTCCTTGCAGCCCCTCAGCACAGGAGATGAAACAATCCTGTCCTCTGTCCTCATATCCTGGTTCCCAGGTTAGTTTTAGGGGGGATTCAACACTTTTCCCAAATGCCTCCTTTTTCCTTCCATTAACTGAAAGAATATGAATCTCTAATAAAAAAAAAAAAAAAGAAAACCTCTGAAAATGGCCTTTCTGTCACTTGATTCTTATGATTTTTATTTTGTGGAACAATGGAAAGCAGCAGAGCCCCCATGTTTGTCTTGATCTGCATCTTGCTTGAAATGTGTTCACACATCACCTGTTAATGTCACCTTGCAGTCAGAGGGGGTGTATTCAGAGAGCACGAGCACTGATCTTTCTTCTGAGTATACAATTAGGCGTCTGTTTGTCCATGTTGCAATGAGAATGAACAACTCATTTAAATGAAAAAATTAATTTCAATTTGACTTAGAGCCTTGTAACTATGGCCAGTGTGATATGCAGTCTTACTGGAATCATTTTTGCCCAAAACATCAACCAAGGGATCTTATTAATGCAGACTGTCTCAGAATTGTACCATCATTTCTGGGTTTTGTGAGGTTGAAACAGTAGTAAAAGCTCATTCTTTTGGTAGTGCCAACAAAATTATTCCTTTTTGGTCAAAATTTGACAGGACATTTTGAATTCTAAATTTTCAGTTCTCCAAAGAGAGGGAATGGGTGAGAAAGAGATTACTTGTGCTTCATTCCTCTTTAAGGCTGAAGTTCACGTTGGGGTAAGAAGAAAAAAAAAATTGCTTCCTAAAATCAATTAATTTTACATGCTAAAAAAATACACAACTCCATCTAGAAAAATGGAGAAACAATTTCTAATCAAATTGGAGAATATACACATCAAGAGTGGGAAAAAATTATGCCTCCCAGCAAGAGGAGTAGGAAGGAGGAAGATGAGTAAAACCCCTGAAAATAAAAGTAGATAGAAATTGAGAGTCGTATGAGATGGATAAATAAACAGCAAGGTTACAAGTTCACAAACCCACCCTGCAGGCACTATTAGGACTTTAATTTGCTTCAATCAGCAGCGTACGTGGTGTGTGTTTACTTCAAGGGGAACGGAGTCGATTTTCTGCTTCTGACTTAATATGCTACCAACATATCATGATGCCTGGCCAAATTCACCAAAGCATGTCTTTGCTGCTCTTCACTGGATTGTGCTCAGAGACACTTGTGGTACCTGTTAAAACACTTTAATGAATCTGATACTCATGAACAGTGCTGAAATGACAGCCCTGGAAATTGAAGTCTTCTATCAAACTACAGAGCTCGCACAGTATGGATGAAAATACTGCCAGGTTCTGCCATGCTGTCCTCTCAACATGCCTCAAATTTAACCTGGAAAAATTATTTCTGGTGGTAGCAGCACTTCAGCCTCAATGCCTGGTCATTTCTTCCTACTTCAGATATAGTTGCCAGCAAGTATATGGATTATCTTGGAGATTTTATGCTGCAGACAGAAGCTGGGCAAGACATTTTCAACAGAATTATTTCTTATCAGAAAAAAACAGTTGCATTTGAATCAAAGTGTTCTGGAAAGTGTTAAAATTGCAACATTCTCAAAAGGCAGGTGCTGAAACAAAATGGGTTTTTTATAGATTTAATTATTTCTTTAGAATTAAATAATGCCTTAATTGTATTATAATTATCCACATAATATGTCTTAGATAATGTACCAGATTTTGCTATTCTTTAAGTGAAGCATTTTATCTTATTGAATTTAAGAATTTCAGTGTTTCTAAAATGAGTCATATATGAATTTAAGTAGCAAGGTCAATTTCAAAATGGGAAAATTTATTTTGACAGAAAAATAAAAATAGCCCGAAATATCTCCAATAATGTTTGAGTTTTTTTGACTTTTTTTCCTTGTTTCCTCATCTTTAATCTTTTGTGGAAAGGGAAGAGAGCAGCCCTGTTTCTATGTACTCTGTATCAGGCGGTAGTGATGTGGGAAGCTGGAGGGAAAGGAGACTTGGGGGCAAATTTAAATTTTGGTAATGTTATGGCATTCAAGAACATTTTGGAAATATTGGAGCCCCATGTCAAAGTGGAATAACAATAATCTTAGTATTGCAAATTATTTTTCTATTATTTATCAACTTACCTCTGCCCCAAATGCTCAAATCTGAGCTGGGTCTAGTGATGGGAGGGGCAGGAGGGGTTGTGATCCCTCAGTGCAGGGAAGAGACTTTGATTTCTGCTTTCCAATGGAGATTATAGCAGGAGGGGAGGAGAGGGTGGAGGACAGGTCCCTCTGGTGTAGTCACAGAGGTGAGGGTGGGAAAGGAGGCTCTGCTGAAAGCCACACAGAATTAACAATGAGAAAGTTAAGAGAACTCTGAAAATACCATCATGCTGATTGTGCAGCTCTCCCCTTGAAAAAAAAAGAAATGATGTCAGCTTAAATGATAGGTTGAAAAAAGAAACAGAAGAAATAATCCCTTAAGGAGGTGTCTGAGAGTTGATACAGCAGACCTTTACACAGAAAAACAATGTTCACGGTGTATACCAGCTGATAGCTATTCTCTCTTCTGACCTTTATCTTCAGGTGTGTGGACAGATCTGAAAACTCACTCATGGCTTTTCCATTTGAGACTTATCTTTCTCTTCTACTTATCACATGCCTCCTAGTTATCACAAAGCAGTACTTGGCCATTACCTTCATCACAGATAAAAGTATTATTGCGTTCTCGGTATCCTCACTCTCACTCTACTTCATTTCTTCAAGTAGATTGATTTCTTCAAATGACGTACTAAACAGTGTTTTGGGTTTGTTTTTTTTTTTACAGTTACTGAAACCTTGTGGATCTGCCAGCCTTTTTTTCATCTGACTGGTTTCTGAAATAACCTCTTCTGTGAGATGCGGCGTTCAAAATAGGCATAATTCTTGACTTGTGGGTTTCAGAAGAGAAATAATCACTGAGCAATTAGTTCAAAACCAAAACTGGCATAAATTTCACTATGGGCATGACTGACTCATATTAGCTATAATTATCCCATTTGCTCCATTTTGCTTCTAGTCCTCCACTGCCCAGTTATTGTGGGAACCCTAGTTTGAGTAGTGCCTGAAAGCTGAGAACAGACTAACCAAGCAGGCCAGCCCTGAAACTATGTTTATTAAACAGCATTTTCAACACAGATGTTCAAAAATAATTTCTTACCTTTCCCTCTCCTGAGAAACAGGTTTTGCAATGTATTTCCTTTATGTGAGATACAGACATGGCTGCCAACACGATAATGTTGTGGGACCCAATACCATCTGGAAGACTGGATGCCATGGTCAATTCCTGGCTAATCTTGTCAGGTCAACCGTGAAAAACTGACATTCTGCCATCAGGAGCATACCCAGATTTGTTTTTCCACACTTTCAGGTTTTTATGGCCCAGGATTGAGAAGCCTTCTTCATTACTTCATTAGGTACAAAGGCATCTCAGAAGCAAGGTCACAGGTCCTGTACAGCTTTTATCTCCTGGATAGATCCTGTCTTGTGGGACTGTACAGAACCAAACCACCAAGAGGCCTAGAGTTTTGTTGGGTTGGTTGATTTTTCTCAAATGTTAAGAATTAATGCAAAGCTAGTGTCACAAGGTCATTCATTAATAAATTCCTGCATTTAACTCTGGGGCTGAAGAATGGTAGAATAGGATAGGACAGGATAGGACAGAATATGATTTCTCAAATTCTCTAAAAATGTTTTCAGATATGCTTCTTATCAGATGGCTGTACCAAAGGGACTGAGGGGTGGTGACTGTGCAATTGCAGAATTCATGTGCCAGGTCAGTTCAAGCACCTTTGACACAGCAGCTGAACTGTTCTCAGGACTGATGAGACCAGCTCCACAGACACATGGAGTCACCTGGAAATGCTCAAAAGATGTGTGGATGTGGCAGTTGGGGTCGTGGGATACCGGTGGGCTTGGCATTACTGCATCAAAGGTTGAATTTGATGACCCTAGAGGTCTTTTCCAACCCAAAAACTCCATGATTCTATGAGTCTAGGCCCCTGATTATTTGGCCATGCTGTTACCCAAAGGTCCAAGCTATGCCTGTGTTTTCAGACAGTTGTATACTCGACAAACTGAAAGCAAGTTTAACTCTTATACCTGCTATGTGGGCTACCCAGCACACATCTGGACTCCTGCCTCAGACCTCCTGATCTGATTTGCCAAAACTCCTGCCTCAGACTGCTTTTCTCCCAGTTAAACCCTCTGTTACAGCTCCTCAGCCAGCACAGTGGTTCTGAGGCTTGGCTTCCCATCCCTCATCTGGCTACTGCATCAGTGCAGGACTTCTGCAGACCCTCCTTTGGGCTCATCACAGAGCACCATGCAGTTAAGCTGCATCTTAGGAACTTCTCCCCCTCCTAAATGATGCTCAGGTAGTGACCTGAGCTCCCTGCTCAATGAGCTCCCTGCTTTGGATAGGGAGTGACATCCCTCCTCCCTTGAGACTGGGAGTCATTCTCTGCCTCAGGTGGAAGGAGATTGCAATTTGTAGTCTGGGGTCCTCCATGGCACAGCTTTTGGGGTCTAGCTCTGCAAGACTGTGCACAATATCCTTTTTTTCTATTTTGAAGCTATTTGTAGGCTCTCACTCCAATGATCTATAATTGGAGTTGTGCTAGACCTAAATTAAATTCAAAACTAACTAGTAAACAGGTTGTTTTGCACAGGTATTTCATGCATGCAAATATCTATAATTATGCAGTAGTGTGCGAAATTCATACATATTTAAATATATGGCAATAGAGATCATGTTAATCCTTTCAAAACCCAGGCTATCTGAGAAACGGCTGAGTTAACATCACCTTGTTGTTCAGGAGCAACCAGATTATTTTTCTGCATTGCTATGTTTCTTAACTTGCCGTGGTTGTTTCCTTTTTCCCTTTGTCTGTCGCTCGTGGCTGATGAAACCCATGCAGATCTGAAAAGCTGCAGAACCGCATTGTCTGCATATTCCTTTTGCTGCTTCTCATCTGAAAACAGTACCTCCTGGCACCTGGAAAACCATCACAGATGCAGAACAGGTGATCTTTACAGAATGCTATTCAAAGTGAACAGTCTGCCAGGCCCATAGACAACAAAACACACTGCTGACTCCAGCTGGAGCGAGCGATTACTTTGATAACAAATTAAAACAGCCTCAGAAATTGGAAATGAAGGAGCTGTGCAAGGATGAATAAACTCCTCAGATGGCCCCAATTTTGTGCAAGTCTATCCAACACATGTGCTATAAATTGGTGCTCTTCATTAATAGCTACTGTTTAGACACTAACATCTTTCAAAAGGACGAATCAGGATCTGTCTCCCTTCACAGTGCTAACTTCCATCCTGATTGAGGAGACTATTTTCTCTTAACATGTTCAGAGCACTTCCTTGGGATCTTAAAAATTCTTTATGTGTCATTTTGCTTCTTGCATATGCAGACAATTGTAATGCTCAATTTAAAAATGTTCATATATTTTCTGTCTATGGGATTTTTACAGCACTGGATAATTCCTGGATGATTACTGTTTTTAATAACCACATAATTACTGTATTAATCAGAACTGTCCTATTGGCTTTTGTGTGACACAGAAGGGCAGAAGCAAGATAGAGATAAAGATACTCTGTATTTAAAAGAGCCCTGAAACATTTTCTTGAGCTCATTTTGCAATATGGCACACAAAGAGGTCAAAACACAGCAACAGCCTTAGCGGATATCAGGAGTCCATGTGCCCTTCAACAATAGTCAATTTGCAATAATTGAAAGCAGGTATGATATGTGAAGCTATTTCAAATGACAGCTAGCCAGACAGAGTGCTAACATGGGAGTAGCCAGGACTCCAGGTGAGTGCAGTGGATCTTGTGAAGGGGCACATAAACATGGATGAGACCCATCTTTCCTCAGTAATTAATGTTCTAAAATATGCTTAATTTTTCTTTTAGAAAGCAGAAAATAGAAAGAAAGGAAGGAAAATTGCTACAGATTCTGCAGAAAGAAGATGAGTTGCACAGGACAAAAAAGAAAAAAAATAGCAAAAGGCCAAATTTTCCAAAATATGATGTTGGCTAATTTGGTGCCCTAAGGCAAAAACTTTCCTGAAGTTGGGTGCACTTCTTGTTTGGTACACTTCATACAAAATCTCTGAGATGGATACACGTGTCTACATGGTAAAATGCTTTGATATATCATGGGATCATAGAATGGCCTGGGTTAGAGAGGACTTGAAAGATCATGTCACTCCAAGTCCCTGTCACTGCAAAGAACACCTTCCACTGGACCAGGCTGGTTAGATCCCCATCCAACCTGGCCTTGGACACTTCCAAGGACTGGGTTGCCACAACTTTTCCAGGAAACCTGTGCCAGGGCTTCACCACCCTCACAGACAATATTTTTTTCCTCATATCTGATTCAAACCTATCCTCTTTAAGTTTAAAACCATGCCTCCTCATCCTAATACTGTTTGCATGTGTAAGAAGTCACTTTCCCTCTTTTTTATCATCTCCCTCTAAGGAAGGGAGCGGTGAGGTCCCCCTGGAACTTTCCCTTCTCCAGTCTGGGCAGGCCCTGCTCTCTCATCCTGTGTTTGTTCCACATCCATGTCAAACTGGAGGGGCAGGGAGGAGAGGGGGTTGCCCAGCTGAGTCTGTCTGTCCATCCCCAGGGAACAGAAAGGGCAGAAGCAGATCATACTGAAGCCATGAGAACTCACTGCAGATCAGCTGTGTTTGAAAAGAAGCTTGAAATTACCAAATGCAGCCCCCTAAAGCACTGTCAGTTATGACTAAAAACATTAAGGAGTCCTCTTTACTTATAGGAAATGAAAAGCAACCAGAGTGTTTAATTCTAAGTCATTACTTTTACCAGTCACTTGTAAAGATTAAATTCGTCAAAGACAAATTTCCTTTCTGCTTTTCATATCTGCTTGAGCCCTTTATATTTCTTCTTAGGACACTTGGCAATGCCTTTTCCCAGCTGCTCAGTTTTCCTTTACTGCAGGCATACATAAGCAGGCAAGATGCTCAGTGTTCACTATCTGAACCCCACACCCAAGGGGCATCCTTTAATGGATGTGAACCCTGAAAGGAAGGTTACTTTCATTAGTGGGATTAGAAAAACATCTCCTGGTTTAGTTTGATCATCTCTTAGTTGGGTCTGATTGCATGAATCTGAAATGGAAACAGCACCTCTTTTTTTTTTTCCCTTTTTTTTTTAACTGACTTTGATGGACAGATCCTTTTTATAATGTACAAATAATCTTTGTGACCCTGATAAGCAGGTCTGATGATACTCAGCTGAGTAATGTACCAGAACTGAAATTTCCATCTACTTGATGTTTTGCATAGGGCTTTTGATGAAGTCACTGTCACCTGCTATTAACTTAATATCAAGTCTTAATAGGGTCCTTTTCTTTCCATCTTCACGCTGTTGGGGTTCAAATTAATTACTAAGGGGAAAAAAAAAAAATCTTCACATAAATCCTTAAGCTTCACAGGAAGGAAAAAGTTTCCAGTGCCAGTTGAGATCTAAAGGCTTATTAGGAATGTCTGTCTCAACCAGACATCAGTGCTGCCCCTCCCATTTCACGTACCTCTCAGAGAGACACTTGAAAATATGCTTAGCTTTAGGCTGGTGCATAGTTAAGTGCAAAAGGATATCTGATGTATTTGAAGTTAAGCACATGCTTAACCAATTTGCTCAATCAGAGAGATATCCTGGCAGGAGAAAACATCTTCTTAACATTTCTTTATGTTGTGTCTCCATCCACACACTGCCTGAATGCTCTCATCTTTGCTTTACCTCACAAACAGGAACTGGCAGCTTTAGAGAGATTATCAGGGAGATTGACTTAGAACTGAAGGGCACATGATAATGGAATCAGATTTACCTGCAGATGCTAAAATCTTTATCCTTAGAGACTCTGGCTGGGCAAAAAGTATTAAAAAATGAAAACACTCGCTCCTTTTTAAAAGGAGCATAGCTCTAATGGTGTATATATCTCAAATGCATATATCATAAATATATATCACATTATAGAATATTAACAATGGTAGATATATTGATTTTAGATGAGTTACTTCACTCTGGTGGGTCTTATTTTGTGAAGAGTTGCATTTCTGCTAGGGTCATGCAATTAAAATTATCATTAATGGTAACAGGAAGATGAAATAATTTTATTTTGTTCATGGAAAAAGCATACTTAAAATATAAATTTGCATTGCAAAAATATTTTACTATTGTTCCTTCCATTTCCCTCAATGCTCGAATGACCAGGGATTTAAAGGCAGCTATAAATAGCTGAAGTGTTCTCTAAGCCTCTCTCTTTTTTGTGCATTTCCAGGTATGTTGTATATCTAAAGAGGAAATGAGTGACAGCCCAGTCTGCAGCCTGTTTTGTAGAAATATATGGCATGTTTCTATTATGAGGTATTTACTGCTTCTCAATTCTGAGCTCGCTTTGGGGGTATGTTTGAATTACATACTTCTTTTCTGTAGAGAGGGATAATTTCACTGAAACTAGTGGAGGCAGGCTTGCTGGCAAACAGACTGAACTTGATAATTTTCCCTCTTATCCTGGTATACTGGATACTATTCATTTGGCATTTTGCAGATGGGGAAATAGAGACTGCTATGCAGAGGGGCTTTGTCAAAATCTTTCTCATCTCTCTTTCAACACCCCTTACATTACAGCAAAATAGGAAATTACATGTTTAGAGCACTCTGCCTGTTCTTTGACAAGAAATAGTCTCTCCAGAAAACTCTACAGAGTCTAAGACCAGTAAACACATCACTTCCCATAGAGAGAAACACCCTGGCTCCTGCAACAGTGGCTTCAAATCAGGTTTAAACCTTTCATGCCATGGTGGGGGCCGCTGAATGTTACCCAAGTGTAAATAAAAGGTATTGAGAATTATTTTCCATTAGAAACATAGCTCCTCAGGAAAATGGGGATTGCTATATGGAGCAGATGACACCCACATTTATTTACTTTTTCTTAGGTGCTGCCTATTGGGGCATATTCTCTGCTTCACTACAGAAGTTTAATTCCCTCTCAAATAAGCTGCCAAATGCTGAAAAATACCCCCACAACAGAAAGAGGCAAGGTGCTTTGAATGCAACCTTGTCGTCTGAGGGCAAGGTTGTCATTCCCACCCCCAGGATCTGCTCAGAAGGTGAAGGGTGCTGGCCAGAGGGTAAAACACAGCTCTGCATCAGGGAGAGTGCTGGACCGTGCCCTCTGTACCCAGCTCTGAGGACACAGAGACTGCCAGCATGCTGCTGGAGCACATTTAGCTCTGGACAAGCCAGGAACTTTTGCTGGTTTGAATATGCAAAGAGCTCCTGGTTTTTCAGGTGCACTCACAGAAAATTGTCTTTTCAGTTTCCCTGGGTGGTTGCAATGTCAGCTTGAGCCTGGTCCCATCCAGCTGCATCAGTCAAAGTGAGCCCCACAACATGACATAACCTGACACAGCTGACACAGCCAGGTGTTACAAGCCAATGGACACCATGGTTCACAAACTATTCAAATTACTTTCAGATACATATCCTACCTCTCTGCTCAAATCCTTCCCAGCTGTCTCCTTTCTCAGCTCCATATGAATCAGGGTTGGAGGAAAGAGAAGCGGGGGGAGATGGGGGAGGAAAGAGAAGGCGGGAGAGAAAACATCCTGCCTGGCAAAAATAATAAAAAAACAAACTGAATTCTTGCAAACCATATTGCCTGAAAAATTAACTCTTTGAGGGAGGCTCACCACAGCCTTGGAGACTCTTTTAGGCTTTTTGGGGGAGGAGCTGTAAATGCACATCCTCTAGGTTAAACATTCATGCCTTGGAGTATTGTATACTAAAATAATAATAATAATAATAATAATAATAATAATAATAGTAATAATAATAATAATAATAGCAGTAGTAGTAGTAAAAAAACTGATCTCATGTTTATAGGATGTCATAAAATCGAAGACTTGGAGCAATTCCACAATCAAAATAGTCAAGCCAGCCAGGACATCCACCCATGCCTAGGCAGGCACATGCAGTGGCTGTAGAAAGTTGTGTCCCAGGGAAACCAGTGACACAATCCATAGGAATTCTTGCTTGACAGCACTGGCCTGGGGTGGTGCTGGCCCATATCAAGGCAGGCCACCTCCATTTTGCAGAACAGAAAAGATGGGTTGCAGAGTTTAAGTGACTTGATGAAGGTCATACAACAAGTCTGTGGCAGAGTCAGAAATTCAGGCATGAATTTCATTATCCAGATAGCCATCAATCACCTTGGGGGAAGGGAGAGGTTCAAATGCAGAAAGAATGGCTGGATACCCAACTTCCAGAGAAGGTCAGTGAGAGCTGAATGCCTCATGTCTCCCATTACCACAGAAATCTCCCCCTCAGAATATAAGTGCTAAAAAAGGCCACCTCCCTCCTGAATATAAATCTCTGTGATTCTCTTTTCCTCTTAATTATAATGGTCTGAATCAGGAGGAATAGTTTGGCAGTCAATGAATTTACACCTCCTTAGTCAAAGAGCAGAATTCACCCTACAACCTTCATGCCTTTGCTTTAATGTTTTGTCAAAAGCAAATAAAAAATATGGGTGAAACCAGCACCCTAGGCCATTAAGCAGAATTTCTGACTGGTCTTTAATGCAGCATGTGTAAGAGAGCCCACAGTCCTCCCTCAGGTTGGTGATCCTTTTATCTACTACAGACGGCCTCTGTGGGATGCATCTCTCTGTTCCAATTTATCTGTGAGCAGAGGGAAGAGAGAAAGAGGGAGACACTGAGAAAAAGGGAGAGAGAGAAGGAAAAAAGGGAAAGAAGGAATGAAAGAAGGAAAGAAAGAAGGAATCAAAGAATGAAAGAAAGAAGTAGAAAAGGAAAGAGGGAGAGAGGAGAGGAGAGGAGAGGAGAGGAGAGGAGAGGAGAGGAGAGGAGAGGAGAGGAGAGGAGAGGAGAGGAGAGGAGAGGAGAGGAGAGGAGAGGAGAGGAGAGGAGAGGAGAGGAGAGGAGAGGAGAGGAGAGGAGAGGAGAGGAGAGGAGAGGAGAGGAGAGGAGAGGAGAGGAGAGGAGAGGAGAGGAGAGGAGAGGAGAGGGGAGGAGAGGAGAGGGGAGGGGAGGGGAGGGGAGGGGAGGGGAGGGGAGGGGAGGGGAGGGGAGGGGAGGGGAGGGGAGGGGAGGGGAGGGGAGGGGAGGGGAGGGGAGGGGAGGGGAGGGGAGGGGAGGGGAGGGGAGGGAGGGAGGAAGGAAGGAAGGAAGGAAGGAAGGAAGGAAGGAAGGAAGGAAGGAAGGAAGGAAGGAAGGAAGGAAGGAAGGAAGGAAGGAAGGAAGGAAGGAAGGAAGGAAGGAAGGAAGGAAGGAAGGAAGGAAGGAAGGAAGGAAGGAAGGAAGGAAGGAAGGAAGGAAGGAAGGAAGGAAGGAAGGAAGGAAGGAAGGAAGGAAGGAAGGAAGGGAAGAAGAAAGAAAGAAAGAAAGAAAGAAAGAAAGAAAGAAAGAAAGAAAGAAAGAAAGAAAGAAAGAAAGAAAGAAAGAAAGGTGAAAATAGAGAAATAATGAAAGAGAGAAAAGGAAGAATAAAAAATTAAAATTAAAATTGAAACCACAAATGTTAGTTTCTCTGATTTTGTATATGTATCTCCTTAAGAAATGCAAAGAAGCAGAACAAGCGCACAAAAACCCCCAACACCAACATTGTCCGTGGAGCAGCTGAGCCAGCCGAGTACAGCAAGCAGTGTACAGGTGTCTGGTGCTGCTTTTATTCGCTGTATAATAGGTGCCTACTGGAATGGGAGAAAGGGCATGAGAAGCTGTCCTTGTCTTTGCAGAGCATGAATAGCATTTATCTCAGTGCAGTGGGCATCGCCAAGTTGGGTTTTTGTCAACCTGTCAATTCTTTTTTTTTCTTTTTTTTTCCCCCCCTTTTTTTTTTTAAACAGAAAGCAGAGTTCAGTAAATAAAGATAAATGATTGTGCTCCTTGTCTGCAGACCCTGGAGCTAAACTGAACAGGCCTCTTATGGTTTGGACCTGCTTCATTGACTGTTCAGACAGCCCAGTAATACGACAGATGTACCCAGCCGTTCCCTCTTCCCCGCTGTCCATTAGATTATGTTCATTTTGTCTGAGATGCCATTATAAGTCTCAAGGTCAAATAAGTCACAGAGAAGAAAGAGGAGGACTAATTTTTTTTTTCCCTGCCGCCCTCCCTGCATAAGGACTCACTCTCAACTTGCAAAGCAGATCGTCTTTTAAGGTGCACATACAGCTCAGCACAATTTATTGAAATAAAATGCAGGTGTAACATTCACCCGGAGGCACGACAGCAGAGGAGACTTCTCAAGAGTGATTTGGGCAGCTTTCCTAAATTTCTAATGAATTATTTTTAGGTAAAATACATTAAGAGAAAGCTCTCAAAAAGAGGTAAAGAGGAAGAAAAAAGCCGGGAACAAATACACAGGGAAGCAAACTGCAAGGTCTGAAGGCTTTTCAAGGCACACTGGACACGTTAGCACATTCTGAGCAGAGCAGTTGAAATGTGGAGATGGGAGGGGAAGAAGAAACAACAGCAGTGATAGAAAGATACCAAAGATTCTTAAAACCTCAAACCCGTTAAATATGTGGGAATTAATTTTATCCTTGGATACAGCAGGATGTGTGTCATCCCGATAGTGTCTTGGGTAGTGATCATGTCTGTAACAATAAAACTAAACAATAATAAATCAGGGAACAAATTTCTCTTCTTTATGTAAATATTTATATTCTTTAAAGAAAATTAAAGAATGGCTACTGAGGAACACCAAATAGGACTGTTTATTCAGTTAGCATGATTTTTTTTCCCAGAGCTTGATTTTCAACAAGTGGGAAGAGGTTCACTTATTTCTTTGACTTTTAGACTGTGCTGACACAGAAAGCTTAAATAATGAAATTTAGGGTTATGAAAGAGGCTTTTGTTTTGTTTTGTAAAAATAATTTGTATTTGCCTTTTTTATTCCCTTTCACTGTGAGCAAATAGTTACATTTAGCAAGAAACAACATAAATACTCTTTCGGGCAAAACATCCAATAATCAGAATATCCATCACAAACGGAAAAATAAATCCACAAAAAAAGCCCCACAAACTAAAATCCACAAAAAAAAGCCCCACAAAAAACTATTATTTTTTAAAAACAACAATTTAAATTTCTACAGCTCTTTTATGATCTCAAAAATGACTTATCCACTATATCTGGGAGGAAGAAAAACTCTGTTATTCAGATTTAGCTGATCAGCCATCAAGGAATAGAAAGATTAAGGGACATAGCAAACCTGAAGCTGGTTGATTCCAGCAGAACCTGGAACCAATTCTGCTCCTCCTGTGTGTCACATTTAAATCCTTCTGTTGGACAGACGCCCTCTTTAGACTGAGGAGAGGGCAGACATGAGGCAAGAAAGCTGGATCCAGGACAGCTCTGAGTAACTTCATTTTAAAAATGAAAATAATAGGTGTTCAAAAGTATGTTCAGGAATTAATTTGCAATGGCAAGTTCTGATGCCCAGGGTGTGTTAGGGGAACCCAGCCCAACCCAAAATCCCTTAGTATCCAACAGCTCAAAACACCTGACTCTCCAAGCCTGGCCCTTTAGGAAATCAGAGTAAGAACCAGGCAAATACAAGGAATACCGAACTGTTTCAGAAGAGAAGCATAAATTACTATATTCAGATCAAATTTAAGTAACTTTTAAAGTCTACCATGGTTCAGTTTTACTTAAAAAAAAAATTAAAAAACTAAAAATTTTTTAAAAATTCAATCACTCAACCAGACGCATTCCCAGAGAGGGAATTCATACTTGTGGCATGTAAAGCTGCTCGTTCCTGCCTGAGCTGCCCCAGGCTGCCAAGTGCATCAGGGCAGAGCCGCGCTGGTGCGTGCAGGGAGGCTCAGCCCACCCTGCTCCTGCTCCGAGTTTGCCAGACATAAACCAGCTCTTGCCCAAAGCCCCAAAACAGCACTCCTCTGTAGTTTGAGCTAATAAGTCTTCCTTTGTTAGGACTGTACGAGCAAAGAAGCCTGAGGGAAGCAGGAGGAAATGCTGAGTGACTGAGATGCTCCCCAAGGCCAGCCTCGCGTTCCAAAAAATGCAAAAGGCAAAAGGAGCTGCTCTGCCCTTTCTCAGATTACCACAGCCATAACCCCATGGTCTGGTCCAGACATTGCTCTTCCCCCTTTCAACTCCCTGTGGGAAGTCTTAACACTCATTTCTTTGCAAGGCTATTTTGGTCTTTGCAGTTACATGCTATGGTGATGAGAGTAGATTATTCCTTAGGGGAGCGAGGAAGGACCGCTTTGTAGACACTTTCCTCACCCTCTGCATGCAAGATTAAACACAAGTTGATATGAAGTATGCAGGGTTAGAAAGAATAGAGCCATAAGATTTTTAAAATATGAATCCACTCAAGTGAAACATAGACTAAAGTCTTGCAAATGCATTTTTGAGTGTGCTGCATTACTTCCCCATCGAGAGTTCTCCACATGATCCCTTGAGATATGCGGTCCTCTGAAGCCTGTAAAATTATTCTAATCAGCATTTGCTTAGCACTTCAGAAGTTCTGGCAAACACAAGCTAATTAATTCTCACAGTTCCCCCAGAGAAGGAAGATCTCATTTTGTTGATGGTAGCACAGAGGCAAGGATAGTATAAGTGACATGCCCAAGGCCACATTTTGGGCTGGTGTCTGGCACAAAATCAGAAGTTTGGGACTAGCTACCAAATCAGGCCAACCTAACCCTTCTCTGACTCAAGAACATCAGATGTAAACCAAGGTATTTGATAAAGTCAAATAACTTTACCTTGTGCTTAGCATTAAGTGAGTCTGACAGCATTTCTGCCCGCAGTTATTCAAAGGAAGATGCTTCTTTTCACCAAATGCACAGGAAAGGTGTGCATGAATTGGAGGAATTCAAAATATAGAGATGTTTTGGCTGGAAGAACTATATCCATTATCTTTGCTGCAGGGAGAATAATGTGAAATGGAGATGGGAGGAAAATAGTGGGAAAGGCAGGTGACATGTCATGCTTTCTTTTCAACACCTTCTGCTTTTTATATATGTGAAAATATTTTGGGTGGGCTTTATATTTTTTCCTATTGGTGCGTGACATAACCTTCTGGTGCAGGAAGAACAATTTATGGAAAAGAATAAAGAGTCATCATTCAACCTTGGGCTGGATGGGGATCTGAGCTGCTTAGAGTGGCTGAAGATGTCCCCGATCACTGCAGGGGAGTTGGAGTAGATGGACATTAAAGATCCTTCTGGCACAAACCATTCCCTGATTCTGCAATTCTGTGAAGTCAAGAGATGTCCAGAGTGTGTGATGGAGGATTGGAGCTATGAAAACTTGTGATGGGTTGTATAAGGCACATCATATCATACCTACATCAGGATAATAAATTCCTAATTTTTAGAAATATTCAGAAATATTAGAAAAGCAGACACAAAGTAAAACTCCCATCAAGGTGATATAAAGTAAGGGTCATTCACAACTGTTGGTTTATAATTAATTTATTTTGAAAACTCTGAGGCAGAGTTTAAAGTTTTTCATGGAAATTAATTTCCTGACCTACTCCAATCCCCCCCTCCCACACACACGCACACACCCATTTTTCAAATAATTTTCACAGTTTTGACTAAACAGCTATTGAGGGATGCCCTTTGTGAGTAGACAGTTGAGCAAAGATTATCCTCAGTGTAATATGTGTTAATAATTCCTTGTTCTGGTGGCTCAATGTGACAAGTGATTCCTAGAGGAATCTCTAAGAATTGCATAAAAGAGAGGATGAGAGTTGTTAACCAGGAGCTGAAATTTCAATGGAGGGAAAAACACATCCCTTTTGAGAAAAGGAAGGGGAAAGAGAGAAAGGCAAAGGGAGGAAATATTCTATCAATGCCTGCATTTAAATTTGGGCTCAAAGCAAGAATCCCGAAAAACATATGTTATAAATATCTGGGAAAAAAAATCCATGAGTATTTCTAATTGTTGTTTCAAAACTTTTATTCACTGAAACTTTTCTCTTTTAAAATTCTTTATCCAACAAAAAAAGAGTGAGCAGTATAATTTTTACACAATAGTGTTATCTTTATTGTCTCCTGTTTTTCAAAGAAGCAAGTCAAGAAAGCCAGCCCTTTTCTTTCAACAGTTATCAGTCAAATTCTTTTTAAGGGGTCAGGGTCAGAAACAGACCCATTATGTCTTTAAACTTCCATTATAGGGATTGTTGTGATACCACTGGCTTCAATTTGCAGGAAACCCTGCAAACTTTGACTCACTTTGATAGCACCTTTTGCAGCTAGAAAAGCCCTGCAATAAAACTAGATTGGAAAGAGAAGGAATATGAAAAGAAATGTAAGTGCATGAAATGAAAATTATTTTTCCAAGGCAGGTTATATTAAAGATTGAACCAAAAAGTTATCTAAGTTTTCTGGAACTTCGTGCTGTTTTCATTGGATGGCATTTCAGTGTTTTGTTCTTGATCTGCATTTTTATTTATATTTTTTCTTTTTATATTTGTCTCCTCTTTTCTTCTTTTTTCTTCTTCTTTTTTTTCTTTCCTTTTTCTTGTTCGTTTTTATTCATTTTTCCTTTTTTTTTTTCCCTGGATACACGGGAAAAATTACCAAATTGCATTCTCACACTCTTGTTTTATACTACAACAGCAGTTGTACTTATCATGTTGGAAAGTACTGCCATGTGGTGGGTGCTGTCCTCTAATGGCTGTGGTTGGAACATGGAGACAGGGAATTGTGTAATGCATGAAACTGGAATATTTTGAACACATAGGAGAACATGAGAGGAACTGGAAGCATTACACTCATCCCCATGAATTTCCACTTCAAAATGATAAGTGACTACTGTCCCAGGGTCTAAGAGGTTAGGATTTTTTTGTCTCTGATATTATCCCTGTCTCAATTTCTTCTCCTTTTCCCCACTTATAATGCTAAAGAATTCCTCTGCCTCTTGTGATATTATTTCACCTTTGTGATGTCAGAGCTAATTACAACTGGCATATGGGAGAAGCTGGATTTTGTAGGGGTGATGTTCTGCTGCAAGTGACTGCCAGGAGAAAAGTCCAGCCAAACCAGGAAAATTAACTAAACAACTTTTTCTACCACAGGGGTGAACAGCATTTGATGGAAGCAAAACTTCAGCAGACTCATATTAGAAACTGAAAAATGATCTATGTCTCAATCTTTTGAGAAAAAATTAACATCAATGAATGCTTGATGCATAATAACTACCCAGTGTTTTCTTCATTATGCCAGTAGTTTATGAATCCAAAGAGCTGCACTTACATCATGTAATTTGTTTTCCTGAGATGACTCGAAGAAGAAAAATGTCAAGTAATTATATACTTGTTACTCTCAAGAATTTTCATTTCAGGCTCAAGATGAAGACTAATACAAGAATTTGGGAAATAGTCTATAATTTCTGTTCACTTATTTGATGTAGTTTACCTTTATTGCTGTGGGGTTTTAATTGATAATTCAATAGAATATTTATATTCTGTCTTGAGGTTGCTGCACTAATTCTATTAATTCCTGGAGTGGCTACATGACATTCTGTTAGAATCATTATTTTCCTTTTAATAGAACATAGCAACAGACAGCAAGTGATTCAGCATACGGTAGATTGTTCCATTTATTGAAAATCAAGATACTGTATTTGCTCTATTACAATAATGAAGTTGATGATTTCCAATCTGTTTAATAAACTGTTTCTGCATTTGAATATTTATATTAAATCAACCAGCTGGTGAGATCACATCAGTGTTTTTACTCAGAAATATATAACAATTATTAACACTGAGCATATTATTTGCTTTTTTTGTCTCAGCCAGGATGGCAGGATTTTTATGCCCATCCCATGCAAAGCAAAAACTTAGAGCTCAGCCTTAGCTTTTCAATTTTAAAGTTCCAAATACTGATATTTACAAAACTGCATAGAAACATCCCTTGGGGAAACTGAGGCATAAGGTAATCATAGAGCAAATGTCAGAATGGCTTCAGTCCTCTCTAACCTCCCATAGCATGCCACATTTGCCCTTAATCACTTGAATGATTGCTGTCAGTCATGCAGCAATAGGAACAGTTTAGCAGGGGATGGTGTGATGTGGTGTCATCAAGCCCACTCACCCTTGACATGGTGCTGTTGGTCATTATCAAGCTTCATATCCAATCTCTCCCCAGCAGCAGGGGAGATGGAATCAGATGATCTTTGAGGCCTCTTCCAACCCAAACCACTCTGTGATTCTGTGATTTATGTGGGCAGGTTGTCAGTAATTTGAAAACAGCTGTTGGTCATAAAATGCGTCAGAACTTCTGGTTCTTCACTTCCTCACACTCCAATCCTTCCATGCACCTTGCCCTGGTGCTGAATCAGCTTGGCATAACCTCCTGTGCCATGGGTTTAAGGATGGGAATGTTCCCACACTGAAGTCTGGGAATTAACAATCTGAATTAACAATCTTCATTTTGCATAGCAGAGTTAGCTTCAGAGGATTAGGGGGTTTTTAGCCTATCACTGAAAAAGGCATATTATCATAAAAGTTAAATAGCTTGGGAAAGCAGAAGATGGATACCAAGAATTTCTTAATTTCTGGAATTTGAGGCTCCAGATGAATGCTGTCAGTGAAAACACACGGCAAAGAGGCAAAGCTTTGTTGGTAGATGTAATTCATTTGGTATGTGGTGGTTTCCAACACTGAAAGACAGGACAGATGGGTATGCAAGAAGCAGATACAATTTGTTTTACACAAATTTGCTAAACAAAAAAGCTACGTGGATAGTAATGATGAGTTTTCAGCAAGCCATCAGGGGGACTGGAAGTAGCAGAAAAATCTTATTATGTATAGATTCATAGAGAGAAATAGCAGAGCAGTGTTTTGGTCCTATTTCTGTGCCCTTTCCAAAGGAGCCTACGGACATACAGACGGTTGGAATTGGCAGAGCTCTAAAGAAACTTAATAGGGTTATAGAAATTACTCAAAAAACCCTACAGGATGTGTTAGAGAGTTATTTCTTCTCCACATATTTCTTTGAACCATCTCAATAGAAGTATATTTCATTGTATGTTTGCTTTTACAAGGTGGTTTAAAAAATTATATGAGAAAGTTTGTAATTTTCTGTGAAGCCCTATAGGATTTTTCCATAAGGGAAATATCTCTGTGTATCTAATACATGCAGGATATTACACAGCACAAGAATTCCTAATGAAAAATTTAACTCTTGGTACTTCCTTAAGCATTAATGAGAGAAACACTTCTTAAGAAAATGTGCAAAGCATCCAGCAAGTGCTACCCTGGATAACACGGTGACACAGGGAAAGATGCAAAACAAAACAAAGGAAGCAGCCTGTGAATATTTAAGAGTTGATCTTATGACTTATCTCTGTATTGACATTTTCAAGCTAAAAAACATTTGACTGAAGGAAAATGGCTAGCTCTCAGCAGCAACAGCAGCATTGTGCCAATTTCCTAGCCTAGAGGCAGCATGCAGAAAGAAGTAAGAGCAAATGATGTATACTTTGATGTAAGGTGTAACCTGGGGGGAGTGCCAGCCAAAATGGGGGGAGAGAGATATGAAAAATTAAAATGAAACAGCAGAATAGGTCACTGACTGTAGGATGAAGTTTAATCTCTCAGTACCATTAGTTTTAAGAATTGAAGGACAATTGGGAGAGGAGAACAGAAAAACATGTGGCTCATTGTTCTGTTGGTTTAAAATTGTTTACTTTAGATGGCTTCAAGTCATTAAGGGGAAATGTAGGTTCTAACTAGAAGAGAGATTGTTGAAGAAAGTTTAGCAGGGAAAAAAAAAAGGAAAAAAGATAAAGTTCATTGTCCCAATTAGACATGAAGTGTTCTCCTGGTCAAAACCACCCAAGAAAACCTGGAGGGAAAAGAGGGAGCAGGCATAATCACAGTTACGCCTCAGAGAGTCAGACTGAGGATCAATCTGGGAAAAAAAATACACATTGATTTATAGCTTCACAGACAAAGGCAAATGATGGGCTGTGTAAATCACATCAGGCACAAATTTACCATTATTGCTATGCAAAACTAGGAAACAACACTGTCAGGATGCTGAGGCTGTTAATGGCAACCCTAATCCTATGAAGACTCAGTAACGTGCTGATGTAAATAAATCTACTGTCTTCAAAAAAGCCTCACAGGTTTAAAGTGAAGCACATGCTTAAGTGTCTGGAAGATGATAGTTCAAAAAACCATTTTCTCTTTCCTAACCAGCAAATTAACAATCTCCAATTTGCATAGCAGAGTTAGCATCAAGGGATTGGGGTTTTTTTCAGCCTATCACAGAAAAAAAGCATATTATCATAAAAGTTAAATAGCTTGGGAAAGAAGATGGATACCAAGAATTTCTTAAACTTGTCACTGTTATGATACACCCAAGAATCCATCTTAGAGACTTGGCACCAGATTCTTCCTCACACAGGAAGAATAATGGAATAATGCAGAGTGTGCAATCCAAAGAGAGCAGGAGTGTGCTATAGACCCTGGGTAGCTGTGCTCTAGCACACCTGGGGGACCACATTCCAACCTCCTGGCAGAGCCTGAAAGGATGCTTTACAAAGATTTTGTCCTTCCACCCACTCATAGATGACTTGAGGAGGAGGGAGGCTGGTCTAGTCTTGCTTTGGAAGCCAAAAGGAACTATTGGATGAAGGGATATGCTCACTTAAACATTTTTGGTGACCTTTTTTTAAATGTTGCTGGATGGAGTGACTGCCAGGAGCTTCTATGGAACAAGGGATTGTGAGAGGAATTGAGACAGGATTGTTTGGGTTTCCATGATTCTTGCCATGACTTCTTGCAAGCTGTGGAGCATAAAAGTTTTCACTCAGTGTTCAGGTTCTCTGTCTTTCTCCATAATATAACCTAAAGATACTTTAGAATGAAAATAAAGAACCAATATAATCCCCTTTTACCTTTACTCTGCCAAACCAGGTCTGCTGATGTCTTCTCACTGCTGATCAGGGACAGGACCCAAGCGAATGGTGGCAAGTTGAGCATGGGGAGGTATGGGTTGGATATTAAGTAATGATGAGGTATAGGTTGGATTTTAGGTAAAGGTTCTTCACCCTGAGGGTTGCTGGGCCCTGAACAGGCTCCCCAGGGCAGTGGTCATAGCAGCAGCCTGACAGAGGCATTTGGACAATACCTCAGACACATGGTGGGATTGTTGGGATTTTTGCGTGTTCAGAGATAGGAGCTGGACTTCAGTGATCCTTGTGGGTTCCTTCCAACTCAGGATATTCTGTCATTCTGTGATCCCATGCTCAGCTCTAGCATGTTATGAAGTAAGAAACATCACTGGCTAAAAGAGATGCTTGAATTATCTCATCTGCAGTGTTAAAGTGTTCCTGGGGCATCACAAAATCTGGGAGGGTTGATGTGCACGAGGGAGGGTGTTAATGACACACTGGCTAACAGTAACTGGATGAAAGGGCAAAAGATCTTTCTTCACTTACTGCTGACCTAATTCAGAACTGATTTATTGTATACAATTAGTTTGCATTCAGTCTCTCTCCAAGCCACGTGGCCAGACAATGAGGTTCTTTGCTGCCTGCACACACACTGGAAGAAGTCTTTCTTTCAAGGACCACTCAAGCTCTCCCATCGTGGTGGGTATTTTTAGGGTTGCAAAGATCAAGGTAAAGGAGGTGGCAAACTGCTTCCTGTGTTGTCCACAAAGTTTCACTGTGAAAAGTTTTAATTGCCTTTCAAAGCAGATCCCTCAGGTAGAATTACACTCAGCTTGCACACTTAAGAAAGGAACTAACTCTTGCATTGTAGCCTCAGCTGTGATAAGGGATGCTTCGTCTGAGCTGCCAAAAAAATAATGGTGCTTACCTGCGCAGTATTTCTCACAGTGTATGAACATCAATATTATCCTTTGCCTGTTTGAAAGATTTCAAAGTCCTTTCTAAATTTAGTCTCCAAGATGTCCCTGTGGTGCTCTGTGATTACCGGCAATCAAAATGAGCTAGTGCGTGGCTTGTGCCGTAGCAGCTTTTCTTGGAACGTGGACCACAAGATCAAGGAGCTCCACTGTTACTGTCCTCACCATCGTTTGTGCTGTTGTTCCATCTGTAGGACGGGGTCAGGCAGCACAGTCTGGCTGCAGTCAGTGGTGCAAACCCAGAGCAGAGCTGAGCACAGGTGCCTGCTGCCGCAGACAACTTACAGCACACCTCTTGGCTCTATCTAAATCCTTAGACTTAACTGGCTGTAAGAGGAGAAATAACAGATGGAGGATGCAAACAGATGGAGAAGCACAAACTAGCACTGAGACAATCATGCTAATTGTAATGGGCAAAATGCACAGCACACTGGGTGCATTGCCATGGCCATTACCCTGCGTCATCAGCAGGGGAACAAAGGCATGGGAAAACAGCCTGTGCAGGGCTGCAAGGTGCAGCAGGCTCAGGAGGCTTCATTTCAGAGTCTTTAGATGTCTAATAACATCAGCAATATCAGGAGTCCCTATAAAACCAGCGGAAACAGACAGGCAACTCCAGAGAGGGATGGATTTTTAAATAAAAACATTTAAATAACAGTGCCTTTCAGAGGTGTTTCTCTAGTCTGTCTGTGGCACTGACTAGTCAGACAGGCAAGGAGACAATTCTTCCTGTCTAGATGTATACTTTAAGGGCTAATTTTTACCAAAACTAATCAAGAGGAAAAATTAAGAGCAACAGCTGCCAGCACCTGATCCTCTTCACAACTCTGCAAACAGGCACCTGAAAAAGCTGCTGAGGCAATTTGGAGTACACCTTTCAAAACACAGAGAAAAAAGATAAGGAAAGAAATGTCACTCCCTCAGCCATTCCATGGGTAAAAGGAACTGTGGTACAGATACATGCACATGCACACACACACATTTATATCTTTCCAATTAAGAAGGAAAAATATAGAATCTGCTGGGTTGAACAGGAGCACTAGTGAATTATCTAGTCCATCCTTTTGCCTGGGGCAAGACTGATTTAATTATCTCTAACACTTCTCTGATGGATGAGTGTCAAACCTTCCCTTGACTATCTCCAATGAAGGTGATCTGACTACCTCCCTTGGGTAACTTGCTTCATTGCCTTAAATGTACTAATAGTTATGAAGTTTTCCATAACAGTCAACCTAAATATGCAGTGCTTCATTTAGAGCCTATCACTCCTTCTTTTTTTTCTTTTTTTTTTTTTTTTTTTTTTGTTCCCACTGACTAATGAGGATAATTGGTTCCTCTCCTTTTTCAGGGACATGCCTTTATGTGTTTATGGACATTCATCATTACTCCCTTTAGTCTTTTCCTCTCCAGACAGGACGTGCCTGGTTGTCTGAAACTTCAGTGGTAAGAAGCCCGAGGCAGAAAGATGAACGTGTTACAAAAGGCAGAAATGTGGACATTTTTAAAAGGTAACGAGGAAGACTGGGCATTTTGCACTGCCAGAGATTCAACATCTTCCACAGATACGAGGAGTGTGAAGCTAAAATAGGATATGTATCTGGTAATACTAAAATGAGCTGCAAATGCAAAACATCATTCACCTGCAATGGGACACCAGGTGAAGGAAACTGCCAGGGGATGGCACAAACAAGGGTTCTACCACAGCCCATAACCAGGTGGATGAGCCAAGGCTCTGTTCCCCAACCTCAAAAGCAGTAAACAAAAGTGAATTCCCAAAGGAATGTTCCCAACATGAATAAATCTTCCATAGCTAAGACTAGCTGCTTTGCAGCCCTTCCACCTGTTAGAATTTACTCTGTCCTCCCCTCATCTCTGATTTAATTTAGACAAGCAGACAATAAGTTCTTCACAAAGAGGTATTTAAAAGGTTAAAAGGGGAGAGGGACACCAATAAAGCCTTCTTTGTATTTTATTCTGTCATGAGGGTTAGCTGCCCCCCAGCCTATTCAGTCTGAAATGGCATCAACACTCCACAGAGACCAATTCATTCTCCAGTTCCTGAAGTGCAAACAATTCATAGAATAAAACAGCACCAGAAAGCAAGAGGAAAATCTCTGTGGGGATGCCAAGAGCCTAGCTACATGCAGTGAAATCACCAGACTTCAAAACAGGAAGGAAGGGGGGTTAACTATGGCCTTGATGGATGGTTCAGGCACTGGACATGGAACTCTCTGAGAGCTAGTTAGAGGGTCTCTATGTCTACATCACAGAGCTTGCCACAGCCCTTATCGTGTTAGTTTTTTTATAATTTTTCCTGCTTCGTGGATGGTAAATTTAGATAAATTGAGAGTAAGACTCAGATTTTCAGAAGGACTTTTTCTGATTTCACAAAGTTTTGGGCAATCAGTGGTATTCCAGCTCCCAAACACTTGAGAAGGTGAGCTCTAGCCAGAAAAGCTCTTGGAAAATCCTTCTACTTTAACTTGAATTATTTCCACTTTCTCAGACTCTCCTTTTAGCAAGCTACCACTCCCACATCTTCACCAACTGAAAGAAAAATATATTTACACTTCCAACATCCTCGCATGAAACTCTACAGCTTAACCAAAACTACCAGCAAAGACTGGGATGGGGCTTTTCAAACCATGAAAGGTGAACCGTATCAGCTGACATGGGGCTGCATGAAACCTCTGCAATAATGGTGCTTCCTCCTATCTTTCTTTTTTCATGTTCCTGAAAGCCAGACTGAAAGATATACTTCTAAAACAGGACTTATCACCAGTGATCTGATGCAGAACAAGGCACTTTTTTGGCCAGAGATGCATGGCTTCCTCTGACAAAGCTGAGCTCTAAAACTCTGCTGTTTACTCTGGCAGGATCCCCTCCTTAGGTCCATATCTCTACTCATAATCTGTGATTCTGCTGACATGGGATAATTCAGGTGTAGATCACAGGAATCCTAAGTGCCTCTGTGAATATATTTTCAGTTGCCATAAATAGGACATCACAGGGATGTAAACAGAAGCCAAGTTTTCCTAATCCTTATCATTATCCTAGTTTCTGTACTTTCCCGGCCATGAAACCAGCAATTGACCCCACCCATACTTTCACTTCCACAAGTAAAACTGCTATTTTGAAGAGGGTCTGGAGCAAGCTAAGAAAATAAATCCTCTACCTTATCAGAAGCTATAAATGGCTGCTGGGAAGTCCTGAGAGATTACCTACTGGCTGGCTATCACAGCTCCATACTGAAGAAGCAGCACTTGACTATTGACATTTGTTATTAATGTTGAAGAGCAAAATGCCTGTGATATTTTTATTTGGTATTTGTGCATCCCTAATGCCTCGTCTGCTTCATCCTGGGCTCTGTCATGCTCTCACTGACGTCAATAAGGGTCTTGCCAATAGACAGGAGGCTCCCCATTGGCTATTTCTCCAAACACTCTATGAATCTACTCTTATTTCTCAAGGCTTATCTGATTATGATTGGGAAAGTCATTTTCTTGGGTTGGCACTTGCAATGCCCTGTCTTTATTGAGCCTGAGTCATGAACAAAATGTTGTTTTGGGTCTTGCCGTGCCTTATAATGAAGGACATCCAGTAGTGTTAATATCTTCTTTTATAAGCCTTTTTTATATATAAATTCAAGTACATGGAGATTCTTGTGACAGGCAGACACAGTCTCTAGGGTGTTTCCTTGCTAGTCCTATGCCTAGGTGTCTTTCCACTCCTCCCCTGGAGAGAGAGGGAGGATGTGTCATTAAGACAAGTCACACAGATTTTTCATTAAAAACACTTTCAGTGCTCTGATGTTTGAAAGCTTGAACAAGAACATCAGCTAAAACATTATTTGAATGAGTCAATACTAAGAGAAAAAATAATGGCTTGAAAATGGGAAAGAAGTTTTGAGACTCCAAAGACTTGTGAAATGGAATTTTCCTTCTATAAAGGTGAGCTAAATGATGGGAAAGGGTGACAGATGAGTAGTTCTGCAGGCAGATGTTCCCCTGCTAATCCCTGAGCATGAGTAGAAGGGGAGAAGTTGCACAGTTTTCCCTGCGACTGTTTGACCTGAGGGCTTTCACTTTGTTCAGGAATTTCAGTGCCTAATAAGTAGTTTACCTTCAGATGTGAGCCCAGTTTTGGCTTCTTCCAGAGACTGTCCACAAGCATTTCAGTGAAGACAAAATGGTAGCAGCTTGGAGAAAGCAGAGACCAGCTTCAGCCCATAAAGACCACCAATCATTTGGTAGAAAATTCCTTGAAAACCACTCATATGTGTTCAGTTGTGAAAGGTTTACTTCACTAATTGATAAGCATTCTCTTTCAGAGGGAAAAAAATCTCTTGTGGGATGCAGAACATCATGACGCAGGAGGGAGATAAACTCTCTGATCATTAAAACATTGGTCTGAACTCCAAATTACGCAGTTTTGGTTCTTAGATAATTGACTGAGATTCCTTCTGTGATCTTGTGTCTTTGCTTCTCTCCCTCACTGGTCATCATCTGAGAATGAGAATTGAAGTTCCTCTGACAGCTTGTGAACTTGGGCTGTAAGTAAATCATATGTCACTGTCAATGAAATGTACTGTGATGAGCATTTTATCTTGGACTCATCTTACCTAGATTTCTCTGGCATCTTCTTGCACTTCCTTGATCCAACATTCTTGTCTTTCATTGGCTCAGCAAATAAACCAAGTGGTATTCACCCATGTGGTCTGCACAGATTTTCCAGATGCCTCCTAAAATCCAATGAGTTGAGGTTTGGGGATATTTTCGTGGGCTCAGGACAACAATGTTCATCCTCAAATCAGCCCAAAGCTCTCCAAAACCTGCAAAAGCCTCAGTTCATGATTGTTGATTCATGGAATACAAAGAGTAGTTTTAATTAAATGTTTAGAGTGCGTCACAGATTTACATCTCCACAAATGAGTAGGACTTCTAAACTTTCCTTTTTCCTTCTAGAAATCTTGAAATAAACTGAGAGCCAAAATTATCAGTTCAATCTACTCTTAATTTTCAGCAAATATTAATGCTACACCTGGACACCTCTAAATGGTAGAGAAGTTTTATTTTGATGCCAACACCAGGTCTACCTTCACAGTCCTTTTGGACCATCAGCATCTCTGACATTCTTGCAGCTGCTGGAAAGCTCTTTGATCTCTACAGCAATTCTAAATTTTGTCATTTTCTTACTTGCTCAGATGCTTTCCCATAATCTCTCTTCCAGATATGTCAATCAACAAGACAGCCAACACAAAGTTTTTTTGCCCTCCAAATCTATTTTAGTCTCTCTCAAGATTACTTGTATATTAATTTAACACATCTGGGAGATTTCTGATGCATGGATACAACAGCATATTTTTCTTTTTTTCTTTTTTTTCACAATCCAGCTTGCCCTTGTTTTTCCCCTTTGATGTGTAATAATGAGGTGGCACAGGGGAAATGTCTTTAATCAATTGCAGGAACTTATAGCACTATCAGGATTGCATGTATCTCAAAACACTTTATCACTGTCTCTTTCCAGCGTTCATAATTCTGATGTATCTGGTGTACCAGTGTCATGTCATTCTATTACATTAAACAATCTAACCTAACAACGGAACACAGTGAAATGATGAAATGCTGGCCTGCTTCAGAAAATATAAAAAGATAATACACTTGTTTTCATCTGGGAAAGCTGCTATTAGTTTATTCTGTGGTTTCACATGATTAGAGGGAGAACTAGATAAGCAGGTAGACAGACAGACATGAGCACACTGCTTGGGGAAATGCAGCTCAGGTTCCCCACCTTAGCCTGTCAATTTGGATGCATGAAAATAAGCAGAAAGGTTTCTTGCCTTTTGTTAATTGCAAATAAGATGTGAGATCAGAAAAAACTTACTTCATGTCTCTGTTTCCAGGTTTATTTGTATATTAATATGCCTTACACTTTCTCCAAAAACATTTGCTCCTTAAAATCTTCAAGCCCACCTTACACCTTTATTCGTACTGCATCTCACCTTACTTTAGATATGTTCCCAATGAAACTGATTTTACTGCAGTCAAAACTCTGACCATAACTCACTGAGCCATCTTGAGTTAGTCTTGATTTACCTGGCTGTGTAGCTCTGCATGTCAGAGCTCAGCTGCACAACTGCCACTGTATTTATTTCCCCCCTTTTTCCTTCTCTGGCAAGGTTTATAGCCCACACCAAACCTCAAGCTAGCATGGCTACATGGCTTTTGTAGCTGGTAGCCACTTCCAAGCTTGCCCAGAGCCACAAAACTGCCGACCACACCTCTCTCTGCAGAGGACACATGTGAAAATGGCTTGGGGTAATTTAGCACCAATTACATTTGGTTAATTTAACATAAACTTTGAATATAGGCAAGTTCTAAGTATGGATTTATATGCAGATAAGAATTTACACAGCTAGCAGCAGTGAATCCAGAAAATTTCAGGAATGCCATCAGACAGGGAAGAGGGCTGCGTTAAATATAAAAAAGTTATGTCAAAATTTTATGTGTACTGTGTGTATTTATTGTCCTTGACAGCAACTGGCTCCAGTATAGGCTTATTCTGGACCAAGAATCATTACTGATAGCCTGGGGAAAAGACAACAGTAGAAACAAAAATTATCCATGTAAAACTTTTTATCCCTCTAATTGTTCATTTTCCGAATACTTAAACAAATCACTCTGTGTGTTGAGTTAAAAATCTCATTGAACACATATTTTCACACACTCACACCCTTTTGCTGTTTCCTGCCATACTGCAGCCATATTAACCCAACAGCCATCCAGTCATTTTTCCTTGTTATCCTGTATTTCCTCACTGTGACTTGGTACATGGTACACTTTGTTGGCATTGCTCTGGAAAAAGCACTCTGCAAGTACTAAGAAGATAAATGGAGATATCCTGAGAAGGGGAAAAAGTCTTTACAGTGTCCAAAGGGGGCCCAGAGGGGAATTCTCAGTTAGGAACTGATTGATAGAACAAGGGGTAGTGGGTAAAAATTGAAATACAGGACAATTAGGTCACCTATTAGGAACAAATTTTTCATTGTGGGTGGGGTGGGACTCTGGCACAGGCTGCCCAGGGAGGCTCTGGATAGCGCAGCCCTGGTGGTGTTCAGAGCCAGGCTGGATAAGCCCCTGAGCAACCTGATCCTGTGGAAGGTGTTCCTGCCCTTGGCAGCTGGGGCTGGGACTGGATGACCTTTAAAGTCAATTCCAACCCTTAACAGGATATGATTTCGTGATTCTGTGACTTCCCTTCTTCCTAGGATGTGCCTAGGATCTTAGAGACATTTCCTAAGCCCTTCCAATCAAGAATAATTTATAATTAATAATTATCCCCTATAAAGTTGGTAATCAAAAACAGTCTAGGGTTAACAGCACTATCTGAAATCATAATTTAGGGTATGTTTCTCTGTGTTGGAAGATGCAGGGATCACAGTTATTGATGCTGTTTGGTCGTCAATGGCTTTCTTCACCATGAACTCCATGGTGGGATAAATAAGGTCAAGCAGACCAAGTGTCATGGGCTCAAAGTGTGAGTGACTAATGAAAGAATAGAGTTATTGATTCACACTGGGCAGAAGTAATTTTTGTGTTAAAACCTTGGCATCCCCATTCCTTGAAAAGCCAGTTGTGCTGTGTCATCCAAGAATGTCTGAGAGCATGCCAAATGCCAGTCACTCAGAGGACTGTATCTTTAGAAAAAAAAATATTAAATTATTTTATGGATTTAATAATACATATATAAAAATATATATACCACATAACAGATTTGCTGCATTAGCAGGAGCAGCAGCTGATTTCTAGCAATCTTATCACTGGGTCATCTTTCATGTATATGTACATACAATACCAATTACACTCCATAACACTCGAAATAGAGCCAGTAAATGTATGTGTAATTCATCAATGAAACAACACAGATTTTTCTAGTGATGCTTGACCCTATATTTTTCTTTCTTCCTTCTGCTTCTATTGTGTTCATTCATCATGTTATAGATCCATTCAAATCATAAACTCTTGAGGGTAAGATTTGTGTCCTTAATTTGTTTCTGAAAAATCTTGGTTACTATTATATACATAATAAAGGACATCAGTTTTCCCCAAAACCATGTAGCCCTCAATACAACGTAAAACAAGGTCACTCACCTGACTGAAACAGAGTCACTGAAGCACAGTGGCCAAGCTAAGATGAGTAAACTGGCAAGCAGACTTAGAGACTCCAGCATGGGCATGAATAGCACAGAACCAAAGTGCTGTAAGTGATGTAGTATTTTAATCACTTGTGCTCAGACATTAAATAACTCTGCAATATAATTCACCAGTAAATGTCTCAGACCTATAAAAATTTCAAAGAGCTTAAGCCCCACTGATTTCAGTGACTAAGACAGAATATCTTGTGGATGGAGATCTACAACTGAAGGCTACAAACTTGTTACTCTAAATATGCTGAATGAGTGGGTATTTGGTGTAACAGTCTGGCACACTTCAGTGGAGAAGATTCAGGTTTATTTTGATTTAATACCTTTGTGAGTAAGAACAGAATTAATATTGTTCATTTTGACCAGTGAAAGACCAAACAGGGAAGGAAAGGTGTCTGTGTGAAGCTTTAGCACTTTCATACACAAAATTCCCTGGGTGCAGTTCCAGCAGCTCATCACCCGAGGACTGCTCACCCTGAAATCTTGCAGAGGCAGGAAGGCTGCTGGCAAAGGATGAAAGGATGAGGCTCAAGAAAGAAGATGACAGGGAGGAACCTTCCCTTTGCTTTTCTAAGGCCCTCACATCTCTTTCTTAACCTCCTGTTAAGGAGTACATCTCCTCCCACATGGAGAAATTCTGCTCAGCAGTCTGGTTAGCCATTTTTAAATCAACTGTCTCTTGTGAAACTAATAATCAATTTCCACAAAATCTTTTCCCTTTGTAACTGTGATAAAATGAGATAGCTGAGACATGGGTATGGGATAAATCTCCAAAGCTTTGATATGAAGCACTGCAGAAAGAAGTTTTGTCTCCCCCCTGGCCTGCTCACACCTACCTTAAGCAGCTGGAACAAGGGGGAAAATAGGGACAGAACAATAAAGAAAGTGACCAAGGTTTATTTCCAAAAGAAAATAAACAACACTATAATTAGTAGGTAGTTGGTTTGGGGTTTTTGTTTTGTTTTGTTTTGGGGGTTTTTGTTTAGGATTTTTTTGTTTTGGTTTTTTTTTGGGTTTTTTGGGATTTGTTTTGGTTCTTTTGGGGTTTTTTTTGGTTGCCTTTTTTTGTGTTGTTTTGTTTGTTTGTTAGATATTTGTGGTTTGTTGTGGTTTGGTTTGGTTTGGTTTTTGGGCAGGTTTTATCAGGCTTATACAGGATTGGCAACCTGAGGTGAATGGTATCACATACCTGGTTAATTGTTCTGGTCATATATATGTTGTCGCATCATTCACTGAGTCTCCACATGGGTTAAGTTAACAAACAAGCAAAGAGACAAACATTGAAACAAAATTAACAAACAAAGCATAAGCTGGAAATAGACTGCGTAAGGGCAACTATATTTTCTTTATGGTCTCAAAATTTATTGACAGCTTTAGCCTAATAAGCCTGGCTTTGCCATCCCATAAAAAGAAAAAAGAAGAGGATAGTAAAGACAGACAGCTGTACCAACAGGAAATAGACCTTAAGATATTGTCCACATCTTAATGGAGGAGTTAGCAGAACTGCAACTGTATATATACACCCAAATAATCCAGGATGAAAAAAATTATTGGCTTTGTTGACAACAAACCCAGAAAAGATATCCATCAGCTTTACAGAATGGTCACAGCAACAATGAAAGGATCTTGTTTCCTGGAAGTCTTTATGGGATTACTTTGTGTTCTTTTTTCTTTTTTTTTTCTTTTTTTTTTTTTTTTTGCTATTAAACGAGCCAGTTATGAACCCTTCACTCAGCTAAGAGAACACCCAGGTGAGTTAGTAGTGAACAATACAGGGTGGTGGCTCCCCCACTCTTCTCTCTCTTTCTCTCTGACTCATTTTCAGGATTTCTTGCCTGACCTTGTTGGACAAATTTTATAACTCCACCGTGGAAGGTTACAAGACATCAGGGCTTTTAATTCCAAGCGCAGCGTTTCCTCACCCCACCAAAGTTAGCTGGCAGTTCCAAGAAATAAATGACTTTTGCTGGGCTCTTAAATAATATGATTTGCATGCTTGAAATGAGATCACCAAAGTAATTGTAGAATATTGCTTGCCATTACAGTCATTAAAGCCAGGCAGATGTAGGATCATTCTCATGGAAAACTTTCCTGCTGGGTTTTCATGGAGATAAGTGCACAAAATCCACTTCTGAAAAGATGTTGAATAGAATGAATTTGCCATTCACTGACTGTCTGATGATGATTTGCTTGTTAATTGGGAGTTTAGGCTTTAGAGAAACCTTAACAAATGTGATTGCTAAATTCTGGAGGTTGCCTCCCTCTTTGCAAGCCGTGTTTACAGCTATAAATTCTTCTTTCATTGTATGGCATTTTAGTAGAGATTTGTCAGTGGGGAAATACAACATTACTCATTTTTATAGAGGGACTTCCAAAGGTATTTTCAACTTCATTGCATGGCAAGAATGTGTTAATTAAATTCATAAAGGTGTTTAACTCTGTGCTTACTTTTAAGCACAAGCTTAAATTTTAATGTCTTAGTGATTTCAGCAAGTGATTAAATGTGAGTAGTGTTTTTCCATCCAAAATTATCCTAAAAAACTGTTCTGCAAGTAGCTAATTATTTACATTGGTGGGGGAAGATTCAGAAAAACAGACAAACATCAATAACTAAACTTAGCCACAGAATATTTGACCAAAAGTCTGCATAGTGTTACCAATTGCCTGGAACAGAATTCCAGAATGGTTTGGATTGGAAAGGACCTTAAAAATTATCAGTTGCAACTGATAATTGCCATGGGCAACTTTCCAATAGCCCAGTTTGCTCCCAGTCCCGTCCAGCATTGCCTTGGACCTTCCAGGGTGGATGGAGCAGACACAGCTTCTCTGGGCAACCTGAGTCAGGGCCTCAGCCCCTCAGAGTGAAAATAATTCTGTCTAGTATCTCCTTACCAGATAAAACATCAGTCTGAGTGAAGAAAAAAAAAAAAAAGATTGTTTTTTATGGAATTACAACTGGAGTGAATTTCATTGAATAACTCAAAATAACTGGTTAAAACTGGCAAACTGGTACTTACTAAAGATACCTCTATAAAGAGACATTTTTCAAACAAGGAGGAGAAGGATCCATGGGCTGGCTCTGACATTGCTTTGCTTCATCTGAAAACTGCTGCACGTCATGCAGTGTACATCAAGACGGTGTTGTTGAGTGCCTCCCAACAGGGGATGAGGGGTGAGTGCATCCCCACCCCTGACACCAGCCTCTGGGTACAGCAGCAAGCTCATGAGTGCCTCCCAGCTCCCTCACTGGATCTCAAAACACCTTTTTTTAGCCCTGGAAAAGGGAGATAAGGTTTGGAAGATATGCCCATAAGGTACCCTCATGTGCCAGCAGAGCAGAGATTGATGAAAGCAAGAAAAGGTCAGTCAAAAGTAGAGGGTTAGCAGAGGCAAAACTGCTGGATGTCTTGGCAAATTCATCTCGTCATCCTTTTCCCTTTGTAAAGGAGGAAACTAATTTCTGAGCTGCAGCACCATGCGTCCCAGGGTACAGCCTCCACTACAGAATCCCTCCTCACCACTGGCTGCAGGACAAGCTCAGTGCCTGGATTTCCTGTGGGATTTCTGGGCACAGTGAATACTTCTGCCTAACAGTGAAAACTTTCCTGTTTTTGAGGTGGAGAAACTGAGTCTCAGGGTGCTGAAACAGCTCACCCAAGGTCAGTAAAAAAAGACAGAAGCAGAACCCAGGAATCCTGCTTGCCCCTTCCCTGTGCTGTAACCACTAAATCCCCCAATCAATAATGAATCTGTTACAGCAGTCTTATATTATACCTAATGTCAGGGCGAGGAAAAAAAATAAAAAAGAAGAAGAAGGGAAGAGAAGAAGTTGTAATAAAAGCACATAGGATAGAGATACACATTTCTCTTTAGAGCAATAAATCTTTCCAAAAGGAAGTTGGTTAAAATTCTTTACGTTAAAAAAATGAGGTCTACGGGGACTCCAAATTTCAGTTCGATTTTTAGCTGAGGCATTTTTTTTCTTTATCAAACACTTGGTGCTGTAATGTGATAAGGGCCCCATGCAGACCATAAAACTAATTTATCATCTGTAAGGTGTACAAAGAAAATGGTAACTGCCTGCTTGTCTGCTTGACATATGAGGTCATTTTTGCCGCTAGCTTTCTAATACTGAGCAATTTTATCAGCTATTTATATACATTAATTGTAGGCACCCATATGTTCACCGTTGTATTTAATAATGCATTGCATTGAATATGCATTCCTTAAGTTTTAGCATGCCGTGTGCATCTTTTATTTAACTGTTTGGTTTGCCTATTAAAGCCCATTATTCAGCTCTGCTGTGCAACCCTTCCTCTCTCGAAGGGGCTTATATTTCTTTAAATCTTGCTCACCATGTTGAAAGTCAGCGGTGTGAACAAGGCCACCTCTCTCGTCCCGAAGGAATAGCAACAAAACAAGCAGAACTGGGGCCACGGTCCACTTAATAATACTAAACAAAAAGGATTATTCAATGAGTCTCTTTCCTCGAGGGACAGCAACGCACTCATGGGTTGTGGTGTGCACGCAGACATGCCTCTCTATCAATATGGGAAGGGAATTAAACAAAGGCCTGATCCTCATGCCAGCTCCTTTTGATGGAAATGAGAGAAGGAGCTTGGCTAAGCACGTAAAACACCACAAACACCTGCAGTGCCCTCCTCTGAAAGATGGCTGTGGGAGGAGGAAGACTTTACCCTCTGCCATGGGCTCCTGCTTGGGTCTAGAGACACGTCATGTTTCACCCACACTAACTCTGGAGTGCCCTAATCCCTGCTGACAGCTGTCCTCACAAGCCAGTGGAAATCAAGGGAGAAAAATCCAGGTATTTGTAGACAGCAGCTCTGGGAGAGACTGTTTCTCCAAAGACCCCTTTCTCTAGGGCCTCTGCTCAGTTTTCACTTCCAAGATCCTACGGAACTCTGGCACTCTTTTGTGTCTGATCTATAGGAGCAGTAAATATCACAGACTTTTTCCAATGCAGTGGAGGTGGATGGAACACCTGGAAGGGAATGTCTGTCCATTCCTTCACATCATAGCTTGGAAAATGGGAGCTACACATATGTGTGAGAAAAAAAGGCATTATGCTGGGCAAAAAACCTTGAAAAATCGGGTGCCTTCCTGTAAAAATCCCAAACTTGCTTCACAGGTTCAAAAATTCCTAGCAGCTGGTATTATCAAAATGGTGCTCTGAGTACCACATCCTAAACTGGATAGAGAAAAATCTCCATTTCTGCCTTTTCTGGACAGGATGAGAAGCCTCAAGCATTGTATCCTATGGACCGTGCTGCCATCAGATAAAAGGAGCTGTTGCTGGTCTCAGAGATGTACACTGATGCTTTCTACAGATCTGAATTTTAATCTCTTGCTCGTATTTCCAAGGAGCAATGGAATACTGTATATTGACAAACACTAGTTTTCAGGCAAAAATATATTCCTTATGACATTCAAAAGCATGTCAAGAGAAACATTTAGGGGGAAAAAGTTTCATCTCTCTGATTTATACTTTGTTGCCTTTCTTCAAATCCTCTTAAACCTGAAAACCCAAAGTTGCTCTTTAAAAACTCCACAAATTACATCTCAATAGAAAATGAATTTCCCAAAGGCTAAACTTCCAGGTTTTGCTTTTGAAAAGAAGATTCTCTAGCAATTTTGGCTGTCTTTGTAAGAGGTTTTTATTGTCTTCCACCAGGAAATGAAAAGCCTAAGTGGAGTTCGTGGGCAACAGGTCTGAAACAACAGAGATGCTTTTTGACAGCTGATCCTTCCCAGAGACCACAGTGAGAGCTCGTGAGTGCCTCAGAGCTCCACCAGCCTTCAGCCTCGTATGTCAAATTCCAGCAAACTTCTGGCTTAGGTCTGTGTGTGATTAAATGATGAAGAGGAACACTCTCCTCTAGGCATTCTGTTTAGTGTGTTAAAGGGCTTTTCATCTAAATATTTTTCTGTTTGTTTGTTTATTTCGTTTTGTGTCTGTGCTGACACATAGCCTCTGCCTTCCTGCAGAAAGTCTGGAGAAGCTTCCAGCCTGTACTGGCCCAATCCACATTTCTTGGCATGACATACAGATATCCTCTCTGTGGAGGAAAATACTTTCTGGACACTGTGCTAGCACAACATTCATCCTTGGGCAATTATACTGAGTTGTTATATAGCACATTTCATACTGAGATCTTGCAGCATGTTTAGAACAAACCCTGTGAGCCACTCAGAAAACAGGGATGGGAAGGGAAATATGATCAGTGCACCACAGCTAGGCAGGAGCATCCACCAAAGACACCCTTCCTGAATTTTAACCCTTCATCAAATTTACACTGGTTCTAGCAAGGATTTAACTTAAATTTCCCTTCTCTTTATTATCTTTTGCTGAAATTAACCTTCACCCACACCCATGAAGCAAGGCACGTGAGTTGGGGTTTACTTGGTGTTCCCACAGAGCCCATAGGACCTTGCTGAGGTCCCCTCACCTCTCACCTTTTCCCTCCTCACTTGTGGGCATGCACCCCACTTCACTCCTCTGCCTCCAAATCCTCAATCCACAGGGCTGGAATTGAGGAGGAGAGCAGTCCTGGCTCTCCTGCATAAAGACAGAACTGAAATCTTTGCCCACAACTTTGCTATGTCCCAGAAAGCAATCTACAAGATGAGCATAATAAATAACTGCAAAGACGATCCTGCAGTGGTTTTAGGTAGGGAGTAATGAGAAGTCAGCATTGGGTGTTTTTAAGCATGATGAATCTTTAACAACAGCTAGGTTAAAAATTCTTAGGAGGAAGAAGGAAAAAGAACTGTTTGTCTCTCCCAAGCTGCCAACACCAATAACAACAACCAGGCTAAACAGAATTGTTCAGGAGATGGTGCATTTCAACACAATCAACTAAAAGAAAGAAGTACCCTCACAGTTTAGTCTTGCAGTTCATTTACACAAGACCTAGCAATTTCCTGATCCCCCCAAAATACATCCTCTAAATGCAAACCCACTAATTTTTATTCATTTTTTTTCTTTTTGTCCTCTTTCTCCTGACTCCTGTCACATACCATTTTCTAGATGTCATGTACATATAAGCAACAGCAGCTACCTAATTGTATTGACGCTTTGACCTCTGTCCCTAAATGATCAATTATAGGGCCTGAAGGGACAGGGGACAAGATTAGAGTGAAGGGCAAGGCCTAAAAAGCCCCTCTCTCCCCTCTAAGGTAGGAGGGCAGCTTCTTTAGCTCTTTCATTAGTTCTTGCTGTTGCTCCAGCCCCATTACCTCTCCCCACCCTCAGCAGTAAGGTCGTCTGCAGGAGTATTGATCATGCCTTAAATCCTGCTTCACCTACAGAACTGGACTGGTGAGCCAACTGTGATGAATTCTTGATGTTTTAAATCAAATTTATAGGATCTGTCTGCACCCTTCAGCTTGGCCCTGCCTCTGACTGCTGTGACACTATGGTCAGGGAAATTGCTAGGGATTTAACACTTTGGCCATACCAGACACCTTCTGTTGCAAAAGGTGAGGATTTGATTGGTGTCAATCATTCCCCAACCTGTCACATGGAGTTTTCAGTCAGCAAACATTTTAAAGACTGTCTTAATGAACTGGCGCTGCTCCTGTTGTCACCTGTCACTTCCAGCTCAGTGCCAGCTCACTGCCACTCTGGTCCCTTTCTTCTGTGGCTTTTCTTGCCTTCTCCTTTCCCTGCTCCAATCCCAACATAAACCACAGCCTTCTCCACTTTCCAATCCCCTCCTGAGACATCCCATTTCCTAAATCTCCAACCCCATGTTGATAAATGAGGAGGTAACCCCAACATTTTGGAGCAGCATGGGCCCTCCCCAGGCAATTTCTGTATACATACGCTGCTCTTTTCTGTGAAATTCCCCAGCATTTTGGTGGAAGTGTCCCAGAAAAAAGGCAATTATTTAAGTCTTTTCAGGATAAAATTAGTATGGAGAAAGAAGGACATCCAAATGGCTTTCTAATGCCTTGGTTCAGCATTAACTATCACCTTGGCTGATCAGTGACTGAAAAAGTTATTTCCTTAGGTAAAACTTACCAAGAAGATGATCTCAACAGAAATGTCTCTGAAAACAACAGTACTCTGTAAATAGCAACCAAAATACTCCTACAAGAGTGGGCTCCATCCATCCCAAATGGGACATGAGATTTTTATAAGCTGGGGCAACTCTCCAGGTCTTCCTTCAGTAGCTACAGCAAGCTAATGTACATACACAGGGGTATGTGAAGAAGCTATAGCAGCTACAGCTTATATTTGTGTATAAAGAAGGTACAAACAAGGTAGGAAAATTAAACAGAGCCTGGAAATCTATTTCTTCCTTGAGAAGCAATCCAAAGGGTAGCTTTTCTTAGGCAGGCTACAAATCCAACTTAAATGTCAGTTTTTGCAATACCTGCTCTGATAAGCACCACTTGTCTTTTCTGGGCATATTTGTCATCACTGCTGATTTTTCCCAGCACATATTTAATTTCTGTCAGGGTCACTGGTGGGCATTGCTCAGGGAGGGTGGACTGTGATGCCTGTGGTGAGCAGGGAGGCATGAGCCACCTTTGGGGCTGTAGGAATAACCAGAAGCAGTGTTCAGCTGACTGGTAGCACATGTTCTCTTCTCCCTATATCTCACACTTGACTTTTAGAGGTATTAGAAGAGATTCTCCTGTGATGGAAATTAAACCAGTGGGTTTGCATGAGTGGAGGATCTGGAAAGTCCAACTATGACTTCCTTTACACTGATAGGAATCAGGGAAAACTCCACCACAGAGAGCTGGGTAAAATGACAAAACAGGCCCAAGGACCACCCCGACCACCTTCTGTCCTTCCCTGTGCCAAGGCAATGCATGAATTATATTTCACTTCTTCACCTGATTGTGATCTGGCAGGCAGGTGCAGAAGCAGCAACACTGCTTCTCCTGCTACGTTTATGTCTCAGTGTTTCATTTTCAGCATTTCAGGGAAAAATGAAATGTATCAATGTGCATAAACTCCCATTAATGGGATGTACTTCTTCAATTTACACTCAGGCCTTGGAAGTGTAAATATTTTTCTACTCCCTGTTTAGAGTTTTCTGTGATTTGCTCAGCTGTGTAAATTGCTGGCTTCTCCACGCACAAAGTTGTGCACGCTATTTTTAAAGTCAGCTTTTTATGACAGTGAGGTATTTAGAACAGGGATTTGGGAGGCAGGACTCCTGGAGCCCAGACTCGTCCTCATTCACAGCAATTTTACAGTCACATAACTCCATCCGTTCCAGGTAAGCCAGTCTGTGTTTCCAAGGTAAGGAAAAAAAAAGTCCTGCTGGGTCCAGGTGTGTGATGGTGGCTGAAGTTTTTTGCTTGTCTGTGCCTCAGTTTCCTGGATTGTAGAAAAGGATTAGGAGGCCAAGTGCTCCTGGGTGTGACAAGGTGATTTCCATAGGCATGCTTCAACACTCCTAGAGAAGTTATTTCCCAACACAAAATAACTTTTGGAGGCAGTAAGGTAATGAGCTGTTCTTGTGCCACATTGAATCTTTTGCTGATATACAGGTTTTGACTGGAGCAAAAAAAAAAAAAAAAAAAAAGAAAGAAAGAAAAGAAGAAAAAACAAAAGATGAGTTGTGAAACATCCTTTATCTTCATGCTGCTATTTGAGTGTCAGAAGCCATTGGCTTAATGTAGGTGTCGACAGCCAATCTGTGTGTTTCTAGAGAGCAGACACATCCCAGACCAGGAATTGCTTTTGCACCTGGCCTTTAGACAGGGAAACACGAGACACTGTCTACTGCCTGTAGGGCAAAAGTCTGCTCCTACTGAAGGCAGTGGCCAAGCTCCCTTTTGCTACAAGACTACCTAGAAACAACAGAAAGAAAATAAAAGAGAGCATTTCTATGTCACACATGAGAGCCAGTACAGACACTGACTGAGGTTTTCAGGTCTAAAAAGCCACATAAAGACACTATTTCCAGACTTAATATGAGGGTCACTGCACAGAGCTTGGGGTACACCAAACCATGTCACACCTGGAGGTTCACTCACTGAGGAATATGGAGTGACTCATGGGCTGGAGGATGAAAAGAAAAAAAATGTTGCCAAATTTTAGGTAAAAACACACAGATAGGAGAGCCCACACATGTTCACAGATCTGCAGGTACATGCAGGCATGGAGACAAAGAGATCTGTGCCCTCCCACTGCTCATGGAGGCTGCCGCAGCACAGTGCACCTCGACCGTGAGGCCAGAAGGGAGGGTGAAGAACAGATGTGTTTGTTCTCCTTAATGCAGCCCCATTAGGTGAGAACAGAACCAAATCCCCCATCTCATCTGGCTTAAAACACCTCATCCGCCTTGAAGTATCTGGGAGAGGATGTGCTGCCACAGAGGAGCTGGTGGCAGAGGAACACTGCCCTGCTCTGACAAATGAGAGGCGCCTGCCCAGCGCAGGGGGCTGGCCAGCAGTGGCTAGGAGACAGAGGACTGAAGTTGGGAGAGGTGGTAGATAAATAAGGCACTCCCGGTGGAATCCATTACCGGCTGATTAGGAGAGCTATTCGGGTTATCAATATCCAGATAAAGCACAGGCTGCGAGGGGGAACTCAACCATGAAGGTGGCCCTGCTGCTGCCTCGCCTCCGGAGCTGGGAGGGCCTGGCTGTCCCTGGGAGCCCCCCTTGCTCCTCTCCATCCCACACAAGGATGAAGGTCCCACTGCAAGGGAGGTCCCTGGACCTTCTAAAGGAAGGGTGGGGGGAGCATGACAGGCTGCCAGTGGAGCAGAGTGGGGCAGGATGAGGACACAGCTTGCCCTATGCCCCACCATCAGCTGGGGAACTCTGAAGGAGCACAGCATGAAAGACCACAGCCACAGTGCGCTCTCACGAGAGCCAGGAGTTGTGCCAATTAAAAGAATTCAGGTCTGATTTTCAAAGAAAAGAAAAAATTTCAAATCCTGCTCGGTCTTTTTTTTTTTTTTTCTGATTAAAAACCACTGACCTGTCTGGAGCGGTTGATTTAAGGACACAGGAAACAAAATTGGAAGCAGGATTACTTTGTCTCAACTAGCTTTAAATAACAGTGCAGCAGCCACCCCACCAGCACAGCCCTGCCTAGCAGTGCCTGCTCATGCTGCTCCCTGTCACACGCTTTGGGAAGACAGGGTGTAGCAGTGGAGCACCAAACTCACAGAAAGCTCAGAGGGGGGGTGTCAGATGGCCTTTGAGGTCACTGTGGAGGTTTGCTTGGATGGCTGTCTGGGGGTCAGCTGGCCCTTCCAATAGGCACTGCTGCCCTACAGCACAGGTGATGGGGGCACAACCCTCCTCTACACAAGAGTGTGGAGCTAATGGGTCCAAGAAACAGGTGAGACTCTCTGCAGTGTCTCACTTTGGACATGGCTTGTGATGGACAACCCAGATCTAGCTGGTGGTGTCACCCCTGCTCTGAGCTTACTGTGGGAGTTCAGTCCCCTCACCAGGGAGGATTGAGACCCCATTCCACTGGCTGACCTCCTAAGGCTGCAGCACCTTGACTCCTGTTTTGCTTTATTTTGGCACTTTCAGGGTCCTTGTGCCTGCTGGATGTGGTTTCTCTCAGCTCTCCTTCCCTACACTTTGCCTGCTCACCTCTCTGTGCCTCACTGCTCCCATCCCTGCCTGGCTCACGGCTCACTGCCCTGTCCAGCTAAGACAGGCAGGGTTGGACGTCTCCAGCTGCCTGATTAGGCTTCTCTTCTCTCCCATCTCCATCTCCCAGGCTCCAGTTTTATGCCCTGAAAAAGGTGGAGTAGTCTCAGGCTCTGCATCCCCACAGCAGCCGATCTGCACCATCTCAGAGAGCCTTCCTCCCCTCTCTGCTGCCCCCACGGCACGAGATGAACCCAGCAGCAGCTGCTGGGATGCTTCCTGCCTCCCAGGCTGGGAACATGACAGCAAGAGCAGCAGCATTTTGGAGAGTCAAGCAAAAACACACAAAGCAGAGGCTCTGTGCAACAAAGACTGCAGCACAGGGAAGGAAAGTTCGATACGTCTTTATTTTGGGGCTGTACAGCTCCACATTCCCACCAGTCCTTCCTCCTCACTGAAGCCTTTTCCACACCCTCTGTGCTCTCTGTTTATGTTCACCTGCTACCCAATTAACTCCCCGTTTAGCTGTGCACCTGCAGTGGCTTTATCCTCAGACAACTGCACTGGAGCCATTAACCCTCTAGATTGCATTCAGCTCTGAAAAATACCCATCTGAGCGGCTGGAGCATTCATCTGTGAATAGGAAATATGCTACAGTAGTTCATGGCTGGTAAATATGTGACGGGGGGAAGAGAGATTATGCTTTATTATCAATTGACTTGTGTCGCCAATGGGCTTTCTGTCATAATTGACTAATGCCACCCAGAGTGATATGTACTTCTGCTGATAGCTGCATTACAAGTTAACACTCCAGCACAGTATATGTTTTCATTCAATCTCTATAGGAGAAACTCATATATGGCAGCTGGCAATGCCCCGAGGGAGGAAATCAGCTGTCTTGGGACCGAGTGGAAGGCACTCAACTACAAACGACAGGAGACGAGGGAAGAATTGGGAAAGTCAAGGCAAAATTAGTCAGGGGAGATTTGGCATGTTGCAGCATCTCCTGCCTGATGCATCGAACTTTTTGGAAGTAGCCAAAGAGCTGGAGACACCCTGAAGCTGAAGAGAGGCTGCCATTGGGGTCTGGTCATTGTTTTCTGTTTTGAAGGAAGAAGAGGAGGAGAAGGAGGTAAGGAGTGGAACTGAAACAATCTGTGAGCTGAAAAGCTGCTGCAGAGGGGCAGCAGAACAGGGGATAAAGGGTCAGTGCTGTGGCAGTGCAGCAGCAGGTCTGGAGAGAGAGGGAGAAACTTTAGCATGGCTGGGGGGGCTGAGGAGGGGAGAGGAGGCTGGAGATAAAACCACCTCAGAACAAAACCTGCTGATTGCAACCTGCTTCTCAGAGAAGGGAAAATTAACCTTTCGTATATCTCGTAACAGAGAAATCTAAATACTCAGAACCAATGTTTGTCTACCTCCTCCCAACACAAGATTTTGCCTCAAGGGAGCCTTACAGCCTTGTCCTGTGTCACCCTCTCCAGACTACAGTAGCAGGGACCTCAGTCTGCTGCAATGCCCATCATACAGAAGGGAGAAAAACGAGAAAAACAAGACAATGTATATCATCACTGGGCAAGGCATTGGCTTGTGCCTCAGTTTCCCTCTGCACAAGCTGGAAAGCATTCAGAAAGCTGCTTAGGTGTTATTGAAAGCTACAGAGTCTCAAGTGGAAAGTTCTGCAGAAACAACTGCTATTTCGGACTGGGAATGTAGCCTGGGCAGAAGAGGAAAAGTGTTTAGAATGCCTCATAGTGGCCTGAAAAGCAGCAAACTCCATATCAATTTTGTTGCTTTGCTTCCCCACAATTTCCTGGCCAGAAGAGTGACAAAACTTGAAGACAGCATCTTTGTACATGTCAGGTTTATGTATGCCAGCCTGGACAGAACTTTTAGCAACCTGATCTAGTGTCCCTGCTCATGGAAGGGGAGGTGAAACAAGATGATGAGATGATCTTTAAGGTCCCTTCCAATTCAATCCATTTTTTGATTCTGTGCTCCCACGAGCCTGTTTCTGTGCTCCTCATTGTGTGATCTCAAACTTTGGGACACTCAGCCCCCTGGCTGTGGCTCTGGCCTCCCTCAGGCAGATGCAGATGTCAGGGTGTTGTGCAGGGATGTTCCTGCCCATCTCACCCCTCGGCCTTCCTTCACTGACCCCAGCCCCTCACCCTTCCTCCCCAAGGAGCTCAGCCTGCTGCCCACCCCTGCTGCAAAACCCTCAGGAAAAACTTCTCAGCACCAGCCCCTCTCTCTCCCCCTGACCACATCCACCCACAAAGACACACTCACTCACACACACACACACACACACGGTCTTATCTCTTCCATTGCATGCACAGAGGGAATGTTGGCTTAAAAAAAATCAGGCCAGCTCCACAGCAGATGGAGGACTGATACAAAACCGTGCCGGTCAAGTGATCCCCCCCCTCCCCTTACTCTCTCCCATTCCTCCCCAATAACTGAGCAACAAAGAGGGGGAGAGGGAGGAGAGAAATGGCCCATTTTCCAGCTTGTGAGATGATTAGCACAGAAGAAAAAAAAAAAAAAAAAGTATTTGCTGCACCAAAATATGCCTGGAGGTTGTGCAGGCACCAGCTGCCATCTAGTGGAATGCTGGTCTGGTTTGTCACCATCAGACACTGCCTCATTTACCTCCGCAGCAGGAGGTGAAGGAAGTGTGTTCTTCTAAATGTGTTAACTTAGCAGTGTTATACACTAGAAACAAATTAATATATAATTCTTCTGTGTCTTAAGGTCATTACTGCTGAGGCATAAATTAATAGAGCTATTCCAGTTAATTCATTTTGGCATTTGCTTCTGCATGTCTGAGCACATATGTGATTGGGGCCTTCATCTCGTTTCCGCTGGTGGAAATGATGAAGTCCTGAAAGAAGCTTTGCCATATTAATGTCATTTTTAACCTAAAAGCCAGGGAGACGTGGGCTCTGCTGCTTTTTTCCCCTCCCGTGCTCCTGCGAGGCAGGCTGCAAGCTTGGAGTTACTTTTCGGACAAATCTGAGATGAAACCAAAGGACACAGTATTTTTCCTCACAGATGTGTGTGTCCTACGTATAAGCAGGGCATTAGAGCACTCTTCTGAGAATAGCAAAGAAGGCTGTAATGCACATTATCTGATCACGGATGCATTAAGCTATCCTACAGAAATATAGATGTTTTCCTTTCAGATTGGGGAGAGAGCAGGCATAATCAGTGGATAATGAGACAGCAGCTTTAGCATCCTTTTCCACCTCTTTCATTTCCCTTATTTTCTTCTTGGGGACACATCCTGTGGGGCACCATGTACCCCAGACACTCTGCTTGGCTGCAGCGTCATCCTCTTCTCTCAGAAGGAAAACAGGGAGTTTGGCTCCTTGTAGGGCTGGGCCATTACCCAGGGATCCCTTTTCTTCCTATGTCAGCACTGGACTATTTCAGATAAACAATGAAAATATGATGAGGGAAGAAAACTTATTTTGGTTAAGGGTAGAATTTCTCACAAGGCTCATAGGAAAAGAAAATGGGTCTGGCACCGGCTCCACCAGCATGTAGCTCTTTCACACAAACAGAGCACACAGCATCAAGCCCTTGCATTTTTCAGGCAGAGAGGAACTTGTCTCCATCTATCAGAAGCCTCAAAAACAAACTGTCTTCTTTTTTTTCTTCTTTCTTTTATTTCTTAATTTAAAAAGCAACAAAAACAACCCCTTTCCCTCTGCAAAATACTCTACAAACTAAGGGACAAAAAAATTTATATATGATCAAATAAAACTATTTCCCAGACTCTTGCACAAATTTATGCAAAGGAAAAAAAAAATTGTAGTAAAAATATCATTGAAGTGTCTGCCTGAAAGATCCTTCCACCAACCAAAATGTCTCCTGGATCAAGAAGAAGGATGAAAATTGTGCAGAATAGTTTCAGGCTGTTTTTTTTCATACCTGCTCAAGTCCAAAGGACTGTCACTAATGCATTTATGTATTTTCCTCTCTGTGTTTTGGTGATGAGGGGATTTCAGCACTGAAGTTCTATGCAAGAGGTGGTTTGCAGTAGTGTACTTGCTGCAAAACCACCATGAACTTTATCACTGTTTGTACTGACAGCTTTGTACAGATTTGAATTATTTGGGCAGAGATAAACCATGCATGCAGAAGGCAGCAATTTAAAGTGTCCCAGGTGCAGCAGATGCTGCTGAAAACCACAAGGGCAGGGGACTGTACTGATCCTCCTCCTGTCTGCCCAATAATGATGGAAACCAAACTAGGTGCCATGGATTGAGGGTGGGATCACAAACAGAGGCCTGAGCCACCCAGTGGTGCCTTTTCCACCACCACTTTCCTGTCCTGCAGAGAACACCAGCTGCCCTCTCCTTTGCAGAGACCCAAAACACCCCAGAAGCTTTTTCCACCCTGGCACACTCCTCTCCATGAGGACACACAGCCGCACTGGGACAGAACACAGCCTCACCACCTCTTTCTACATCCCTTGGGTATCTTCTCTGGTGCTTTTGTAAGCAATTTGGGGTAAATCCCCAAATTCAGTCAGTTCTTCCAAGGTACGTTCTGAAAGAATCAACAAGAACACTGAATTCATAACACTGTCATGAGGAAGACTTGTGCTGTTCTCTGTAACATTGCAGCCAAGTGTTGAATTTTGCACAGTGAAGGTAGAAAGAGTCTGCTGAAATCAAGGGAGAAGAGTGCTGCTTGCTACAGGAGCACGGCTCTGTTTATGTAAATGAGTTCTTGCTCTGCATATACAGAGGTGCATACATATATATGAGTGTGTGTTTGCATGTGAGTGCTTTATTTTTCTTGTGATTGAGCCTGTGGGCTCAGTGCTGCTAATAAGAGTTTTGTGTTTTGTTGTCTCTTGCTGGTTTTTTTGGTTGGTTTTTTTTTTTTGTTTTGTTTTCTTCTCTCCTTCATTTCACCAGTAAATTCCTGGGGCAGCCTGGGGTCAAACTACTGCTTGCCAAGGAAAAGCAGAATGCCATTCAGATGTGTGGTGCTGTTCTGGTCCTGACCCAGAAGGAAACCCTTCCAGCATAAGTTTGGCTGAGGACAGAGGGCTTTGGAAATCCTTGGGAAGACAGCTCCAGCCACATAAAAACCCACTGAAACCAAAGCCTCGATCTTCATTCTTCAGCTGCAATGCCTTAATCTTCCACTCTCCATGGGGCAATTACTGTTGGGGACTAAGACTAGAACCTGAAGGATGGAGGAAGTGAAATGAGTATGCTAAAATAGGGCTCTCAGAGGAAAAGGAAGACAATAAAAGACAGTGCTACATGTCTCCATGGCACACTGTCATTTAAAGGGCCAAATGTCTCCATTTCCTCCTCCTCATGTGAGAAGAAGACAGGAACCCAATCCTGCCTACTCCCTTCTTTAATAAAAAATATGTTTTATCTCTGTGGAAGGATGTGTTTCTTCCTGTCAAGAAGTGTCAGCAGCTAATCTGAACCTTTCAATAAAACAATGCCATTAAATAATTTAACCTGGGAAGAAACACTGATGGCTGTGAAATAATTTATGAATTTCAGATGTGTCAAACTTTAAAGCACTGAAGGGAAGAAATGTGAGAAATGGACCAGTGTGAGATTCCTCAGCAGAAAGGAGTTTGTGAGATTCCCCCACCAAACAAAGAAAAAAAATGTGAGGATCAAGAGCCACTAATACTTTGCCACATGAAAAAGTACATAAAAGTAACATGTATAAATACATAAGATATACTTTCTATAGAAAATTCTAAGTAAAAAAAGTGTGAAGGAAATAATACAAAGACATAGCCTGTGTACCTGCCTGATGCCTGAATAATATTGCTATTCCTCTTAATACACATTAAATAAACACATCACAGGGAAAGCAGAGCTCACTAGAACAGTGGGTTTCAGCAGCGAGTTAAAGGTGACATTGCAAAAGAAAGTGACAGATGATAAAAAACCAGTTATTGCATACATTTAAAAAAATAAAAAGAGAAAGGAGGAGGAGGAGTGTACTTAAATGAGCTGGGTATTCTATAGTCTGTTAACCTTATTAAGTAAACATGCTATTTAAACCCCCTTGGAAATATGGGAGTAGAATGAAAACAACAGACTGAATGTATGTAAACACACGGATCTGATACTCCAGGGCATTTCCTTTGCTCTCTCTCTCTCTTTCTTTTTTTTTTTTTCCTTCCCTTTTGCTATTTATTTTATTTTATTTTCATTTTCATTTGGCAACTTCTGCATTCAAAGCCCAGAGCTTGGAATTTCATACCTATTTAACACCTGGTTAAGCAACACTTAACCATTGGCACCAGCTGACTGCATCCCCATTAAGCAGAATTACTCTCATCATAGACATTGGAAATGGAAAAGACCTACCCGGTCATGTAGACCATTATACCACAACCAATGCAGGATTGTTCCATTTAGTAGGAAAAGAAGAAGGATGGGCTTGTCAGGGGATGATGACTCAGAAGAGTTTGGTTCTCTTCCCAGCTTGATCTTAGGCTTCCAGAGCGACCTCCAGAAAGCCACTTAACCTTGTTGCGCCTCAGTTCCCCATCTCAGCAGCAGCTTCCTTTCTCCCATCTCCACATTTGTCTTGCGGGTTCTTCAAGGCAACATTTATTTGCACGTAGGTGTGTTTGTTGTTGTTAATAGAAAGGCTCCCTGATTTCAGATAAAGGGGGGGAAAATACAGCTGGGGCATCCATAATAGCCTCTGCTCCCTTTAAGGCTTTACCTCTGAGTAATAATGTGGGTTTTGTTCCTTTCCTGAACAAAGTGAGTAAAAAGAATGCAAGAAGATAGAGACAGATCAAAGATGACCTTTCTTTTGAATTATGATCTCACTCTTTCTTAAAACTGATTTAACAATAAGAATTATAAGCTTGAAATCCTAACTGATTTCTCCACACAAGAGCCCTTTTCCCTTAAGGTCCCCCCACTTTTATGCTCAAGCCTTTTTGGGGCCACCATGAAGTACAATCCATGACTGGAAAATGCATCTGCAGCATCTGTCAGCTAAAGAAATCACTGCAGAAGTCAGACAGTCAGAAGACTTACTACAGTCCCCGAGTTTATGTTAAATAATTCATATGCTAACACTTTCCACTGGTAGCAGTCAGGGGAAATCCCAAGCTGAATTTAACAAACAAAACAGAAGCTTCCACTCACCCCTCCTCCCTTCAAGTGGCCTGTGGCCAGAACTGCTCACCAGCAACACTGAGCTTCCTGGGATGTGGCTGTGCCCCCACCAGCACCAAATTCTGCCCATGCCGTGGAGGAGCCTGAGCTGGTGAGCAAGTGATGCCTCAGCACCTCTGTGTCCCAGGGCAAGGGCAAGTAAATGGGAATATTAGTCCAAAAGAAATATATGCTGCCCTGAAACCAGCTGGTGTTTCACACGGATGTGCAAAGCCCCATCACTTCTGTCCCAGCCCTGGCAGCTGTGAGGCCATGAGCTGGGCTGTCCTCAGCTGGGATCCCGTCGTGCTGCATCTGAAGATTGTCTTTCAGTCACTCTCGTGGGCTGTGCCACAAGGTGATGTGACATCAGAGAGGCCTCTGGGTCCTCTCCCTTGATGTGGGAGTGAGCTGAGACTTCTGAGAAAGCCAACAAAGGCACTGCTGGCTTTGTCTTTTGCGAGGAGGAGACTTTTGTATTTACTTCATACAGATGCACACAGTCACTCTGGAAACCAGTACTCTTTTTTGGTTGTTTTCTACATGATGGGATTGTTCTGCATGCCGACTGACTGTGGAATGTCTAGACTAGTCTGTAGGTAAAAAGAAAGAATTTATTTTAAGAATAAATCTCACTCCTTTTGTAGGGTTTTTTTTTCTCTTCTGTACAGTACAACCAAGTCTTATCCATCAGTTATTGTTTGATAGAGGTAGGGGCAACTTTTTAAAATGTTCATTAAATTTAAAAGGATATTGTTGTTAACACTGCAAGGACAAAAAGGATTAGTACTCTCCATCTTGGAAATGTTAAAATATAAATGAAAATTTATGGGAATATATATGTGTATATAAATAATGGTAAATCTAATAGCTGCTCATTAACTTCCACGGCCTTATATCAAGCTCAGAAAGAGATCATAAACTAATGTGGGATCTTCTAGAAAAGGATAAGATTAACCTACCAAATTCTTTGCCTGCTAACTTAATGTGTCAAGCTGAAGAAACTAGAAACAAAATAGTGCCCTTCATACTGCAGTGTCCTTTATTGACTTTCTTTTTTTTTTTAACTTTTCCACTTCTTTTGACTAAGTTAGAGCCTCACAGCTTTTTCCCCAACTGGCATAAAATGATATCAGACCCACTGCATGCAATGATATATGCCTCTGCCTTCAGTCAAGAGAAAGTACATCACTATTTTATTGGATGCAGGTCTCAAGAGCTCATGAACTCAACAAACACCCCTATAAATTACTGGAAAGCCACACCAAAGTGTAACAACAATAAACTAGAAATGGCATAAGTGGCTTTACTCAGCCAGACCTTCAAACACTACTCTGTAAGAGATTCCCATGCTGCTTCCTTACTCATTGCAGCTATTACTACCTTCTGTACAATCAGATCTATTTGCTCACATACAGGAAACTGCTTATGCCTGTCCTGCTCATCAAACAGCCCGAGAAGAGTAATTTAAAAAAATATAGTGCATAGAAAACAAATTTTCTGTAATGCAAGTTTTTCCTTAATTACAGATTTTTCTAGTATGCTGAGGAAATATTCTAAACTATTTGCTTTGCAATCTGAAATCCCACAGAGGAGCTGGGTGAAGGGGTGGTGAAGATGAGGTTCAGAGCTCATGAGATAAAGTTTACCTTGGTAATGACTTCGCTCCAAAGGTGAAGATGCAGTTCAGTACTAATGTCCACCCCTTTCTGGATTTCTTTGGCAAGATTGTCAGTGTACACGTTAATTTAATGCTGATCCTGCTATTCAAAGCATTTCTAGTATGAGCACATGTCCAATAGCCAGTAGAAATTCAACTGAGTGCATTAACTCATGTCACACCTTCTACCAAGCAGCCATTATCTGGTGTTGATTTCCAGTCACTCCAGACTGGAGGCAAATTTAGACCAACTATCTCAACCAGACAACTATTCACCAGGGAGTATGACAGTGACCACATTGCCAAAACTGCACTTTTGGGGGTTTCCAGCGTGCTCATTTCGTGCACTAAACTGGAAGTTGGAGCCTTCTCCATCTCCTCCCTGACACGCTTTTGAGCAGCAAGAATGTTGTCACTGAATTATCCGGAAACCCTCCCTTTTAAATGGCTTCTCACACCTGGCTTCCCCTGAAAGCTTTGATACTTATTGCTTAGAAATATTGGGTTTCTAAAGCTAATTGTTGCTGAAGCTTATATCTGCAGAGTCTCTGGGAAGGAATTTATAGCTTGTTTGGTTTGGACTTCCACGTCTTCCCGTATTAGATTATTCTACAGTCTTTCCACAGAGAAGTTATTTTGATGTTTATCTTCTCTCTCTTAATTTCAACCCATTATCCTAGTTATTTCCCCCTGGGGTAATTTTGTTCCTCCCTGGGTGTTTGTGTTGTTCAGATGTTTGCAATGGGCTCCCTCTCCCCCTCAGATGTTGCTCAGCCCTGCTGTGCATATTGACGGTTGTTCTTGTAAAACTTTCCTTGTAAATCAACCCCTCCAGCTCTCTAATCATTTTTGCTGCACTTCTCTGAACTCCCTCCAGTTTGTCTTCATCTCGCTGGTAATAACTTTGCCTATGTGTCATTTGGCATTTTCTCCTTATCACATTCCAGCAGAGCATCAAACCTTTTGCCCTGTTGCTGCGTGCTGTTGTCAGGTAGACTGGACTTGAATGATTGACGTAATCCCTTAATTTGCTGGAGGGGCAGTTTCAGATTTTTGTAAACCGGTAAATTGGTGATTTGAGCCAAATATGATTCTGGGGAGGGGGGGGAGGGGTTGTTCACTCATCTTGTCTAAACAAAACTGGAGCTGATTTTGTGGATTTAAATCCAGGGAGCTCCCGGGTGCTTTTCCCTGCCGTTTCTGATGTTGGAATAAAGCATCAGTGCTAATTTGATGGCTTTCCAAACAGAATTCAAAATTCGGAGGAACAAATCCTCCCTGTTGCTGGGTCTGGGAAGCTTTGTTTTTGTCACTGATGCAGAAGGTGGGAGGGACACAGTCCCAGGCAAGAGGAAGCAGCCCCTGCACAATCCCAGCTCTTTAGTCCTGTTCCCTGAGGTACAGTTCCAGAGGGAAGGAATTGTGCTTCCCAGTAGATATGCCCTTGGCTGTTCTCTGTCTAAGAGTAACAGGCCTCTGTTGACTTCAGCCTCCCATCCTCATCTGAGTTTTACACTCTTCCATGACTGTGCTCTGGCTTTTTTCTGCTGCTTTGCTTTATTCATGGAAAACCATTCCACTCCTGAGCAGATCTTGGCCCATGGGGTCAAGGAGCTGGAGGGGCTTGCATCCTAAAACCTCATGTTGTTTCATGGAGCATGTTTTAATGTGCACGGTTGATTCAGATGTCCTATATCTTGAATACCCCTTCCTTGTTAAGAGTTTGCAGTCTCCTTACTACGGTTTTAAAAAGACTGAATTCTCTGAGCAAAAGGTTCCTATGACAAAAGATTGCCTACCTTTCCCATGATTACATTCCCAAAGGTGAATGCCAATGTGTCAACAGAAGGAAATATTTCTCCTGCTTTCTTCAATAATTTATTGGCATTCACAGCTTTCCCCTTCATGATGACTGCTCCTGCAGCTCTAAGAATATCAGCTCCACTGAGAGATTGAAATTTACTTGTCACAGCTCTCCCAGGCAGTTACGAATGGTGTGGTGCAGGCGGGCTCCTGATTAAAAAAATTAGAGAGGATAGGGAGCAAGAACACAGCCACCCCACCCCGAGAAACTTTAAAGGCCAACATAAATGCAGATGAGCCATTTTTCAGATAGACATTTTTACCTTAAAAAAAAAAAAAAGAAGTGCCCAGAATCCATTCTTGTATCCAACTGCCTTCCAGCACAAAGATGCAGGTATGGGCTTATCATCTCCATGACATCTGGATGGGATAAATTGCTCGTTTCATGCCTCAACTCATTCATCTTGTTGGCTTTTGAATGAAGAGATGTCCCAGTAGAGCTGAGTTTCTCAGAGTCAGTGACTCCCAGTGGGCTGCGCTCAGTTTTGTGACCCAGATCCCAAATTAGCAATCATGAAAGAGAGATTGAACCACTTATTCAAATTAATAATTAATTACTGGAAGATGCTTGGATGTAATCTTGGAAATCCTCTCATAAGTGCCTCCTTCACGTAAATAACCAGTATTTCAAATTACCTTTTCCTTTTTACTTTGCAATATCCCATCACAACATGGGTTCAGAAGGTTCATACTAATTCCAGCAGCACATCCTGCTTTCCTTGGGCGCAGCCTGCCACCATTGATCTCACAGCTGGACAGACAGAAGCAAGAGTAGAGGAGCCCAGATCAACCCATGCCCACCTGCACTGCCCAGCCCAGAGCTGCAATTCAGGAAATGCAGCAAGTTATTGCAGGTCGCAGCCAGCACTCACTGCACACAAATGTTCCTGTGGCACATCAGAAATTAAATCGATCAGATCTGAGTTAACATCACAGCAGCTCAATTGTCTTTATCAGTTTAGCTTGTGTAATTTTGTCTATACATGTTTTTTTTCCCCAGAAAAGGATGAGTTTTTTAGCTAAGAAAGCATTTGCAGAACTTTTTTGTTGTACTGAAAGATGGTGTTTTGAGGGTAATTTCAGGGCAGAAAAGAGGTTGTTTGTTTGTTCTGCTATTTTTTTTTTTTTTTTTTACTTTAGAGGGTTTTTTTCTGTCTTGTTTATGAAGGCAAGAAGAAAATACTTTCCTAAAAAGGTCTGTACTTAGCTTAAGCAGATGAAATTTGGAATAGATTGAAGCGTATTCATTTAGCTGTACACCAAGTTCTCCAAAAATTCAATTACAAGTAGTTTTGGAAAATCTTTTTTTGATGAAATATAAAAGAAAATAATATTGGTTTAATATTTTCTTTCATAAAAGAAAATATTTCTCTCTTGTCACTAGCTGGCCATCCGTAGCACTTTCATATCTCCTACCCCCTTCTGTCTCCTCTGTGCTTCCCACTCTCCTCATCACCCACTTCAGTTCCAGGCTCTAGCTGTCAAAGTGCTGAAAACTTTAAATTAATTTTATATGGAAAACAGATGTCCTTCTTGCAAGTATGCAAAAGTTATTTTTCTGCTTTTAATTGAGTCTAGTCCCTCTCCCCCTCTGAAAAAAAAAATTTTCCAGGGAACCATAATTTAAAAAGAAGGCAAAACAAAAGTTTTGGTCAATAAAACTGTTTGTGACAATAAATAGAATTTTTTTAAAAAAACATTTACTTTACAATGCTGTTATACAATAACAGTGAGTGTCCATGTGAAAAGTTTCTTTGAAGGAATAAAAAAGCCTCCTGTTCTGAAAATTTGAGACTAGATTGCCTGCACTTCACTGAAAAGATGGATCTCATTTTGAACTCATCCACATGTCATTTAACTGACTTCAGATTTTCTGACAAAAATCCGGCATTTTGGTCTGATCAGCTCTACATACAAGATTTAAGGGTGAAATACCTTCCTTAGAGAGTTTCCTGACTCAGGATGCTGTGGGGAACGAGGGGCCTGGAGTGCCCAGCTCATCCTTAATGGTGAAAGCTGAACAGGGACAGGCTGTCCTTCTCTGTGAAAGGGCAAACCTTCCTTGCTGCCACAGCACCACTGCCATGGCCAGTGGCTGCTTGTACAGGGTATTTCAGAATTCATGGATCCTTGATGCCAGATTCCCATTTTCTGTATCTCAGCCACAGATGGGAGCTGTCGCAGGCCCCTTCTGCAGAGCCATAATGAGGGAGACCCAAAAATGAGATCCACCCTGATCCTTTGGAAGTGCTGAGCTCCTTTGGAGGACTGTGCACACTCCAGAAGACCTCACCACAACTTGATTTTTGACAGCAAAGAGATTTCCCAGGACATTTCTTGCCTGGGAAGCCACTTCACAACCCAGACAGAGACCAGGAACTCTTTCTCAGCACTGTTTGGTCCCAGGATATAAATCCTTATGCTTGGAGACTTTAGCTAGCCTCTAATTAATGAAGCTGAGGAAGAAACTTCCCTGTAGGCCAGTTATTCCATATCTGCCTTCTGCAGGGTTTCTTGTGTTTGCCTCTAAAACAGCTCCCAGGGCCACTCCAGGGGAAACTCCAGGCAGTGGCTCAGACCCCTTATCTCTTCTTAATATGAAACTCTGGATCCACAGTCCTGACCAGAGTCTGGAAACCGCAAAATTTGCATTAAAATGTCCACCTCCCACCTGCTCCAGAGACAAAAAACCATTAACTAATTTTCTTTTCTTTTGTTTTCTGTCTTTTCCCCTCATCTTTTTTTCTTTTTCATGGAAAAAAAAAAAAAAAGCCAGGCACATTAAATTGGACATGCTCAAGTAAACCAGTTTGTAATGATATGTCGGACTTCCAGTAGCAAGAGAAGGTAATTTGGCTCCATTCTGTATTTAGATTTTGAATTTTCCTCTGTCACAGAAAGGACTTTTCATCAGAGACTTTGGATGCACAATAGCTGCGGGCATTTAATCTGCAGAGGAGCTCCTGAGGATACACACTGAAGCATCTACTGTCTTTGGTTTGCATCCAGAGAGAGAAGACAGAGGTGAATTTGGAAGGGATCCAAAGAAAGAAAAGAAAAGAAAGTGGTGTTCCTAATTTTACACATTTCTGTGGCTGAAGTGTGTCTCGCAGGCAGCAGGATGCCATCAATGTCTCCACGGCCCAGGGATGTCCCTTGGCTTTTAACCTCAGCTATTCCACTTCATAAACACAGGACTTAAAGTTCCAAAATGTCTGGCTATAAATGAATTCTTCAAAGAGGTACAGGGTAAGGAAATGTTGCCATAAATATGTAACATCCACCTCTTTCATCTTTTTTATTATCTGGATACAGAGAAACATCTCATAGCATTTGAGCCCCCTATTTCCATGGTACAAAAATGAGAATGACCCTCTCATCTCCTGTCTTCTTTTCTTAGAAACCTGCAACTGAGGAGGTAGTCCCCAACAGCAAAGCAAACATTTCCATGATCCAATCATCACAGAATCCCAGAATGGTTTGGATTGGAAGGGGCCTAAAAAAACATATAATTTCACCCTCCTGCCATTGACCAGTTTTCCCAGACTCCCATCCACCCTGGCCTTGAACACTCCTAGGGATGGGGCAGCCACAGCTTCTCTGTGTAACCTGTGCCAGGGCCTCCCTACCCCAGCAGCCAAGAATTTATTCCTGATATCTAATCTAGCTCTACTTACTTTCAGTTTGAAGCCAATCCTCCTTGTCCTGTCACTCCCTGCCCCTGTCCAAAGCCCCTCTCCAGTTCTCTTGTAACCACTTCAGGCACTGGTTCTCCCTGGAGCCTTCTCTTTTCCAGACTGAACAAGCCTTCCTCCCTCAGCCTTTTTGTATAGCAGAGGTGCTCCAGCCCTTGGAGGATCCTCACGGCCTTCTCTGGACCCACTCCAGCAGGTCCAGATCCTTCCTGTGCTGAGGACCCCAGAGCTGGATGCAGCACACAGGTAGGATTCATGGGAGTGAAATAGAAGGGCAAACAGACTCAAGATGACAGAAACTGGAAGAGCTTCAATTCCAGTCTGTTTCATGAATGGTGCAAATCAAATATACGGGACACAAGGTCCAGGATTCCCTAAAGCTTTACATTAATTGTACAGAGTTTATCAAAAATCTTCTGGTGTTTGGAGGGCAGTCTGACAAAGGGTATGATTATTCTCAACCCATTTGAGAATATGGGTTCTCAAATGGGTTGAGAATAATCAACCATTTGATTATGGTTGATAATTCAACCATATGGCTGGACTTGATGATTCCCCATGCTTGGAAGTTTGCAGGGTCAGGCTGGAGAGAACTTGCAGCAACCTGGTCTAGTGGAAGGTGTCCCTGCCCATAGCAGGGGAGTTAGGACTGGATGATTGATCAGGTGCCTTCCAACCCAAACCATTTAATGAGTCTGTGATTCCATGATATATGGAATCATAAAGACTCAATGATTTTACAGGTCTTTTCCAATCTTAACAGACTTATGATTCAAAAACAGCATTATCCAACTCATGCAACCTCTGGCTCCCAAATAACCTTTTCTGCAGGCCTTATTCCTCTTGCAGCAGAGGCTGCATGTCTGAACCCTGGCACTGCAGTGCAAACCAGCCTTGAGAGGGATTAATCTGAGATGCTGGGGTGTGGGCTAGAGAGGCTGCACCTCCTCTTGTGGTTCTGGGTATCAGGGAGAGACAACCTGTGGCTGAGAGGAGGGTGGAAGGGCTTAAATCACAGCACAGCACACGTCAAGAGCGCCTCTGCCAAAGCAAGCAAGCAGTTTAAGCAGCTTGCCCAAGGCCACAGAGAAAAGCTGTGCCAACAATGAGCCCAAACTAGATCCCAGCCCAGATCTGCACCCACAAAGCTCCACCTGTGGAGGCAAACCCAAACTCTGGAGTGCTGGTGTGAGCACAGCTTCACTGATCATAGTGGTACAAACCACACAAGGCAAAGGTGGTAGCATGATTTGTGCAGGGTCTTACAGAGAAGAGCACACTGATTCCAGAGCTCCTGCTTCAAAATATTTCCCTGTTCCTCTTTAAGCCTTGTAATGGCTGTCTTTACTTCTGCATTTTGTTACTGCTCACTTTTCTCTTGAAACTTATTTCTCTCCAACAGCGGTGGCCCCAAAATTACTGTTCATTTCCTGCAAAGAATTTGTTCTTTGAAACATACAGCACGGCACTTTTCATTTTTCTTTTCTTTCTATGTGTTTTTTTCACCCTTCTATCCGAGACTGGCACTGAGTCTGTTGAGAACATGTAAGTATAGTTGCTTTTCAATGCTGCAAGGTAAATGCTGAAAATGACATCTTAAATGGAATCACTAATACAGATATAAGTATTATCTGAATGCTTCTGAAGTCTTCTATGCACAGCAACAGTGTCTTTATTTTCTCTCCTGATGCATGCACCTTTTTAAGGGCAGCTGACAACCTATTATTTTTTTCTTTCTCCTCATTTTAGAGCCTGAACTTATAGACTACATTCTTATCTTAAAGCTGTAACCTATTAGCTTGGAAATGTCTGAAAATCTGACCAAAACAGAGACATGGTGCCAGGGTGGTTGTGATAGTTACCTACTCTTCTTAGGCTTCTAAGCAGAAGGAAATGCATATCAAAATGTTAACCACTGGCTTATGAGAAATAAAACAATATGCTCCTCATTATGATTAGAAAAAGCACACAGATTTGGTGGCAGCCATGGACTCCCCCAACTGTAAAATTTGATTTAAGGTGGGATTCATCTCACTTTGCTACCCACTGTGGAATAGGTCACTGCTACTTTATATATGCCTATAAGCAAGGTAGAAAGAGTCCTTTCTACAAACTGGTTCACTTTCCTTTTCCTTTTTTACATTCCTTTCAGGGTGGGATGAGTCTTCAGAAGGCCCTTCTGGCCTCTAAGGAAAGGAGAAGGAATTTTTGGAGGAAGCTCATATGACCATCCCGCGCTAGATGCCAATCCCCCCAACAGTGAAGTCTAGGCTACATCAATCACACAGGCTGGTTTCTGGGCTGCTGCAAGCCCAGGAGCTGGCACCCCTGCCAGCTGAGCTAATCTACTCTGAGCATTGCACTGCCCACTGGCACTGCAGCTCTGCTGAGCATCAGCTGCCCAGGGCGTTCTGCGGCGCTCAGCTGCTCCGTGCTGGAGCTGCACCAAGTCACACGCTCAGGAAGCTCGGGCAAGATAATAGATTGACTATTTGGCTTTGGAGATGCTCTGATCTCCCCCTGAGTCTGAGCCCATGCCTTTACATGGGCCAGATGGAGCTCCTCTGGTGAGCTCTTAGTCCATCCCTCTGTGAGGCACAGCAGAAGGCTGGAGGAGCAGGATAATTCTTTTTCCCAGCGGTGCAGAAATCCCCAGAGAGACACACAGACTCCTGTCTGCATCTGGAAGAGGTAAATGCAATTTCATGGTGTTTAATCCAAACAGTGCAACTGAACAGCAGTCTGGAAAGTCCACCACAGTGTTAGTACAGCATCAAGCCTCAGCCCTGACACATTAGCACATTAGCCCTGTCTGACATGCACTAACCTCAAACCAGGATTAGGTTTCACGTGGCATTAACATGTGGAATGAAGCACGTGCAGGTATCTGTTTGATGACATCCACTATGAAAGACTGGGACAAACCAGACCACCAAAACAAAGACAAACCAGTCTACCAAACAAACACAAGTAACAAATTACGCATCCAGATTCACAAACTCAAAAAAGAAAGGAGGATAACAACATCCATACCAGTAACCCTAGCTCTCTGATCTCTAAGAGATGGACCTCTGAAGGCCCCACTCAAGACACTCAGGATGGTCAGACAGGACTTTGTTAAGTAGAAGAAAACAAGATTGCCACATCTTATGGTGCAAAGCATGTAGGGTATTTGGCTTCTGGGACTGCTGGGACTGTGCAATATTTGCCTTCCAGTTTTTGAAGATGTCTCAGAGCTCTCTGGGTAAGTTGTGGATTGGCCCTGGCCCTCAGCTTTGGGATAACAAATCCTTTTTTCCAGGTATTTCTGAGAAGCCCTGAGAAAGTCCTTTGTAGTGGTCAGACAGATACTTTTAATTGCTGTTCTTTTCTGGGGACCTGCTAGACTCATGCTCAGCTCCCTGGCTTTCCAGAAAGCCCTTGCTGTTACTGCACAAATTGGGTAAGCTATATCTTTAGATGTTTTGCTAATGGGTGCCAGGTCATGAAACTAAAACGCTCAGAGACCTAATTTTTTGACATTCAGACAGCCTGAAACCTGAGATTACAGCAATGTAAAATTTTCATTTATGTCATGCTTGGAAAGGATTTTGTTTGCTTGCTTGCTTGTTGTTTTCCAACAAAGCAAAAAACAAGGGGTAGCTTCAAAAGAAAGCTGAAATTCTGTCAATTATGAATTACATGGAATTCCATGCAGGCAAATGTTTTACACTTTTGATGCACTGTATAGACACTGGATCTGCACCTGAGGAACTGGTCTGACTGAGAGGTTACATCTATATTTACTGAAACCAGCAGGTCCTAGGAAGCAGACCTGCCTTGATTCTGGCCCTGCACATTTATATTGTCCTTGCAGAGTCAGGTACTGGTATATATAGATATCTGATTCATAACCCATCCTGTGCCTCACTGAAGGCATTGGTTTAGGACCTGGGTGGCCTTGATTTTATTATTAGTGCTTTCACTGACCTGCTGCTCAGCAGTAGGTAAATGAGGTCATCACTTCGTGACTCTGTTCCCTTTTGCAAAATGTAGATAAAAACTCTTTTAATCCTGCTGATGAAAGGTGGTATGATGAATAACATTCTTACCAGCCTTCCCTTCCTTATCGTAGGGGTCTTTGTGAATCCATTCTATTAACAGCTCTAAGAACATAGAAATCCCTATATAAATTAAACACAAAACCTTGGCAGTGCCATGAAACTGCAATTAGGAAATGAAAAAGCTATAGTTTTCAGAGGAACAATAGACTTGCCCACATTGCATATCGTGCATAGATTTAAGTATGCATTTAATAGTCTGACTGGTAATAAAAATACTATATAGATACAATATTTTTGAATTATTATTGCTACGCTGGAAGATCCACACTGTTTCTGTACCCTGGCTCTTGTGTGTTTAAATTTGTAACTTCACTGCTGCACTCTCAGACTTGTTTGCATTCAATTTCTTTGGGCTTTCTAAATTAGATATGTACGTGATGCTCTGTGTTAAAACTAAATCGATTCTTAATAGTCATGTGGTGTTAATATTAAGCCAATTAGGCTCAAATTAACACACACATTTATTTAAGCAAGACCCTGATCTTGTAAACAACTTAAGCATGTATTTTGATCTCTGGTTTAGGCAAGTTCCTAAGTACACCAGCAATACAAACCCTGTCAACCATAGCTCAGCTGGACAAGTTTACTGAGGCAAAGTTGTGGCACCACAGAGAAACTATACAAATAAATGCTGTCTGGGGTTAAAATAAAATTTAAGAAAAAATTAAAAGGTAAACTTAAAACTTGCAAAAAGTTCTTTGGTAGCTACAGATTCAGAAAACAAGGTGTACATATCTATTAATAGATTAGGGTGTTTTCTCTGAGATCTGGTAGGAAAAGGCATACTAAAAGTGATTCAGTTCTTTGTGAAGTAGACATTATCAGTGGGTGAGATGAGCACCTCTGGTTTTCACTGCATGTGAGCTCCAGTGGGAGCTCAGACGTGGAGCTCACATGCAAACTGGTACATGTAGACACAGATGTGCATAAGCTCATTCAGATATGCAAAATGGGAGCTGAGCCATGCCTGTCATTAGAGGAGGATTCAATGGAAATTCCCTTTGAGGAACCTAAAATGTTTCCACTCATTAAGTAAATCTTAAATAGCAGCTATACAGGTGAATAAACTGCCTGTTCCAAAAGTCACACGTGTCAATTGAATCCAGCCTCAGCAGATTTCATTTTAGTGTGACTATCATTTCTAGATGATAAGAACTTAAAAAACCCTTCTCTTATCCCATCTCCAAATTATCTTCTCCCTCTTTGGCCAGATGCTGGTGAAACTTTTAACATTGAGGTGTAGACTATTTATTTCTCCTTTAAAGTTTTAGACTCAGACATGTAGACTCAGGTTACATTGGCTTAACAAAATTCTACTCATCTGCCAGACTGCTCACATGTTAACAGCTGCCTATTGACACACATGCTTACAGCCCTTTCCAGACATGACATTATGTGAGATGGCTCAAAAGTGCACAACATTGCCTTAGGAGGGGTTACTGGAGTCCAGTACCTCTTTAGATCCCTTGAATACATTATTTTTTTCTTACCCAAAATGATGGCATGGAAGGTTTGTACGAACTGTGTCTGTGCACAGACAGCAGGGTACACAAAGACAAATCCGAGAGGTGAAGGAAGATGAAGTCGAGGGGCAGGTTAGCTCAGGGTCTGCAGAGGCAGAGTTTGTCTCTGCAGTGACTCTTTGCACAGCAGCCCACAGCTGCAGAGAGGTACAGGCAGGGCAGCCAGGTCTCCAGCTGTGTTTTTTGTCTTTGCTAGCTGTGGAAGCCTTCAGGGAAGTAATAAGGCCATATACTGGTCAAAATGTTTGTGGTCAAGAACTCGTGCCCTCAAAAAGAAGCAGTGCATAGCCCTGTTTTATGGCCACTAGAATGAACGGCGTAATTCATCCAAATTCATTCCCAAAGTAGTTCTGCTGCAGCCTGCTGAGAACTACTCTGGATGCATTTAGCCCATAATCTTCCTCCATCAAGATATGACTATACCCTCCAGTGGGCAATAAAGTGCTTTGGGGCATCTAATTGAAAGTGTGACAGTTTTACACTGTTGGGAAGCAGCAGTTGTGGGTGGCATGTGCTCCACTGGCATCTGAGGGTAAATACAGCAGGATATGTGGCAGTCTACAACTGGGAGCTACATTATGCATGTGCTGGGAACAGCAAGCCAGTGCCACAATGCAATTATAGCTTTAAACCGTGCCCAGTGTGTCTGTTCGGCAGCAGTAGACAGACAGCTCCAAATCATTATTTTTTTTCTGCTTACTTAGCTTCTGGTGATTAGGTTCCTGTTTTGCAATTGTGGTGACTAAACCAATTAAGGTGCAATTTAAAGAAGGAACTCATAAATACTGTACAAAGGTAGTATTGACATAACTAAACTTTGTGAAAAAAAAAAGAAAGGAGGGGGAAGGGGGGTGGGGGGGGTTGTGGGAAGAGAGGAGGCTACATTTCCAAACTGAGCAATCCATTTTGGAAGACTCTGCTACATGCAGTAACTTCTGCAGTATGAATAAATATGCATAATCAAAAAGGGAGCACAGCTCGCTTCTCTCTATTGCTCATTTGATATACCTCTTCATGTCATATCCACTTTCACATAAACAACACAATAATAAAACATCTGCATTGCTAAATAACACTACTGTGTTCTAATTCCTCTGGAATGACATGAATAAGAACATCCTACTCCTGTTTATTAGAATTTATTGATGACATGAGTGTGTAAAAGCAGCAGAAGGCATAATTAATCCTGGTGCAGCCCCAAGTTACATGTCCAAACTTGACAAGTTTCACTCTTGACTTGCATTACTTTCCCTTGACACATGGTAACACCAAGGGCTTTGACAAGGTACAGATGTCCTGCTAAAGGAGTGTCAGGAAAGGCAGTTTGCTCCTTGGTTCCAGCTTCTGCGGGCACAAAGGATGGGTTATGGCTCAGAGAGGAATGACAGGGGAATAGAGAGTACTTGGTAAAAAAGAAAATAAGAAAATAAGCATCCCTTTCCTCAAGATAGAAAACAGCCCGCTAATGAAGCTTACAGATGATGTTCAATTGGGAGGACTAGTGAGCCACGTCAGGGAAGAGCAATAATATTGGCAGATTTAGAGAAATTAGAAATAAGAGAAGAAAATAACAAAATTAGATCAATCTTTAGAAAGACATTTTGAAACACAAAGGCAGCTGGAAGGAAAAGCTGAAAGCAAGCTGTAACACTGAAATAAGTCTGGAGGGACTAATGGATATGAAAATAAACATTGTTTGCGATGTGATGTGGCTATGAAAACAATGGCATATGTAGAAGTCTAGCCACTAGCTCAGTTCACCTTATCTATCCCCAGGGAACTGGTGGAGACATCATCCTTGGAAGTATTAAAAAAAACAAGTAGATATGGCACTTCATGGTGTGTTTTAGTGGGCATGGTGGTATTTGGCCAAAGGTTGGACTTGATGATCTTAGAATTCTTTTCCATCCTTAATGATTCTGTGATTCTATACCTCTTCTCAAGGCACAGAATATATGAATATCTGACAGCTCTGTGACACACAGTTTGTGATTTGAGGGACTTCTTTCGGAGCTGAAGCCTGTGATTTTGGATTCCTGTGGCTTGTTTCATGACCTTTGAGGCACTGGCAGGTAACTAGACCTCTATGAGTACAGCCCTTGTGCCCTCAATCAAACAATCTGCTCTCAAAGGGCCCATATTCTCTCATTTTCTCTCTCTGTATAGTTTTGTACACCTTGGTTCCCACTGTGCCCATAGGGACAGAGCTGGAGGAACAGGCATGACTGAGAATGAACAAAACACCACTGCATGTCCACTCCCAGAGTGATGAAGAGTGTTCACTGGAGAAGAGTTTTTTACTGGGTGGGCTTGAACCAGAACTCAGAAAAGAACGTCACCTACTACAGACAAGTGTTCTAGAAGGGAAACTTTACAATTCACCTCCTTTGCTTTTTGTACAAATTGCATCAAATTCCGAACATTGTCGTACCAGAAAGCGAACAACCATCAGCCAGCTTGGGCATTTTCCTTTCACCCTTCATCTGTCCTATTCTCCAAAACATTCCTTCTTCCATCCATACTTGGAAAGACCAAACCAAGGTTACTCTACAGAGCATTTTCCTCCTTGAGGCACCTGGAAGTTGCTTCCAAGAGGAATTAATATGTTAACTCCCAAGCCATTCTGCTCTCAAGATGCCTCTGTTGCTGCAATGCTGTGGACTTCACTCAGAACCTTTTAAAATGCTGCAAGGCAGAGCCTTGTGGTACTGAGCCACAGTTTGGTAAAAGTTGTAAAAGCTTATGTTTCTATTTCTCAAAAAACTCAAAAACTTTGCCATTACTAAGCAATTGTTGCACAAAAAATAATGTCAGGAAGAAGTATTTGTATCTTCTTTACATATATGTACAAGTCAGGAGGACAGCCACAACTTGGGCAATGACTGTCAAAAAGACTTTGGAGAACTAGAGGCAATTCAGAGAAAAGTAGAGAGCTGGAGGAGTTGAATTATGAGTAAAAATCTTAAAGTACACATCTTATAAAAATTTTGAGTTTAGAAGGGAAAAATCCCACAAGTATATCCCCAGGAGATTTGTCCAAGCACCTGTTTTTCCTTTTCTTTTTTTTTTTTTAATGTGTGTACATTATTTTCTCTCGCTTTCTGAAAAGAAGTGCAGTGAACAACTTTGAGCACCTTCAATCAAAAGTGCATTTATTTCAAAAGCTTGTGTGATGATTAATATCTGCCTGCCCACAAGCCACTTTATTCAGATGGGATTCATATGGGAGATTTCATAAATTTAACAAGGGTGCTTCTCAGAATCTTCCTGTCTCTTATGAAACATTATTTTAATATTTTCATTTCCAGGGAACTCATCTGCTAAAACTGCTGCACCTATCTTTTCTGCCCTAGACAAAACTTTAGCAAGAATTTGAAGCACACAATTAGAAATGTGAGGATACAGTCCTGATGGATATACACACTCCTGATAGATATGTTTATATGTGTACACATGTATGCCTTAGCAGTTGCCAAGCTCCAGTGACAGCAGGAATATCTCACCAGAGATCATCCCTCTTCCCCAAGTACTCTGGCCCAGAGGGTGTGAGGTGCTGCCAGTGGAACCAAAAAACAAAAAGGATGAAGTTTGTGGCAGCAGCTCTCTGGTCACAGGGAGCACCAGACAACTTTCCCAGGCATAGAAAAGGCTGTGACAAAGATCAGACAAAAGAATGATAAACAATTCTTATCCTAACTTGCTGCACCTTGTGTTGTGAACATGTGGAATGTGTTATGGAGAAATGTTTACCAAAGGGGTGGCTTCTTAATTAGCCAATGGTGATGGTGTTTTAATTAAAGGATCAATCAGGTCCACCTGTAGCAAATTAGGATATAAAAAGCAATGAGTTTCTTAATAAAGGAATCAGCCTTCTGTAAATACATGGAGTCTATGTCCTTTATTACCCAGTCCTGACCTGTTGTGATGGCAACAGTTCACCCAGTTCATGCAGGTACCACTGAGGTTAAATAGGCCCATGTCCTGTGCCAAAACTGCTCCACAAAGAAAAAAAATGGTTCATGGTCATAGGAGATCTCTTCTGAAGGGAACAGAAGGCCCAGTGTGCACACCAGGCCTATTCCTTGGGTAGCTGCTGCCTCCCATTGGCCTGGTTAATGATGTAAAGAGAAAGCCCTGCTTTGGTGGGGCCCTCAGGCCATTATTTACTACAGTGTTTCCAGGTGGGCAACAAGAAAGTTACAACAAGAAGACCAATGGCAATCAGGAGAGACTTGAGGGGCATTGGGATGTCAAGTTAAGGGGTCCAGAGCACGAGTGGTATATTCAAGATCAATATCTGGCTCCAAACCTGATGTCACCAGAAGAATTTGGGGTCAGTTAACATAGAACCAGGCCTGCTGGTGACACACAGGTTATGCCTGTCTCAAAATGGAAAAAGGATCATTGCACAGGGGTGATAAGGGTTCATTGGAAGAGCTTTAAACTAGTTGTGAAGAAAAGGTGGTGGCATAGCCCTGTATGGAATGTTTTGGTTGTCTAGAGCTTAATGATGGTGATGATAGGATTGAGTGTCTGTGGGTAAGAATCAGGGGGAAGGCTAACAAAGCAGATCTCCTGGTGGGAGCTTGTTAAAGACCACCCAACCAGGATGAAGATAGATGAAATATTCTATAAGCAGCTGAGAGGAGTATCACAATCACAGCACAGAAGAGAAGAAGACAACAAAAATTGTTTTATAAATACATCAGCAAGAAAAGGGGGGCTAAGAAGAATCTCATATTTTATTGGACATTGCCCATCCCTGGCTGGGAGGGTCTTTCTGCCCCACGACATCCACCTCAGAGACATGATAGGGTGCAAAAGGATCTGCAAAAGGACCAGTTAGAGGTACACACCTGAAGACAGCCCTGACACAGAATCATAAATCACAGAATGGTTTGGGATGGAAGGGACCTTCAAAATCATCCCATTCCAAGCCCTGTGCCATGCCCATGAACAAAAGGATGATGTGACTGGTCAAAAGTATAGTAACATGGGTCTTTGTTTGCAAACTTTCCCAGGGCAGCAGCACAATAGGATGGACCAGGAGTATTAAGACCTTTAGAAACAGAGTTTTAGTGCAACCTCTAGTACTGTTGTCAGGAAACTCTTTCCCTGGCATATTCACTGGAGAAACCCTCAATTTTTCTAAATTCTGTAGTTAGCCATGTTGTGCCAGAAAAATCACTTGTGTTTTCTGCAGCTGCAATATCTGTATTTGACCAGAGAGTCTGTAAACCCTTTAGGGATTCTCCTGGTTTAACCAGAAGAAGAAATGGTGACACATAGGTTATGCCTGTCTAAAAATGGAAAAAGAATCATTGCACAGGGGTGATAAGAGTTCATTGGACACAACCTGTGCCCCTAGAAACTATCAGGAAGTGTTTTAGATTCCACACTTCCTGGACTATCCCTAAAGTTCATAACAATTTTGGCATTTTTTGAGGTTGCAAAATACTCACATTTAGCTTCCATGGATTTATATATTTTTTCACAACTGGTTTCAAGTTCTATTTCACTCGTATGATTTTCAACAAAGAGCTATTGGTAGGTGTGAGTTAAGTTCCTAGCTCTTAAATAGACTTTTGCAGCAAAATGAGGCATAATCCAGGAAAAGGATGAACAAATTACCGGACAGTTTCTGTAGAACCTAAGTCCCTGTCTTTGTCACTGATGCAAGAGTTTCTTTCCAACAGCTCAGTACCCAAGAACCTGCAAGAACCTGGTTTTTTCTCAGCAAAGTACCACACAGCCTTGAAAGAAGACACTTGGGAATCACCACCCAAGAGTCACAGCTGCTAAGCAACACCTCAGGTCCTGTCCTCTCTGACCCGGGGTCTTTGCACTGCACCCACACAGCAGATGAGTCTCGACAGCAAAGCCCAGCTTTGGGAAGTAAAAGAGATGGACAGATTCAACTATAGGACTGTGATGCAGTGATCCTTTCAAAGTGTTTTTTCCAAGTCAGAGAAGACCCGAATCTTCACTTACCCCTTCTTAAAATTTTTCTCTGCTTATCAAGTCATTTACTGTAAAATCAGTCCATTGAGAGTAGAGCTGAGATTCGCCCAATAAAGATCTTTAATGCCTTTTCTGGATTTGTTCAGATAAAGATCTCTTGGCATACCTCACTACAAAAGAAATTTTACTGCTTCCATCCCATTCTTTGTCTAACTCATTTAAAATAGGATCTTTCATGGAAAGGGAATGATTTTTATTTTGTGTTTGATATGAAGCCTTGAAAAACTCATCTTTGCTTGAGTCTCTGGCTCTGGACTTTCATGATACTAAAAAAATAATAAAAAATAGAAAGGCAAATGTCTTTTAAGACAAAATTCCCTGCTTCTCCTCATTTTGAAATCCATAGATCTCACTTTGCATAGCATTTTCATAAACAGAGAAAACTCTCTATAGCAATGAAATAAAATTAAGATACAGTAGTGCCCCTCAGAACACCAATCATACTTTCAAAATAGACCATTCACTTACTGCAAAGGTTATTTCAAGCTAAGAATCCATTTATTTGAATGTATTTCCATTTTAATCAATATCCTTTAGAAATGGTTTCTTTCTTAGCCATGTAAGGTGAATTGATATAATTTTAAGGACTTGTATTTCTTTTCTAAATGTTCTTATAAGGCAAGGACATATGTGAGATTGGATTTTCACCTCTGGTAGATTTGAGACAACAGCATTTTCTTTACCTTAGTGCAACAAGATGAGTGCCAGAGGCAAGACTTTCAGAAGAGGAAACATTTCTACAGCACCTGAACAATGTGGTGACAATCCCTGGTTTCCAATCCCAAAAGATCTCTTAGCAGTGCTGCAAAATCTTCCTTTCCCCCTGAAAGCCTGAGACACCTTTCTCCAAAAACAACTGAAAGACTCCCATTAAGTTCAACAGACTTTCAGTCATGGTCTTATCCAAGATGAGTGCTTTCTTTTAATGTGTGAATAGAAGGTAATTACCTTTCATTACCTCAAATGTAGCAGAAGATGGGCATGTAGTTTTTTCTGCTTGGGCTTGTACATTTTTGTAACATTTGCAAAATGCTGACTTATGCACACGGTTACACTCAAAACACAATTACTCATATATAAATCTGCATTTGTGTTTAAATGTCACTGGTAACAAGAACGCTTCTGGTAACAAATTTGTTTATCAAATATACATCAGAAAATGGCACATTAAATAAGAAAATGTTCAATAAAAGATATGCTCAGCATTTTTACAGACAGTTTGGGCCTCATCCAACAAACCCTGATGTAAAAAGAAACGTAATCATTAATGTCTAAGGATCCAGATTAAACCATAAAGGAAAATTCTCAAATTTTTGCTTTCTTTACACTTTCCAAGTGCAGCTTTTCACTCCAGGACCTGACTGTACGCCTGTATGTACTGAGCTCATGAATTGAAGGCAAGACGACTCATGTGCATTTCAAGAGAGTAAAAGAGTCTTCTGCTAAAAAACTGATAGCACTGCTGATTTTTTTTTTTCCTGAGAGGCCTCTGAAATTTACTGCTGTGTTTAGATTTCGGGAGGATTATTAGTTTGATGGCAAGGAATGCTCGAGGATGACAAGGATGATCAAATATATGAAATTACTCATATTAAAGAACAGCAAAGAAGACCGGGCTCAGCCTGAGGAAAAAGAAAAAAGAGGTGATATATGCAACTGGTCTTAAAACCAGGGAGGATGACATGGCAAAGGTAAGCAGAGAAAGATTGCATTTTTCTTTCTAAGGCTAGAATCGTGAAGTAGCAGGTGAGACTACCAGATGGCAGGCAGAAAGTAAATAATAGCAGGGGAGCATAAACCAGCCTTGGAGATGCTTCTGTCTGTTCCCTGAGTGAAAAAGGAATCCAAAGTCTGATTGCAGTTATTGAAGCAGGGTAATAACATTTGAGAAGCACTGGGACCTCCATCTAGAACCATCCACACAAAGACCTATAGAAGAGCAGTACCTCTCTGAAGTGCCAGTGGAGGGTGGAGGAAGATCCTGGAGCATTTCCAGTGGTGCTGAAATTGGGCCCAAAGCTCTGTATTTTGATTACTTTGGGCTATAGTTTCTCTGGGTCTAGCAGAAAATCCAGGTGTGAATTCTTTTGCCTTTGCACTCTTTCCCATGTCTGGGTGGCAAATCACTGTCCTTAAGGTTTATCGAGGTATCCGTGAAGCCATCCTTTAATATTGGTAAGAAAAATAGGAAACAACAGGTCGGTGCAGGGAATTTGGCAGCATGCAAAATCAGCACGACAGGGAGATGATTTTACCTCTGTTTATAGCACTGGTGAGATTGATATCAGAACACATCTGAAAAGATACTGAAAAATTGTCAAGGATGCAGTGAAGAGCCAGCAAAAAACATTAGAGAGTTTAGAGAAATGCCTTGCAGTGAGAGATTTAAGCAGCTCATTCTGTCTAGCATATCAAAGATGTATTTTAGTGTAACCTGAAAGTCAAAACTGAATGATTCAAAATGGTAAAGTCAAAAAGCAGCAGCTTTGTTAGGAGGCCTAACCCTCTGTCTTGATGCGACTGCATCTTAACACAATTACAATGATTTATTTGTGGTCTGGGACAAAGTTACATGGCCCTTTCCTAAATTTGAAGAGGTATGCATATATATTTATACATATCTGATGCTTAAGGAATTATAAAAATGTAGTATTAGGTTTAAAGGAATCATTATTATTTTATAAAATGCTCAATTTAATGAGTTTTTGGGGTTGTTGTTTAACCCTAGACAATAACTAAGCACCACACAGCTGCTTACTTCCTTCCCTGTGTCCCCAGTGGGATGTGGAGGGGAATCAGAAAAAGGTAAGACTCACAGATTGAGATAAGAACAGCCTAATGCTTGACACAAAGTAAAATATAATAAATAGTAATAACAAGAACACTAATAATAAAAATAACAATAATAAAAACAATAATAATAATGAAGAAGAAGATAAGTGGGAAGAGAGTGAAAGGAATAAAACCCAAAAGAAACAAGTGATGCAGAAGATAATTCCTCACCACTCGCTGGCCGATGCCCAGATCAGCCCCAAGCAGTGACCAGCCCCTCCTGGACAACATCCCCCAGTTTATACACTGAACATTAGTTCTGTGATATGGAACATCCCATTGGGCAGCTCTACTGCCCATGCTGACCCTTGGCGTCATGTGTACTTGTTCATAGGCAGAGCATTGGACACTGAAAAGTCCTTGACTGAGTGAGCACTGCTGAGCAGTATCTAAAACATCAGTGTGTACTCAACATTATTCTCAGACTAGATCCAAAACACAGCACTGTGCCAGGAACTGAGAGGAAATTAACTCTATCTCAGCCAAATCTAGAAGAAGGGGATTTAACATAAATTCAAATGCAATTTCTGCTTCTTCACAGAGAGAGAAAAAGAAAACAAAATCACATCTTTGTTAAGGGATGTAGAAAATTATTTTTCCTACAATCTTGTAGACAGATAATGTATAGAATTTGGTTTGCAAGACCACAGGAACTGCCAGAGCTTTCTTCTTTCTCTTGTATCTCTCCTCATGGAATTTACAAGGATAACAATTGTAAAATTTCTTGTAAAGAAATTTTAAAGAAGGGTAATAACATTTGAGAAGCACTGTCACTTGAAAAGCTCTATCAGTGTCATTTAAAGGGATTCAAGACGTTGAAAAGCCTTAATGTAACACTAAGGAAAACATGGATAATTGTCTTTCTCCACGGCTCTCTGAGCCTTGTTCCTCCACAACACCCCTGCAGTAGTTTGGTGCCTCTCTGGCTCCTCATCATCATCTGCTCATTGTTCATTAATCAGCTGCATCTCCACAGGTGGGGACCAGCAGCAAACGTGGTGCCCTGGTCTGAATGGCTCTCACAAGTCGTGAATCCTGCTCTCCTCACTGTGAGACAGTGCTGAATGGCAGAGGGAGCCTCCAGCCACTTCGCCACCACAAATCCACATTGCAGCTTTTCTCTTTTTTGTACAAAATGAAATTAAAACTATGCCCACTGACCCTGTTCAAATGGCCTGATGCAAACCAGGCTCTGGCCTGGAGAAGCAGCACACAGTTTTTCCCAATCCATGAGCTCCTAGCAGATGACAGAGCTCAGCTCCACGTGAAACACTATCTGCCCAGCTTATTGAAACGAGGCTGTGCCTTCTCGCACCTGGATTCCTAAATATATTTGCTTATTTTTAAGTGTGTTGTATTTAAATGCAAGCTTCAAATAACAGACACATAATGTAGCTGGTATATAAATAGGAAGGTGGTTCGCCCACAAATATAGCAGGACTATTAGAGGTGATCATTAGTTACTAATATAAGCAGTTATTTGAACATTAGCATACTGTTATTCATAGCAGAATTCATGATGCGTTTAATAAGTAAGTAATAGCTTCCTTAATAAACTTAGGAGCATAAAATCCCCTGTTCTGTAGACTGTCAAAGATGGACAATGACATTAGTGATATTAAAATTTGAAATTTTCAAAAGTTATCCATCTTTAGATTTTTTGAAAAAGGAAAAAAATACATTAGGGTATTTTTGATTGATTTTAAATAGATTTTCCACTCATATTAAAACCTGTTGAGATTAAATAGACAGAAAAGAAAATCAAAAGAATGGAAGAAGGTGTTAAAACTCTAAAAAAATGTTAAATATGTCCCCCCAAAGAGCAAAAGTAATTAATTCCCCATTACATGTTCCTTAAAGGATTTTATATTCATAAACTGACAATTCAGAAAGGACTATCCCATCAAGTTAGCAAACCAATCAACTATGACAGAAATGCATATTTAAATCCCCCCTTACCCAAAACCATGTGTGCTGCTCAACCAGTGAAACTGGGCAAGGGGAAATTGTAAGCATTTCTGATTGCAGCCAACCACAAAGCCTACCTCCATCTTTCCAGTGGCATGATGTCTTCCTGCTCAGTACTTTCTTATCTCTGATTTTGTCATCATTTACAAAAAAGAGCAAGGAAATGAGGTGGCTTGACAAAGCAGCAAGAAAAAAATACTTTCTCACCTGATGTTCCTTCCAGGACAAGACAAAGGTCAGTGTTGCTGGTCAGTCTCTGTGTGATTCATATAATTGTGAATTAACCAGGGTTAGGCTCACCAGTTAGACATTTCCAGGGATACAGCTGTGGGAGCACAAAATTAAACATGCATCACTAAGGCCATGTGAGGTGCTGAAATAAGCCCAGGTCAAACCGGAGTGTCTCCAGGGGAGACAAATCTTTTTAGAGGTAATTTAGAGATACATAAACACATGGTATGTTCAACCACAGCCATAGCCCAAGCCACTGATTTCATGGGCATTAGGAAATGTCAGCAAAATTGATTTGAAACTTTAAAAACTCTCCTATGTGATTGTAAATATTGCAATTTAATTTATCTTCAGTGGTTTCAATTAGATTCCAAATGATTTCAAGTATGGCAGCTAAAAAGTAAACAAGCTCGTTTGGGTTAATGCTGACAAATAATGAAATTTAATTGTGATTTAAGATTCCTAATGTTCATTGATTAGTTCATTCAAAACATTCCTTGAATAACCTCTTTTAAATTACAGAGTTTAAATAGTTTTCTTTAGTTTTCTAACACAGCACTTAGGTCACTCACCTCCATTAATTTCTATTGGTTTTTGTTTTTCTTTGCCTACTCTTTTAAAGGACTCTTGCTCATCTATATGTCACCTTGGTTACAAAAAAATCCACTGAAACCACACCAAACTGGAGGGCAGCATTCACTGATGGCAGCAGAGGAAAGAACACCCATAGGGGTTCACACAGTGTCAAGACTCCTGGAAGAGGTAGAAGGGAGGATCACCAAAGAGGCCAGAAAATCTTGATTGTGCAGGAAAGTGAATTCAGGTAAAACATGAAGCTGGAGGTCAATGGTGACTTCTGAGTAGCCCGCTATCTCTGAAATAAATGGTTCTATTTGATTCTATTAAAAGACCAAACAAGACAGCACTAAAAAAATATCCCAAGGAAAAAATCTTCCCCAGCATAAATACTCAAGGAGAAACCCTTGCAAAGTGAAAATTTTGTTAGTTTTTTGTTCACTGGGTTTCTTGTTGTTTTTTGAGGGTTTTTTGGTGTTTGGGTTTTTTTGGTTTTGTTTTGGTTTGGTTTTGGGGTTTTTTTTGGGGGGTTGTATTTTTTGGGGGGGGTTCTGTGGGGGTTTTTTTGGTGGTTTTTCTGGGGGATTTTTTTTGGCTTTGGTTTTAGTCTTGGTTTTGGTTTAGATTGTTTGTTTTTTTATTTAGCTTTTCATTATTTTTCCTCAAATAAAAATTCAGTTCTTATTGTGAATTCTGGACTTGCATTAATTCTCCTGCATTCCTCCCTTGCAGCTTTCTCAAGACATATCAAAGGACACCATATATGTAACACAGGAGATATCATGCTTGAACAGCCTTTGTAGGAACACGTTTGGGCCCCACCTTTTGTTGCTTTAAACTTTCTGCTCTACAAATCCTGAAGACAAGATTACTTGGCACTCCACAGCTCTTTCCTACTGCATTGCTAAAATGAAATGTTTCAATATTCTTGAAATGAAACATTCTGACATTATCAAAATGCAAAGAGAAGATTGAAATTATTCATTTGGACTTACTCCCATAAAAAATGTCACTGAAATCAGCACATTTTCACAACAAGTTTTGATTTGGGCAAAGCTGCATATACCATTTATTTTTGCCTTGGAAAATGGTTTCATTAAAAACAAATGACCAGGTTTAATTACAACTCACTGAGCTTTTGCTCCAAAAGTCAAAGCTATTAAAACAGCACTAAGTCTGCATGTACAGGGAAACAGATTCTGTCTTACAAGTGGCTATGAAAAACATTTTACTCCCCTTCAGAAGGGCTGGCATTCGATGTCCCCGGGACTGCAAACCAAATTTGTGTTTTTCCTTTAAGTGGCGTCCACAATTTTTAAGAAAAAAAATCAGGAATTTAATAAACAATTCAAAGGCAAAAGGTGAAGGGCGCATCCCAGCCCTTTGAAGAAAATTACCATTGACTTTTGAGTTTAGTTCTGGAAATGGAAAGCAGGAACTACAAAGCTGTGTCTGCACGCCACTGGAGCCTGAGCGGAGATCTGAGACAGGCCCAATTGAGCCATCTTCCAAACCAGAGTCAATACGGCCACGCCAGAGCAGCCCTCTGTCCAAACTGATTAGGCTGCTGAAAAGCTGGATTTTGTGACTTTGTCCGTGCTATTAAATTAAATGTGCCTTAGCCCACAGCATGACACTGAGGCCAGCTGGCATGCAACAGCTCACATCAGTATTGAACCTCCATCGCTGTGCTGTGTGCTGTGGGTGGGTGCATCCTGACTGCCCCTTGAGAGGGACCTCTGGCCCAAAAATAACACCTAAAAAAAGTTCACACATGGTTTGTGGGAGTGTCTGCTTGCCTGAGACGAAAATGCACCAGCAATTTATCTCTGCAATTAATCCACAAAGCTGCGTTGTCCAATGCTGCTTAATTTAGTAATAGAAATATGGCAAATTAATCTGCCTGTGTGACTGATTTGTACATTTTAATGATTTAATATCCCAGCCTTTCCAGGGTTGTGAGACACAAGACCTCATTGCTGCAGCCTGAGAGACACCTGTCTAGTGCCCATCTGAGCCCTCCTCACCTGTTACAGAGCTCCAGCACCAGACCTTGTTCATGACCATCCTGCTGCAGCTCCTGGGGCAAAGGCTGACACACATCTCTCACTCACCCCGGGCTGTGAGGAGTTTGTATTGTTCTCAAAATAGGTTTTTCACTACATCACAGGCCAGTTAATTTGTGTTTGGCCTTTCAGAGGACTTCCTTTCCCTGGCAAGATGTGATGGTTTTCTTGGTTGACAAGGACCATGAGTCAAAGTTGTAGAATCTTTAAGGTTGGAAAAGCCCTCTAAGAGCATGCTATATTCACTGCTAAACCATGTCCCTAAGCACTACAAATACACATTTTTTCAACACTATTATGAATGGTGGCTTCATTACTTTCCTGTCTGCCTGTTCCACTAAGAAATTTCTCCTAATATCTAATTTAAACCTCCCCTGGAAAAACTTTATTCCATTTCCTCTGCTTCTTTGTTAACTGGGGAAAAAGACCAAGCTCCTCCTCCCCTCCCTTCCCCTCCATCCCCAAATCATTCCAGGAAACTGTAGAGAGATATATGATGAACCCAAATCTGGAACAGGATTCAAGGAAAAATAGGATCCACTTTACTCTCCCTCCATGGTGCTGCCTGTTGCTGTCAGGGCAAAACCAACTCAAAACTCCTAAGTTTTGGCCAACCCGTGTCTGTGAAGCAGAGACAGGGAGGATGTTAGGCTTAACTGGTCTCTGCTGCTCTCATGCTCTCTCCCTTTGCCTGTATCCCTCCCAGCATGGCAGGTGCAGCCAGGAGAGCAAACACCAGTCACCTCACACGCTCCAGGAATGCACTCTTGTGAATCAGTAATATTGTGTCACCAAGCAGAGATTTGAATGAGGCCCTAATTGTAGCATTTCTATGGAAGAACCACTAAATGAGTAGCTGGGATGTCAAATAAAGAGAAGGTGATGAACATCAGGAAGTGCTTCTGGAGAGGGGGGTTGAGGAGAATGGCTGGGTTGGTGAAAGGGAAAGAGCTGGGAAAGCAGTTGATAAAAGGAAACTTTGTATGACACTAAGGAAAATTCTGTGAGAAATTAAAGCCCACACAAGAACAAAGATGAGTAAAGAGCTCCAGACATTCAGCAGTGCTTCAGTTGGGTGTCTGGAGTCTTTGACAGAATATGTGATTCATCAGCTCCCACACACACCTTTTTTTAAATATGCATGCTCATTTCAACAAATGTGAGATTTCCAGGAAAAGCAAGAGCACATCACATCCACGCAGCCCTGAACAGCCTGGCGTGGGCACACTGATGCCATGACAGGGATTCCAGCTAAGCATGGCACAACCACCACGCCATCTTCTGCCCAAGGGGTGGGCAAGAGGGAGCATCTTCCTCTTCTTCCCTTCCTTCCACTGCTTCCCTTGGGAAATGTCTGGGTTCTCTTTCATCTGGGTGGGGTGATTCATCTCTTGCACATATATGAGGGAAAAGAATAAAAAAAAAAAGTATCTATCTCCTGTGGGACGGCTAAAAGACAAGGTTTGGTGGATAGATCAGTATGCCTAGAGATCTTGAAGGCCTTTGAATAACTATCCAGGGGGTGCTGAGAGCCTGCCACATGCTGCAAAGTAGTCTTCTGCTGTCCACAGTTTGTTTTTACAAAAGAAAAAAAAAAAAAAAAAACAACCACATAAACTGTTTCAGAACTCATAACCAGGGGGGAAGAAATTGTCACACAAAAACCTGATATGAAAAACATGTGGGATTGGATGTAGTAACACCTGCCTGAATCTTCAACAATCTCATACATCAGCTTCAGCAGGTGAGAACTGGCACATCCATGATGACATACAGCTCAAAGAGCTAGTAACATCAGAAATATGTGTTAAAGTTTTCCTCTTTCAGAATATTTGACCAAAATTGATATGAGCACTGAACCCTCTCCTCCCTGTCACACCACTCAAAGTGTCACGATTCCTTAGAAAAAGCCAACCTCTCTATCTGTGTCACTCATAGTCCAGACACAGGACCAGTAATTTAAATAAAACAAAGAAGCCTTCTGATACCTAATAAGTATAATTAAATGCTCAGGCATTTTTCTACTGCCTTTTTAATGTTTGTATAAATAATGTAATAAAATTCACTATCAAAAATAACTGAAGCTTCTCCAGAGTTTTCATCTTCTTGAATCTCATGCTGCAAAATTTAGGGATCTTTGACTGAGAATTTATGTCTGACTTGCCCCCGAGTACCATCACCTCTGCTGGTGAGAACAGCCTTAGTTATCACTCTGGCTATGAACTAGACTAGATGACCTCATAGGTCTTTTCCATCCTTGCTTCCTGAAATTCTATTAAAGGCTGCTGTCAAAACCCCACCTCAATGTACACTGCCAGGAGGGGAGGGGGCATTTCAGTTTGCAGTCAAAGCAAAAAACTGGAATATGTAAAATTAAACTTCTATTTTTTTCTCCTATCACAGCTGATAGGGGTATGGATATAGATTAGCAAGAGAAAATGTAATATTCCTCAAAATGCTCAAAATAACTTGGTGACTTAGACCCATTTTCCAAAGAAAATGAGATCTAGAGAAAAGTCCGAGTTTTTTTCTTTCTATTGCCAACCTGGTTTACACCAAGAAACTGATAGCTGGATTATTATGTGGGACAAATACTTTCTTTCAATAAGAAAAAGAGATACATTAGAAGAGACAATTGGTTTAAGCATCCATGCCATAAACTCAATATATTCACTGGGTACAAACTGTGTTGAGTGTGGCTGAGAGTTTGAAAGCTATGGACATGAGTAAGCCCAGCCTAAGTGCTGCCTCCTGGGATGGCAAATGAAGTCAATATTCCCTTTTAATAATTCTGAGAGGATTAAATATCCAAACTTGATACCTACAGTCGGACCAATACAGGGTAATATCATCAATATAATACAGGCAGGGTTTTTTTCATGGAATCACAGAATCATAGAATGGCTTGGGTTGGAAGGGACCATAGAGAACATCCAGTTCCTTCCCCCCTGCCATGGGCAGGGACAGCTCGTAATAGAGACTAAGAGGGAGGGAGAAGGAAGGAAGTGGCGGAAGGAAGGAAGGAAGTGGCGGAAGGAAGGAAGGAAGTGGCAGAAGGAAGGAAGTGGCGGAAGGAAGTGGCGGAAGGAAGGAAGTGGCGGAAGGAAGGAAGTGGTGGAAGGAAGGAAGTGGCGGAAGGAAGTGGCGGAAGGAAGTGGCGGAAGCGGCGGAAGTGGCGGAAGTGGCGGAAGTGGCGGAAGTGGCGGAAGGAAGGAAGGAAGGAAGGAAGGAAGGAAGGAAGGAAGGAAGGAAGGAAGGAAGGAAGGAAGGAAGGAAGGAAGGAAGGAAGGAAGGTCTCTGTGCTTTTAGAATGAGAACCTACACTACTTTAAAAAAATCAGCAGGTGTTCCCTCATGCCTTATGGACATCTGATGATTTATATGTGAAAACTTCCAATAAGGCAACAGCCAATGTACATTCATATTTCTGGGGATTTTGCCAGTCAAAGCTATACAAGAGTTAAACATTGCTATGTATTATTTTTAGTTGTCTCGAGAAATGTACAGGGAAAAATACCAAAATATAGGACAATGTGTTGCAAAAAATAACACTTAAAAAAGAACTAAATGAAACAGAAAAACAAAATGTATATGATTACCATTTCAAACAGGGAAAGACTGACCCATTGGATACTCCTGAGAATGCTCCCCCATGCAAAGGTATTCATATTCATATTTATCAGCATTTGTAAGATCCAGCACAACATTGGGGTCATTTTGTTTAAAATATACTGTGCACTCAGCAGGATACATCTGCTTTATATTAGTCTTGTGGAAATACTATAAAGGGCTTTGGAGGGCTTTTCGTTTTTTTCTGTTTTTACTTGGTGGATAATTGGGATAAAATTGAACCTGTGAAAAAAAGAAAGCAACTAAGGTAGAAAACCTTAGTATCCTGAGATGCCAAAAAGGAAACAGAAGCCTGAAAATTAATTAGGTCGTTTTAAGGAAATATTTAGTAAAGTATCTCATGATATTTCAATATTGTCTTTATCATTTTATTGCAGTATGGTGTATTTTTTTCTATTCTGGCAACATGAAAATTTATATTTTGATACTTAATACAACCACAGCTCAGGTTCCAGATCAACTGATCTTCTTTTGGGACTGAGTCAAGTCTGTTCACCTTGTACTGTCATTAAAACACGTGCAAAGCTAGGAACTGGTTTAAACTGATCTGATTTGTGGCATCTTTCCTGCAATTTGTCATTCTCCTTGCACAGATGCAAATGACAAAGGAAGGGAGAATCAGGCCCTCTGTGCTGACAAAGGGCTCTTATCTTCACAATGTTTTGCTAGCTGATCATACTGTTTCCTTGTCCTTTCATTTAAGGGTCATCAAGATAAAAGTGTTTGTTTGAATTCTTTTTTTCTCTTTCTTGCTCCAAAGCCCTGTTATACATAATGTTCCTGCTAAGGTCATACTGTTGTTCCCTAAATATGCTTCTGCACAGCTTCATGGGCTGCTCTGCTTTTATAATTTTGCTTAATAAAGAAATAATGTTAGGTCTTCAAATAGAAAATACAATGAGTATGATAGGGGTCTTAAACACCATTCTCTCTTAAGTTCTCCTTCGCAATCTTTCAAACCAACATAATTTGAGGGGATGTCCCCTTCTTCTATGCCCTGTCCTCAGGTCCCCAGCCCAAGCTCTGCTTTGAGACAGGGCAGAGAGGATTTATCTAAACAGGGTCTTGCAGCTTCAGCATCAGCATCTCATACAATCTGAGATCAGGAGTTGCTACAGTCATCTGTTTACTTTCTTTTTCAACTTAAATAAAACAAGAGGGGGAAAATGTTTGAATGAGATAGCTCCTGCTTATGTGAGCAATTCATGGGGAATAAAAATAAAAATCTATTTATCTTCAACCACTTGCAATGAATTATGAATACAGAGGTGTTGCCAATTTGCATAGAGCATGTTCACACAGCTCATTCTTGCTTAATCCTTTTGCTTGAGCTTTTTATTATTTCTTATTATTATGAATTCAAGCACAGAAGGCAATTTCATCATATGAACTATTTAGAGAGAAGACTGATTATGTTATTATGGAGAAAACTGGTTTTTATCAATTGATTTGGCAAATTCAGGCTCAGATGCTCTCCAGTTCCCTGGTCTCCCATCTTGATTACTGTGACATCCTGCTCAAGTTACTTTGATTCATATTTTCATGGTATCAGCTATTCAAAGCACAAGCAGCAAAGCACAGAAATGAGCAACCATTAGTTTACTAACAACATTTTGGTTTCTGGTCCTTGCTTCTTTTTATTTCTTGTCTACCACAACTTTTCCAAGGGCTCGGTTTCAGCTTCTTTAAAACTGCTTCTGCTTGTACCCAGGACAACATTGATACTGAGGAAAAGCTGAGTTCAATAGAATGAAGTGCAAAGTATAATTCTCCTTCTGAGGGCAGAAATTATTTCAAGAGTGTCTCAAGCTAAGAAGGTTGGCAAAAAGGTATTACTGAGGTTCCAAGGCTTCTTGGTGGAGAAATTAGAGGTTGCATCTTTGCATGTTTAGAGAGGTGTAGGCTGGAAGTGACCTCTGTGTTTGATCACCCCTGGTTCACTGGATTCATGACCTGAGCCTTAGCTGGATGCTGTTGCCTTGGAGTGCAGTGGTGGCATACACATGTAACACAAGGATACAGAAGAGAGAGGAGTTTAAAGATAAACCCCAAAAGCAACAACAACAAAACTGCCAAAAACATAGTATATGAAAAAACAAGGGGAAAAAAGTGGAAGCTCAATAAATACAGATGGAGAGTGGCTTGGAAGGTAGAGGGGAACAACAAAAGGCAGGGATGGTGGGAGTTGTCACTTGAATGAGGCCAAGAGGAGAGATGAGGATGTGAAAAAAGCCAGCAAGATGCCAATCCATAAGCAGAAGAATTAGGTGCAAGAGCCATAAAAAGGCACCCTTTGATCTACAATGAGAGTCATCCACATCAGTAAAGTGGAAGCAGAGGAGGACTAAGTAGATGAAGAGAGCAAGATAGATTGAGAGAATTGAGACCAGAAAAATCACTTTTTGGTTTAGCTCGGGTCAGGAGGTCACTAATGGCTTTGGCCAGGTGGCTTTCAGCAGAGGGGAGGAGTTGTGAGCCAGCACAGAGGTGTTCAAAAGGGAAAGCAGGAGGAGCAGAACTTAAGGCAAAATGAGGCATACTCTGGCATATTGGAGAGCAGGGAGGGAAGAGCAGGAAGGTGGCAGGGGAGCAGGGCTTAAGAGGCAAATGGAAGGTGCAGGGCATCAGGGCAGCACTGAGTGATGCTGGTGCAGAGCCATCCTGAGGCATTACTACTTTGGAAGAGCTTTCTGCTCCTTTGTTTCTTTCCACATCCCCAAGACTCGCTTCTCACCAGGGGAAAAAAAAACAAAAAACAAAAAAACAAAAAACCAAAAAAGTCAAACTAACAGAAAAAAGAGAAATTATGACTGGCAAAGCAGGAAAATTAATGGCATCAAGCACAGCAAAGCACTGTCACGGCCCAGAGCTCCATCCTGTAATAAGTGAGTGGCCCAAATGTCAAAAGGGTTAGGGCATTCCCTGCTGACACAGACAGGCTCCTGAGAGGGAGCCCTCATTTACGGCATGCTGGAATGGGAGAGGGGGAGAAGGAAACAAGGTGGAAGATAACTGAGAAGTAAATTGATTTACATTTAAATGTTATGTTTTTATGACTTTTTTCCCACTCCATGTGAAATCTCATCCTTTAAATTAGACAAACCAGGGTAAACTATTTTTTATAGTGTGAAAAAAATAATGATTGACATTCTGAGGTAATACTTTTTAAATTCCTCCAATTAAACAAAGCGAATTTAATTTTAAGTTTAATTAAAAGGAAATTTAATTAGAAAGAAGATTAAATTTTAATTAAATTTCTCCAAAATCCTTATCCTTTCCTTTACTGCTAATATTTCTCTCGGAACCAAATCCCTTTTTAATATTCTTAAATTCTATTCTAGTAAACTTCCCCTTTATATTAAAATTATATCTGCCTGGATGTTCTCGCTACCAGGGAAAAAAAAAAATCATTGCCCCTTTTAAAATACTTGAAGAGTACACCTGAGACACAGAGTAACTCAAGAGCGACCAGTGGAACATTTGGATATGCTCTGAGTGCGACACCACTAAATTAACCCTCCTCCTACTCAACACTCTGCAGGCAGGGAAGCATCTGTGTTTCACCAGACAGTCCTTTCCTGCGTGCAACTCTCTGCTGCTCAGCACACCCATGATGTCTGTACCACTCAGCATTTTCCATGCTCTGCTTGTGCATCCAGTTTTCTTCTCATCTGCTGAGAGTTTTTCGGGTGGGTTTTATGCCCTATTGTTTGCTTTACTATGTTATATTTGGGGGTTTTTCATATAATGATTTGGTTTGGAAGGAACCTTAATAATCATCCAGTTCACATCCCTCTGCCATAGGCAGGGACACCTTCCACTATCCTAGGTTGCTCCAAGTCCAGCCCAACCTGACCTCGGATGCTTCCAGGGATGGGGCAGCCAGAGCTTCTCTGGGCAAACTGTGCCAGGGCCTCACCACCTTCACAGCCAAGAACTTCTTCCTAATATCCCATCTCTCCCTGCCCTCTTTCAGCTGTTTGACTGTGTCCTATCATTGAGGACCCATGTCAGAACTCCCTCTCCAGGTGTCTGGAGCCTCTTTTGGCACTGGAAGAGGCTCTGAGGTCTCCCTGGAGTCTTCTCTTCTTTGCTCCAGGCGGAACAGCTGCAGTTCTCTCATCTGCTCTCTCTTCCATTTGCTCTAGTCTGCTGGAGAGGTTTGGCTCACTCAAATGGACTTAGCACATGCACCCATGATGGACTGAGTCAATACTGCCCTTGCTTATCTCACATTCCTGTGATATCAACTCCAGTCTCCATAGCAGACAAAACTGTCTCTTGCCATAATGCTTCTGGAAAGGCTTGCAAAACTCTGCTTTCAGGAGGCAGCTAAAGCACCAATGCATCCACTTTCCACCAGACTGTCCCCCTGAATCTCTTAGGATGCATCTCCTGTGCACAACCCCACTGCTGTGCAACAGCAGGGACTGCACACCACCAAGCAGATGCAGACTGGAGGCAGCGATAGCAGGACAATGCTTGTCCTGAGCCATGCTCTCTCACTTTCAATTTTGTTCTTTTTCCAGCTAAGGCAACCATGTCCCATTGCAACAAAGAGGTGAAAGGTGAGCTGGATGTGCTGGGAAGTGGACAGGCAGGATGGCACTTAGCGTGACTTTCCAGAGCATCCCTGTCAATCATCCCCCGATACCAAAGTCAAGTAAGCTCTGTCACAGGCTCTGTCCACCCATGACCCCACAGCCCAGCAGTCTGGTGGCTCCAGCATGGGGTCACAGCGCAGCAAAGCTGCTGTGAAACTGCGTCAGCCTGAGGTGTGTGCTGGGGCCAAAGGGTGGGAGGATGAGGAGGATGCCAGCCAGCACTGGCCCTTGAACCATGTTCAGGGTTTCTGTCCCCAGGACCTTCCACACTCATTATGAGTATGTGACCCATTGTCCCTGAGAACAACCCATGTTTATTTTAGTACGTTGCCATGGTGACCACTAGTTTTGCCAATGGATACTGACTTGCAAAGCATTGTTATTTGTGTAGTTACTCTTACATGTAAAAACTCACCTGCTGGACTCATATGCTACCTGCCTGTCCCAGCATCCCTTATTTAACAGGAGTCAGGACCAGGCACTGCAGAAATTCCATAACAGGCCATTTACAAAATCCTGACTATAGATGAGGCTTTGTCTACACACCTATCAACTAGAAGAGTCACACACCCACTTTAAAAAAATACTTCAAATGCCTATGTCCATGAAACCAAATTTTTTTTCTCTTTTTTCTATTGTTGTTGTTGCTGTTTTTTGGACAACAACCTGCATAAAATGCAACTTTTCTGCTGAAATTAAAGCAGTTTAACATTGGAAGGGCATCCAAATAAGATGCAATATCCCTGCTGATATTAAAGAGGAGTTCCCAGGAGATGCTGTGTGTGCAAGGGCAGTCCCAACTGCCTCACTTGCAACAGAGCTATTACTGTCCCACATACCACACTCTGCATCTTTTGAAATACTCTAACCTGCCTACTTTGTCAACTTCTCTTCTAGTAGTCAACATTTCTGAGGTCTGTCAGGTTGTTCCTGAACAGCAGTCTTGGGGTTTAGGGGGGTTATTTTTTTATTAGATAATATTTTTCTGTTCCCTTACCCTAAAGTCATCTATTTTGTCTGTGAGAGCATTGTGCTCACCTTTTGATCTTCATGCTCTCCATGTCTCTCTCCCACACACTGCAAAAGTCAGCAGGAGCTGATCTTTCTCCTCACCAGCTGTCCAACCTGGCTGGGGTTTCTGAACAGAGGAATTATTGCCTTGTGGGACTTTTCTTTTTGTCTTCCCTATCTATCTTAAAAATAAACATGGACCAAATGACAAAAATTTGTACATTGCCAGTCTGTGCTGCAGGCAGTTACACAGTTACAGTGATTGGAAAACACATGGAACGGGGATTGATTAAAATATGGTGGGCCAATGGCATTATGCATCTTATTTCTTTCACAGATGCAGTCCTAAAAGTATTCTAGGACAGGCTTGAGAACATGGTGATAATATTTTATTTATAGTGATTAAATCGTTAACATGATGAAAATTTATATTCTTGTTTCTGTGTGCCACTGCTCATTTCCAAAATCTCTCTTTTGGGCGGGAGATATTTTTATTACTAGCTTCACTTTCAGTAGGATCAACATGATGAGGTCTAATAGGCAATGCTAAGATATAAATAGGAATGGAAACAGGCAAAGAAAATAACATTACCACATTTTTTAAGTGAGAAACTGAGGTATAGAGAAATCAGCTGTGGGTACCAACTATCTGAAAGTGGCCTCTCCAGTTAATTTAAAGAGTTCCACAAAATTCATCTGGAAAATATGCTGCAAAACAGAATTCTACCTTGATTTGCAGAGTCCTAGATTGCTAACTCAAGAAAAAATAATCCAATTTTCTTAAATGCAAAACAAAATTAAGAGTTAGGACATTTTTACTGCCAATGTAAATACTTGTATAAATATGATATAGATTATTAAATATAACTCTGTCTAGATATGTTAGATAAAATCATGACACTATGATTCAAAAATGCAGCAGAAGAAGATGGCAGATGTTTGTGCTATTCACCCTATTGGATGTTCTTTCTGAGAACATTGTCTGGCCATTTACAAAATTTTTACCCAGTGGGTTTTGTGACACTGAGCTGGAAACTCTTCACATGTGGGTGTTGTGTCATGGTAAGCTGTGTCTCATGATGACTTGCTGTTTGAGAAGGTAAGACTTTGAAACAAATCACAAAAACAGACCTGAAACTGAAAATAAAAGCCCAAGAGCATCGTAGTGTCTCCATTTAGTGGAGCTGGACTTCTTCAGGTGATACACCTAACCTGTAGATCAGAATTTGTCTGCAGAGGAGAAGGGATACAGGCAGTGCTGGACTGCATCAAGTCAGTGGTCAGTCTGATTCAGTATGTCACCTGGAAGGGACCAAGGAGGCATCAGAAGAAGGTTCAAGACATTTCTCTCATGAGAGAACTTTCCTGCTTTCCCACAGAAGGTTAAGGTCTTCTCAATCCTGGATGTATAAGGATTTATTTCCTTTCTCTTGCTCCTGTTGAAAGAAAACTGTTCTTTACTGTTTAGAGTATTCTGCAGACTATCTGGTGAGTAAGGAGCTTTCATCACATAGACACAAAAATAGAGAGAGTTTTATGGGGTGTGTTTCATTCCCGTTGGGTGCCCACCAGCCATGACTACTGCCCTTTGGGCCACACAATCAACCTCCTCACTCATGAAGATAAATGTCGTATCAGCCCTGCAGTAAGCCATCATCTATTCTTGAGAAACAAAGAGAGTATATAGCATGACCTTCCTTGAAATATTGGATCTATTTACACGGGTTTGCGTGGACCACATTACTTATGAGTCACCAAGGGGAAACTGAGCTCCTTGTAGATAAAGCGATCAGTGCAAACCACTGTAAATAAATCTGAAATTTCTATGAAGGTCGCACTGTGTCTGATTTATACTTCAGCACCCGATGAAATAATGTTGACCAGGTAAGTGGTTTTCAATTATTTTTTTTTATTCACATAAGAAAAGGAAAAAAAGAAAAAAACCCCAAACAATCCCTTTTTTGTAGACTAAGGGACTGCTCTATTTTAAAGTGCATCTGGTTAGAGAGATGACACATGCCCAGGAAGTAAGTTATTGTCTGGCATAAGGCTAAATGTTCCTGGATCTGATTCTGCCACCCTAACTAACTGGGATGACTTGAATGGGCATACAGGGCAGAGAAACTCAGCAGTAGCCACAGATGATCCTTAGACAGTTTGAAACTCCATTTTTTCCTGATTAATTTATACCTTTGTTTTCTTTGTTAACCCCAGTATAGGTCAAGCCTGAGTGAAACTTTTGTATCATTAAAGCAGGAGCTATCATAAGCACAGGCGTTTGGTCTTGCAAGGTAAGAAATTCTCCAGGGGCCATACTATTGGAGTGGAAGTCAGGAATGCTGCTTTTATCATTAATCTGCTTTGTGACTAGTTTCACTCTCCCTTCCAGCTTTTATCTGATCTGTCTGTTAAAGCAGGTAAACCCTTGGTATTGGAGGAGTCTAATTAATGCAATTAGGAGCAATAATATGAGAACTCCATTTTAGGTTCAGGGATATTGATAGGTTTTCTATTTGCTGTCCATAATGTCACTGAAAGGTAAAAATTGTATTAGTAAGTGAACTTGATCTCCTTGTATGTCCTTCTGAGCTCCAAAATGCACATTTTAGTGTTCTAAGGAGGGTGAAATAAAAACTATTTTAGAGCACCTAAGCTTAGCACGGGAGGAAAAATATTTTGAGAAGTACAGCAAGGTTGAACTTGCTGGGACTGTTATTCATTCTCACAGAAATAAGTTTTACTTAACACAGTAGAAAGTCAAGATTCAGGAAGACTTCAGGAAGAGGGTTTTCAGAGACGCTAAGCAGCCTTGGTGATCACAGCAGATGAACTTCAAATCTGGCAAGGACAATGATGCTCTCTGGAAAAAGAGAAAAGTTGGAGTTACTTCATGACTCTCCTACAATCTCAGGGAAATATGCCTTCATTAAAATTTCCTGGAAAATATACCCAGCACTCAAACTTCAGCTCAGTTTTTAAAGTTCTTAATAAAAATGGTCTGAGTTAGAAGCTGATCTGAAGAACAGTCTTCCAGGGAGTTTGGCTACAATAAGGTTTTTATAAACCAGACTGAGATTTTAAAAATAAATTGGTTAATTTAAATCTGACTGGGACCAGCCTTTTGCCAGCCTCAGCAGTTCTGCCACACCTCAGGACCTTTTATCAAATCTATGCCTCAGCAAATTTAAATGCTAGTTTAACTGCTGTTGTTAGTTAAATGACAGTTAATTACATCCTTGTAGCTCAGATTAATTGCTTTAGCATATGAGTAGCTTACACATTGGACAGGATGTATCTGAAATGTCTCTGGGAAAGCTGAGTCAGAGCAGCAGCATTCTCTTCACTGTGAAACCACCTTTCTGCCCCACCAAGGGCAAACCTGAGCACCCGTCAGCCCTCCAGTACCATCCTCAGGTACAGGAGGTGTCAGCTGGGCTGGTCACTGCCTTCTCAGGGAAAGGATTGAGAAGAGCCTCATGGCACACTGAACTAGCAAAAGCACTGGAACAAGTTTCCTGAAGAGGTGGTGGATGCCACATCCCTTGAAATGCTCAAGGTTAGGTTGGATGGGGCTCTGAGTGCCTGGTCTAGATGAAGATGTGTCTGATCATTGCAGAGGTGTTGGACTAGATGACCTCTAAAGGGCCCTTCCAACCCAAATTATGCTGTGATTCTATAGGATTGCAGACTAAAAAATTCTTAAAGTAGAATGCTCACATTGAACAGGTGGGGGGTTTTTTGCTGCTATAATTAACACCATTATGATTGTGTCAGTTCTTCTCACAAGTACCAGACAGGAAGAAACCCCAAGTTGTCCCAGTCTCTGTGTAAATTCCAATCCACATCCTAGAAAACTGCCACTTAAACTTTACAGTTAAATTACATCGAGTGATTGCTATTTAATTTGAGAGTAATGGCTTTAAAGTAATTGCACTGCAAAACCATCTATGCAAAATATTAATTCATATTCTTATTTATTTCATGTGTCAGTTGGTTTTGCTGCCTTCTCTTCATCCGGTTTATCAATAGTCTGGCGACCCTCAAAGACCATTTGAGAAGTGGTACAACCTTGGCAAGGGCTAAATCCTAGCAGAAGACTCTCTGAAACTCACTGTAAAGCTCTCCCATTCTGTTGCTCCACAGAACCTGCTTCACCATCTGCCTCGCGAATTAGATTTTTTGTTGCTGTATTTCACAGATTTAAAAATATGGTTATTATGATCCATAAACCAGCTTTCACAGAGATTATTAATTAAGTCCCAAATATTGTACTGACGTGCTTTGTGAAATATATCTCCAACGTCAGAGCACTGCTGCTGTTATGACCCATCTGCATAATATTATCTCAGAGTGCTTAAAGCCCCCAAGTTTTGTGTTTGCTGCAGGGGAAGGGGGAGTTTTGTTTTGTTATCCCTTGTAGCAGTTCAAGAAGTAAAACCTGGAGCCTTAAAGTCAGGTGGGTGAGATAAATTGAAACGGATCTTATTGCTCCCAAACACTCTCCTGGAAACAATGGCATCTTGACATTTTATCAGTCACTCATGCGGTCATTCTCAGCGGTATCAGCCAGAGCTTGAAGGATAGAGCCGTAAAGAAAGGATTGTCAGCCATAAACATTCCTCAAAACCATGAAAGCCACAAATGAAAGCTTAAGTAATGGAGGACGGAATACCCTTGATATTTCAACAATTACCTGCAACAACAGGCTTTGTTCAGAGCCCAGGCCATTTTTTTAAAAGCCTTTAGTTGTCATGGCCAGAATAGGATAGAGAGGGGGAAACAAAAAAAAAAAAAAAAAAAAAAAAAAAAAGAGAAAAAAAAAGAAAAAAAGAAAAAGAAAGAACAAGAAGGAGAAAAAGAGAAGGATTAAAAGCTCTGCTGTGAAAAGATAAACTTGAGTGGCTGCAAATATAAGGAAGTTTATGGAAATTTTTCAGTTTTTAAAAAATCAAGACTTATTGCTAGATATTAGAATTATTAGGCTGGGAGCAAGATACTTTTTTTTGGTGGTTTTTTTTTTCTGAGAGATCATTAGAAAAACATTCATGCTGCTGAGCTGTTACCTCTCTGGTCATTTCTGATGTCAAATTACAGAAGAAAAAAATTACACTTGCAAGCACATGGCAAATTGAAGGACCTTCAGTAACAGGCAGAAGCGAGCAAGTGGAAAAACAAAAGTGAATTCAACTTCATTACACTTCAAGAAAAATACCATATTTATGTGCAGGATTAAAAAAAAAAGGAATAAAATCCAGTTTTAAATAGTCTTTGTGCCAATATTTTAGCAATTTAGAGCTCATTGAAAGAAAGCAAAATGTAGTGCTTGGTATCTAAGTCAACCCAAACTCTGGAGGCAGTAAACATGAAAGGTTAAATGCTCTAGAAATTGCATTTGTAGAGTTTCTCAACTTAGGAGATTAATAGTTACTCAAAGCAATGGATAAATATTAGTAAAGGACCATTAGCAGGGAAAAACACATCAGTGAATCAGAGCTTCCCAGCTTATCAGATCAATTTTAAACAGGTTTATCTTGGACTTTTCCAGCACCTTAATGAGGAACAAATTGGTTTTTTACCTCTTTTTGTTTCCTGAGATTTTGTTGATTTTTTTGTTGTTTAATACAACTGGGTCAGTGGCATAAGAGTGTTAATTCCCTCTTCTTGCAGGTTCCTGAATGCCATAATTTAACGAAAGTTCCCTTTTATTACTCTGCTTATGGTCACCAAAAATTTAAGAACAAATATCTATTGTTTAATGTTTCCTACAGAGGAAGAAAAGATCAAGTAACAAATGTAAACAAACCCAGAAGCAGGAGACTAGCTATTTTTTCCTTTTATACATATACATATATATCCATAGACAACAATAGGAACAGCTAAGCTGAAACTTGTAAACTAGCATGACTAAGCCCGTGGCCAGAAAAAAAAAGAATCATACCCTCTGTTTACAAACAAATATTGAACCAGGCACTTGAATAGGAAAGCTCTGTTTTACCTTTTAGATCTCTGTGAGGTTTTAAAAAACAAAAAAACAAAGAAAAAACAAGCCAGCCAAACAAAACCACAAAAACAAATTTAAAAAAAAAAGAGAGTGATGGAGAGTGATATTTAAAATACAATCCTTGCTAAAGCAACAGAATGCACTCATTATACTTTATTAATGGCAGAGCAGAGAGCACAGCAAGCACTCTCTGTTTAACTGCTCACTTGCTTATGCAGAAACCTGAGTTCATTCAAAATGCTCCAGGACATGCCTGTGGCCCCTCACTGTCATTCCAAAAAAAAAACCAAAATACAGGTCCCCATAAATCCCAGAACATTTCTGACATGGTGATGTGGATCTCTTAAACACCCAAGATTGTCTCAGATGATTCAAAACACCCAGGGGAAAGAAAGTGGAATTAACTTAGAGAGCTAAACCATCTAAGACACAGAGACATCTGCCTCTGGGCCAAGCATCTCGTTGACTATTGACTTCTGCGGGCTTCAAATGACATTTGGCACCTAAGTGCTTCTGCAGAGCTGACTACAGGATCTTTTTCCCTAGGGTACCTCTGTCTGGAGTTCATAACATTGCTCTGCAACCTGAGGGCTGGGTTTTGTTCCTGACCAGTTGAGTAAATCGTGATGATCCAATACCCACCTCTGCTTTCATTTGGCATTGTATGAGCTTGGGGTATTTAAATTGCTGCCTGCAAGGCTGAATTTCTCTGTGCCTCTGTAAACAGAGCCCAAACTCCTTTGGACACTGTCAAAGGCTGAGGTAACAGATTAGTGTCCACATCCTTTGAATACAGTTTGTCATTTTAGAAGGGTGCTGGAAGCTGCTTATGCCCTGAGGTGTCTATGAGATGGAAAGTAGTTACCTTGTGGACCTGTAAAACTTCCCCTCACCTCCACTTGGGACATTTGTATGTCTCCTGGAGGAGGAACATCATGTAATCCACTTCTACCCATGGACTTCACAGACCAGGAACAGCTGCTCATTCTCCTCCTTGGCCATATAAACCTGTCAGGATCCTGCGAAAGTCTTAGTTTACATAAAGCATAACTTTTCACAAAAAATCCTAAAAGGTTTCCACATCAGCAGTTTGTTTTATACACAATTTTGATGTAGAAGGTCTAACAGGATAATTCAGAAATCTGTTTATACCAATTGCAGCTGACAAACAGATGAAGGTGCCCTTATACATTTTTCTTATAATCAGCATTGTCTGAGTTCTGCAAAGAATGATGTTAGGAAGTTTAGAAGTTTTCTAAACTGGATTCCTTTCGGATTCATATATTCATCCCATTTTTATGACAAAAAACATTTTTTTCTGTGAATACTTCATGTTTTATAGGGGAAAAAGCAGAGTTATCATGAGGTTAAATGTTGCAGTAGAGGTCTGAGCAAGTTGAAATACAAAGCAACACTTCTACTTCCTCCAATGAAATATGCATTTCATCTTCCATGAAGACTTGTTTCTTGCTAGTCTCTGTCAGCAGGAGCCATCAACATAACAGTGTTTTGCTGACCTGTGAAAGAGCTTCTAGTAACCACTACTCAAGAGCTCCATTAGGATGGAATCATTTAAGCTGATTCTGTAACAATGCGAAAGTTTTGTAAAATGAGGTTAGGAGGTTGCTGCATTTTATATAACCAAATGCAACCATTTTGGGCCTGAACTTGTGAGCTGCTGAATAGTCTCAGCTTCCATTAACATCACAGACATGCTCAGCATTTTATGAGATCAATATCAATGAAATCTAAAATCTTAAGATAATGTTTTAGTTACAGTAATAGCAGTGAAAGTGCATAGGAATTTGAAGGCATTTCCAAAATAAAAGAAACAAAACCCATAACATGTTTACTTGTTACTGACGACAGTTTTTAGTTAAATCTTTGTTTTGCATCTCCCTGCCTTACCTTCGTTCCTCTTTAATGTGGACTATCTCCTAGAATACATAGTAAAGCTAACCTAATTCATGACTTAATATATTTTTGCCACTGTTCCTCAACCAATCACCAAGTACATGAATTTATTAATAATTACTTGGGCAGTTCTAGTTTTTAATGAGTACAACATAACACAGTCAGCCCATTAAACGTAAATGAAAGGGCCAATAACCAGTGTAGATGAATCAGATTAGAAGTCTAGCCTGAAAAGAATCAAGTCCAGTTCCCTGGGGTTTTTCTCAGGAAAGTTTATAATTTAGTCACACATATAAATGTACTAAACACTGTTCAAACCTTGTTGAGTTCAGTTGCCTCTAACTGGAGGCAAGTTCCACAGCCATATTCCTCTAATAGATACATATTTTATCACATTTTTCAGGCTAAATATATTAATTTCTAGTTTATCCCTAAAAAAAAGATTGTGGTGATACCATTAATGTTTATGGCATCTGAACCCATAAGGTTTTCAAGTTTTTTCTGGAAGATGTTTAAGATTGCTCATTCCTATTGACTGCAGTGGGCCTGAACAGAGTCCATCAGGAAGATCAGAGCTAGGATACTTCCAAAAATTTCATCAGTGCAAGTAGAAACAGCACTGCTGAGAAGCAGGTAAAATTATAGTTTGTGGGAAGTTATAAACCATTTCCCAAAAATATCCTTTCATCTTGAAACTTCTAGTACTTGAACACAGAGATCCCTCCTCTTTCTCAGGCTATTTATCATTTTTAGAGGCTATAAATTATACACACCGAGCACCAATTTTATACACCAACAACCATAACAATGCAGTTGCAAAACAGAACACTCTGAAGGGTATGTTCCCCTTTCAAAAAGGGTAAGGAAGAATAATAATGCAATGCCTAGGTCTGCAGTAATGTTTTCTGTTCAAGGATCTCAAACTGTTATAAGGGAGCCATTAACCTCATTAAACACCTGTGAGACAGGAATCTAGCCATTATCTTCACTGCTTTCCATGAAGAGGAAGAGTGGGGAGGGTATCCTAACATTTGTGCACCTTAAGGGTAAGTTTTGCAAATGTTTTCCACTTTTGCTATGACTGGTTCAACTCCATCAGTTTTAAGCAAATTCAGGAGCAATATATTGATTGTTCTGAGCCAAGACAGATTACATGATATATAACATGCTGACAACAATGCTGGATAGATCAGGCTCCTAACACCAACTGACTGACTGTTGTTAGTATTGACATTAAGTTAATTCATTGGGAGGAAAAGTTGTACTACAGAAATCAAAAGTGCACATCACCACCTTCTCTCAAGCCAGGGATTAACTCATGGAGTTTGGGCTCTTCCATCACCTGGAAAGGAGCATGTATGTCTCTTAGGAGAGCTTGCCACAGATTGGAAATGGGGAGTTACCTTACCTCCCTGCCAAGGGGGACGTCCTGAATGAGGAGGGCTGAGTGGCAGAGCCAGGGCTGGCTGGATGCTGCACCTCTTTTCCTCCTGGATAGCTCTTAGCAATCACCATTTAGCTGAGTTCTGGATCACAGATCAGAGCTAACTTCCCTCTAGTCACTGCAGAGTGACTGTGAAAGATCAGGCTTTCACTCTTGTCTATCTGGAGAAGTCTAGAGCTGAGCTTGGCAGCCTGAGCTTTTATTATATTCAGCAGCAATTCAGCAGCTTATGGAGCCCTATTCAACCCACCCAGAAATGGGTACTGCAGTCTGAATGTAGAGCTGAATCCCACCCTGTTTAACATTGCTGCTGTCAGGCATCCTATTTTTCAGATACTGAGATGCCAGAGCTGGCTGTCTTAGTCTTTCCCCTGTGTGTTTATAGCCTGTGTGACACTTTGACTCCTGCTTTTGTTTTATTAACAGTATTTTTTACAAAGTTTCCTGGAAAAACAGGCCCAGAGAGGCTCAACTGCTTACCTGGGGTCATCAGCACAGAAACAGAATCCATATAATCTGTATCCTTTGCCCCCAGATGACCAGGCATCAACCCCACACATGGAAGAGCAGTTTTCCACCAACAGTTAGCTTATTTTCCAGATAAAGCCTTCTCTGAAATGTCTCCATGGTTGTCACCAGAGTCACATTGTCTCAATTTGAAAATCACTCAGCTCCATTCTGACACAGCCACTGGCACAGGGAGGTCCTGTTATATTCCTGTATTGCTTATCTTCCAATTTTGCTGCCTTTTCTCTTTTTAAAATTACATCTAGATTCTTAGGAGATTACAGATGTAATTACAGATGTACATATTCACACAGAATTTCTTAGATACCTGAACAATTAAGAAATTTCAGACAGTACTCAGGAGGAAATTTCCAATTTTTGCTTTGCTTCTTAATCATTATGAAGGTCAGGTTTTGTTCACCCTTGTTACCAAGTATATTTCATGAAAAATGCCGAAATTGAAGCTTACACAAAATGTCTTTTACTTTACTTTTTTCACCAGCTTTTAGTTCACCAGCTTTTTTCACCAGCTTTTAGTGAGGACATTTAGGGAGTCTGAGGTTGACATCAGTTCCTCAAACTCCAGCACAGCCAGTGTGGTAAGAGCTGAACATGCCATGAGTCAGAGCATCCCTGAAGCGTCGAACAGCCAAGTGAGACATGAGATGAGTAAGGAAATGTCCACAGAGGCACCTGGCCACAGTTAAAGGAGAGGTCAAGGGGAGAATGAAACATGGATCACAAAACTCTTGTCTTCTATGGAGTGCTCTTCCCACAAGGTGAAAAGGACTTGTTAATTTAGCCTTTCTATTCCAGTACCTGTCACTACATGAGACTGTCCTACCTGTTTTCCAGACTAATTAAATAGTTTTTTAATTCTTGAGGTTTCATCTGGACTCTCAGAAGTCAGATGTAATACAAAATGAGTCATGAGAAGAAAATCCCAATTGCTATACCCTTTCTGCAATCATGTTCACAGGAAACACGTCATCTGATTATTTTCTGGGGAAGGCTAAATCATAGTTTTGCACTGTGCTTTTAGACAAAAATCCTTCTCTCCTTCCCACCCTCCAAGTGCATATACAACTCAGAAGTGTGTAGTCTTTGCTCTTTGTAAATATGCCTACCTGGAATATGAATTCAAGTTTGAGCATGTGCTTTGCTTGATCTGGAACTCACTTTACCAAGAGGATGCAAACAAGAACATATAAGTGCTGACAGTTCTCCAATGCCATTTCCACAAATCCTCCTCCAGGGACAGATAAATAATGAAAAGACTGAATGGGAAACAACACTAAAGCATCTCAGCCTACAGAACCACAGGATATGCACCAGACACACATGGGTGAATGCTGAAATGCTGAGAACATTTAGTAACACAGATAGGACTTTGGAAATCCTCATGCTTGTCTAGGCTAACTGAAGCATAAATCTGGGGTAAATGGAGCAACAGTGATGTAAACTGTCATAACAGATTGAGAAACAGATACAAAGTTCCTACCATCTACCTATATGATAGGAAAAATCTTCATCATCTCTATATCAAGGCAAATTTCTTGAAATTCCTCTTTTGAATGCCTACTCTGCTGTTATAGCAGTGCTAAAATGCAAAATATTCATCTTACATTTTCCACAGCTGACTCCCATTCTGTTAATTCAGGCTTGACCCAAATGATCCCTCTCTTGTTTGTTTGTGTTTTTTATTACTTTGCTGATATTGGTAGGCAGTCTTTATGTCCAAGGCTGTCAGTGAACTGAGTTTGATCAGGCAAATCTTTACTCCCAAGACCGTGCTGCTGAACTAGAATGGTGGAGTGTATTCACCATTAAGTGCATTAAGCAAAACAGCATAACAGCATGCAGCATTTTAGACTTGTAGCCTACAATTTCCCCTCCTGCCCATATCAGGGAGATCTATTATCCTGCAAGCACAGGATTTTTCCATTCAGTGATCACTTCCTTTCCTATTCATTGCTAACATGCTATTAACCATTTCAGCCACTGCTAAGTATTGAGCTGATGTTTGCAGAGGAGTATCTAAAATGATTTGAAGACTTTCTTCCTGATACTGTTAAATATTTCCTAAATTTCTTTATGGAGTAGGATTTTTTCCCCCTTATTTAGCAGGTAGATTTAGATCCCTCTAACTGTAAGGGGACGATATTCAACTAGAAATCAATATATGAACTCTGAGACTTTTCAGATACATCAGGGTCTCCAAGTCTGAGAAATTAATGCTTGTTATTGAAAAGATTTACTTCAGCTTTCCCTAAGCAAAATCAGCTGAAGGACCTACAGTCTTGTGCTGCAGTCATTAGGCTGTGTCATCCTCCTGTCCCCACTTAAAAGGTGCTTGGTGTCTCTTCTCAGCCAGAGTGGCACTCTCATTCAAGACAATGACATCAGTGGCCCAGTTTTCTACTGTGGGCTTTAGACATAACACATCTCTTTTAGTAACCCAATACAGTCTTTTTGATATCAAGCAATCCAAAAGTTTCTTTCTTATATGATACATGTTGTTCTATGAGAATTTTTCTGATTTTTATGAGAGACTGCCCACTTGGACCCATCTTTAACAACAAGAGGCAAGAAAGGGTGTTAAGCCCCTTAAAACCAGCTTAAAAGGGAAATGCTTTTCAAACAGCAGCTCTTTGGTTTTCAAATGATTCTTGTTCATTGTGCTTTGATTCTATTGACACTGAATGCTCTCTTGCTATACCTCAGTGTGATATAATGGAAGGAACACCATGTGGTAGTCTGCAGAAAAGTCGATTAAACTAGCAGACATAAAACTGCAAACAGCTTTTACGCGTCACTAATGGACTGGGACCGCTTGGCTTTCATGATAGCTCAGAAAACCTTACACACCTGAGGTGCTGTAAAAATGAGTAACAGTTAAAAACAGGAAGAAATGTAAAGGACAAGGTGCAAAGATAGATGGCTTTTGGCATGAGCTGTTCAACAGTGTCAGACCATGGTCTGTTTACAGGTACAAACAAAATAAGCTCTTCTTCTCACAGGAGAGCTGCCTTTATCCCAAATGTACCCTGGAAACTTGGTGATCAAAATTTTGACTATTAGCAGAGTCCCTTTCCATCTGTTAAAAAGAGGGAATGGCTTTGGTCAACAGGGACATTTAAATTGTAGGTTCAATATTTGGCTACCTAAGGATGAGACTTGGGACTTCTCTCAGACTTCACAGAACAATGGTCATAAAATATGTCCCCACATCATGCTTAGCTCTGGCCAGTGCTGCCTGTCTTTCACTTTCAGACCCTCAAAGCTTTTTGCCTTGTCACTCTCTTGCCTGCCACATGTAATGGTGTTGTCTCTCCTTTTAGATCTCAGGACTCAGAAGGACAGAAGTTCTGCACAATCCTTTTCTCCTCTCCTCATTTGGTAGACACATGGGCTAATTCTCCAAGACAAACTTAACAAAGCAGTATCAGTGAAATGACAAATTTCTATAAATAATGCTGAATACTGCAAATGATATGCACTTGATAAATCACTTGATCATTAAACAAGAGAAGATGCCTTCTGTAAAATAAATAAACCATGAAAAGAGAAGGCAAACTTGCAATTTAATATTCATAAGGTCTGAACTGCTCAGGAAGATCTTGGCCAAATGTGAAGACACTCTGTGTGTCATGCACTTTTGACAGATGCTGTCCCCAAAGAAAAGCTGAAGCCAAGTCTGACACCTGACTCATACCAACAGGGAAGAGAGAGAAATCTTCAATGCTGGCTCAACTAGGCAGGAGACAGCAGGGTTTTTTATGGCAAAATCTTTTGACTGTCATAAATTTTCATGCTCTGTACCTCGATAACATGATGAAAGGCGATGGATTAGATCCATTTGTCATTATTAAGAATCTTGCTCATAGTTGGAGGAAAAAAGTTAACTTGCAGACAGTATAGCTCAATTAAGTGGAAACCACACATCCTAAAGAAAACCAACCTTAATTGCAGAGCTTTGACCTAAAATGAATCAGGTTTGGTCTTAACTGACTGAGCACCAAAATGTATATTCTATTATTTTTTATCTTGCCATAGTAATTAATGTAAGAAATGTTTCATGCCAAGTTAACTTTGCCTATAATGTCCTCAGATTAAAGAAATTGGAAATAGCATCTCTTTCAGAGTAGCTGCACAGTGTTCTCATCCCCTGAAGGAAACCCAAGCTCTGCTGATTAAGAAGACTTCAGCTTTTGATCATGAGTTATTGGATATCGACCATCATTCAGTCAGGGCTGCAGACTGACTGTCCTGAACTGAAAGGCTTGGAATCACATCCAGGGGGAACAGCTCTCCAAGCAAAACTTCCTTCTCATCTAAATCAAGTCTACAAATAGCGACTCACGTTTGTCAGACATTCATCAAATGTGACATGCTTCATGGAGCCAGGCCACAAAAACACAGGAACCTGTCATAATAACCTCATGCAAGGCAGTAGATGGTCCTGATGCTGGATGACATGCCAGGGAGCAGATATCGTGCTTCCTGACCAGGTGAAAGTAAAACTCAATCCTGTAGACAGAGAAATTTTCATTCATTAATGGGCGGGTGGGGTGGGGAGGGGGGGAAGGAGGCTATCTGATCCAATTAAAGTGTACATTGATTACTGTCAGGTTGCAGAAATGCCAACACACAAGGATTGATCCTGCTTGAGGATGGTGCATGAAGCAGCAAGCCCCAAAACTGGGGGCTATTGGACTTTCCAAACCCACAAGAAGTAGCCATGAAACCCAGGCACAAAAGTTCCCCAGAGTTGGGTATCTCAGCCTATCTCTTAAAGCCGTACTGGTTTGGGCAACAATTATCACTGTTTTTGTTACTGTTCAGTACAGAATGCTGCAATTTACTGCTCATCCTGCAGCAAAAAGCTGCCTGCAAGTCTCCAGGTTGTGCAAGGACTAGCTCCACAAAAACACAGCAAACAAGATATGATGAGAAAGACCAGTCAGTGTCTATCCAAGTCCAGCTGACTTCAACAGGGTGGCAGGACTGCATCAAGAGGTAGCACAAAGGGAATGTTTTGAAAAACAGCTGAAATCAACAGTGAAAGAAAGTAAAGGAAAACAAAAATCTTAAAAAAAAAAAAAAAAGGAGAAACTTTTTAACAAAACTGCATCCTTGTCAAAATGAGGGAGTGAGAGAAAGTAGGTTTAGATTGAAAGAAGTTCCTGTCTGTGAGGGTGGTGAAACTCTGGCTGCTCCATCCCTGGAAGCATCCAAGGCCAGGTTGGACAGGACTTGGAGCAACCTGGGATGGTGGAACCCCCATGGCAGGGAGCTGGAACAAGATGAGCTTTAACATTCATTCCAACCCAAGGCATTTTGTGAAAAATTCCATTCTATGAAAACTCTTTTAATCCCTAATGATTTTTTTCCTTATGAAAATTTTCCCTTTTTTAAGAGGACATTTCCTCCATTTACCATTCTTCCTTTATATCCTTTCCTTTCTATTTTCAACCTCCTACTATCACATTTTTCCATAATGAAAGCAGAGATAAAATTAGGAAAATAAAATTAGAGATTAACACTTTCAACAAAATTTTTCACAACAAAAATCCCAAATAAGCAAATATTAATCTGTTTTGGAAAGACAAATTAAAATTAAAGCAAAACAAAACAAAACAAAACTTAAATAGATTTACTGGAAAAATCCTACTAGTAACAGATTTATGTATTTTCTTGTCCTGAAAGAAAAGAAAGATGGATGGGTTTGGTTCACCCAGTGTGTGGTTCAAGGGCCCATTGTGTCCAGTTGTGTCACATCCAGACACATCTACAACACTTACATGTGGAAATTTCTGTGCCATAGACAGTATATTATGATACCTACATTTATACTACTGAAAGTGTATCCTCTTAGGTTAAATTACATCAATTTTGCTTGTGTCAGTTCATTCACCTTCAAAAAGGAAACTAATATGTCTTGTGAACACTTCAAAAATTCTATTTAATCCATTGATGAAATTATAGACAGAAAATATTAAAATACATGGACCTATCTATCTAATGTATTGATACATTTTTGATCAGTAGATGAAGTGATGCTATCACCAGAGAAATATTTCAATTGAGTGGCCAGAAGGAATGTAAAATTCAGCTTTCCCATGGAAGAAATCATGACTGCTCAATTTTGAATTATGTCCTTTAGCAAAATAGGTAATTGATGAAGTAGATAATAGCTTATAGATGACTTTTTCATGTAAAGCAATAGATGTCTGTAGTTTGCAGATAGAAATTCTTTCCCTTTTGATGGTCAAGTTCTAAATTAATATGACAGACATTTCATTGACAGCCTGTGATGGTCAGAGCTGGGTAACAGTACCCATCCCATTTATGTACTGGATGTTGCTGTCCGTGAGTTTGAACTAACAAAAACCTCCAAAAGTGCAAGGCACCTTGGAAAAATCTGCACATAGCACTTCAAACAGGCACATGTCTCTTCCTAACACAAGACATAAGAGATCTTTTATACCATGACAAAAAAGTGATAATAACGCCCCCTTGGATGGTTGAGAATTTGCAGCTGGAATGAGGTACTTCATAATTAATGCCCTGTGAGGATGATGCTGTAAACAAAACATTATTTTGTATTGCAAATAAATGGGTCTGCTAAGTGCTGTCTAAATTCCCTCAGGTACCAGTGGCCCACAGCTCTGAGAAAAATACATTTGCGGAGCACTTAGTGTCAAGAAAGCCCATCTCTTGCTGCCAAAGGGTTAAGAGTCTCTCCAAATCAGAGGATAAACTCATTAAAATGGGACATTACTGGAGAAAGAAGAAGCCCCAAGACTCCTTCCCCATTTCTATGCCAGGTTAGCAGGAGGAACCAAAGGGCATAATACAGGTTTGAGTGCACATAAAACAATAGTAAGCTCCATAAGGAATGAGGATTCCAAAGTAAATAGAATAGTGAAAGTCAGCAGAGGCAAAAGTTAACTTAATATAAAATACTTGACTCTCAGGTAAGGCATTAAGAGGCTCTTTTGGCAGCCAGAACTAATAGCAGGCTTGCTGAAAGGGTATTGGCTTCAGAAAGAAGACAAATACAATCCTAATCCCTTTTGCCTGCCACACACTGGAGATGAGTGAAACCCAAGGGGGAAATTCTTATTACAGCAAATAGGTGCAAGTCCACAGGAAAAGTTAAGTCAACTTGACAATTTACAAATTTCCTTTCAAGCATGAAAGGTGGATGAAAACAGAAGGTTATTTTTAAAACCAAACAACAGTATTTTGTATCTGTTAATATCATTGCTGAAGAATAAGGGACATAGGAACAAAGTCTATAATAAACCCAAGCTTCATTTCACTGGCACAAAGCCAGAACAAAATAACTTTTGTTAGACAAGCAGTATTAGAAAATCTAATACCAGGAAGAAATATTTTTCCTTCTTCCCGTCAGGGGCAGTGAGACCTGGCAGTTTATCCACAGCTTTCTGGGTGAAGATGCAAACCAAGGTAAAATCTGCTTATCCCTGACTTTGCTGGCTAAGGAATATACAGCACAATGTTCCTCAGTTAAAAAAAAAAAAAGAAAAAATTCCTTTACTGTGTGCTTCACGTTCCTTCTGATTTATTCCCCTGCAGACAAAAGAGGATTAGGGATAATCAAAGTTTGCCATCAGCATACCTGTACCATTTCACAAATGAAAGACCTTGAGCTTTGTGGAAAATACCCACACTGTTAGGTGGGCATCTGCTTAACTCTTATGGACCTTTAACACATGTTTTGAAATGCTCACGCATGCCAGGACCTAGCAGTATTAAATCTTGCTTTTGTAGGTGGAAAAAATTGCAATCCATGCTCTGTTACAGTGAATTGACCGTACAGATCAAATTATATCCTACCCACTACATGGATACAGATACACTGCAGAATCTTGTGCTCAATGCTCCCAACTCCCTTCTGACACCCAGCAAGCTGCACTTCCACTATTAATTTTGAGGATGGAAAATAAATACCTCCTTCTCCAAACGCATTGTGGTTTGGGTGTACAGCAACACAAGCATGAGAGAGCCAGTGAAGATTGCACCTGGGGCAAAAATAGCTAGTTTGGGGGTGAAATCCTAAATGTTAATATCACATCTTTCTTTGATGTTCCAAAAAGTGGTGGCTTGGGTTTTTTTTTCCCTCCTCTGTATATCCAGACGTCTCTTCCTGTTGAGTGAGGAAATCAAAGAAGACCACTCTTCTTTGTCCAAGTTGCTGTATGAGCTCTAAGCACATGTGGCTGCTATGAAAGCAGGATGGACAAGGAGAAAGGATCTGATGCTGAGGAGTAGACAGATTCTGGGGGAAAAGAAGCTGCATCTCAGATAGCGGAAGAAAGAATTTTACCCTTATAGACCATAGAGGAATCAAAGGGATGTGGTAGATGAGATGAGAGAATTGATTTGGAAATTTGCTCTGCTGCTTCTCACAGAGGTCACACGGGTGGAGAAACATGTCCAGTCCTAGGGGCAGTCTGTGAACTTAAGGCAGAAGCTGTGCAGAGATAATTCCCTGGAGGGAAGAACATAATTAAAACTCTGAAATGGAAAACATCACAGAAGTTCATAAACAGACAATGTTTAAATGTGTCTGTCAGCAGATACTCTGTATTATCATGAGCTACCTCAGATAGCAAAAAAAATTTCCAGCCAATAAATACAAAAAAATGCTCAATCACAGCAAAATGCTACAGGAAATTTCCACACCAAGAGAGGAGTCTAGCAGTATTTTTTTATTATTTTGCTCTTACAACTTTTAATATAATATATATGTACCTTAGCTAGCATGACTGGGTCTAGTGTGATATAGAATAATTACATAATTGCTACCACGCATTGCACTGTAATGCTATTTATATACAAAAAGTGTTTGCAGGATTGGGACCTAAGATGTTACCCCATGAAACTTACCCCAAATCCCTAGCTAATTCTTTTTGTAATACTGCTCCTCTTTCACAGCACCTAATCAGAGGATTGTTTGGTGAGAGATCTATATGATTATCTGTACGCATATATAAATATTCAGATAAATAAACATATAAGTATCTATAGATGTATATATATAAATATTTTTACATGGAGGCATTTGAGCCAACAAAAAAATATATCTTCTTTCCAGCAGTGTCAACAAACAAGACGGGGACTTCTGAAGAGTTCAGTTGGTTTGGGTTTCAAGATTCTTAAGATTCTTCAGATTCTCCCTCACTAATTTTATCTATTGGGTAATTTACTGTAATTTAGGTCTTGGTCACCCTTGTATTTCTCTATAGTTGAAAGAGAGAAGGAGATGAAGATGTTCTTTGAGAAGGCGACTCTGCTCTTTTTTGGGTTGAATCACCCTCTGGAGATGCCTATTTCATCCCTGCCTAAGCAGCCAATATAGGATTGCTTCTTACTTAGCATGATGAGTTAAAAAATTGAAGATGGATTTGGTGCCTAGTTCCAAATTCCTTGATCAGCCAAATAAAACAATGTTTCGTCTTATTAGGGGCAGATCAGTAGAAAGGTGTTTGAAGGCAGTGAATTAATCCTGGTTGGTTCAGTGGTTGACCTCATCTTGGAACAGGCATCTGGAACTGGTGGCATCAATAGAGGTGTCAGCCCAACATGACTGACCTCACATGGTTATGTTACAACTTTTTGACAGCTGAAGTCATATGAGGTGCTCCTCTTGCTCTTCTTTTTATAAATATAAGCATGTTTCTTCTCATCAGGGTGAATCTCAGATCTCTTAAAATTCAAGCACAGCAAGGATGAAACATTGTGGTTGGGTTTTTTTTTCAATCTTCCTCAAGACTGTACCTATCATTTAGGACAGAAAATTATTAAAGTCTGAGCTACATACATACCCAGGCTCCATCACAGATAATAGAAAGAGGCAACCAGGTTCAGAGAACAATTAATGCCCAGGGCCAGTCTTGATTTTGGTGAAGTGAAAGTCATTTTGGGGTGGGTATGAAATGTAGGAATGTCCTTCAACAGTGATAAATAGGAGAGGTGTTATGAGACAAGAAGAATGAAGGCAACAGTACAGCTGCTAAATGTCTGAGCTAGAGGTATACATGCTGGAATTCAGCTCATCCAACTTCATCCACTTAAAAGATTGTCAGGTTCAAGTTAATCTAGGCTCTTTTCTAGTTGATGGAGAGAGCATGACCAGAGGGCCACCAGGTATCTCCACTATTGGCAGCCAAAACACTCATGGCATGTGCCAGCACTTGTCATCAACTTCAGCAAAACCTCAATAACTAGTTGCTGGGTGGCTTGCTTTTAGTCAACTTAAATGAGGTGAGATGGATTCCGTACCAGGTATTTCCTGTGGAGGAAAATTCTCTTTATTTAAATGTTGACTTGAGAATGGGACACAGTCCTTCAAAAACTCTTCAGTGCTAATGACTCAGGAAGTGTAAAGCCTGGAAAAAGAATATCAGCTCACCTAGTATAACCACTTGGATATCATCAGCTATTTACTGCCACACAACCATAACTGCACTAAACCCAGTCAATTATTTTGCTTAAACTTAATCTGTACTTGGCTAAATTTACTTTTCAGTGTTGGACTGAAGACATCAAAAGCAAGAGAATTTCCCTCATCTCTGTAGTTTGTTTTGAGAGTTAATTCCCTTCTCCACTATAAATGTGCACCTTTTTTCCCCATTTGAATTTGCCTGGCTTCCAGCCACTGTCTCTTGTTAAGACTTTATCTTGAAGATTCAAGATCCTTTTACAACCCAGCATATTTCCCTTAGGAGGCAACTTACACATGGTCACAGAGGAAATATATAACAGAGCAAGGAACCAAACCTTACACTCTGAAATCTCAGGATAATGCCGAGATCATCATCTCATCCATGCTGCTGACAGCACTTTGGAGAATGGGGATGGATAATGGTTATTAATGCAGCATGCAGAAAGGGTTTTTACAGGTGAGACTGTGAGAAAGAACAGTGTTACCTCTGTATTGTCCAGTGATACACACTGCATGTGGCAGCTGGGACACCACAGAGGAGACCTGGTTATACAGGACACAAAGGTCTCAGGAAGTCAGCAATGTATGGCTCTAGCCTCTCATGAGACAGACTGTTTCCCACATGTCTGCTTCAACCTGTTTCTAACCTAATAAAAAATGTCTGCCTTGACTGTACTCTGACTTTCATGAACCAGACAATGCTCTGTGCAACACTGCAAGTAGCAGGTGCCCCTGAGCCTGACATCCCTCATCCTCTTCCTCTAGCTTCCCCTCCTGGCAACCTGAGGTTATTGTGGCCAAGAAACATGAAAGGGCACACAAGTTTTATGGGAATTGGCAAAATTCATATATGAGAAAGCACCTTCTCCCTCCCTGGAGCTTCACCTTGACGTTGTAAACTGAAGCTCTGCTGTCTGTCTGCTGCAGCCCCATATAAAAAGAAAATTGTTTCTCATAAATTACTTCAGAAATGCACATTGCATGTTAATTGTAAAATAAACAGTTTAAATTCATTTCATTGAGCACAACATCAGAAAGAAAATGAGACAACTGCAGTAGATTATTTTTGTTGGATAGGTTTCAATCATCTTTACTGATGCCCTTCATTCTTCTGATTACCATCACTAAAAACCCCCATAGCAAATTTCATCTGAGTATCTAAAAATAGAGATATTTATAACTTAGCTGTTTTTGTGTCACAGTTCTCCTCCCCCTTTCCTCCTTGCATTTCTGATCAGACTTATTTCAGAAATATGTAAAACATCCAGACAACAACTATGTACGGAGAGGAATCTGGAAACATCAGCACCTTCTTTTTTATCCGTACCAGAGCTGGCCAAAGGGGTAGGTTTAGCTTATTCCCATTTGCTCTGCCCAGTGTTGTCCCTGGAGACTTTTTTCTTTCAGCTGCTTATATGAACAGTGCCTACTGATAGTTAGATCCAGCCAGGTTAGCAAAGAGTTCCTAATTAGACTGGTTAAACAAACCTAGTTTGCTTTCACACACACACACAAACATAAAAAAAAAAAAAAAAAGTGAAACAAACAACACAAATAATAGTCCATTCCTCAGGCCAGCAGGGGCAAGACAGAAAGCAACATCTTCGTCAGTGAGTTGCACTACACCCAGCAGATGAGTGATCAAGGCAATAGTGCAAATTCTCATTCGGAATGAGAGAGCCATAGCTCTACTTATTCACACCAAAGAGAAGTCACCTAATAATAAGCTGGATGCAAAACCAGCAAGTTCTACAAGTCTCAGAGATGGGTGTATGCCACCCTTCTGTGTTTGATCTTTTGTTTGACATCTCAAAAATTAAGCAATTCATATTGAAGTCAGAAGTCTACATGCTGAGCCTACATGATCACTCTGTAGGTTGCAAGTCATACCTTAAGGCACAAGATAACTTGAAACTTAGCCCAGGCTTGTTTAAAATTCATCTCAGGTTCACAGAACTACAAACCTCAGTTAACCCTGTGAACTTGGCTCAGTTTTAGGGTTTGAACAGTCTAGGTCTAAACACATTTAAAATAGTTTTTCTTTTTTTCAAAAGCAGCCTGGGCAACAACCGAAAGCCTTGGGAAAAGTTCCTGTGCATAGGAAAATAGCTAATGCATCAAGTTATGGTTTCTTAATGGCATTCAATTAACACATCACCGTTGTTAGTTGATTAAAAATTAACTGTGAATACACATTTAACATTTAGTACTTACAAATGTTCCTTGATTTATTAAAATTGTCAGGAGTTAAGGAGTCTTGGGATAAGCAGAGAATATTTTCTTTGCCTATTTTGGTAACTCTGTAATGAAGCAAGCAGCTTTTAATAGAGAATTCAGACTTGTTGAAAACTTTTCTGTAAAGCACCTTATAAATCATTCTTCAGATATTAAACACTCACTTTGCTCAATTCATGCTGTTTGTGAAAGTGTGTATTGACTAGCTGCCGTTGCACTGCAAGAAACCCCGTACTTTAGAATTGCAAAAGAAGGGATTGTTTTTGGGAAAAGTGCAGATGAGTTTCCTCTCATCTTGCATTTGCCAATGAGAAATCTCCATGCTCACTTTTTGGGTTGCAGGATGGGAAGAAATGCCACCATGGGCCTTTTGGCACATGGCATCCCAGTGCCACTTCTACATTAACAAGGCAAGAGGTGACACTTCCAGTCAGGAATGGTGGTTAGAAGCAAGCAGATGGAAAGCCATGCTCAGGACATGATGTGCATCCTCCACACAGAGGGTTTCCAGCGACTGCCAATCCCACCCCACCTATGATGTGACTTACAGGACCACTTCTGGCAGACCCATCGATGCAGCCAGCCTGTGTTCCCTGTCATCTCATACCTGTGTAGCTCCTCCTATGTGGGATCTCCCTAAATTTGGACAAGTCAATACTGATAATGTATACTGGGCTGGCTCTGACTGCATGTGCAGTTGCTGCAATCACATGTTCAAACAGACATTTAAGCCTCTGAAGAAATATTTGTACTCTCAGATGTGGCTTATATGTTTATTGAACCAGGTCCAGGCAATGACAGGCATGAGGACACTGCGGAAATAGAAACAGTCCAACCACGAAGCAGCTACAGTAGTGCAAAGAGCTCAACATTTCAGCTAAAAAATTCAGGGAGAAGAGGGCTTTCCTCCTACCTGAGCACTGACATTTCAGGTCTGCTTGCTTTAGTCCAGGATCATGCCTCTCTGATAAAGTGACATATGGATGCAGATCACGAAAACAAGACCCCTACAATGTCAGCATTTGGTCACCCTGCTTGTGAGATGCTGACAAAAATATCTTAAACACAGAAGCTTACTTCAAACACTAATTTTCTGTCTTTGCTCTTCCACATTGATCTACTCCCAGTATAAAACAAATGAGGAAAAAAAAAAAAGAAAAGAAAGAAATGAAAAAAAAATGAAAAAAGCAAGCTTGGGAGCACTTTTTATTACGTTCCCCTCTGACTTGCTCCCGGGTAACACAGCAGTGTTTTTCCCTAGTTCTGAACCTAATGAAACTCTTGTCATGATGCAGGGATTAATCTGATTATTTATTATTTGCATTAGGATGATACCATCTGCCCTTCTTTCCCCTCTCTTCTCTTCCTCCCAGAATGATTAGGGATCTGTGGTGTTGAGCAAGATGGGCACTGTTAAGCCTGTTTCAAGGAAGGGAAGTGAGGTGGGAAGAATTTAGTGATTTAACTGGGGTTTGCTGAAGCACAGTCAAAAGCATCCTATCCATTTCTGTGAGCTGTGTAGCAGGCCCTAAGCACAAGACTGCTCTGCACAGAACATCACTGTGAGACAGAGATTTAAACTGGCTCCAAAATAGTCAAATGTCTGCACTGCAGCATCACCACCTGAGGAGAGGCTAGTTCTGGCTGCTCAAGCAGACTGGTTGTCCCAGCTTGGTGCTGGTAAACTGAGGTCCTGCAGCCTCCTCACTCAGAGCTGGCTCAACGTACAGCACTCCAGGCTGTATCAAACACAACACTAGCACAGGAAGCAGTAAAATGAGAAAATAATGTTTTCAATCATATGAAGTACTTTACCATCATCCTGTATCAAAGTGTATCTGCCATGCTGACAAAACAGGGTTCAGGATGAATGGTAAATAAGAATATTGTTTTCAGATTTTTCTGCTCTCAAGTATTCTGCTATATTTAGTCTCTTACCAGGTCTAATATTCTAGTTTATGAGAGACACCTGAGAGGGGACCTCATCAATGTCATTCAGTGAATGGAGGGAGGTGTCAGAGGATGGACCAGGCTTTGCTCAGTGGAGTTCAGCAACAGGACAAGGAACAATGAGCAGAAACTGACGCACAGGAAGTTCCACTTGAACATAAGGAAGATCTTTAAGCATACTTGAAAATCTGTGTCTTGTGTGCACTTAAAAATGAAGTGTCTGCGCATATCTGACAACCTTAACTGTTGAAGTTACCTCTTGGGGTATTATTTATAGACAGCGATGCCCCAGTAAAAATCTAGCACTAATAACAACCCTTTTTGCCCAATGGGGATGCTTTGACATGGTTAGAAATCCATGAGCTGAGACTAGTTTCTACAGACACACCCTCCTCTACTTAGTAGACTGGTCTTGTTTTGCCACTTGCTTACATGAACCACATGCTGCTGTTACCAGCATTTACTGCTTAAGTCTGAACCTGACATTCTTCAAGGAAATTAAGGGAAAGGGCTTACTCACCCCAATGCTCTTCATGTAACAAGTATGACAGAGCTTATATGCCTCAGAGACAAAGAAGGATCTACCCAGACAACAAGAAAATTCTGTCAGAAAGCAGGTATTTGTCAGCCTGTGAAATAAAAGGCTAATCTCCACACACACAGAGAAGCCCAGAGCATAATAATGGTAAAGGAGGGGCACCCAAATAACTTCAGGGAAGAAATAAGCCCCTGCCATGTCCATAAGAGAAATAAGCCCCTGACACGTCCATGTCCATCACCCCACCTTGGTGAATCACAGGAGCTGCTCTCTGGAGCACCTCAGGGACAGAGAAGGGTCAGTACCCAAGGGCACATTATAAGGTGCACCAAAAGAGGGTTTTGAAATAGGATGGAATCATTGAAAACTTGGGAGGAGTAAGAAAACTAAAAACACGGGAAATGGAGGATCAAAGTGGTTTGGGACAGCCAAATATGGGGAAACTGAAGGAAAAGGGAATAAACCAGTCAGCTGTGTGTAAATAGCTATATAGCATAACTACAGCTCTTGTCTGGATCCTCTGGGGGGCGGGGGGGGGGTCGTTGGTGATGGTTTGTGCAAGGTCTGTTCCACCCTGGGCTGCAGCCTCCTATGTCCAGGTGCCAGCAACATGAGGGAGACTGGGATTCACAGGTAGCTACTGGTCAGACTGAGTGTCTGAGCCCAGCTGCAGGTGGATCCACATTTTATCCATGTGGATATATATCCATATATATCGCACAGACTTTCACCCTGACCAGTCACAGAGGGGACCTGATGGGGTTTGGGTGCTGACTGTGTGTGTGCAGAGGCTCTTTGAGGAGTGTGGATCTGGATGCATCTCTATATAAATACATATATGTTTGCATGCCTGTGTGCCTGCAGGGAATACACACTCTGTCTTCGTACTCATGGGACCTCTGGTGTGGATCTGTAGCAGTCTCAGCTCTCCCAGGCTGCTCAGTTTGGTGTTTCCCTAGCAATATTTTCAAGCCACCAGAAATGTAGGTGTGCCCTATGCAACAAATTCAGCTATCTCAGTACTCAGAGTCATACTTTGGAGGCTTGGAGAGGCTACTATATCGTAATGCTCTGTTTGATAAGCTTTGCCAGCCAGATCTGAGGAAAGGAAGGAGAAAAGGAGGTACCTTTGGACAGTCCTGCCAGGCAGATGGACAGGGGAGCTTTTCTTTTCAGTTGAAAGATCCCAAGCACAATTGCAGGGAACAGTTTATGGTGCAAAAGGAAAGATAATAAGAATATAATGTGGAGGAAATTTTCAGATTAACAACTGTCTTCTCACTCTCTCCGCAGGCTGATATTGCTTGGTGCTTTCATTTTCTGTTACGCTTTACATCCAAGCAGACTGTGATCTCTCTTGATGAAGGCACTGAGACAAAGAGCAGTTGGGTGCCTAAATATCTCTGAATATCTCTATGGACATAGCTCTGAAGACCCTGAGCATTCAAAATTCAAAATGGGGTTAGATTCCTCCAGCTGCAGAACAATAACTTTTATAGCCCTTTTCCCCAGACAGTCTCAAAGCCTAGAGTTTGAGACTATAATGAGAAGTTTAGAGCAATTGAAGTCTCTTATTTCATATTCATCTGAATGAGGACAGCCTGGAACCTGGGATATCTCACTTTTTCGTTTAAATAGCTAGATCTTTTTTATCTATGAAAGGGGCCTTGAGTAAAGTAAGGCCTTGTGCTGAACGTGAAGACATCAGGGATGGCCCAAGTTATACCTATCAGATTTAGAGCCTTATCTGTGCCTAATTCCTGGATCTCACTGGGATCTAGGCAGGAGTTAGCCAACCCACTGTTCAAATTCAGGGGTGCCCAGGGTATGTTTCCAGGGTAAAAGCATAGAGACCAAGAGATTTATTATTCCTGTGGATTAAACAGCTGAAAAGTGGTATGGTTTAGATGACAATTTGAGAGCATCTTTGGCACCAAAGTCTTTGTTTAAGACTATTCCTGAAATGAATTTATGAGCAACGGAGCAATGGGCCTTGCAGGCAATGTTTGCAATTGGAAAACGTTTCATCTCACCTAGTTTTTCCCATTCCATCAGGAAGTACCGAACCTGGGGTCCTTCCAGTGACATAGGTAAGCAGAAGGGACTCCTTCTGCAAGCTAGGCAGCATGAATTACCTTCTCCATGGATCTGTCTCTCCCTTTCTCCTATAATAAGGAAATTGGATATTCATCTTAAAAGAAGAACAGGAAAGAAAATATGGACCTTTCCTGGCACCACACCCTTTCTTCCCAAAGCTCTGCCCTAACTGTCACTGAGTTTAAACCATAGAAAACTCTGGGAAATGACCACTCATTCCAAAATCTTATTCAATAATTGGAAGATGTTCACTAGCATGATGCAGCTTGTTAATTATGAAGCATTAAACATACCAGACCAGATTTTGACATCTTGACAATGATGGCAATCTTGTATACAAATAGTCCTGCTGTAATAAATTGGACCGTTTGTGTAATGGGATCTACCCAAGGCTACAAGTGACTCTGTGAATCCAAACCTGACACCTAATATTTATAACAGGGGGTTGGATGACTCAGGGCTTTGTAACAAAACACAGAGTTTTTTCAGCCTCCGGCTACCCACTTTAATCTCACCGCTGTCAACCGAGACAAAAAGTCAGCACCACATGACAGCTGTTCAGAGACATCCTAATGAGCAGGTGATGTTGGAGGTCCCGGCGGACATCACCCCGGGAAGCAGAGCTGCGCCCCGGCCCCGGCGCTGGCGGCCGCAGCGGAGGAGCGCCGGCCTCTGGGTCAGGGTCGGAGCATGTCGGGGGGCACACAGAAACCGGCGCCGCCGCCATCCTGCGGCATCTGCTCCAGGAGAAAGGCATGTCCCGGAACTCCAGGCACGGCACCCCATCAGCACGCACGACCAAAAATAATCCCTCCCCACCGCCCCCGACAGCTTTGGCTCACCAGTGAGGCCTAAACCATGTATTCTTCAGGGAGTGCAGCAAACCCGGAGACCATAATTAAAATATGTTAATCTACATTGGGCACTTACCCATGGATAAACACTTCCATTTGGCACAGTTTCCTGCAATCTTCTGAGATTTGTGACTGATCTCAGAACCCTACTCCTTTCCTTTTTGGCATTTTTGGTCTTACTTTTGAGCCAAAATTAAAGAAATATATAAAAATAAATAAAATTTGAAGTGAAAGAGAGAGAGGGGGGGAAATGACACTTTTTTCCCCATAAGCTTTGTAATTCCAGCTCATTTTTACTGGGGGTGGGGGAATGCTGTCTCTAAGCTATGTGTTCATTACAGCCAGGGGGAAAAAATGAGGTTGGCTCCCAGTTTTGCTTATGTTGTTAAAAAGAGCCTCTGAAGCTGCAGTTCTGGAACAGGTCTCCTCTTTCTTTGAAAGCATGCTGTTTGATAGACTGTCATTTGTCCCCTCCTTTCAGAAGAGCCAGCTGGCAGCTAAGTGCTAAAGCCAGTGACTTGCATGTGTTTTTCTGACATTTAACAAATGGGAACAGCTTGCAAATCTGCATTAACTCACTCTGTCTCACAAATAATCATCGGCTACGCGGTGTAGACATTCGAACATTAGCGCAAACACAAAAGGGAGCAGGAGTCTGTGGGAAAAACAAATTGGCAAATAAAAGATGTTGCACTAAGGGACAGATAAAGCTTTTTGGTTCAGATGGAGGGTTCGGGTATCGTTCCTGAAGATGGGGGGTGGGTGGAGGTATGAGAAGAGCATGGTGAAGGGAAGTAATCCTCTCCCTAGATCCACAGGGTAAGTTATCGGATTTGCACCTGGAATTATAGTGTCTTTCCCCACCATTCATAAGTGCTTATCACTGGAGCATTTTCATTCTGCAGCTTCCACCTGATACAGTCTGAGGAAAATACAGAAAGTGTACCCAACGCCAAGCTGTTTACTCATCAGTGTTTCTGTGTGGGAGCTATGGATGCCCCCAGTTGTTTCTCTTTGTAAATTAACATAAGAGTCTGCTAGTAGCATAAGAAATGCTATCAGATTGTTCATGTAACACAGGAACAGGATTGTTCATGTAACACAGGATAAACTCAAAACATGATCAGTTCCAAGGCTAAAATATAACAAGCAAAACATTTACTTTCTAGGCTTATGTCAGAGATTTGGACTTTTCACTTGAAAAAGAAATACATACGGGTAATTCCTTTAGCCTCTCTGAAAACTATAGCCACAGCTTTCAGGGAGTGAAAGACAAATCCAACTGTTACTTCATCTTAACTTCTCTTTATTTCTGCCTCCTGGAGGCTGAATAGGCTTCATGCCCAAGTGACAACGTGGGCATTTTCCTCTGGTGTAGGAATACCCTTTTTTCTTTGTTGGTAAACACTTTTACAGGCAATGGGGACAAATGAAGCTCACGTAAAATTATGGGAGAACCTCACATATAGACCACATACAATCATATAAGTTTGAGGTGATCATCTTCCTTTGAAATAACACTCCAGCCAGGACTCCAGCATTTAGACCAAAACGCCTCTCTTACTTAACCAAAGTCCTCTTCCTGGGAGTCATCACAGACTCATGGCACCTGCAGGTACATCTCTTAAGGCTGTGAGTAGTGAGTTGCACTGCAGAACTGATTCCCTTCTTGGGTGAAAGAAAACCCCCACAGCAATGGCTCAGTTATGATTCCCAGAAAGCACCTCGTATTTTTGAGTACAATTATAAATTGTTTTCCCAGTGGAGTCAAAATAATTTACATTACTGGTAGCTGGGAAGGAAACATGCCTTGGCTGCTTCATCTAGCACACCAACGTTTCAGAAAATGTTGGTGTTCTTAAAAAGGGTGACTGCACCTGTATTTCTGATATAATTTAACCAAGATGGTATAAACTATATACTGTACTACTTTGTCCCTGAATTCTCCTACCTCATACTGGTTGCAATTTACAATATAGTTTATATACAAATCTTTCACTAATCTCACTAATGCCAAGAAAAAGAAGCCCAGGATCAAATCTTGTGCCAGCTTTTCCACTAGGCAAAAGTCAGGCCTGTGAGCACAGCCCTTCTGGACCCTGCCTTGTCTATAGGTAAAGCCTTAGTGTATTCAGGACATTGTAGACAACTGAATCCCTCTACCACTGGGAGCAAAAGCAGCTCCATACTTTCCTGGGTGTGCAAAGCCTCTCCCAGAAAGAGCAGAGAGTCAAAGGTTCTGGATGGCTGTATCTCCCTCACCTGAACATCTGCAGGCAAGTTTTCTTGTGAGTTAAAGATTCAGGTTTCATTAAATCAGCAACCAGATCTAGTGTGTATTATCCTTGCTTATGGCAGGGAATTGAGACTAGATACTCTCTGAGGTCCTTTTCAACCCAAACCATTCAATGAGTCTAGGCAAATAAAGAGTCATTATTTGTGCTCAGCTGTGTTCCTCCTTTTCCCCCATCCCCCCAAATATATGATCTACTAGTAAGAAATCATCTGGTCATTCCAATCAGCTACAGGAAGTCAAGACTGTGACTGATAAATTATAAAAACCATCTCTAATTATTCTGTCATCTGTTTTCTCTCAAGTACTGGGCAATTTCAATGAAGCCTTAAATAGGGAAATCAAGTCATACTTCCTTGTCACAGATGCACTGTATTTTGTTTGCCTCTCTGAAATATAACTACTGTTATTTTTCCTGTAGCATCCATATTTCTTTTCACTACTTCCCTCTACATCCTTCTCTCTCTTGTTTCTTCTCTCTCTCACAACACTTGGCAAGTTTATTCCTGAAAAAATGTCCATCTGTAAAAAATAAGCAGAACAATAACACCTTGTAGGCATGATGTAAGTGTTGCTTGGGTTTTATTTTTGTACTGATACTTACATATTTAATTAAAGACAGTCCTGGCAGCTTTGTAATTGCTTAAGAGTATTCTAACAAAAGCTTAACTGCTGAAGTGAGCAGAATTGCATATTCCTTCATTTTTCTTGCTCTCCTTTAGTGCCTTCTGTGCAGTGCAGCAGTGAGTGTATGATTTACTATTGTCCTAGAACAATCTCTGCAAAATCTTACTTCTGATTCCCCTCCCAGCCTCTGCCTGTTCATACACATATCTACACATTTTCTCTCTGGAGTGGTCCCAAGGGAAGATCTGATTCACCTTGTACAACTACATGAAGTCAGTGAAGTTTCACCATCACAGATGAGGTTGGCCCCTTCAAGCAAAGCTCTGTAGTGGTTGCAAAATATATATGAAACAACCCAAAAGGTATTCTCTTCCAGATTATGAAGCAGCAGATCAGGCAGACAGATGGAGCAGGAGGCAGACAGGCACAGATAGTATTTTCTCTCAGAAAAAGAAACAGCAAATACTTCCATGCCTGAGCTCAGCGCAGTGTAGCCTTGGAACAAATATTTGAAAGGAATTTCAGGGGCTTGGAGGCAAGTTGCAACTACAAAAACAGATGTTGCCAACTGCAAGAAAGAGGAAAGTGTTCATAGGTATTCTTGTGCCAGGTTCAGCTCCTTGACCCTTTTGATGCTATAGGGCACAACTAGCCAAGAGATACAACCACTGTGTGACTTCTAAAGATGCTGGGGTGTATTTATAAAAAACACCATGGAACAAAATAAAAACTAACCAGACATTTACCTCTGAGCAACCTTCATGCTAGAAAATAATAGGATGGACAAAATCAGGAACTGTAGAGTAAAGCTCACATTCAAAAGTTTTACACATGGTCTCATTACCAAAGTCAAACCTTTCGGTGCAAAGCTATTATGAAAGAGCAAATCTCAGTGACGAGACCAACTCTAGAGTTGCTCCAAAAACTTTGTTTTTGTGAAAAATGTTCCTGCTCACAGCAGCTGCCATGAAACTAATGAATGGATTTTGTCCTCCAGGAGAACTTGTACTGCGCTCAAGGAGTTTTAGATCAGGCCCAAAGCTGCTGGTTTTCTGTGATGAAGCTTGCTATGGAAAAGCAAAGAAATATGAAGCAGCAGAGACTGACCTTTCCTAAGGAAAATTTAGACCTAGGTAACAAAGTAATTTCCTACTAACTCTCTGGATCATTTAACACTTTATAACATTTTTAGATGCACATTTCCAACCTTAATGTCATTCACAGTTGTTTGTAAAAAGATATCACAGAAGTGTTTGGGTTTGCTTTGGTTGTTGTTGGGATGGGGTTTTTTTGTTTGTTTGGTATGGTTTTTGTTTTTGTCGTTGGATAATCAGAGACACCAAACAAATATTTGGAGGGTTTAGAGCTCAATGATACAGAATACCTTAGAAACAAATAATTTTAGTTACTTTTAGAAGAAACCTAGTGGCGTTTTTTTTTTTTTTTTAGAGAATAAAAATCAGCCTAACCTTTTAATGTACATTGAGCAACAGTATCGATCCACAAACCTCCAGGGACAGCTTATAGGCAGAAGAGGTCAGGAAGAAATGCTCCTCTTTGCACAGCAGGGTGTTCATCGGGAGGAACCACTGAGAGACATTTGTTATTCACGATTTCCTGGAAAATCTCTCTGACCTCTCCTGTGCTACTCTTTGCTGTAAAAAATTTATGTGGGGAATGAAGCCAAACCAAAGCACCAGATTAAACCACGAATGGGAGAGGCTACCCAGAACAAATAGAACAACGTGTTGCTAAAAAGTCAGAGTGAAAGTCCAAAATCTGCAGACAAGTGCACCCTTAAATTTCCAGGTTGCCCCTGCAATATCATTCTTATAATTGGAAATTCCTCTACTAGTTACTTTTGGAAATAGACTGTTGTTTCTGGAAACTAGAATGGGGAAAAGAGAGCTGCTGCAATTGAGCTATCGCTTCTTTAGACCTGCTCCCTATCTCTCCCAGCCTTTCCTCCAGAAAACATAAAAATTGGAAAAAAAAAAAAATCAAAAAGTAACATGCAGACATTTATGGCTGTGCAGGCATGTGTTTGCATGTATGTGAAAGAGACAGATGGGAAGAGGATTCCTGACCCAGGAGTGTGATTAAATCCAAAGCAGGTTGATAAAGGATCTACTGTAGTAGGGTGTATTAAAAAAGAGAGTTATTGTATCTTCTGAACTGATCAAGGTGATAAAGTAACTGATTACAGAGAAGAACTGCTGGAACTGCACCCAATTCTACTCTATGAGTAAACAGAGTCCTGTGGCTCATTCAAGAGGCTATAAATTTAAGCTTAGTATTTCAGGTCTATATCTAAAGAGTGACAGAACCTCATATCTCCTGATTCATCCAGAAAGAATGCATCATCTTTTTGTACCAATCTAATCAGAAACACTTTTGCCACGTCCATTTTTCTTTTTTAAGTCAAAAAAAGGCACAGAAGAGATTTAGTTTTGGGTTTTCTTTCCCCCCCCGCCTTCCTCCTGGATATGGAAAAAATAAAACCAACCTCGACTTTGCTAAGCCTCTGACACAGATACTCTCACTACACATCTCAAAACAGAGCAACTCATTCCAATCCTGTGCTTTAAGTACCATCTAGTGGTTACAAAGATGTTTGCATTTCTGTTGTTGGAGGGTCTTTGGATTCAGATTTCCACATCTTTTAAGGGATTAACTAGCCTTATCATTTTCTGAAATAAAATAAAAACCCCACTCTTCTATTTATTTCCCTTTTTTGAAAGAAAATCTTCATGTCTTTTTACTTAGATGATCTCAATTCTACTGTAATATTTAGCAACTTTGCAGTAAAGAGGGCTCAAGAAAAATGTAAATGTGGGGTTTTTTCTTTTCCAGAGAGAAAATAAATGTCAACACATGATCCTGCATTATCTTTTATTTTTTTTTTAACGATTTTTCCATTAAGAGTTCAACACATATGTCTCTGAATATGCATTTGAGAACTGGCCTTCAATTTGAGCCATTTATTATTTTTGAAAGTACTGCTCCATCGATCTGCCTATCTTATATTAATATCTCTCTTTGCGTGCTCTCCTTTCCATATTGCCTGCCATCTGCTACATGATCACTGAGAGATAAGCCTGGTTCGCTTGTTTGATTAGTTATCTTGCTTTCTATGTCAGTGGACATTGGTTAAATGTACCCATTGTGTTGCTCTCCTGATATCAGCAAAGTTACACTGTAAACAGGGAGAGGTGACCTCCTCTTTTTCACCAAATCTATGTGATTTTCTTCCAGCACAAGGCTCCAAATATCAGTAGAGTAATCACATTCAGCTCCCTTTAAACAATGGTTTGGAAGAAATTAGATTTTGTCTCATTCCAAAATAGACATTTATGACAGATTAAATAAAAATGTTTAAGACACCTGTCTTCCTCCTGATTACAAAGGCTGCTTATCGATACAGGTCAGGTTCCTTGCTGTTGACCTCTAGTGATAATCAAGCTCCTCAAAACAGAGCCTTCAGGAGACTCCTCTGCCCAACTGGCAGTCCAGGGCAGGAGGGTACCACAGCAGCTCAAAGGGCCTGAAATCAGGAAGGATGAGCTGAGTCCACACATGCTTCATCTCTGCTGATGTGCTGAGAGAGCCATCAGTCAGTGCAGCTCGTGGAGTGAGGGGATGATGCTGTTCCAGGCTCCAGCACTGCTCCAATAGCTTCCCAGGAGCCACAGGCAGTGCTGTAAGGACAGCCTAAACACCAACCTGGGCATAAACATCTATAGGTGTCTAAATTCAAGTGTTTTATTTACAGACAACATCCCACTCAATACTTCAGTCAGCTAAAATTTGGCAAGACAAACTCCACCACAGAAGGTTACTAATTTCACCTTGTAAGTCTAACTGGCAAGTGATGTGAGAAAAATAAAGACGATAAAACATTTATCATTCTCACACTGCCTCAGCACGGGTTATTACCCTCTCTGAGTTTGTCCCCACAAACATTCAATTTGGTGTTTGTCACAAGTGATGGAGCAGGATCCCATAAAGAAGGTCCTGCTGCTGATGGAAAATGTTTCTGTCCCTGGTTCTCAGTCCCAGCTGCTTATGCCCTCTCCCCCACAATGTAGATTTCCAGCCATATTTGCATATAGCCATAGTCTAACTGGAGCTACCAAGAATATGTGCACAGGGAGAATTCTTATATGACAGTTTAAAAAGTCAGTTAAGTTCCTAACTGAGAAAAGCACCATTTAACTACTTTCCATTTGACAAAATTTAGAGATTCCCCCCTTTTCCTGATAGAATACTGCTCATGCTGCTTGTACCATACATCATAAATTGCTGCCTAATGTTGAGCTGTGAATTTTCATCCTAGAAGTTCTGGTGGAGACATTTTGACATGAGCACAAGATTTATTCCTGGGCAGCCAGTAGATCTGACATCTGTGATGACAGATATTCTTTTTTCAAATGAGTATAATGACACTGGAAAGAACAGGATCAAACTTAATGTCCCTGAAGTATTTTTCTGTGAGTTGCAGATGTACCTGCATGCAGATTTCTGAGGAATCCCCATCAGAAGCAGGGGCATCACGTAGGGTTATGGGAGCAAGACGAATGTGCACGTTTGTTTCATCAGACAAATGCATTCTGCCTGCAGGGGTGGGGAGGGCAGGAGGGTGGAATGTGGAGACCTGGACTGCAGCTAGTGGAGAAATCTTGCTTTTACAGGGGAAGATATGGCACATCTGTGGGCTACAGCACATTACTGTTACGTTATCCAGAGCGAATAGTTTATTACGTATCATTACCTCTGAACAACAGATAATCAATTTGGATGTGTCCTTATTTACCTGGACAAACACTGAAAGGCTTTGCAATTTAATGGCCTAACTGTTTGTTAGAACAAATAGACCTATTCAATTCTGAGATCACAGTCAATCTGACGGTTTATAGCTCGTTGGTTTCTGCTTTCGAACTGTGAAACCCTGATTTGTTTTCAAGGTGTAAAATTAGCAGTAACATTTTCACATGCTAACGGATAAGTCCCTTATTGAAACATATGACTGCACTTGCTCGCTGCAGAGTGAAAATAACCTTGTTCAAACACCCAGCACAAAGCCCGTGGCCTGCCTGAATTTCATACAAGCCCTGAAGTGACACCAGGTGTGAACCAGCCCAGACATCAGCTGTCTGCTTGAGAGTAAATTTCAACTATTAATTTACAGGTTGGAGCAGGAGGTTTCCCACTCATTATCAAATCATATTATTTGTATACGGTGTTGCCGAGTAGCAGTGGAGTGGTTGAAGCAAGCATGGGCATTTAAAACAGTGACTCTCTGAAATTATTAGCCTTGGTAAACACCCTGAAAAGGGGTGTTAAATCATCTTCCATTGGTTTAGTAAGACACCTTGTAATCACACTAGTGTAAATAATTACAAGGTTAAAAAATAAAGGAATACCTGAACTCTAACATCTGCCTGGAGATCTTTGAAGCCAAAGGAGTGAGAACAGCATACAAGGAAAGGTAAAGCAGCAAGAGGCAAAAATGCATTTTACCATCTTAAATCATCAGTTATTTTCTTCTGTTTAGTTGGGTAGGCCAAACTAAATTCTCCAAATCAGAGAGCCAATAAAAATTTTGATAATACCAAACCAGACTTCAGTGAGAGACTTGAAGATGGAGAGAGAAAAAGTCTGGCAAATTAAGCATCCTGTAAATCTGTCAAGTGTGGAATGAGTTGCTGTTTCCAGTACAAACACCATGTTATCCAGCAATATCTCAGCATTAATCTACTTGAGAGACCTGCTGGAGATCAGACTTATAAAAGAGACATCTATTAGGATGCACTGAAAAATATACATGGAGTGTAACACATGTAAAATATACATGTGATAAAGGAGACACTGTAAATACAGTGATGCTCAAAGAGGATGCTTCAAAGTGGCAAGTGGGTGCTCCCAGCACTCTCTGTCCAGAGGACAGCTGCACACAGATATACAGTTTATCTGCACCTATCTGCATTTTTCATTGTTTTTCTTTAACTGGAATATTTGTTCCCGTTAGGAAAGGTAATAATACAGTATTAATATTACTCCCCTGCCTTGTTCTTGCCCCTTTTATTTTCAAGTCCAATCTCTTTTTAAAGTCTACATATAAAATAGGTTCTATATTCCCCTGTTAATTTTAATACTCCTTCTCTGTAGCCATTCCATCTTGGATTTGTCTTTTTGTAACTATTAGTGCCTATAAGTTCCTGTTGTATTTTTTTTTGTACTTGCCTTTCCTCTAGTTGCATCACTGAAATGACTCACAGACATCACACAACTTCTGTGAATAATGTTTGATAACTGATATAACTGATATAACTGATTATCTCTCTTTTTAAATCAAAAATGGTTAAGTTACAATTCCCCCTAAGCTCACAAATGATAGCACTGGTATCAACTGGTTCAAAAGGAATCCTACCAGCAACCTGAAGGAAAGTCCACATCTGACACATTTTTATTAAGTCCATTTACATTTTGGCTATCTCACTCTTGGCCATGCTGAGATGGATTATTTTTTATTTAATAAATATTCCCCTAAATCCCACTTAAGTCCTAGAAATTGCATATAACAATCTTCTGAATTTTGTGTTACTTAATCACCAACCTACAAAGTGCAGATGCCTTATTGGATACATCAGAAGCAACTAAAGGAGGTGAGACCACACACAACACACAGATCACAGCTGCCCCAGTAGCTCTAACTCGTAGGGGGTATCCATGGACACAGGGTGCTTCACTGCCATATTCAATTCTCAGTGATACCACTAACATCTCTGTTTAAGGACTAGATCACCTAATAGTAAAGCTAACACAACCATCACTTAGGTTTTCCCATCAAAAGGCTTCTAACATTTTTTTTGTTTCCAATTCTTCACATAAGTGGCATTTTTCCATATTTTACTGCATTTACAATTGAAGGTTCTCATAAAATGGAATGAAAAAAAGACACTATGAATCCTTTTCCTTATTACCATTAGGTCTAATATTATCATTGTCATTATCTTATATGAAAGTGAGTTCTTTAGCTTTTTACTAAGGCTTCTTGACTCTGTATGTCTGTGAATGACATAGGACAGGCTTTTACTGCAGGTCCCAAATAAACTTAGAGAAACATTTTTGGACCAGGGTGCAAGGAGCATATATTCAGTGATTTCTAGGAATCCATCTTTAAATTAACCGTGCCTTTATAGTACTAAAATTCTGCTTTTTCATTACTGACATTGCTTAATTGCTTTACAATCAGAGGAAAAAATTAGAAATAAGAAGAAGAAAGAAAAAAGAAAAGCAGAAAATACCTGCCTGACTTAACTACATTAAGCAGCATGGTGCAGAATATAACTTAACAGTCCAGTGAACTGTCAGTGGCAGAAGTAATTGGAAATTGGTGGGATAGTTCTCTATGTGATGGGGATAGGAGTTTTTCATGCCTGTTTTTAATGGGCAAATAGCTCTCAGGGCAGCTTCATATTCTGTCATTAATTTGTAAAGATCCTTTATAACGTAGAAAAGTTAAGATAGCAAAAAAAAAAAAAAATCCAATTACATGTTTAATGACTTGGCATTTGTGGTAATGCTATCTAGCACTAATTCACCTGTTAGAAAACAGTCTATCTTTTAGTCCCTGGGGTTAATAGAGTGCAAAAGCCTGGTCTTATCTGAGGGTGGGAGAAAAGTGAGTAATTTTTTCCTACCAATAAGAAAGAAAGGCAATGACAAAATTGATTATGAATTTTCAACTTGCTTTTTTGAGCTTAGCACTTCTATTTTTTATTAAATACCTTTTGAAAGAAAATAACAGGTTTCTAATTGCTGGTGTCTCTCTGACTGCTCCCCAGGATTTTTCAGAGGCATGTGGGGCTTTTTTCCCTGTGTAGCCAACATGAGCACCCACTGCAGTGAGGCTTATACCCATATCATGTCACAGGCTGAGGAGACGATGTTGCAGAGCCTGCCCTTGAGATCAAGGCCTGTTTCACTTCCACATTGAAATGGGATCCATAATAAATATGGTTTGATCATTCAATAGATGGACAGAAGGATTTATCCTGGCCTCAGCTGCATGCTCATAACTACACTGAAATCAGCAGAGAATGCTTAAATGGGACTAAGAGCAGAATTTGTTCCACAGCAGCAGAGAAATACAGCTTATGCAAACATACATATTCATTTTCATGTCTCCCTTTATCAGTCACTGCTTTATTTGCATCTCACCCTGAATAAAAGGTTAGAGAAGGCATTTGTAATGAATGTTCCCATTTTAAAACATTTAAATAGTCTGCAGTATAAATTGAATATTCTAACTGACTGCTCTGGTGTGAATTTCTGAGTCCACTGAAAGGAAGAGAGGCAGCATTTTCTGTGTTTGTGCAACAACTTCTTTGCTTAATACCAGATTTGTCTGTGTCACAGCTAAACCGGGATTAGCAGCAGAAATGCTAAATTATGTTAGAATTCATACACTTCGTCTAGCCCATGTAAAACATGAAAATACTGTAATGTCAAACAAACAAACAAACAAACCAACCAACAAACAAAAACCCCAACTGTCATCAGTCCAGTGTCAAAAACTAGTTTAAAGATAATTTCTGTCTAATGCTGGAACATAAACCCTGAAATGAAAACTTATCACCCCTGTTCCTAGCTCAGCTTGTGGTTCATCTGGCTGTAGATCGCTAATGAAGGCTGAATACTGAGCATCCAGTGAATTCTGTAACCTGGGGTTTTCTGAGCAGGGATCCCCACAACTTGTATCTGAACTCTTTAGGGTCAATTATGGTTTTGTCCTTAATGTTGGTTGGAGAAGAAAACATTGAGCTTCATATTCCCAGTTCCTGAACACCTTTCCTCTGCAGCACAGAAGATACAAAATCCAACACACCCTGAAAAATTTGCACAATGTCTGGTGCTTGGAGAATTAACACTTCCAGTGTGCCCTTTAGTGATGTGGAAGTTACAGAGAAAATACATAAACAGCTAACGGAGGGGATTCACCCTGTTTAATATTAGCTTATAAACACTGGGTTTAATACAAGTAGGTCATCTAGGCTCTCTTTACAACCTCTCTGAGAAAAAAAGGACTGCAAATAGTGGAGCATCCTGACCTCACCCAATTACTGAAGGTGAGCATGACTGTACTGCTCTTGAGTATTATTGTCTCGTTACTTGACTCTAATCCAAGGGGAGACTAGCCCAGACTAGGGAAAGTCATGTATCCCAACACAACAATTTAATTTTACAGAAATAATAATCTTTTGTTTATGGCCTGAATCCTTATTTGGATTTGGATGCTGTGAAAATGGGAGTCTTCTGCAACTGGATGGATGGATGGATGGACTTAATTTCTCTTTACTGTATGGTCAAAACCTATATTTGTGGGATTCTATGTTTGTTATTTTTTTTTAAGTTGTTATTATTGTTGCTTCTTATTTGGAACAACCTGAAAGAGATGTTCAGCTACTTTGGGGAAGCATGGGGTGCAGAGTCAAACTTGCTTTCCCTAAGTTAGTTGAAAGTGATGTGCTCTCATTCCCATGGCAAAGAACATTTCCTTTAGCAGCTGACAAGTTTTTCAAGGTGTTTCTGCACATCCTGTAGGGAAAGCAAATTGTCATCAAAATTGAAAATTCAGAATATGTTGTTTTTTTTTTTTCCCTGAAGGTCCTTAGGGCTCTTGAAATGCTAAGTAGAAAACTGAGCTCAATGCATATGGAGGAGATTTTCATATTTTAAAAGTCAGACAGAGTGTCAGCCGGCAGATGCAGCAACTCCAAGAATCTTCAAAAAGGCAGAAGCAGAAAAGTTTACTGCTTGTTCGATGGACACATTATTTCAGCCTGTGTTCTGCAGATTGAGAGGCAGATTGCCTAGGGTCAGAGGGTGACCCTGCCCTACAGCATGAGTATTATTCCTTCTTTTTTTTTTTTTTTTTTAAGTGCAGATTTACATTTGGCTGCAACCTGCCTCCTTAATGATGGATCAGCGTTTTGTGCAGGTATAAGCTCTGATTGATGGGGCACGGGGATAGGAGAGGAGAATGGAGAAAACAAGTTTATAAATTTGACATAAGATTTGAATCGCAGCAGGAACTCTGCCAGTCTTCTTAGGCATAAAATTGGACTGGCTGGAGATATGTACTGCATGTGTGATGTTTCAGCACTTATTGCTTTCATTATATCTTTACTTACTCAGTTAACAGACTACTGAACTTGCAAAATCTAGCAGACTGGGGATTTTTTTTTTAATAAATTTTATGATGGGGGCAGGGGAGAAAGAACTGAAAACCCCAAAATTATGTAACTACATGACAGGACTTGATCTGAGGTAACTGAATACAATTTACTCGATTTCACTGAACTTAACTTACACTGATTTTCTCTAACTGATGACCTGACACAGTATTCTGGTTTGGGTTTAGCTTTTTTTTTTCCCCCTTCTGAATTGGCAGTGTTGACATTTCCTGTTTCCCATTATTATTATTCCTTCCCCTTCCTTGTTTTGGGAATTAAATGGCTTATTGACTAAACAGCATTAGAAAACTAAAGTTAATGGGCCAAACTCTTCCCTAGTGCAACTTAATATATTGAGTTCAAGTTATATAGAGATGAATGAGTTCAGGGACTCCCTCCAAGAGAGTTATTTCAGAGGCTTATTCTGAAAGTCCAGAGCTTTGTTGTCATTTCAATGGAAATTAAATGTTTAAAGAAGTCCAGTGCTTCACATTCCGCTGATATGATGAAACCTGAGGGTACTGACAACAAAAAGGCAAATCCATACCTTTTTTAATGGATTAGAACAAATCTTTCATTATTATCAAAAATTAATTTAATAATACTCTAGTTTATGTCTACCTATTCCCTGGAGAACTCAAATTGTAAGTGTAACTCACGTGCCCATCTTCTCCATCATTTCATCATTTCATCATTTGTGGTGAGATTTTAAAAGACGTGGAGATGTGGTACATGGGGACATAGGTTAGGAGAAAGTTTGGCAGTGCTGGGTTCATGGCTGGACTTGATGATCTCAAAGATCTTTTTCAACCTGAATGATTCTATGATTTTTTAATTCCATCAATGGCAACTGAGGACAGGGCTGACTTACTGATATGACAAATGTCTCAGGAGCAAGGTAAGAATAGAGAGGATTTGGCTCCTAAAATTACCTAAAATGCACTGATCTGGATTGGGCTGAGAGAAAACAGACCCCTATGGCTGCGTCAAAATTAAAATGTTGTTTCTAACCAGGAATTAGCACACCCATCTCATAGTCTTAGTGGAGCTTGTAAAGTGGAGCTTGCTGAGACAGACTGAATAGCTGGTGCTGCTGGAAACAGGAAAGAATGAGACTGAGTGGGTGAAGAGGTAATAGATGCTGGCCAGTCCTAGGTTCATTTGAGCACATGGAAGGATTTTGGACAGAAGGTTGGGGAAACAAGAGAGTTTGTTCACTCATAGGGTCACTTAATGAGAACAGGCTGGGCATATACTAGACAGTACTACTCAGCCATGGAATAATAGAAACATATAAAATCAGGTGGAAAGTGAAACTTACTAGGTAAAACTCCACAAATCAATGGAAGGCAAGGTGTGCTCTTTTCTATAACTCCATTCTTATCCATTTTTAAAGAAAATACAATGTGCTAACCACCCCTCCACTGTGGTTCTGAAAACCTGATCACCGCTGTGGTATTTGAATAGCAGAAACTCTCTCTGCTGTACACCCAGCATGTAAAGTCTTTCTCAGGATATTCCTAGAGGGAAAAAGGCAGTTGCCAAGTCAGTTTTGTTCCAGTTCATTAGTGAGCGAAAGTGATTATCGTCTGACAGATGCACTAAGGGTTGGGTTATGTATAGTTCCTAGATGTCTGAGTCCAGTTTTTAGCAGACAGATGTCCACATTCAGGAAAGATAAAACAAGTCTGACAACATAGCTACTTCCAACAACTTTGCTGAAAATCTTTACAAGCAATGTGGGGCATGGCTGGATATCTGATCAGTCCTCTTCCGTATCGTGGTAGTCCCACCAGCAGAAAATAGATGGTGTGTGAGGAATCAGTGTTGTCCTCTGGAAGATGGGATATATTTCTTGGTGGGATGGAAAGGTTACGTATTTCTCTGTGGCTATCAGTCGAATGTGAACTGCAAGTGACACTTCTGCTTCAAAACAAGAAAAATAGCTCCATTCCCTCCAAAGAGAATTGTGTCAGCAGCAGACCTCTCTATTGCTCCCACTATTTTCTCAATGCTTCACCTCATCAGACTTCTGGGAGCTGACAAACTATCAGACTGAAAAACAGAACAGGGGTAGGGGAGATTCTAATGCATGAGCAGAGCAATGAAGAGTGTCAATCCCATGCTTGCTATATTTTTTCCAATGACAAGAATGGCATAATATCAGCAAGTAACTAAATCTAGTTACATCTAGCCAGTTACTTACAGTTTTCATGAGAAAAAAAATAGTCTCCTCTTGGTTTACTTTTTTCCAAAGAAATTTTAAAAACTTACATATGCTGAGTTAAATTGGTGTTTCAAGACCAAACACTCAGGTATATGTTAGAGCAAAGCATATGTTTCTGGAAAGCCAGGGGCTTTCCCACTACATCCACCAGAAAGAAAGGAAGACTTGCAGTGCTGCCAGAGCAGGTCCAGACCAGGTCATCAGGCATCTCTGTGGGGACCTTAGTCTAAGAGTGGGAACTGGCTCAGTGAAACCCATGGCTGGGTCAGGCAGGGCTGTGATAGAGCAGGAGATTGATTTCTATGGCATTGCTTGGGCACACAACTCCCTGAAATGAGGTTGTGGGCCATAAGCATGAGGGACTGGCCACCAGTAACTCCTAACAGTCCCTCATGTCATTCTCAGCTTCACCCCAAGCTAGAAGGGACATGTCACTCTAGGACACGAAACAAAACGACGCGGACACTGGAATCTTCAAGGTAAAAAGAGAGAAAGTTTAATTCTGACTCCAACATTAACAGATTTCCAAAAGTGACAGTGGATTGGAGGATAACAGTGACACCTCTCCAATGACACTGAACAAACCAACAGTCCCTCAAATTTTTCCTCCTCCAGAAAAGAATGAAAAACAATAAGCATTTAAAAGAAAGTGTGTGAGGAAGTTTGTTACAGAATGTAAACATCAGAAGGTTTAGAAGAACTTAAAAAAAACAGGGCGACAGGACAGATGCTCCTTTTTCTGTTGGCACAATGAAGGTCAGAATTTGCTTCACAATGCACTTGGAGCATCATGAATTTTGACACTTGTTTGCTTCTAGAACGTGTTCCGGCTATCAACATCTATTTAGTTGCATACTAGTTCACTCCTGGGCTCTGTTGTGGCATATATTTATTAGTCTCCTCAAGGAAGAAACCCAAGCAGAGTTGCCAGGAGAGTTTGCTTATGGGTGTGCTGCAGATCAGCAACAGGTGAAAAGATGTGCTTCATTTGAAATGCAACACTTGGAATAATCCTGCCGTACTTCAAGAGGCCAAAACCAGAAACACACCACCACCACAAAGCACTTGCATGATGTGCCCTAGGTGTCACACCACAAAACCGTCCCACAGGCAGTAAAGCAATCCTTATATCACAGGATCATAGAACCACAGAATGGTTTGGATTGGAGGGGATCTTAAGGATCCTCTAGTTCCAACGTCCTCCTCTGCCATGGACAGGGACACCTTCCACTACACCATATTGCTTCAAGCGCCATCCAACCTGGCATTGAACATTTCCAGAGATAGGGCAACCAAGACTTCTCTGGGAAACCTGAGCCAGCACAGTCTGATACTAAATCCAGCACTTAGAGCTGGAAAACACACACATAAGTAATCATATCTTTTGGCCACAGGAGGGGTCACTGACGCTCATAAGTCAGAAGAGATCAACCAGTTGGGATATGGATAGACCACTCTGCAGGGGCCAGATCAAGAGAGGGTAGCTGTGAGTCATATGAACTACTTGACTCAGGGCAACAGCCCGTGGTGCTTGCTTTTATCATTTAGCACAGGTGTTGCCACAAATGGCAAGTGAAGGACACACAGAAGTGGCAGCAGAGAGTAACACAGCAAAATGTCCTTATCCAGCTCTGTATCTGCTCCACAGGAAAGGCCCCATTCAGCTTTACTGGCTGCAGGTGTGTGGCAGTGCAGATGCCCATCACCTCTAGCCAGAGCTGTGTCAGAGCACAAGCAATGGCCCTGGATGTTCATCACTGCCTCTTCCAAGTGCTTCGGGGACCCTTCAAGGTGAAAAATACTCTTCCTATCTGCCTGCATGGCAGTTTATGAGAACCTAGAAACGTAAGGTTATTAATATCAGAAAGTGGTATAAAGTGACATTTCTGATTGAAATAGCATCTTTCTTCAATTTTATTGTCAAAAATGTCTCTCCTAAACATTTTTCTGTTCTTTTGCCTCACCTAATTTAGTTATCTAGTTAGACATACTGGAATCTGAAAAAAAAAAATTAATGCCTTTTTCAGAAGCCTTCTGTAATTTTTTCCCTTAGCTTTTTCCTTTTTTTTTTTCTCTTTAAACAAATCTTCAATAATTATCTGAAAATGCCTATAGTGGTGCAATAGAGAGTGAGATTATTAAACTCTAATACCACTAATTTCATTAATTTAAAAAAATCTTATTTTTCCTGACAAAAAAATCATACCAAAACAAGTACACATATATGAATGTAATTATTGCTTGTGCACAGAGACATACATTGCTTAGCTTTAAAACAGTGAGATTTATTTGTCTTTTAATTTTTGCAAGTTTATGTTTTACTTTTTCTTCACACCCAAGGAGAAAAATATGTTTGTTTATTCCTGTTACGGAAAACAGAGATTTTACGTTAAAGAAACCAGGGATGAAACCAAAGTAACAAACAAACAGAAGTCATCAAAAATTATGAGGCAGGCAACAAATGAATGGCAGCTGCCAGGACTGCTGAAACTGTAAATATGAACAGAAAGTGAAGAATTAAGAAAGCAAAGATGGATTTAAAAACTCACCTTTACTGAGCAGAGGAATTTTTTAATTTAATTATAGTTAAATTATGTTTTGTACTCATGATACATGCCAGCATGGTAGTGCTGGAAAGCAATGACTTCATTTTAGTAATACAGGTTATGGTCTGGGTTGTGGACTTCTCTAGTTTCCTATTTGTTTTAGAGAAAAAGGAAGGAAAGACTTTCTGGTCATAGTACCTGATGGGGGAAAAAAGTGTTGAGGTGGAAAAGTCCTTCACTTAAAAGAAGCATCCCTCCTCTGCCTTGGCCTCTTCCCTCACAGCTGCTGACTTGCAGAAGAGGAGTAGCTGAGATATCCTTCTACATCCACCTGTAAACCCTGTCCTGCCGTGAAAATGGAAAACACTGTTTCCAGGTGACAGTTATATATATATATGTATGTGTGGGTTTTTTGGTTTTTTTTGTTGGTTGTTGTTGTTGTTGTTGTTTTTTGTTAGTTTTTTTTTTTTTTTTTTTAGTCTGAGCTTTGCTGTGAGAGAACACCTGTTTGGATGCTTCCACAGGACCAAGAGTGTTTTAAGTACAGTGAGCTAGAGCAAAATAGCACATTTTACACTTTTGTTCAGCAGTCCTGAGAAGTTCAGCAGTTGTGGAGTATCATAAAATACAAAAACTTTTGTCAGTGCTGGCTGTTTTCCCTACATATAGACAATAAGTGTAGGATAATAATGACTATATGCATAGGATCTGTACATGTCACTTAAAGGTGCTCACAAGCTGTATTAATTCTCAAAACACTAATCATATTTTTAAATCACACATTAATTTATAACATTTTAGTTGTAGTTTCTGCAGCTTTTTAGGTAGTTTCTGGCTGTCTGTGCCAGATGTAGAACCCTTGTGTGACCCCAGCCCTGGTGAAGACCCTTTCCTTGAGCTGAGATTAAACTTGTATGAAAACTACTTAATTAATCATAATGGAGGGCTTTGCTCGAAAAGTTATTAACTCTGAACTTCTATATATAAATAATGGCATAGTGGGATGGAGCTCTGAGGCAAGCCCTGGTCTAGAGGAAGGTGTCCCTGCCCATGGCAGGAGGTTGGAAATAAAGAAGCTTTAAGTTCCCCTCCAAGCCAAACTATTCTATGAGGGTCCAAAGGAGACCACGAAGATGGAGAAAGGTCTGGAAGTGAAGCCTTAAGAGCTCACTTGGTTTGTTAGATCTGGAGGAGACTGAGGGGACACCTCACTGTGGTTTTCGAGATGCTCATGAGAGGAAGAGGAAGGGCCGGTACTGATCTCTTAATTCTTGCCACAGCAATAGGATCTGAAGGAACGGCGTGAGGCTGAGTCAGGGGAGGTTTAGGCTGGATTTCAGGAAAAAGTTTTTCTCCCAGAGGGTGGCTGGGCACTGGAACAGGCTGCCCAGGGATGTGGTCACAACACCAAGCCTGTTTGAGTTTAAGAAGCATCTGAGGGCAATGCTCTCAGACACATGGCTCCTACCATGTAGTTGGGGCATTCTGTGCAGGGCCAGGAGCTAGCCTCGACGATCCTTCTGGGTCCCTTCAAACTCAGGACACTCTGTGATGCTCTTGCGAGGCTCCATCCCTCTCCGCCCTCAGGCGGCACAGGACGCCATCCCGCAGGCAGCCAGGCCGCAGCCATCTCGCCGCTGCGCGCTGCCGCCGCCATGTCGCGCACCGCGCACCCAGGCGCTGCGGGCGGGGGGGGGAGCGGGGGGGGAGCAGGGGCGGCCGCGGGCCGGCGGCCATTTTGGTCAAGGGCCGGCACCGCTCCTTCCTCCCTTACTCAAGATGGCGGCGGCGGCGCATGCTCGGAGCGCGGCCGGGGAGGCCGGCACTGCTGCCCGCGGGCGCTGAGGGGGCGGGGAGGGAGCAGCAGCGGCGGCGGCCATGGGCGAGACCGAGAGGCTTTATTATGTGTACAGCTGCGACCTGGACATCAACGTGCAGCTGAAGATGTGAGTGAGCGGCGTCAAGGGCTCAAAGGGGAGCGTTCGCTGCCGCCCTGGGAGGGGGTAGCGGGCCGTCCGCCCCTCGGCGGGGTGCGCTGGTGCCGCAGCCCGGCGGTGCCCGGGGACAGGCGGTGCTGGCTCATCTCCGGTGCCGCGTCCCGGCCCGTGGGGAGGCGGCGGGCGAGGGGCTGGGCTGGAGCTGTGCTGCGAACGCGTGTCAGGTGTGCCGTGTCCTCAGGTGCTCCAAGGCAGCGATTGTCAGTGCTGGCTCCCAGAGCCTTTCACCTGTCAGAAAATCACAGATTGGTTTGCGTTACAAACACCTTTAAAGCCCATCCTGTTACACACCCTGCTATAGGCAGGGACACGTTCCATTATCCCAGGCTGGTCCCAGCCCCGTCCAGCCTGGCCTTTAACGCTCCGAGGGACGGGGCAGCCACAGCTTCTCTAAGCAGCCTGTGCCAGGGCATCACCTCCCTCACAGTAAAGAATTCTTTCCTAATTAATCTAAATCTACTCTGTCTGAAGCCATCTCCCCCTGCCCTGTCACTACATGTTTCTGTAAATAGTCTTGCCTATTCTTTCCTGTAAGTTCCCTCCAGGAATTGGAGGGCCACCGCTGTCTCACAGCTCGCTCCTGAGTGTTAAGGGAAGGAGATAAACTGATGACACTCTTGCTGCTTGTTTCCATGCTCCTCTGAAAACAAGGTGGTCTTACTGGGGTGTTTTACTGTAGCAAGATCCAGGTGCTGCAGCGTGTAAATCTGTTCCTACCTGAGCGTGTGGAAGCACTTTTGTTGAAGCTGGATCTACCCTACAGTGTTGTAATTTTTCGTTTGTTTTTTTAAGTTACTTTACTTCATCACAGCAGTGAGAAGTTTGAGAAGTAGGAGGGATCTGGCTGACTCTTAAATGTAGTGCGCCCAGTGGTGGTGCATTATTAAAGTATCTTGCATTTTGTGGCAAACTAACTTGGAGAAGCTTGTTAAGGGTTGTTTAATTTCTGAAAAAGTGATGGTAGTGGAAGGTGGCCCTGCTCATGACAAGGGTTGAAACTGGATGATTTTTCAGTTCCCTGCCAGCCCACACTGTTCTGTGCCATCAGGAGTCAGATTCATGTGATCTCTTTGATAGTTCATTCCACCAAACAAAATTAAAACTAGCAGGTTTTTTTTTGCTTTAACACATAGAAGTGTATGACATCCTTAGAATGTGCAGTGTCAGTTCTGTGCAAGTAACTTGTTAATTTACTCTGAAATGGTTTTGTGGAAACAAATAGATTTTTGTTTGGTGGAGGATTGATCTTACGTGTGTTCCCATCACCTCAATTATTATTTTTTTTGTTTGTTTGTTTTTGTTTTTGTTTTAACTTGTGCATCCACAGACAGATATCTAATGTGCATGTCTGTTTTCATCGTGGTATAGCTGAAGCCTGAGAAATTCCATCAATTTCTCTTAATAGTAACATTGTGCAAAGTGCTGCAGGGTTTTGACCAAATTTTATTTGATCAGTCTGCTTAAGCGAATTTTATTTTGTTGTGGATTTGAGAGATGATTGACTTCCAAAACCAGTCATACATTTCATAGATCTTAAAAATTTACTTACAGTAGTTGTTCTGTGTTTTATTTTTCCAAATAGTATTTGGAGCATGTGTAATCTGATGTTTGTTATGTCTATTTTAATAATAGCAGCCTATGTCTTCTCATTTATTGTTGCCCTACTTAAGCTCTGTCTGAGAATCCACAGGTTGTACTAGAAAAAGTTGCCTCCATTTAAAAGACAAACAAGTAATTCTTGCCTTCCCTGCTTTTCCCCTCACCCCTGCCTAAATCAGTACAGCAGTGCGTTCATGTTTTCTGAGCATTTCACATCCTGAGTTCTTCTCTGGTGTTTGGATTTCACTAGAAGCGGTAGTGCAAAGTGAGAATAGCCTCAGTTCTGGGTAATCTAAGTATAAGGTATGGAAATACAATAGGATTTCTACTACAGATAGAATAAATTCTGGCTTACTTATGTTTTCTTCTTTTCCTCCTCCCCTGCCCTCTCCCCTATAGAGGAAGTCTGGAAGGGAAAAGAGAGCAGAAAAGCTACAAAGCTCTCTTAGAAGATCCGATGCTGAAGTTCTCAGGACTGTATCAAGAGACTTGCTCTGACTTGTATGTAACTTGTCAGGTGTTTGCCGAGGGGAAGCCGCTTGCTCTTCCAGTTAGAACTTCCTACAAGGCTTTTAGCACTAGATGGAAGTAAGTGGCTTGCCTTTTATTTCATGTTCTTCATAATTAGTGGGGCACCAGGTATTTGTTTCTGTCAGAAAGATTTGTTTTCTGTTGTCTTCTCTATAATGGCTTATCCTTCTTCAAGTGTCTGTATAGTTAGTGTTATCCAGCCAGCACAAAAACCACCTTTTTGTGTAAAGGGTAAGTGATAAAATGGCTATTTGTGTTCTTGGGCATGGCCTGCTACTTCAGGTGACTTCTGGGGCCAGGAGTGATATATATTCATGCTGTTCACTGACAGCCTGATCCTTGCTACTCAGTTATCAAGCCAGAATATTTTTCTTTTGGTGTGTAGCCTTTAGTCATGGTGTTTGAATAGTTAAAGCCCACAGGAAAATAGTCCATTTGCCCTAAGAAATTTTTATTTAAACTAATAGAGAGTAACTTGAATTGTAAAGCTTTTACTTATTATTTAAACTTATAGAGAGTAACTTGAATTGTAAAGCTTTATGACTAATAAGTGGTGTTTCTCTGCAGCTGGAATGAATGGCTGAAACTGCCTGTGAAGTATCCAGATTTGCCTCGAAATGCTCAGGTGGCTCTGACCATCTGGGATGTGTATGGACCTGGTAAAGCTGTTCCTGTGGGAGGAACAACGGTCTCACTCTTTGGAAAATATGGGTATACTGCTTTTTCTTCTCATTTAAACCACATTTAAAGCTCACCTGTGAATAGTAATGTGGCATGGGTTATGAGAGATAAGTTTTTAAATATTTTCTAAACTAGGTTAACAGTTCTGTGTTTGAAAAATCAGATACATACATACAGGTGATTTTCTCCTGATTATTCCCAAGTGTAATTTCACACTTGCTGCAGTGTTGTATAAAAGAAGTGTTCTGTATAACACCTTTTTTCTTTTTTTTTTTTTTTTTTGATGATCTACTAGCTTGGATTTTAAGATGGCAAGTGCTGAAATCACTTCGTATCTACGCCCTTGTACTGCATGGATGCCAGTACTGATTACTTTAAAAAATAGTTTAATTGGCTTGCAATTAGGTTGTGAATGCACTGTTATTTATAGGGGGTAGAATGTCACTCAGTAAATCAGCACTTTTCAAAGTTAATATGCTATGATCCAATAGAGGGTGTGTTCAGTAAATTGGTGGATGGTAATACTAAGGTGGGAAGGATTACAGTAATAATCTGTGATGTGAACAGTACCTCAAAAGAATCTTACCTAAGTGCAAAGGAGACTGAGAAAACAGGTTGTGGTCTCAGGAAGATTAAGAGGCACAGGTACTTTTTTTGCAATTGATTGTTATCACATACAGAATGGGGAGCAGCTGCCCAGGAAAAGAGAGTTGTAGTTTAGAGTGAATCTTAAATTTTGTGTAGTTCAGCATCATGGTGCTCTTGTAAAATGTGTGAACAACATTGACTACATAAACGGTTTACAACTATGTGTATCAGAGACACTTCTGTACCCTTTTCTTTTCTTATCCTTTTCTTCTCCACTCAGATGGGGTATATTCTGTTCTTTCTAACCAACTTCAGTCAAATTTCTGACTACTGGGAGTCTGTATCATTGAATGTCTAGCAAGTAGGTGTGATGGAGGAAGTATTATACCTAGTCAGGCTGAAAAGAAAGAATGTAGAAACATTTTTCTAGTGTGTATATACTGCTGGAAAATGGGAAGAAATAGCCTGTTTTGTCTAGCCAGTGGATAAGAAGTAAGACTTCACTTAGACTAAAGTGCAGGAAAAGTTTAGATTATCATTAGGAAAGCTGCTCTAATGATGCTTGAATGCAGAAAGTGACTGTAGAGAAAGGTTGTATCTCTCTCATTGAGGATGCTGCTTGAAGAAAAAAGGATGAGATTGCCTTAAGGCAAAACATTGAACCTGATCAATTGGACTGTGCCCCAAAGACTGCTGGTAGCTGTTAAAGCATTAAAGCACAGTACCTGGAAAAAGATAAAAATAAATTTCAATTATAAGTCTTACTTCCAGCATGTGGAACTCATATGAAGTTGATGGAGAGAAACCAACAAAAAAATTTTGAATTTTGTAGTTTTTAAAAGAAAACCCTTGTAGTAATGCTCCATGAGATGGTGTGTAAATTCAAGGTCAGATGGTCTTTTCTAATTGTTATTTCTCATTTTTAATGTTCACTTTTTAAAATACTCCTGTCAATTGTATTTACCTGAAGTTTTTAGAGTAAAGCGATGAGCTCTTATTGGCAAAGGTAATGAATGCACTTGATTTCTTGGGGCATCTTTTATGGGTGGATCAGCACAAATGTGCAAGGTAAGCAGAGTTTTGCAGAGAAAAGATGTGGTCAGTTACCCTGTAAATTTCTGGTCACTGCACACTTTCAATTATCAATTCAATTTCAAGGATTGGTGGAGAAAGCGGTGTGTGGAGAGTTTTGGCATTTTTTTCTTGGTATGTTTTTATTATTATTTGGCAGCTCAGAAGGCTGTTTTATGGCTGTTGACCTTTCAATGCAACTTCGGTAGCTTTTAAGTTCATTTTTTTCATACTGGCAGACCTAGGGTTACTGTTACAATTTGCAAGTCAAGAGGAATACTTTCTGCTTCATTACAAATAATAAAACTATGAAGGTCTAGCTTTCTTCTCAGTTCTTGTTTGTACCACCTCACTGGCTTTGGGAATTACCCATTTTTCTTCTACTTGCCCAATAAGTTATCTCTGACTTCACAATTTTCTTCTAACTCCATGTGCCAGTAAAATAGAGGTTGTAGAGAACACAAGGTGCGAGACACTTGTGCAGTAGAGTTCAATTATGCAATTTTGTAGTTTTGACAAAGGAAGCAACTTCATTTTCTTGCAGCTGCTGCTCAACTTTGATTCCTGACAGCTGTATTATTTTGAGTTTACTGATGTGATTCTGCATTTTTCCCTGCAGTATGTTTCGACAAGGAATGCATGACTTGAAAGTCTGGCCCAATGTAGAAGCTGATGGCTCCGAGCCCACCAAAACTCCTGGGAGAACCAGCAGTACAGTCTCTGAAGATCAAATGAGCCGCCTGGCAAAGGTAATGGAAGAGCAAGTAACCTTTAAAATGTATGTGACAAGCATGCACTTGACTGGAGAGAAATGAAGACAGCTTCCAGTGCTGTTTTCTCATGTGATAGCTCTCTTGCTTTGGTTATTTAGGTGTTTCACAGGATTTATACAAAGGAATAAAGCAGATCGTATTTAATTGCTTCTGAAGTGTTTTTTTAAAAAACCTTGTATTACACGTAGCAGTTTGTTGGAACAACTTAAGATCTAAATTCTTTGTAAAGAATTAAAATACGAAAATGCCTTGAAGATGCCTAAAGACAAAATTCCATCAGGTTTAATAAGAGCCTCTCCTAACAGTGACTTGTGAGGACAGTTGAGAGTTTCTTTCAGAGACCATCCGTTATCTTTGAGGCTGTGTGGCATAGTGTTCCAAAGTGGTGTCATACCTGTACATTAGAAAGAACTTGAGTAGAACTGCAGAAATTAACCCAAGTTCCATTCATTTAAGCTCATGAATATGTACATTAGTATTTTTGCCTCCAAGCTTTTGTGGGCAGAGTATATTCTTGCCATCAAAACTACTGAAATTGTTCTGAGTGTATTAGTTACTGGGCTGTTTTACTAGATGATCTCTGATTATTCAGGTGAGCTTACCCCAAACTTTCCAAACTGCTCAGTCTGCCTATTCAGTGAGCTTTCTTCTTAATCTTTGTCTCCTAGATTTTATGCAGACCTTTGTGGGACTCCCAATGAAAGATAGAATCATTTTCTCATTAGAGATTTATGACAGTGATTGACTTTCTTTTAAGGGTCTCTGTTTTATTAGTGTAGTTTGCACTGAATTTATAATGGAAAGCTCATTAAAGCCAGTGGTGCCCCATTTCTTGATCATAGTAGAGTAAATGCCCTTAGAGGGCATAATTAATTAATTAATTAATTTTATTATTAATATTATAATAAAATAATTTATTATATAATAACTAAGGAGTCTTTGTAAAAAGACACTAAATATCAAGTCTTATTTCCAGTTCGTCATGTGGTTACATGATAGATGCTGTGGGTTTCTGAGAAAGGCTTTGAGAGGGTAGGCCATGCCTTTCATGTTAGTTCTGTTATGCAGACATTACCACTCACTCTCTCTAGCTCAAAAAGCACAAATAGAGTACTTCAGTCTTAAAATAGCTCATTCTGTTTTAGCCTGTTTTGGCACTTGGAAGATGATGGCCCAAGGCCTCTGAGGAATAGGAGGAAATTCTTTCCCATCCTATTCAAGAGTTGTAGTTAATGGCTAACAGAAAGCTAATAACATCACTGCCCCCATTCTTTTCTTCTGAAAGATGTTTTGGGAAATGCTAATTTCTGAAAGAGGAGAGTTTTCACTGATATTTTGTTGTGGTCCTTTTTATAAAACCATTTTACCATCAGATGCTAGGGAATTTAGGGTTTCTGGGAAGTGTGTCTATGGGAGGTTTCATTTGCACAGCTGTTTACATAGCAGAGGAGGTTCTTGTGATGTGTCACTCTGAAATAGCCATTGCTCAAGCACAATCAGCTTCTGTTCTTCTGTGACTATTGACCAGTTTCTGAATGCCTTCTCATGCTACTCTATGTGAAGGTATATTTAAATATAGTTAAAAGGACTAGCACTTAGGTACATACATGGCAAGTTTGCATGGGCTTTGTTGTTCTTGGTTTGCGTTTTTTTTTCTGCTTATTGAACAGACTTGTCCAGTGTTGTGCTATTGATTGGTATCGGTACCAGAGCCCAAACTAGAGTCTTCCAGATAAGAGGTAACTTTGGAGAAGAGCTTGGGAAGAATCTTTTCTCCATCTGAAAGATAACTCCTTTCTTTACATGCTTCTGAGTTTATGTCTGGACGTTTTTCTTATTGTTACATGGAATTTGTATAAAACCAGTGAGTAGGTGGTCAAAGAGTTTTACCTTGCCTTAAATAATTGATACTGTGGCAAGTCTCCCCTTTCATGTTGAGGTGCCATATGGTTGTGCTCTCACAAAACACATGAATGTTGCTAGTAAAACTGCTACTGATGGAAAAACCATGGCTTTGCATTCTGGAGGCGTTGTGAATGCAGATTTTTTGTGTACTAAGGAATATTAATGGGAAGAGTATTTTAGCATTCTCAAACATGAGTGACATTAAGAGATTTCTCCCATGAGTGGTGTGTTAATTTATTCTACTTAAAGTATTCTTAAGTTCTTTTTGATCCATTCATTTCCATCATACCTTCTGCTGGCTGAATGAAATTAGGTAATAGTAATGTTGAGATACTATCTAAAGGGATGCATCTTACTTAGTAGCAAATGATGAATGCTTCTTTCCCTGAAGGGGATACTAGCTTCTCTCTTATTTTAAACTGTAAATATTAATTCAAGACAACAGTTTTTCATGTGTATCTGTATGCTCACAGATCTTCCAGGTCTTGTATGCAGACCTAATTAATTGCTGTATTACAACTTTTTTCCTCTATAAGGGAGGTTTAAAGGTTTAAAATATTAATAATTTTCTTCTGAAACACACAAAACAACTTTCATTTTTTTATTCTCTAGTGCAGTGAATGAGAAAATGAACTAAGAATTTGTGACCAAGTTTTTTTCTCCAAGACTTTGATTAAACATAATCAAACTTTAGCCCAGCATACTTGTGCCTGTACTGTTAAGACATCAGTTTAGTGAGGATTTGAGAGTGAATAATGAGACAGTAAAATTGGGGCAAACTCTTCAATTCTCTGTCTTCATAATGACTTTTATTTTTAGTGTACCTCTAGTGTTGAGCTATGGAAGGTCTAGTGCACATATCTGACAGATTGTGCAACCTGGACATCTCCCAGTGTATCCCAAGTCTTAAATCTTCTGTTTTGTTTTTTTTGTACTAATACCATCTCCAGTTCTGTGTGGAAGCGGCCATGCTGCTATTGTGTTCTCCTGCATCCTGTACCTTCATTCCTGCTGTCCTAGGTCTCTGTATTGCCTGTCCCTTAGCTAGGCAAGAAGTGACAGTGTCACTGTATGGCCTGTTCACATTCAGATGCTCATGGGTGGGCAGGCTGACCACAGAACAAAGTGAATGAAATAATGGTTGTAACCTTTCCTCTAATAAGAATAATTTTGAGGGGTCTCTTTGCTAGACATTTTCTAGACAGATACCAATTTCTTCGAGAGATGAAGGAACTTCATGTCTTCTAGTCCTTCTGCATCTCTTGCATTCTGCAATAATGACTGATTTTTTTTTTGAAGAATATGTCATTTCTTAGCAGCCAAAAAAGTGATCTTCATATTTGTGTGGTCCTCTGCTGGATAAAAAATTATCGTAAAAAATTTCATTAAAAATAGTGTATCTGAAACTACAAATCGTATGCTCTTAATGAGTCCTTAAACAACTTTCTTGCTATTGCTACAGTAGTTTGTAAGCATAGGAATAAAGCTTGAGCTACTAATCAGATGACTAAAGGAGAAAGCGAGCTGTCTATGACTTGCTGTAAGATCTTCAGTTGACCCAGTTATCGTCTCAGTCTGGAAACAGCCTTTCCTGCTTAGGAAAGGCTGACACAGGCAGAAATATTCAGTATAGATAGTTTATGAAATACTTTATTTTTGTTTGGCTTGGTGAGCTTTCATATATGAAACATAGTAATACAAAAATGGGATGTCTTTTTTATGTGACTTTAGTTAAGAAAAAGGTTCCTGTTTTTGCTATGTTAAAAATGCCAAGGTGATGTGCACGGATAATTATTATGGTCTTTGCTGGGATTGGTATTTTAGATTGTAGACTTATTTTTATGATATGGTTTGGCTGTTGACAAGGTGTGTACTATGTCACTATGTGTCTGCTATACAAGGTGAGTACAGTTTTTTCAATTCCTTTATTTTTTTTTGTCTGATTTCATATTAGTATCTTGGTTAGAACTTTGTTGTTCTTTTTCTTGCTCTGAGCAATTTAAATGTTATCATTGTGATTTTTGTCATGCAGCTCACCAAGTCTCATCGGCAAGGTCACATGGTGAAAGTGGATTGGCTGGACAGACTCACCTTTAGAGAAATAGAAATGATCAATGAGGTAAGTCACTGTAGGGTCAGGTTTGGAATTTTTATCATGCTAATATGAACCTTCACTTCTTTAGGGGGGTTTTATCATGCTAATATGAACCTTCACTTCTTTAGGAGACTTAACTGCTTGGTTTTATTTCCTTCAACTGCCAGTGCAAATGGTGAAGGAAAAAGTACTTCTTCAGAAGCTTAAAGTTGATTTTACTTAAGCAATAATGAGAATCACAGAATAGATTGGTTTGGAAAGGATCTTTAAAGGCCGTCTAGTCCAACCCCTCTGCAATGAGCAGGAACATCTTCAATTGGATCAGGATACTCTGGGACCTGTCTAGGATGACCTTGAATGTTTTTGGGGATGAGATTTCTATTATCTCTCTGGACAACCTGTGCCAGGGCCTCAGCACTCTCACAGTAAAGTCCTCTCACTCCATGCCCTTGTCTGAAGTCCCTCTCCAGCTCTTCCCTGGAGGTCCCCTTTAGGCCCTGGAGCCTCCCCTTCTCCAGGCTGAAAACCCCAGATCTCCCAGCCTGTCTCAAAACCAAAGGTACTCCAGCCCTTGGGGCATCTTAGTGGCCTCCTGGACTCCCTCCATCAGGGCCACATCTTTTTCATGTTGAGGTCCCAGAGGTGGGTGCAGCTCTGCAGGTGGGCTGTCACAGCACAGAGGGGCAGAGACCCCTCCCTTGACCTGCAGCCCGCCCTGCTGAGGAGCAGCTCAGCTCAGAGCTGGTTTTGGGGCAGCCAGTGCACATGGCCAGCTTATGTCCAGCATTTCATCCACCATGTGCACAGCTGTCTTAGCTGTTTTCAGCTTCAAGTGAACTTGATCATGGAGCATAGACTTTATTAATAATTTGGAACAGCTTGGAACAAACACTCTTAGGCATGATTAGCTTATCTCTAGTGTTTTAGGTTGTGATGGGGAGATTTTTAGACATTTTACCTGTTCCTTGGCTTCAGAGTTGTTCAACTTTATTTTTTTAACTTTGGGTGTGGAGAAAAGGCATTTGTAGTTTTGACTGAATATTTTTTAAAAATAAAATAATCTGGTAGTTTAATTCCTAAATGAGGTTTTAACCCTCACTGCTCAAAATCAGCTCAAACTGTCTAATTTCTTATACTCATCTTGCATGAAAGAACTCTGTTTTTTCCTGTGCCCTGAGATCTTTGTTGTCTTATTGATAACTGGAGGTTTGGAAGTCAGATTCTTTTTTTAACTAAAATCTGTGGTTTTATAAGCCTCTATAAATATTTTGATGTTTTTTAGAAATTAGCCTATCATCTTTTTTATCTCATTTTTCCCTTTAGATTTTTCTTCTCCACTGACAGTAAAAATACAGTGAAATAAAATTTTTAGACCTGTGCTTTAAACAGAGAGCCACTTTATCTATGGTGGAAAGTCAAGCCATTATGAATGCATTAAATGAACTGAATTTACATTACTCATTGTTAAACTTCTTGCTTATTTCTCACCCAGATTTTAAAGTTCTAGGCACTTTTTCTAGGTAGAGCATTTAAAAAATGCATACGTGAGCAAATCTTCCTCTGAAGATGAATAAGCTGCAAATGTAATCCTGTAGTCCGAGTTTATTCAGTCTCTTTTATGGTGTTGGTTCAAAAAGATGATTTGTTTTTTCTATATCTTCTGTTTTTTACTTTGATGTGCATAATTATAGGTAATGATTTAGACAAAAACAAACACCAGCTACCCACTGGTCATCTGATTATTCTGCGTTGCATTGTTTATACCTTTAGCCCACAGCTGGAAGCTGCTGATGAAAACAGGTTTTCATCTTTTAAGTGTGAATATGTATCACAAAGTGGGAATGTGAGGTAAGAATGTCAGGAAGGAGGTGATACAGTCTCAAGGAGTTCTATAAAATGATTAACTAAATAATTGCTGCAACAGCTGATAACCTAATTAATCAGTTACAGCACAAAGGAAGTAGGGTAATTGCTGTACTGAGAATGCTGAAGATTGATGCCCTGCAAAAAATGATACACATCTGTGGTGGCTCTTTCCTCAGAGGGAAAAACGAAGCTCCAATTTTATGTACCTGATGATTGAATTCCGTTGCGTCAAGTGCGATGATAAAGAATATGGAATAGTTTACTACGAAAAGGTATGTGCCCTGCAGGCTTTATGGTTGTCTTTAAAAAGCAGCATATGCACCTAAAATGAATGGGTTTTTCTGCTGACATGAAATATTCTGCTGCAGTAGAGCAGCAGACAGCTGTCAGTGGCAACTGTTTATGTACATACAAATCAGATAGTATAGATGCAACATGATTGCAGATGTCAGTCATTTGTGTAATAGAGTTCAAGATTACAGAATTTAACAAGTGTGAGTGATTAAAAACTTTCTGATTTATAGTGCTTTCAGTCACCCAGCAGTACTTTCCAAGTAGCTGTATGTAAAATTATGACTTAGATCCGGAGGATATGTACCTGTATTGAGTGTTAACTTTATAGAAGATGAGTTATTAAAACTTTGCACAGGAGCTCTGCTGGTGAACATTTTCTGTAAAATGAACAAATACAGAAGTTTAGTCTTTCATACTGAAAATGCTGTGGAATAATTAAGTAAAAGACTTCTAGATTGGAATGTCTCTCATCTTTCCTTGCTGTTTATGAAACAGATCTATCTGCAAAGCACCACCTTCAGTATTTTTCTATTAAAATTTAATGGGATGGAGGATTGACAGTGAGCTTAACAGACACCAGTGTGGTATTGGAAGGTATTACCATTCTATGTACTGTGGAAAGACCTATGGACATAGAAAAAGCAGTGCATCTATAATCTGGTTTCAAATAAAATTGTTTCTTAGATATTTCATTGTGTTTAGATTCATAAGAAGTCAGAAAGTTACTGAATCATGCAGCTTTATTGGAAATAGATAGAAGGTAGGAAAAGAAACTGGAGCGCTCTTGAGACCAGAGGCACTAAGTTTAAGCAGCATTTATTCTGAGAATTTTAAAAAGCTTAATTCATTACACAAAATGTTGACATAATGCAACATGGATTATGAGTATTTCTGTGTATATGGCTATTACTGGTTGACATGGCCCAAAAGAACTGTGATCTAACTTAAAACTTTTGAAGAAGGCAGTGAAAAATACAGCAATAAATAGCAAAAAAGCAGGATTAAAAAAATTAAAGAGAAAACAGGTCAGAATCTGCTTCAACTATTTGATGTATTGCAAGACGAGGAGTTTTTTGGCTTTCAGAGTGTTTTTTGAGGGTAGTGTTTGGTTGGAGGTTTTTGGTTGGTTTTGTGGGGAGGACAGGTGATTTTTTTCTTTTTGTGCCTTTGTTTTTCTTTTATTTTAGTTTCTTGGTGAATTTTGGTAATATGGATGAAAGTGGGTCTTATGCAGCTGTCAAGGTTAGCTGCTTAGCATTTCTTTTTTGGGGACTGGAGTTGACAGTGAGACCTCTCCACAAGTTTCAAATCTTTTTGCGTTTAGAATAGCTGTTTTGCAGTGCATCTGTACACTTATCCTAGAACTAGCAATTATGGAGGACTGTGCTGTTGCAAAACTATCTTGTGTTACAAATCACAACAAAACCTACAATCGATCAGATTTCCCCATGAACAAAATAATGTTATTTTCTTCTGTGGAAATAAAGGAAATACTTGTCTGGAGAGCAAGAATATATAACATAACAGAATATGATCATAACAGAATATGATGAAAATATTGAAACTTCATAACAGAATATGATGAAAATATTGAAACTTTTAACTAACAGCTAACTCTTTCATGAGAACATGCTGTACCTTTCAGGTGCAAACATATGTGGCTCTGTGTCCTCTTAGCTCTTTTCTTTTTATAAATGAACATGGCATTCCTAAAAATGACTTCTCTCTGTTACCTCCAGCAACCTGCCATTATAGATGAATTATTCCCGATTTACACACATGACTTCTTTTTTTTCCATCATTGTGGTTTTATAGATGTGCACGATACAGGAAAGAAGATTCAGACTCCAAGCATGCATCTTTCTTTTAAGAGATGTTTCTGAAGCATATTAAAAGTGCATGGAGCAGAATAACTATGAATTGGCTGCTCTTGCAGAAATAAAGTAATTGAATGTGTAATAGTACCTGTTAGAGCTGTAACTAACTGCAGTTTGAAGGATTTGTTGTTACAAAGTAGCTTTCCAACAACCTCTTGACCCTTTTCTGACAGCAATGGGAAATGGTACATGAATTAGTGCCCGTTTTCTCAGTTTTGTCATGCTTCCAATTACAGTCTGCAGTCTGTGTATCGGCCATCGCCAATCCAGTGCACCGAGCATAATGAAAGAAGGTTCTGTTGTCACCTGCTTGTGACCAATAGTCAAAGTGGAGATTACTTGTCACAGTTTTGTTGATATATTTGTTTTCAAGTGTTTAGGAAGAACTAGCCTGTTAAACAGCGACTGATAGGATTTGGGGTTCTTTGACTTAACATTCAATTACAATGACGTGAGGCGGCAGTGTCTCCTTCCATGTTCTGTGTTAACTTCATTTAAATACAGTGATCAAGACGTGAGGGATAGGGCCTGCTAGTAATGACAGCATCACTTTTGATTCTCCATTTAGGCAGAAATTCTGAGTGACTTACCAAGTACAAATAACACCAGCATTTATCACTAATGTATTTTTGTGCAGGTTTCAAGTGAAACATGTCTTTGGGTAAATGATTGCACTGCTGCATCCAGTTCATTAAGAAAGATAAATAAATTCGATTATCAGAGACCTTTGATAGATTTAAAGGAAGAAGTACTGTCTACACCAGTGCTTCTCTGCTTTTTTTTCTTTGCGGGGGGGAGAGGTTGGTTCGCATTGGTGTTACTTTAAATGGTGTTTTGGTTAAAAAATAAGTTAAATAGAACCTCCTTATTTATTTGTGCTCTGAAACTGATTTTCAGGTAAGTACAGAGGAGTGTTGCTGGTTTGGAAAATTTCTGCAAATGTTGTGGACTGTCTTAAATGAACTCTAATATTTGTATAAAGTCACCCACACTGACCTTACTGTAGTGAAATATCTGCAGAGCTCTGTTACACAGCAGTTTGAAGCAACTTAGTGCTGTCTAGTATTGATGTTGCTTTTGTTTCATGCTGGCAAAGTAGCAGGTCGCCTCAGGTTCTGCCTTTGCTGCTGAAATGTTGCAGCCAAGAGGAGCAGATTCACTGAGGGAAGAGGCTGCTGAAGTCCCAGTGTCTGCACTGTGTTCTTGTGCTCTGGTCTGTCTTTCATCACATCCCCAGTTAGAGGATGTCAGGGATTTCTGAGATTTCCATGACGTGGACTAAAGCTCTCTATATGGGCATGATCAGGAAAGACACTTCAAAAGTATGCACTTGGCCAAATTCAAGTGCTAATTTAGACACTGGTTTGGTTTAGTAACTATGGTCAGGGTTGTGGTACTGCATGTGTTGCTCTCAAGGTATAATGGAGAATTACAGAAGGGTAGTTAAACAGCTGACATCCTCCACAGGACAGCTATTGTCATTCTGCCTTCTTGAGTATTTCGTTAAGCAGTCTGTTTCAGAATGCTTGCTCCTAACACTGTTACTTGTCCCATGAATGCTTGGAAAAACTTGATTTCATGGCAAGTTTTGGTTGGGCTTAAAGCTTTGTTCTGTCATGCAGTGAAACACTGGGAATGGTTTTTCTGGTGGTTGAACTGAATAGCTAGAACTTGTCAGCTTCACTCTACAGCATGATCTGACTACATTCAAAGAGTTTTAAATAAACAGTCATTATCATGATTCTTTTCAAAGATTCCAAAAGGGGTTGCCAGCAATGAGTGTACAAATCATTCTTTTAACATTAGTCTTGGGGGAAAAAACTCCATAACTACATTTATAAACATTTTGACATGACACACTGGAAGGCTTTTTTGTTGTTGTTTTGTAAGTAAGCAAAATTTAGACAATAGTGCTTTTGTCATTCTCATCCTGAGGAGTTTTGAATTTTTAATGTCTGCCAGAGACTTCTAACTGTGGGGTAAGTGCTCCACTTGACCAGGCTGAAACCTTTCCTTTTTCAGTTAATGTATGTGATTTTATCATTTTTTCACTGAGGAAAAAATACAGCAATGGGTGTTCCTACTGCTTATCCCTAGAGAATCCTCATGGGACCTGGATACTCTGAAGAGTTTGAATGCTTGTTAGTAGCAAGTTAGTAGCTTGTTGCTACTGAGTCCCCTCCAGTGTCAAGTTTTTCATACAGGGTTTTTGTGTGAAGGTTCTAAACAGAGTGGAGAGTTGTCACTGGGAGATAGGAATCTTGTGTTTCTATAAAGGCAAAGTAAGATTGCAGCCTTAGAGTTTAGAATTGGAAGATAAGAAATATCTTATAGGTATATAGAAGTCAGTCTGTCATCAGATGTGTTTATGAGAAGGATTCCACCAACCTGCAACAATTTCATTGTTTTTTATATAATTTGACTTTATGACATGATCTGAGCATTCTGCCTGGTGAGATGGCAGAGGCTTAGTTCAATGTGAATGCTGATCTGTCACTGTGACTCCAGCCCAGTTCAGTCTACTGTTAGTGATGCAGCATATTTTGTTATTATGGAAATACTTTGATGCTGCTATTTCTGTGCAGCGAGGTCAGAGCTAAGTTCATTATTTAGGCAACATGCTTTTAGAGCAGAGATACTCTAAGCAAATGTCATCTTTGCCTCTTCAGTGTTTGTGTGCGTGCTTTTTTTTTTTTTTTCAAAGACTAATGAGAAAAGCAACCTGGGACCATCATCAGCCGCAGGCAGACTGTGTGTTTATTTCCCTTAACTAGGAAGGATATGTGTATTCTTACTGCTTTTGCTTTGACTTTTGTCAAAAGTGTTACTTCAGAAAGGCATAGGACACTAGTAAATGCAATTAAAAATGTCTTTCTAAGGAAACATTTTAATAATAAGAGATATTTTACCGTAGCCAGCCCCACAAAATTTATGTAGTAGGAAAAAAAATGTTTCTCCTGGGTGGTTAATGGCAATTTTAAACTCATATATCTTGTTACTGACAAATGATTCTCTCCCTTGAAACAACCTCTCCTTTGAAAGTTACCTCTGAAAAGTATAAAAGTAAAGCTATCCCAGAGGGCATATGTGATTGGAAAAGTAGGGAAAAAAAGAGGATGGGAGCAGAAAGAAACCTGAGCAGATTACCTCAAAACTTAGTTACTGTGGGAAATGTTGGTATGTCAAAAAAAAATTTTCTGATCTCAAATTTACAGCAAAATAAATGAAAACAGACTCAGAAGAAATATGGCAGAGAACATGTTATGCTGAGTTTGTTTTGTTTTGAGTTTGACTGTTTTGTTGTGTGTTTTAAATGAAATGTCTTTTCATAGCTTTTATTAATGTTAGTTACCCTCCAGAAACCCTTGTATTATGAAGTACAAAACCACATTGCTGTGTGTCTAGAAGACAGAATTGCTACTTTTGTAATGCGGTGGCAGGCTTTTAATTTTTTTCTTTGTGTTTGGTTCAAACAGGAATCTTGTAGCTTCTCCCTTCCTTATTTAGACAGCATACATTAGACTCTAAGAACATGGAATCTCTGAGAGATAAGGTTGCATGCATCTTTCTGTTGAACTTTTAAAGTGTTGAACTTTAAGGAGATATTTTCTGCAATGTGGTGGTTTTTTCTAGAAAACTGTGTGGGTTTGGTGTAAATACAGAGCCTGGTTTTGTTTCTCTTCATGCTTCCAGAGGACAATGGTGGCAAATTTCTCCACTCACCTGTGTGGCATCACAGTAGTGAGCTGTCAAGCTGTGTCTCCTCTGGTGAACTTCATCTGTCTTGCCAAATCGTTTGTCATCTGGGAAAAAGACAGAGAAGAAAAATAATCTGTTTATTATTTTATTTTTCCCCTTAAAACTGTCAGCAGTTGAATCATTCTTCTACTGTGGTAGAGTTCACAATGCATTAATATGATACATTTTCTCCCTAAAACTTGAAATGTTTAATATGCCTTCAACTTTTCGTCATTCAGGATGGTGATGAGTCATCTCCAATTTTAACAAGTCCTGAAATTGTTAAGATTCCAGATCCCCAGATGTCTATGGTAAGCATGCTACATGTGGTGCCATCTGTATTACAGAGTTACTGTTGAACTTTTCATAAATGTAGATGAAAGTGTGCCTTCTTAAATATTTTAAAATTCCAGTGGCAAGATATATTTAACCAGTTGAGAAATATCAGTGGGTTTGAATTTTGTGGTTTTTTTTCTATTTCTGCTGCTGCTAGATTAAAATACAAGGATTGGTTTAATGCTTATGTTCACCTCCTTCTTTCCATGCATAATGTGCCTGCTTCTGAGGTGTAAGAAAGCAGGGAGGGGGGGTTGTTGGCAAAGGAGATTAGAGGGTGGGAAGAGGGAGCTGAAGAAGAGGAATGTAGAATTCAGGGACTGGTGCAATAACTCTTGGTCATTTCCTCTGTTAAAATATTTTCTCCCTACACTCTCTTGTATGTTGTCTTTCATGTAGACAGTGCCTAAGTACAGTTCTAGAAAAGATTTCCATTATTGTGGATGCCAATTCAGTGGGACTGGTATTGGCAGCTTTGGGAACCTTAATGTAAGTGGGCTTGTACTGGCAACACTGTTTGAGCACCATGTAATCTAACACTGCAATAGCAAGTCTGACAATGCTGGAAACTGCCTTGGCTGCTGAAAACTTGTTGGCACTGTGGCTCCTATTGTGGCTCCTACTGTTGCTAACATGGTATTAACAGTGGGACAAGTTTTTGAGATGTTTTTTCTTGCATACAAAGCTTTATGCTGCAAACATCATCCTAAAGAAAATGTTTATGAAGTGTTTAGCACGTTTGAGTGCTGTCAATCATGGATGTGTTGACTGAAACGCTTACATTTTGCAGCAATTCACCGAAAGGCAAGGTAGGGTTTGTTAATGCTAAGTCAGAAGCTGAAACAGACTCTCAAAACTCCCAACAATCCTCCAGGTATTATTAAAGGAGTTTTTTTGTAAAATAAACAAACAAAAAAAAAGCCAGAAGATGCTGTACTTTCAGATTTGAATTTTCATTTTCATGCATTTTTTCAAGAGACTGGTGAGTCTTCTCTAGATGGTTTTGCTTCAATAGAAATATTCTCTGAAATTTAGTATTTATGAATGTTGACTTACCCTCTGCGTTTAGGAGAACTTAGTAGAAAGCAAACATCACAAACTTGCTCGAAGTTTAAGAAGTGGACCTTCTGATCATGACCTGAAGCCTAATGCAACTACACGAGACCAGCTTAATGTAAGTCAGTCATATGATGGCTAAGTTCAATTTTATTAGGTAGATTGGTAATAACATATGGTGACAGTTTAAGGAAAGTACAGTTAATTTCAGTTTATAGAAAATCATGAATTAAATGTTTCAGAGTGCTTAGATAGAAGAGTCCAACTCAGAAAGGAACACAAGGTGCTTGTTCTTTTTTTTCTTAACCATTTAGGGGGGTTAAGAATGTGTGTTTTGTGCATGTCATGTAGGTATGAGTGGTACACTTAAAGCAACTGTGTTTGCCTGCACTGTCAGTTCAATCAACCATGTAACTGAGAAACATTACCACGATACCATAGCTTTGTGTTGTTGCAAAGCTTTTTTTTTTTCCCCTAGCTATTTTTGTGTTGTCAGTGTTGTGCTTTCTCACAGTATACTTTGTTAACTTGTTGATTTTGCCTGTTTTTAAACTCACTTTCTGACTGTGTATCAAATAGATCATAGTGAGTTATCCACCAACAAAGCAACTAACGTATGAGGAACAGGATTTGGTGTGGAAATTCAGATATTACCTTACTCATCAGGAGAAGGTGAGTTGTTGAATGGTTTGGGCTGGAAGGGACCTTGTCCCTTATCAGTAAGCTTTTCCAGGTCTGTGCTTATGTAAATATAATCTGAATCTAGTTCTTTGTGTGAGACATAAGTTTTTGAAATAATTCCCTTTGGCTAGCTTTCTACTGATGAATCGTCCACCCTCCTGTTTAGGCCTTGACAAAGTTCCTGAAGTGTGTCAACTGGGATCTACCACAAGAGGCAAAGCAAGCACTGGAGCTGCTGGGCAAGTGGAAGCCCATGGATGTGGAAGACTCTCTGGAGCTTCTGTCATCTCACTTCACCAACCCAACCGTGCGGCGCTATGCTGTCGCCAGGCTTCAGCAGGCTGATGATGAGGTATTCACTGGTCTGTTGGTACATGGAAAAGTCAGCTGGTCCCAGGATTTTTGATCTCATTGAGTCCTTGAAATGTTTGCTACTTTTCACGACATTTTCATGAATATTGGTAAAGGAAAACAAAAGATGATCCACTGTGTTGCTATGTATTGTAAGGTTTTTGGGGAGCAGTCTTTACATAATTAGGTGTCACACATTGATAGTTGTCTTAGCATGAACTGCCAATAGTAGCTGGTTTTGTTAAACAAGGTAAAACAGCTCTCACCAAAAACCAGTGATAAATTTGGAGTCTTAACCTGCAGAAGTGCTCTGAACTTAAATAGTAAATGGAAGGATTTTCAGCAGATCCATCTGGTGAATTCAGTATATCGTCATACTCTTTTGCTAAAGAAAATGAGTAGAAGATTATCTGTGGAAATGAGGCCTTTCTAATTGTATACTGATTAGAATGTGATGAGCTGTGATTATAAATAGAGCCCACTAAATAGAATCTAGTATGTTAAATATCAATGATTTATATATTTTATTTTGACCGTTAAAAAAAAAGCAAACCCAGGTTTGAATGTATTACCATAACTCTTGATTCTTTGGAAATCAATGGAGTTTAAAATAGGGAGGATGAATGAATGATAGTTTTTCAAGCCTACTTCAATAGCCTAGGTCATACTGCTGTGACATTAAAAATGTACCTTCTACAAAGTATTGGAAGGTAAGTAAACAGAAGAAGTTAAACAGTAAAGGCAACAAGCTGATTTTAGACAGCAAGTGGTTAAAAAACTGTTCTTTAGTGTAAAACAGATTAGATATGTGTTTTTTCTCTTAGATCCCCAGCTACACAAAGGATAAAAAGAATAGTCCATAAGAGAAGAGAGAATTTCCATTCTTGATACCATTGTCCAATTTATGCTTGAATTTTCAGTTTTCTTCTTTTGAGACATAAATTGAAAGCTTTATTCTGTGGATGCTGGAAGCAATTAGGACAGCTTAACTGAAGAGAATTTGAACATAGTAATTGCACCTGAATATTCACTAAATTAGTACTCATTGTCTATGAGTAACAAAGAATAGTAGAATGATAATGCGGTATCTTTTGGGAGTAAAACTGCATCCAGCACCAGTGTTGCTATGGTACATTGCTTGTTTAGGGAGACTTCCATTTCTGTGTTATTAGAGGTCACTAAATCCTGACTAAGTTTATCTGTAAATTACAATTTTGTAAACAGGAGGAGTTCTAGTTTTCTTTGACTGACGCCCTTCTTTCACTTGGATATTTTTCTTCCCTAAGGATTTGCTGATGTACCTGCTACAGTTAGTCCAGGCATTGAAATACGAAAACTTTGATGACATAAAGAATGGCCTGGAGCCTAGCAAGAGGGACAGTCAAGGTTCCATGTCAGAAACTATGACAACATCTGGATCTAATGCTTCAGAAATAGACAGGTAAGAAGCTTAGACTTCCAGCAGAAAAGTAGAAACATGTAATATTCTAAGACATCAAATTGTTTCTTCTTTTTAGAGGAGCTTTACATATTCATCATGTTATTTTATAATCTGAACATTAAAAAAAAAAAACCAAGAAGAAAATAAAGCCTAACAAATCCAGAGCATTCATGAAATGTGTTTCCTGATTATACATAGTTTACGGAGCAAACAGTGTTAAAGTTGTGGCCTTTGCTCTTACTACACAAAAAGAAGAAAACTTCTGTAGAGAGGAAAAACACTGCTCTTGCTTCCTTCTGTATTTGCAAAAGTTAAGATGTCTTCACTGAAGTTATATGAGGTTCCACTCCCCGATTTCATCACAGAATGTGGAATTAAAAATCCAATCAATTTGAAGTGAAAAAAAATTTCATTCTGCTTCTGCAAAAGACGGTGTAGGGGAAGACTTGTGGAAGCATACTTCTTATACTTGCAGGAATCCAAAAGAAAGACTGAGGTAGCTAATAAAGTATTAAGCAAAGTGCAAATGAACTTGGTAACCAAAGTCTTCTGTGAATATTTGGTACAGATTTTTAGGATTTTCAGTCTGAAGCTTCTAATGACTTGTAACACAAGGGTGTATTTTTTGTGTTACAGTTCTACAGCTTTTCATTGATCATTCTGCAACGCCGTAAAAGTGGGTGTTGTGGGAAGGGTGGTGTATTTTGAGGCTCGGATGATACTTAGATCTTAGAACAGCTATTTAATTACTTCTTTTCAGGTAAATTTACCATCTGAAAACTTTGCCTTGCAAATAAGCATTTGTCTGCTCTGTGTAGTTTCATTCCAAAGACTAGTGCTTGCAGGTGTTGTGTATCAGCAGTTTCATCTTAGAACATTTGAGAAAGCTCCTGAAAATGCAGACGTGTTGAATTCCTATCTATGTCTGCTTATTTTGAATGGAAGATGTAATAAAATGCAAAGTTTGTTTAAGTGAATGTCCTTCACAGGCATAAACTGTAATAGTTCTCCATGCACAGATTTTTGCTGTTTTCAGGAACTGCAGCTGTCAAATTTGCTGTTCATGCAGTTTGTTCTGAAACAGAGTTGGGATGCTACCTTCAAAGAAAGGTAGCAAAGAAACTCCTCCAGTTTTCTGAATTTATTATGCTGTGGAAGTGAAATTTATTGTGATTTCCATGCATGCTCCCTGGCCCCTAAGCAACAGCCTTGAATCATACCAGTTACGTACTTTCCTTTGTGTAGTTCCCAGATTATGAGTCCTATTCCACCTGTTTCCTCTCCACCTCTTACTTCTAAGACAAAAGAGCTTGCAGAAAATGAAAACCTTGATGTAAGTCACATGATTTACTTTCTATTTATTGTACTTTTCTAGTGACCTGGTACTGTTTCTTCTTTTGTGTGTGAATATTTGAATCCTTTGCGTAAATCTCACTGAATATTTAAAGTGCCCAAAGAATATAGATTTAAAGTAAATGCTAAGAAAATAGCAATGGCTTAACTGAATTTTTTACAGGGTATCTCTTTATGTCCATGATGACAGTATGCAAAGCTGGGGGACTGGAAATTGAAATTTAAGTATTCTTCTGTAAAGGAGAAAATTTTTATGTGATAGCAAACACTATCACATACTGATTAGACACTGAAAACTGCATGTGTTAGGGTGTTCTAAAACAGTCTTTTAATAGAAAACAGTTATCCAGATATTTCAGACTCTGCAGTCTGTTCTTTCGTATTCTTTGACATGTCATCTTCTTTGAACCTAAGTGAGACACTGTCTTGATTTACTTCTGCCAAGGACTATATTCAGTTTATGCCAGAAGTAGACAAGTAATAGGAAAGGGACTGGAAGAAGGGAAAGATAGAAGGTAAAGACATTTTGAAAGAATCTGATTTTAATCTGATATGCAGATTAATTGGTCTTTGAACTAATGATCCATTCCCTGTTGCAAATTGTCCTGTTTGAGTCTTAATACTGCATAGAAAATAAACCTCAAATTGAGCATATCAGTGAAGATACACAGATTTCTTGCTACCTGGACTATTAAACCTGAAGGAAGCAGCTAAATGTTGTGTATCCTATATAAATTTGTTTTCTTGACATGTAGAACATCTTCAAGATTGTTAGATGCTCTGGATACAAAACTGAGTGGGAAATCTCTTTGTGAGTTGATTGTTATGGCATTTACAGCAAGATGCAATTGCATAGAAGGAAAGAGTAACATAAGTATAAATTACATTAAAGGTTTCTTTTTGGAGAACATGATGTGCTTTTTATATATTGGTAACTGGAGTAGCAGACCTTCTACTTCTAGTAGTGCTACTGGATTTAAAGGAATATGTAAATTATTGTGATTTAAATATTAGGTAGGATTGGATTCAGATTTTAGAAGGAAATATATCTCTCACAACCCTTATATTTACTTGATGTTTTTCCTTAACGTTGTCTTTCTCTCTCAGATGCTTAGATTTCTTTGTAACTTAATTTTTTTTTTTGCTCTTCTTAAATCCCTACCAGCAAGACCTTTGCACTTTCTTGATATCACGGGCATGCAAAAATTCCACATTGGCAAACTACTTGTACTGGTATGTTAGAAAATGTTTATTTATACTGTATCAAGATGTAATTGAAATCAAAGCTATAATGCCCAGAAGGATGCTCATCAAAAGATGACCTGTCTTGAGAGCTTCAGAATCTCAGTTTTTCTCAGGGTAAAGTAGTAGATTTAAAACAATATGCATTTAAACATAGTAATCTATAAATGGAGGCTAATGAAATGTAGAAATACGCATTACTGTTAGACTAAAGAAGGTGATGTCTAGAACATTACATAAAATGTCACAAAAAGCAGACTAACTGTTAAAAGTTGTGATTCAAGTTATTTATGGTTTTGGGGAGGAGATTAAGTTCACCTTCCCTCTGCTTTGCTGTTTATGTGGTTGTAATTTTTGTGCTTACAATGTTTGACAGTGTTGGCTAGAATACTGAAGTTACGCACTTAGATAATCAAAGGTGTATGTTAGGAAGTTTCATAAAGCAGATTTTTTTTTTTTATTGTAACCTAATTTTAGTTTTATTCCATTTATGGTTATGAGCACAAACAAAATGTCATTGCAGATATGTGCAATGTTAAGGGGGAAATTTAGTTGTAAATATTAGTTCATCTATACTCTAGAGAGGAAGGATTGCTTAGTTCAGGATCTTGTCTCAGCTCAGTGTATTAAGAGTAAAATTAGACTTCTAAAATAGTAATCTGCAAGCCTTCTGAACAAGTATTTGCATGTAGGAATTTTCTCATTTGAAACAAGCTGAAATGAATAGAGCTGTACTGTGTGAAGGTATGAGTCTATATGTGTATTAGTGTACAAACATCTGCATGTGCACAACACTCACAGCTATTTACTTGCATATATTCATGTATTTTAAAAGGAAGACCTTAGGTGCCTTTTGTATGTCTAAATCTAAGTCATATGATTCTCATTTGTAACCTGTGTACCTGCATCAAATAACTAAAAATAAAATATATAACTAAAATCATAATGCATATGATCATATTTTAGTGTGCTAAGAGCATTAACCACAGATAAGTTGTGAACTGGGAGCTGTGTGATATGTGATGTAAATGTAATCAACAGATTTTATAAAATTCTTGAAAGAAACCTATAAACTATGCTGAGAGATTCCATTTATAACTTTCTAAGTTTCATTGTGCAATTGTTTTTAGTAGGTTGAATTTTAAGATACTTAACTGAATGACTTATGTACATTTGCAAGCAATAGTTACTTCTGTTGCAGTGGCCAAAGGTAATGTTCAGCTTCATTAAAAATTACTATTAAATATAAATTATTAAAATAATTGCAGTCTGAATTGGTAGGAGTAGAAACCAAGTGCTTCACCTAATCAAATATTCGTCATTAAGATGTTGGTAGTTTAACTTACTTCTATCAGCTTGATAGAAACTGTTCTCTTACATTTCAGCAACATTTCAGACACTCTGTCTACAGAAAGTTCAAATGTCCATAACTCTGTGGAATTTTTTGACTTACGACTTAGAAAAAAATAAATTCAACAAAATGAATAAGAAAAGTCCACCAAACCAAAAACCCTAGTCAATTTATTCTTTGTTTTCTTTCCAGACATCTCAATGTCTCAGTGACAAAATACAAATGTTGCAGCCACTGTATGAGCTGACGTAGCCATAAATCCTCATGGCTGCTGATCATTTGTATGTTTCAGCTATCCAGACACAGCATGCAACTAAAATAATCAATGGAAAAAGTACAATAACCCTTGAAAATGGAACCTTCTGCTCAGTCACTTGCCATTGTAAAGCTATCCTGTCCTTAAACAGTGGCCTCAGAAATCAGTGCTACTGCTTTTTCTGTCTCCTCTTTGGACATAAAAGACACCTACCCAAGTATGAAGCATTACTCTTATTCCTTGCTTCAAAATAGCTTTGAGAAACTGTCCAGGGCTTTTTAACAAATGAAGATGAAAATGGCACATTTCAATTCATTACTCGTCCTTTTCCTTCCAGTTTACGTGCAGACTTTGGACTTACTTTTATACAGACATTTGTGAGAGAACAGTCTGTAACATGCATTAGCAAGGCCCTAGGAAGAATCTTTAGTTACAGATTTTATCGGGGTTGTACACATGGAATAAGTTACATATGCCTTATTCTAGTAGATGGAATTTGTTGTGTATTTATAAATAAGACTACTGAAATCTGATCAGCTGCAAATGACAGACCTCTAGTCTTGTCTCACAATTATTCTGTCATGAAGAGATTATGTACAAGTACATAGGGAAGGTGTAAACTTGCTGACGTGAAATGTCCGAGAGGCTGTCTTGAATTAGTTACTTTTGAATCCAAATGCAGTGTTTGAAAATTTACTAAGATGCTAAAATTTACTGAGACGCTAATTTCTTTCTTTTTTTAATAGTATTTATTATGCTTTTACTTTGTTATATTTTTATTGAATGTTTTTGCTGGGTAGTACTAGGAGATACATTGACCAACAGAAAGAAGATACATACATAGCTTTCAGTTAATAGCTACTTTTTGCTTGTCAGTGCTGCAAGTAGAAATTTAGACAAAAGCATTCCAAATGACTGCTTAACATGAAAATAAATTTTCAGTGTAGGTGTTCCAGATTGTACTATTAAGTTTTGTGTCCAATTAATAATTTAGAAATGGAAACTCTGGCATGTAGACTCTGCAGAGCTGCTTTAGGACCAATACTTTTCCTTGTACCATTTCTAATGGTAAAACAGGGAGCAGGTAGCATGAGATTCTCCTTGTATTGTAGGTGCTCTTGAATAACAAGTCTGCAGCCACTAAATTATGTAGCAGGTCGTATTATAGTGGAAAACATGCTCGGTTGTACTTCTTGGCTGGAGTGTTCATATGATTTGGACTTCAGGTGTGTCCTCTTTGAGTCATGACACCTCATTGTAAGTGAAAAACCACAGACACTTTGATAGACTCTCCTGATCCAAATGGAACTGGGGACTATGCAATTTTAAGAGTTCAACTGTTGGTTGAGCTAAAGATCTCAAAGATCATCTTCATTTTTAGTTCCAGGTCTGTAATACAGGGCTACTGTGTTTCACTCAAATTGTGTAGCTCCAAGAGGAAGGTATAACTCCAGTTGTTTTTATGCTGCAGGTATGTAATAGTGGAGTGTGAAGACCAAGATACTCAGCAGAGGGACCCAAAGACTCACGAAATGTACTTAAACGTGATGAGAAGATTCAGTCAGGCTTTGCTGAAGGTAATGCCTCTGTGTCAGAAAGTCTGTAATGATTTGGGATAGTTCTTCCTTAAAAAGGTTCACATGTCTAAGAGGATGTGTTGGGTTTTTTTGTGTATGAGTGTCACATGCATTGAAATTTTATAAAAGCTTCCACTCCTGCTCGAATTTTGAATTTGTAAGCTGAAGAAACTGCCAAAAATGTATAGAGCAAATATTGAGAACTCTTTCTTCTCTTTAGTTGCTTGCTCCTGTTAGTAACATACTGGTTCTAAAATACTCTGCCTTACACTGGGTCTAAAGCATTCTAAAAGCCTTGTGTAATCAATGTTATTTATTTACTGTTTATTTAGTTATTTATTGTAAACTCTGATCCTTGAGGTGCAAGTGGAGAGGCTGATCTGGAACTCAGAAACAGGACTTGCTGTTCTGTGTGTCAGCAGCAGAGGGTGCTGGAGCAGCAGGGAAAAAAAACTTAAAACAGCCGAAAAAAATTCTGTCAATTGGAAGTTTTACTGTATAGCAGACCTGCAGTCTTTACATATTTCCATGTATCTCACCTTTACATTATTTCCAATTTTAGGGGGGTTACTTGAATCTGACTCTTGTGCTTCATAAGAATATTTTGCAGTTATCCATAGTAACTTACTTTGGCTGTGTGAATTGGTTTGTCATGCATGGCTGTTCACCACTGAAATTGTTGAAGCAAATTGAAGTGCACTGCTAGGTCAGATAATTGATTGCCAGCTACAGTGACTGTGATTGTGTTTTACAGAAAATACCTTTTGAATTGACGGGAAATGGATCATTATTCACTTAACCTCTTAAAAGCCTAAAGGTCTAAGAACAAAGGAATGATTTCTAGATAAAATAATTACAGAATGAGGAATTAATTCTGTTACTTTTCATTCTCTTAGGGTGATAAGTCTGTCAGAGTTATGCGCTCGCTTTTGGCAGCCCAGCAGACATTTGTAGATCGGCTGGTTCATGTAATGAAGGCAGTACAGCGTGAAAGTGGGAATCGTAAGAAAAAGGTAACTAAAGGATTGGAAAGCCTGTCTGTGGCCTAAATTTGACAATGGGTAGGAATGTTAGCCTTTCATTAAAGTTCCTTAGCACTGAGATCTGTAACAGATGTCCATCCTTCTGTAATAATTTTCATTAACTGTGAACAAACTTCAGAAAGGTTCTGATAGTTCAAATTTCCAAAGTGTGTTCCAAGTTTGTAGATAGAAAACAGAAGAGGCCCTTATAAGCACTCATGGGGTGTTTTGGCCAAAGGAGTATATGAGAATAGTTAAATAGTTGATGATATAACTGAACATTTTGTGGGGATGTGGGAAAGTATCAGGTTATTGTCATGTGAGTGATATGCCAGGACAAGTAGTGAAAATCAGTTACTAGCAAGGTTTCATTTGTTCCAAGAGCAACAAAACTGTTCTCCTATAAGGTATGTGTTTATCAGAACTCTGCTTTCTGTTGGGTCTTGAGGAAAAGGCTTTCTATTATATGTTTCGAGAAGCTTTGTCCTTCTTAGCTAAAGTGTTTTAAGTGCACCTGACAGGTGAGTCTGGGAAAAAGTTGAAATGGCAGAGGGATTTCTGTTTGTGTATAACCTTTTCCTTTGACATACATCAGTATTTTTAAACATGAGTTTTTAGGTGTGATGGTTTCTTTAAATGTATGGGGTATATTTATGCAGAAAAATAAAGCACTTATTAACAAAAAGTGAGGCAGCTTGTTCTGTGTATCGATAACAAAGGCTAAAAGAAGAGGAGAATTTTTCAATTTCTAAGATTCTCTTTCCTGCTTGTGCATTAGTAGTGTTCAGTTGTATATTCTTTTAAGAGATCTCTGTAAAACTAAGAAATACGTGGCTTTTACTTTTAGATTTCAATTCAGCTAGCAGCAATTAAGAACTAGAACTATTCCTAACAGCTGTGGGCCTCCTTGATGTCTATTTGTGTTTGTTATATTTAGCAAGGGAAAAGGCTAGAGACTTTATTGTATTCGACTTTTACTATGTAGGACACCAAGTGTAAAGTACTCAAAAATTGATGAGGTTTGTGTTTCTGATAACTACAGAAGTAGGAATGTCGAGCAAATCTGGAAATGAGATCAGTGCAAGCTATTGGCCACTTGTTTCCTACTTGGTGGTAGGAAATTCCTTGGTGGAATTGAGGAATATAAATTTTCTGAGCTGGATTTTAATCAATTTCTGAAACATAACTAACATTAAATTTTGATATGAAAAACAAAATCCTGTGCTGTGTGCGGGCAGTTTAAAAATAAGTTTATTTAAGACTATTATATCTGGAACTTAGAAAATTGCTTGACTGTACTAACAGTAGATGGAGTATCTCCTTTGTAATTCAAATTACTGCAAATAGAAAGTTTTTATTTTCCTAGATTATATGAATGAAACCTTGATTCTTTGTACAGGTAAAAAACTGAATAAATTGAATATTTGTTAGTAATGCATCCTTTGTTTATGGACTTTATATGTACCTAATATGTGTTTTATGTTTTGTGGTTTTTTTTCTTAAACAAATATTCATTCTTTTAGAATGAGCGGCTTCAGGCATTGTTAGCTGATAATGAAAAGATGAATTTAGCAGATATGGAACTTATTCCACTTCCTCTGGAACCTCAGGTGAAAATTAAAGGAATAATCCCTGAAAAAGCCACACTCTTCAAGGTAAGTGAGAGTTTCTGAATATCTGAAATACTAACAAGTCTTGTGAATCATAAGCTTAGAAACATCAGTTGAAAGATTTAAAGAGACAGATATAGTCAAGGCAAAGTGCAATTGTAGCATGCTCTTCAAGTGTTTAAACAACTCCTTATTTTCTTCTGTTTTTCAATTTAAATTTGTAAATTTTAAAGCAGCTTTTATAAGAGTGATACAGATGATGAAGTTCAGAATTACCCAGAATTTTGTTTGTGTGTTCAAGCAGAGTATGACTTAAAGACCAAAATCATGTAAATAAAAGCAGGTGTGTGCTGTGTCTCATTTACATCTGTGGATCTCTTCCATTGCTTAATAAAGCTTAAGTTCATAGAGAGTGGAAAGCACTGCGGTGGACCATTGGTCCATTTCATGTAGTTGCAGTCACCTGACAGGTAGATCCTATGTCCCTGTGTTTGGTAATTCCTTAAACCAAACTGTAGCTGCTGCGTGTGACCACAAAACAGCCAATGTAATGTATAAAGGGCTGGGGTTGTTTTGTTTATTTTACTGCTTGAAATGTAATTTAATTCTTGCAGTGTAAGTTGTTATCTGTGCTCAGTGGTGTTGGACCATTTTATTAATTTTTGTTCAACTCCTATAGGTGACTGCAGTCTAATTTTAGGATGACCAAAATTTTCTGTGCAAGTCAGGCCTATGTCCCAGAGGCCTTTGTTTGCTAGTTAAAGAATTTTTGTAGGCTGCTATGACAGCCAGTGTTAAATCTGTCATCTATGATAGGTTCTAGATTTATTATGCACATTAGTTTCATCAGAGTCCTTGTTGACTGTGTTGTCATTTGAGTTTGCTTAAAATCAGATACTTTGTGCATAGTTTTCTACCAGTTCTAGCTTGCTTCTCTCTATATCAAGTTAGTTCCTTTGAAGCATAGGCTTCTGCAGTTGCATGCTCTTGCACCTTTGCTTGGAGGCAACATTGAAAAGATTTTGTTAGGAAAGCAAACTTTTGCAAACTCAAATCATCGTTTTGTGTGAGCATGATTTAAGAGTTAGGGAAAGAATGTGGAGAAACAGATTGCTAGATTGCTGGAACAGCAGCTAAATGTTTCCTATCAGTAATAATAGCTGAAGTTCTTCAGGACAAACTCAAGGCAGTCTTTTACATGTTGGTCTTCTGTAGCTGTGCAAAAAATATAGGACCAAAAATGTGAGATGTATGTTGTTTCAAAATCAGATTTTTTTTTTTCTTCTCCTAATTCTGACGGTTGCCATTTTTCCATTTAATATCTCATTCTGGGTTATGGGATAAAAAAAACCAAATGGAATTAAAAAGCAAAGAATTACTGATTTTTGGTGCCCTTGGACATCACATTAGCTTTTGTAGGACTACATAAAGAATAATTTTGCCTTTACTTGCGGAACTTAATAATTTTTTGGTATTAATTTAAAAATATAACCTTACTGCTCAAGATTAAACTCTGTGCCTCGATTATTTTTGGTTTGCTGTGGAGGGAAGTGACTTGGTCAGTTGCAATAGATTTTAACATTCATGTAGATAATTGATCCCCTTTGACCCATTTTACATGGAAAAATTGCAAACAATTAAATGGGCTTTCTCAAACAATAATGTAAAAAGGCACTTTTGCTTTTGCTAAATAGATTAAGGAAGCAATTAATTGTTTAAGATGACTTCCCCCTAGGAGTTCTTTCTTGCTTATCCTATAATTGTGTTGCTTTTTGATCTGATCACTTTAAATTTGTTTTGATGTGACCTTTTGCATAGTGCTTCCTCGTTGACTGGAATTACATGCACACGGAAAAAGATTGAATACTTGTGTCCTTTCCTCTTCTGCTGCTGTGGGGTGCAGGGAGGGAGAATGTATCCTTGATTAAAAAGGAAGGAAAGCATTAAGTTATTTTTCTTATTAAAATGCAGTTACACTTCTGGTAATTGGAAGTGGTACACTCTAAACTATTGAGGCAATGCAAATACAATGCAAAGATTTTATTTCTGAGCTCCATTGTAGCAATGTGTTAATATGAGCACTGTTATGAACCAGCTTAGTAGTGTATTTCCTTTTGCAGAGTGCCTTAATGCCTGCTCAGTTATTCTTCAAGACAGAAGATGGAGGCAAATATCCTGTAATTTTTAAGCATGGCGATGATTTACGTCAAGATCAACTTATTCTTCAGATTATTTCACTCATGGATAAGGTGAAAATTATCAATCTATATCCTTGTCTTTGTGTTTTCTTGATTTTCCTTGTCAAAAGCGAGACTGTTTAACACTGTTAATGCAGCTTATATTGCTGATAATTCCAGAGTTCTCAGATCTCTATGTGGCCTTTTTTTCTTTTCTGTATAGATGTGCAATTACCCTGTGTAGATTAAGAAAAAAATTACAGAATTGCCAAACAGGCTCTCACTCATTATCAGTTTCAGTGGAGATCAATGTCCAGTACACATCCTTTTAGTAATAGAATCTGCCTTTCTTTTAGTAATAGAATCTGACTTTCTGTGCATTCATCTTTGCTTTTGTATATTGTTTTTTTCCAGCTGTTAAGAAAAGAGAATCTGGATTTGAAATTGACCCCCTATAAAGTGTTGGCAACTAGTACAAAACATGGTATGAATACACTTATTTCCTAAAAATGCAGTATGGAGAAGAATCTCCTCCCTGTGTTCTTAGTGTGTAAGAAAGTCTTGTTAGATTTTAAGCCATGGAAGTAAACAATCTGAGTCACCACAGTGTTCCACGGGTGACTCAAATATTTTCAGAAAAGGAGCCTGGTCTGGGTTTAGGAGTAAATGACAATCAGCAGTTACCAATCTTTGCTGCTGACTTTCACTGTGATCATGAATAAATAACCTAACACTTCTATTTTAGATCTTTTCATGAAATGGAGGAGAAAAACAAAAAATCAAACTTGGCTGCTTTTAGATACATTCTGGATAAATATTTAGAAAGTCATTAACATACTTTCTCTCATCTTGAAAACTTGTGAAAACACACCTTTTGCAAGTTAATTTGGTGTTAATGACAAGTTGTTTTAAAAGTATTGAAGGCAGGAGATTGGAAAATGGGATCAAAAAAGTGGGTTTTTTCGTATTAGAACCAGTTGAATGACTGTGTATTAGTTCTGTCCATTCATAAACATGTATTAGAGAGTAGTTTGAAAGTTCTGTGCATTGGAGATTTTCTCTTTTGGCTGTTTTCTGTCATAGGCTTCATGCAGTTTATTCCATCAGTACCAGTTGCAGAAGTTCTTGCTACTGAGGAAACTATACAGGTACGTGATGGGGGAGTTGTAGATTGCCTGCTGATCAAACAGTGTAAGCTGAAGGCGTAGATCTTATGCAAAATTCTTAGTTTTTCAGCTCATTTTTTGATCTGTTGGAAGACAAATTACTGCTGGAAACATTTGGGGTTTGTTTGAAAAGGTATACATAAATGACCACTTGAGTATCCTGTGTTCTAAAAGTAACACTATTCAAATAAATTACAGTGGAGTTTAGTTACGATATTGAAATCCCAGCTTTGCTGTAATGACAAATGGCAGATACCTGACACTTTTCGCTGCATGTTTGTCTTTCATTCATTTGACCTTGTCAAAATAAGCTTGGATTAGTTCTTTTCTTTTTTTCAATGAAACAACTAAATAATTCATTTATACAATTTCTGAAGCCTGTTTCCCCTCTATAGTGGATGTATAGGTACTGTAACTTGGTTTTGTTAGCAGATTTTCTTAATTCTCATGGATTTGAGTGGAGACACACCATTGAATAATGGCACACAAAACTCATACTGGTTTCAATCCCAGCACACAAGCTAGATAGCAGAGCTCAGCTGTTTGTGATAAATATAGCTGGATAAAAACATACCGAATTGCTATATGAGGTGAGCAGCTAATAGATTTTTTAATGAAAATAGAGTATATTTATTTGGATTTGATTTTTCATGGTGCTTTTTTCCTTTTGTGTAGACAATACTGAAGCATTTTTTTGTAGTTCAGTAACTGTGAGCCAAAGCAAACTAGCTCTCAGCTCCTATAAACCACCTATGTTAAAAATATGAAGATCTAAATTATTTATCATTTTTCATTATCATTTGCTTAACAAATAAGCTTACCAAATACTTATCACATACAAAAATACTTATCACTAATCAGTGACCAGCATCAAGTTACGTAAGTTGGAGTATTTTTAGCTTTCCATTCCATTCCATATATTCCATTTCATCTGCATAGTCAATAATTTTACAGACTATAAAGTGCTTTCTTGACAATCCTTTGTAATCTTAGAGGTGTACTATTCATGATTCATTCCATTACATGTTTTTATAAAATAATGCATTTAGAAATGCCTTACAACATCATGTGCCTGGAAGTAGGTGTCCTATTGTGTCAGTTGCTATGCAGACATAAGGAGCAATTATTCCTGTGAAGAATTTTTAGTCTAAATAGACAGTGCACCAAAAGAGTGAGATTTCCTGTGCTGAAACATGATAAAATAGCTGGGCATCATAGACCAAGGAAATGAAAAGCAATTGAACACTTTCAGGTGTTCTGGAAGTTTAGTTTACTGTTTTTGGACATACTCATTTTGGATTTCACAGCAGTTCTAGTAAAGATGAGCACTCTGTATAACTACTAAATTAACTATTGAAAAGATTTAAAGCCAGCGAACCAGTGCTGCCTGGAGAAATGCAGATCTCCAGGAGAGAAAAGGTTGTTTAGGTGTTACTTACCTTAAAATTTCAGTTCATGTTTTAGAAGTTCATTTACATAAGTGTCTTAGTTTTTCATTATGATTTTAGTAACTTACTGTGCTGTCCAGGGGATTACTACACTCTTCTTACAGTGTTTCCTTAGATTGTGCTTACTGGAAGAAACTTTGCTTAGGCTTGGATATAACTGAGTTTTCTCTTACTCAAGAAGGGTAAAAAGATTGTTTGGCCCTGTCCAGATTTCACAGGAAATTCAGATTTTCCATTTCATGACTTAGGCTTATTTTCTTTTTAAACTCAATAGCAGCAGTTGGTTTTATTCAGAAATAGGCAGACATATAAGGATGCTAAACTGTGTAAGAGCATGCTCCCCAGGTGTAGTTCTAAAGCAGAACTGTTAATCCTGTTTTAGTTTTTGTTGATATGACCTAAACAGTTTGCCTTGGAAGTATTGTCACTCATTGTTACTGATTAGTAACTTTTGAGTGCATTGTTAATCTTCTGAAACATTTAATAAAGGAAACTGCTTTTCAGTTTCTGTGCTGAGTATAAGAATATGATGATTGAGACAGGATATAAATAAAGCGATATTAAACTAGATCTTAGGAGGTGTTTTAGGGGTGGTTGTTAGTTTAACAAGTTGTAATAATGGCCATGTGTGGTCTTGATTTAATTTTTTTTTTTCCCTGAAGACCCAGTTTCATATTATGTGGAATAACTAAATATCTTCATGGCATTCTCTCCAGAACTTCTTCAGAAAACATGCCCCTAGTGAGACTGGCCCTTATGGAATCAGCGCAGAGGTGATGGACACGTATGTTAAGAGCTGTGGTGAGTTACAGTCTAACAGCTGGTAACTTCTTAGGTGAAGTCTGAAGGGTATGGTGGATGAGGTATTAAGTTATTTCAGTTTAGGTGGCTGCAAACAGGGCACTGTGCATGTACTTGCTGTCAGAAATGCAGTGAAAAGAATAATTTTAAACCTGACATGTCACACACAAGACCGCTGTTGGCGGGTCTTGAAGGAGAGTATGAGTTAAATACTCTTTGCTTTCCAGCAGCAATCTTATCTCTGCCCTCTCTGTGTTATGAGTTGGGGTCTTCATAGTGCAGGGACATGTAAAGCATTTATGTAATGATAAATCATCTGTATCAAAATTCTAATTGGTTTTGAAAACATTAGGCATTTTGGGGGCTGTGGTTACATTTGTATGAAAAGAAAAAATGGTTGTGTATTTCTTGTTTAGTAAACTGATGACCATGTTAAAATACCATATTTGCTATCCATAAAATTAAAAAAACCTCCATTCTAACAAAAGAAAAAAAAAAGGGGCATTCAGATGTGACTCCACGGTATCTTCTCCTTTGCTCTTCACTTTCTGGTGGTGCAGTCTTTAGAATTGCTTCAAACCGTCCTGGTTAGTGGGTGAAAGCAACAATTAAAACGGTTTACTTTTTATCACTGCTGATCTTTTGAATCACAGAATGACACAGAATTTCTAGGTTGGAAGAGACCTTTAAGATCATCGAGTCCAACCCATGTTCTAACACCTCAACTAGATCATGGCGCCAAGTGCCACATCCAGTCTTTTTTTAAACACATCAAGGGATGGTGACTCCACCACCTCCCTGGGTAGATGATTCCAGTATTTGACCACTCTTTCTGTGAAAAACTTCCTCCTTAATTCCAGCCTGTATCTCCCTCGGTGCAGCTTGAGACTGTGTCCTCTTGTTCTGTCGGTTGTTGCCCGGAGAAAGAGACCGACCCCCAGCTCACCACAGTCACCCTTCAGGAAGTTGAAGGGAGTGATGAGGTCACCTCTGAGTCTCCTTTTCTCCAGGCTGAACAACCCCAGCTCCCTCAGTCGTTCTTTGTACGGCTTGTGTTCCAAGCCCCTCACCAGCCTCGTTGCTCTCCTTTGGACACGCTCAAGCCTCTCAACGTCCCTCCTGAACTGAGCGGCCCAGAACTGGACGCAATACTCAAGGTGTGGCCTCACCAGCGCTGAGTACAGGGGCAGAAGGACCTCCCTGCTCCTGCTGGCCACACTGTTCCTGATACTGGCCAGGATGCCATTGGCCTTCTTGGCCACCTGGGCACACTGCTGGCTCATGTTCAGCCGACTGTCAACCAGCACCCCCAGGTCCCTTTCCTCCTGAGCACTGTCCAGCCACACCGTCCCCAGCCTATAACGTTGCAGGGGGTTATTGTGGCCAAAGTGCAGGACTCGGCACTTGGACTTATTGAACTTCATCCCATTGGATTCTGCCCATCCCTCCAACCGTTCCAAGTCCCTCTGCAAAGCCCTCCGTCCCTCTGACAGATCGACACACGCTCCCAGCTTAGTGTCATCTGCGAATTTGCTAATGAAAGACTCGAAACCCTCATCCATGTCATCAATAAAAATATTAAACAGAACTGGCCCCAGCACAGACCCCTGAGGGACACCACTGGTGACTGGCCTCCAGCTGGATGCAGCACCATTCACCACCACTCTCTGGGCCCGGCCATCCAGCCAGTTCCTAACCCAGCAAAGAGTGCTCCTGTCCAAGCCACGGGCTGCCAGCTTGTCTAGGAGTATGCTGTGGGAGACAGTGTCAAAGGCCTTGCTGAAATCCAAATAAACAACATCTACAGCCTTCCCTGCATCCACTAGGTGGGTTACCTGGTCATAGAAGGTGACCAGGTTGGTCAAACATGACCTACCCCTCCTAAACCCATGCTGACTGGGTCTGATACCCTGGCCATCCTGTAAATTCTGTGTGATGGCACTTAAAATAAACTGTTCCATTATCTTGCCAGGTACTAAGGTCAGGCTGACTGGTCTATAATTACCAGGATCCTCCTTTGCACCCTTGTTGTGAATGGGTGTCACATTGGGCAGCTTCCAGTCATCCGGAACCTCACCAGTGAGCCAGGACTGTTGGTAAATGATGGAGAGTGGCTTTGCAAGCTCATTTGCCAGCTCTCTCATCACCCTGGGGTGTATTCCGTCTGGTCCCATAGATCTATGAACATCCAAGCATTTCAGTAGTTCTTTGACTGCCTCTTCTCAGATAATGGGGGGACCATTCTGCTCCCCGACACCATCAACCATTCCAGGCGGGCAGGTGTCTTGAGGGCAAGTCATCTTCCCACTAAAAACTGAGGCAAAGTAGGCATTAAGCACTTCTGCCTTCTCCTCATCTGCAGATGCTAACTTCCCTCCCTTGTCCAATAAAGAACAAAGACTGGTCTTACCCTTCCTTATAGCATTAAGGTATTTGTAAAAACATTTTTTATTATCCTTTACAGAAGTCGCCATTCTAAGTTCAAAATGAGCTTTGGCCTCCCTAATTTTTTTTTTGCATGCTCCAGCAGCCTTCTTGAATACTTTCTTAGAGACTTGACCCTCCTTCCAACACTGATACATCCTCTTTTTATTCCTAAGTACCTCGAAAACCTCCTTGCCCAGCCAGGCTGGACGTTTACCCCATTGACCGATCTTTTGGCACACAGGGACAGTCTGTTCCTGTGCCCTCATGATCTCTGTTTTGAGGCATGCCCACCTTTCCTGAACTCCTTTGTTTTTAAGGGCTGTTTCCCAAGGGATGCTCTGAATAAGTCTCCTAAACAGGCCAAAGTCTGCCCTCCAGAAGTTCAATGTAAGAGTCTTACTGGTGTTCCTCCTCATTTCACCAAATATTGAGAACTCTATCATTTCGTGATCACTCTGCCCCAAGCAACCTCTAACCCCCACATCTCCCACCAGCCCATCTCTATTTGCAAACAGCAGATCTAACATAGCCCCTCCCCTGGTGGGTTCACCCACCAGCTGTGACAAAAAGTTGTCCTCCATACATTCTAAGAATTTCCTGGACTGCCTCTTTACTGCTGTATTAAGTTCCCAGCAGATGTCTGGTAGGTTGAAGTCACCTACAAGAACAAGGGCTGATGATCTTGAAACATTACCTAGCTGCTTATAGAATAAGTCATCTACCTCTTCTTCCTGGTCGGGTGGACGATAACAGACTCCCAGTATGGTGTCAGCCTTGTTGGCCTTCCCCTTAATTCTTACCCATAGACATTGAACTCCATCTTCCTTAGTTTCAATTTCTACGGCATCGAAAGCCTGCTTAATATAAAGGGCCACCCCTCCTCCTCTTGTTCCTTTCCTGTCTCTTCTGAGGAGCTTGTATCCATCCAGTGCAGCACTCCAGCTATGTGAGTCATCCCACCATGTTTCTGTGATGGCAGCTACATCATAGCTCTGCAGTTGCACCATGGCCTCCAGCTCTTCTTGTTTGTTGCCCAAGCTGCGTGCATTGGTATACATGCACCTCAGCTGGGCTACTGACTTCACCCCTGACTTAGCCTTGCAGCCCTTGGGCCTGCTTCCAGATAGCTCAGCTGCTTCCCCTTCCCCCTTCAAACCTAGTTTAAAGCCCTCTCAATGAGGTCTGCCAGTTCGTGAGTTAAAAACCTTTTGCCCTTGACAGAGAGATGTACCCCATCTGGTTCTAGCAGAGCAGATGCTGTAAAAGTTTCCCCATGATCAAAGAATCCAAAGTTTTGCTGATGACACCAACCCTTAAGCCACTTCTTGATGATGCGGATTTTCCTGTTTCTTTCTTCATTTTCCTCCGCCACCAAAGGGACTGAGCAAAACACTACCTGTGCTCCTGCCCTATCAACTACCTGACCCAGTACCCTGAAGTCCTTTCTAATTGCCTTGTCACTCCTCTTTTCAATCTCATCACTGCCAGTCTGGAGTATCAGCAGTGGGTAATAATCAGAGGGCTGAATCAGGACAGGAAGTCTCTCAGTGATATTTTGTACCCGGGCCCCAGGGAGGCAACAGCCCTCCCTGTAGGATGGGTCTGGTCGACATAGGGGGCCCTCAGTTCCCTTCAGAAGGGAATCACCTACTACGATTACCCTTCTTTTCTTCTTGATGTTAGAGATAGTAATCTGTCTTACAGATGAATCATAATTGGGGGGTTCACTGGGCAGACAATTTTCTCCTAAATCATCTAGTTGGGTCTCTAGATCCAGGACCTCATACCTATTCTGAAGTGGTACCTGGCTGGATGATGGGGATGGGGAGGAGTTTTTGTTATTACCTCCCCAAATGGGGACCCATTTCCACTCCTCTTCATCTGGCAGGTGCCCTTCTATTGCCTGAGAGCAGGAGGCATATAAGTCCCCAGTCTCTCAGTCAGAGGCCTCCCTTAAAGATGGAAGGGCTGAGCTCCACCAGTCTATTTCCCTTTCACTTTCCCTGATACTCCTTAACCTTTCAACTTCCTCCCTAAGCTCAGTCACCAGTGAAAGGAGGTCGTTCACTTGTTCACACCGCAGGCAGGTCTCCTCCACAACACTCCCTGAAGCCACCAATAAGCTCAAACACTCTGGGCATGGATGAGTCTGAACAGAAACATCTTTTTTGGAGGGCTCGACTTGGTCACTTACACTGGTACCAGCCACAGTTTTTGACCGTGTAGAAACCATTACTAACAGACACCTCAAACACAACCGGGCAGCAGAAAGACCTCAAAGAACACAGAGGACTCCTTACTAGCAAGAGAGCTGGCAACCCTGCCTGCTTGCCCTGCCTGCACGAACTGCCGCACAAACTGCCTTGTATGCGCCCCAGAGACTCACCACACCCCTGCCTGCCTGCTCCTGTTCCTGCACTCCCCAGAGGCCTCTTATAATCAGCCACTCAGCAGCAACACAGGAAGCTCCACCCTTAGCTCCTCACTGACTCACTGACATGGATATCCAGGCTCATATCCATGCCTAATAGTTGTTTACAGTGGCCTTAAAATAGCTTCAGTTAAAAACATGTACATTCACTTAGTTCAAAATATTTCAGCTTCTTTTGAAGTACCTTTATCCCAGTGTTGACCTAATTTAGTCTTTAAGGATTAGGCATGTAACAGAATTGTAAGAAATTAAAATCCCAACAGTATTGAGTAAGTTCTAGAGTTTTAGTACTTCAAATGTTCTTCATAACGCTGACATTGATTATTCTTCACCAGCACCACTCCTGCCCCAAGTCTCTGTGGCATATTTATTGTTAGTGAACTAGAGCTAAAATAATGTAATACGCTGTTGTTAATTGTGTGGAACTTGTTTCTCTCCACGAAAGGTACTCATACTGATGTTTACAATTTACTTTTTACAGCTGGTTATTGTGTGATTACTTACATCCTTGGAGTTGGAGATAGACATCTGGATAATCTGTTGCTAACAAAAACAGGTAATTCTTTTTAGCAGTGTAATTTTATAGCAACAGTTGTTTCATTTCTAATGTGTTGGTACTTTTTCTCTGCATTTTCCTTGTGAATATAACCCACTGAGTATTGCAGACTAGATTATATTTTAAAATGTAAGTTGTATTGTCTCATTTAAGGTAATATTTTCTCCAGTGTGTTATAAGAAAATGATTTCTTAACTAGAGGAAATGAAGGATTTGAAAATAAAACTACTTCAACTATTACAATCACTGCTGTGGGATAGAGGGAATTTCAGTTGTTTTCATTGAAAATGAGCTCATGTGTAGCTGCATGTGCTTCACAAAGTTTTGACAAATAACATTTCTTATAGGGGAACGTCTTTTTGAATTGTTGTTTGGCTTATTTTTACTTGCTTGCTTGCTTTTGAACTACAGCTTCCCTAGGAGTTCTGATTGCTTGAATACCTTCATTACATAGTGGTGGAGAATTAAGAGTTGTGGTTAAGTGTTTATTATGAAGTGAAACGTTTATTGAATGAGAAACGTTTAAATAAAAATGTTATTTGGAAAAAGAGACCCATCCACGTGGAAGGCTTGTTAGTTAAGGTAAGGCTGAAGCATATACTGCTTTTAACCATGATAGTCTGAAAGAGTAGAAAGTTTACAGTTGGTCTTGATTAAAAGGTCTTGCTCTAAGCTCATGGGGGAACAACTAAAGCAAATATATTTTACCTTCTCTGTTTGAAAATATACAGTCATTTAAAGATCTGTCTTGAGAGGTCTCTCATTTATCTGTGGTGGTGGGTATAAATCTTTCCATAGCAGGCTCTGCTTGCATGCTGAGAGTAGTAATAGTTCAGTGTTTTGATTTGGGATAAAGTGCATCTTACCTGTCTGTGTTAAGTACAGCACAGTGGCTTTACTGGAAGAATTTGGGGAGTACAGCAGAGGGCAGTGCACATCCATCGTACATTCCAAGTCTGAAAACCCACGGTCTGCCACAAACTGAGGGCCTTTGTGAGCTGTCAAGAGAAATCCTTATGTTCCACATATTCCAGATACAACAAAGACCTTCTACCAAGGTCTACCTTGTTTCTTGCTACTGAGGATCCCTTAGCCTTAAGTTAGAAGAAGCTAATTTCATTCTTCTCCTGAAGAATGCATGGTCCAAGTACCTCCTTTGAAATCATACTACCCTATATGCATCCTTTCTTGATGATATTCATGTAATGAATTGAAGTTTTCCAGTAAAGAATACTGGGTATCAGCTGTAGGTTCATATATTTCTTACATATCATTACCCTTTTTTTGGCTCAACCTTTCATTTTGGTGAATGTAGCCACATTCTGTTAGACTCCTTCCAGTGGAATTGGTGCATCTTCTTGTAACATAAGATGTCCATGCTTATAATATAGATACAGTATAATTTAAATATTAAGTACTAGATACAGAAGTTCATAAAAACATACTGTTTTCTACACATTAGAAATGTGTCTTTTTGCATGAGATGTCAGTTACGTAATGAAATCATTTCTGTTGTCTTTCATGACTCTTTTATGCCTATAGTTCTAGAAATGGAGTGGCTTTTTTGTAGTAGTAGTCTTGAAAAAGACATCTGGATTTTCACATTTTTTAGTACTGTATCATTATACTTCAAGGACAACTCTAGAAGTGTGTTTGGAAGAAGATGTGGATAATGTTCAGTCAAACCATCCTTATCTGTCAGTATTGTTAAAAATTACAAAAAGACTTGCATCAATTTCATAAATGTGTCTTGACTGGTAACTCAAAGTCCATTAAACCCTCAGTATTCCATGGCAGGGATATTTATTTTCTCTGAAAACATTGAACTTCTTACTTCTCATGAAGACAAAATGCACTTTCAATTGGTCTATGTTTTAAAATCTTGTTTCTAAATCCGTAGCAGATATTACTGTGGTTTGTGGATAACAGGACACTTTTTCAGCTCTATGACCAGGATTAGGCAACATCAGTGTGTCCTTTTAGGATTACAGACTGATTTATATATTGAAGTTGGCATCTGATTTAACAGCTAACATTCCTTTTGTTGCCTTGGAAGGAAGATCTGGGTCATTGTGAAGCTGGATTGTGATATACAAGGTGTAGCATGTTCAGTTAACTTCCATGGAAAGTGCACTAGGCTATTACGTTGTAATTACGCCAAGCCTTCCCCTGAGAACATTTTGTTCTGCAGCTCTTACACTCACTGATTTGATTGTAGAGTCAGAATCTAGGTACTAATAAAATATCCAGATATGGAATGTCTTCATATTTGCAGGGCAGTCAGTACATTCATAAGGAGAGTTAGAAAGTATTTCAGCTTTCATAGACAAGTGAAGTTTCCTGTCCCTTTAGAGGTATCTTAGTAATTTCAACTTGCTCTATAGTCATGCAGAGGTTTCACAAAGGTGCAGGCTATGTGTGGATATTGTAGGATATCCCAGACATTTAAATAGCTTTCTTGATAGCACTGCTTATGTGTGTTTCTGACCAACATACTCTCACCCTAGGGGTGACCAGCTTATCTTTCAGTAACCTCTGGTCACCTGCGTGAAAATGCAAGTTCCCAGTGTGAGTTCCTAAAGTACAGAGGCTTTGACCTGAGCCGTACACTTGTCATTGCTCTGTAGCAGGAGGGAAAATTGCTATGTGGATAAAATTATGTTATTAATATCTAAGAGCAGGTCAAAGACTCAGTGCTCAGAAGTTGAAAACCACATTTGCTTTTGGCATCACGAGTAAATACATGAAAGCACTGGGCTGTCTTTTCATTTAATGTTAAGAGGTAGAGCTGTGGTCACCAAATGACACCACATTTATTCTTCAGTTTCGGTTAGAAAGGGTTGCCAGGAAAGACAGCAAGGACCTGAACTGATTCATATATAAAATGATACCATGTGTTTGTACTTCCTGTGGTTTTTAGTCAAAAAATCTATCCCAGAGCAAGTCTGAGATGGTAGAAATGGAAAACCTTCAAGATTCAAACATTCACTCCCTGTCAGTGCTTAGACAAGTACATTGTTAAGTGCATTTATTAATGTTGCAAAATACTGTAGTATGTAAAATACAGTTTTTAAATATGTTTTTAAATGTTACTGATCTTAATAGAGGGACCTCCTTATTTTTTTTAAAAATAAAAACTAATGCATACTTTCGTGCTTTAGAGTTCTCTCTGGAATTCCACTTTTTGTGGTGCTTATTATTAAAAAGAACATAACCTTTTAGCTTTTGATCTGTTAAGACACTTTTTCTTCTAGGTACCTTGAACAGCATTTGTCATCTAGTTATAAATATCAGACCTGGTTTTTTATATAATATGCCTGAATAGAATGTATTTTGGGAATGGACAGCTTGCTGGGGAGGGAGGTGAGTTATAATGCTTAAGACAAGCTGGGCTCTTAACAGTTACATGGGTGACAGTGTTAAACTTTACCTCAATCTGTTGCTGCATACTGACTTTAAAACCTGTATCCTGAATAAGTTTTTAAAAATTTACATTACTTTCATTGTTCTGTAGTCTTAGAAAAGTTGTAAGATGCTGCTTATGAAAGTAAATTAGGCTTTCCGATTTTTTCATCATGCCACTGGTCTGTTAGCAGAAGAGAAATTTTTACAGTAACATTAGAATTTGCTGGGAAAGACAGAAAAACACCCCATCCATCCAGTCATTTTCATCAAGGACTTTTCATCCTATTGCTTCAAATTTAAAATAGGAATTTAGTTAAAATAATAACTAAATTTTATATTTCTTTATATGGGCCAGGTTAAAATAATAGTGGTGCTTGAGAGTTGCAAAGAAGTAATGAAATTTTTGTTTTGGTTTACAAATTATGTTTTGGTTTAGTGGTTTTTTTGTTCTTCCCCAGCAACGCACACAGAGTAGTTTGAGATCATTTGCTTTTTTCACTGTTAAGAGACAATTGCCATCAGACCTACTTTATTTCAGTAATTGCATCTAATTTGCTCTGTCCTGTGCATTTTAAGGTTTTCAGAGTTCTGTCTGGATTTCAGTGTTTTTTCCTAACAAAATGAAACAATTTTCTGTGCTGCTCTATAGGCACTTTCTTCTGTATTAAAATCTAGATATTAGCAGTGAAAGTAATGGACAGATCACCCTCTCCAGCTGCAGTCAGGTGTTACTGGCTATTGCAAGGACCAGGTATGAATTTTTATTCTCTACAGGTCCATGCTTCACTTAATCAAAGATCACTGAAAGAAAGTCAGATGGACTTGGAAATCCCTGACACCCTGACTGGTAGTTGGGATAACTTCCATGTTTCGTGCCATATCCTTGAAGTCTCCAGTGCCTTTCCTCTCTATTCCACACGTTAGAAAACAAGGTGTTGAGTGGGAAAAGGTAGTCAAACTCATAGAATAAAATATTTTAAGAAAACAAAAGCTCAAAAGTACCCAGTAGTATCAACTCTTAGATTTTGAATTAAATAATTTTATATATGCATACTGCTTACTCCTGGAAGCTTCTCATCTTCTTCCAGTCAGTAAATGACTTCCAGTTAGTAAAGTGTCTTCCTTTTTCTACAGTAAAATAAATGGGAAGGGCAAGGTGATTTCTAGTGCACTAGTTTTAAATATGAGATCTGTTTCACATGTTGTCTTAAGTAACTCCTGGTTTTAGTTTAAATCATGACTGAAGCAAACAAAAAAATTCCTCACCTTTATGATTTAGCACTCATTTGGGAACAATAGTAAACCAAAGCAGAGGTCCAGTTTTGTCTGTAATTTATAAGCATATATAAAGTTTAGGAGCCCTTTAAATTAAGACATAATAAATTGGAAGAAGTTGGATCATGGTAAAACATGATGGTCTAAGAGATGGAAGGGTATGTGTTATGACATTCACCCTGTATATTGAAGGAAGGAAAACCATGTTTTACAAACAATTAAATACTTTTGAAAAAGTAGTGTTGCACAAAGTTCACATGAAGGCTGGATTACTGGGAGGATAGGTGATTACTGTATATAAATACCATGATATGAGTATGAAGTGTTACAGGGAAGTGACTGATACACATCGTAGAGAGACCCTCGCTGGGGATACTCAGAAACTGTCTGGACATGGCCCTGGTTAAGGCACCTGGCTCTGGGTGTTTGCTCATCCAGGGGGTTTGACCAGGTGTCCTCCAGAGGTCCCTTTATTCTTGCAATTGGAGTAATGCTGAGTGAAAACTGTCACATTCATTAATATAATGAAAGTGGAATAATCAGTGTAACGCCCTGATACAAATGGCACTTGGGATGATCACGTGAGAGACTTGCAACCTTTTTGTCTTGGTCTTGAAGATTTGAAATCATTGAGTTCATTAACTTCATAAGTTTATTATATATTAGCATAAATAAGAATATAAATATTACCTATTTTCAGTATTAAATACATAGCAAATTTAATTTGTCCAAAGCAGGCTTGTTCTTCACTTATTCAGTTGTTAAGTCCTGGAGGGTAACATGAGTCAGGTTCCTCTGTAGAAATCTCTAGACCTTCAGTGCTCCCTCAGGCTGCTCCTGGTGAAGAAGCTTTGTGCCAGCACTAGGAAGAGCCTTTTGTCCATGTTCTGTAGCATGGTGTGCTGGTTTAATTGATCTTGCAGGAGCTGAATTAAAATTAATCAAATCTGCATTTAGTAAACAGGTTTGAAAGGTCTTAAATATATTTATTTAAATGTCAGCTTGTACATACATTTTAAGTCAACCTAAAAAACAGCTGAATTTTGAAGTACATCTAGGAAAACTATGATGTTAATGCAGGATGGCCTCATCTCACTTTCAAAGTGTCTATCACTCAATTATTGAAATATTTTTGAATGTTTTAGATGTCTTTGTTACCAGTGTAAATTATTAATTATCATCTTTTATTCCTTATCTCCAGAGCAAACTGAAAAAAAATATTTCTGCTACAAGGGTTACTGTTTTATTCAAAATGTTGTCTCTTGACTCTTCAAGGTGACAGGTTTAAATAAGTGAACAGAAAGCAAGTCCCCAAAGCTTTTCAGTTAAACATTTTTTGTAGCTTAATGATGAAAGAGTTCTGTATGTGGTTGGTTCAAAAACTTAGTGTACAAAAATGAGCTCTAAAAGAATCTCCTTTATCAGACCAGTAAGAATATATCGAAGGAATGTTTTTTTAATAGCACAATTAGTTATGCAAAATGTAATGGTTGTGGCATTTATCAGTCAGCAAATACTTTGCCTCTTGTTGAGGATGCTTCTGATCTCTCTTTGAAATTGGACTGTCATGGAATTAGTTTCTTGGATTGAAGAAGAATGCTTATGACAGATCTCAAAAAGCCTTTTCTATTGGTACTACATTATTATTCAATGAAACAGTCAAAGACAGGTGATTAACTGAAAAATATGACTGCTCCATTTTTTTTTTCCAAGAGCACTGAGAACCTAATCTTAGGAAATTCTTAAAATGAACACACAAGCTGCAGGTTAAAATACCCAAAGGCAAATACACCCCTGTCTGTAATGCTACTCAGTTCCATAATTCTGAAGCAAGACTTATCTGTGCTGTGTTTGGCTAGATAACAATCATGCTAATAATTTTCTACCTTCTTGTTTAAAAGATCTTCTATCTTCTATCTGCATGCATATCTGCAGTCTCACCATCTTTTTGTAATATAGCTGTGGTATAGCTCAAGTCATTGCTTAAATTAAGCATTCCAAACTGAAAATACATTTGCAGCACACATTAAGAGACATTTTTCTGCTTAACACGGACAGTATTTAACTGAGTCACGATTATTCCTAAAAAATGGCTACCTAAGAATGATGAATTGTTTTATTTCTATTAACACTTTTTTTGGTATTTATAATATAATCATATATATATTGTATTTATAATATATTCTTTCTTCAGTTAATCTAAGTATTTTAGGGTTTTTGAAGTTGCTGGTAAACTGAAGTTTACCAAGGGAAGTTCAGTCGTTCATTCTGCCACCAATAACATCTCACGTGTAGTTCAGTGATATTGGATGGGAGCACTCTACATTCTCCCCAGTTAATGTGTGAGCATTATGGTGAGCAGCATTGCAGGCTGTTGATAGGAAGGGCAGTTCCCTTGTGCATTTGAGGAGAGGAGGCATATACAAGTTTTTGTTAAAGCTGCAGAAATGTTCTAAATGCAGTCAGTTGAACTGAGAATGGAAACATAGTCATCAAGTGAGGCAATTCATTTTAGTACTGAAAAAGGGTATGACAAACTTTTTGGTGGATTTGAAATCCAGTTTCAAATTTGAAGTTGTAGTGATGTTTCTTCAGTGTATTTCAAAACCACTGATAAGTTTTGACTCTACTTGAACAACTCAAAAGACTTTTGAAACAGCATTGAACTCATCTTTGGTGTTCAGTGACTTTGAAAGGTTGTTTATAGGATTATGAGTCTTACTTTATCTTTGTTATGTTAGTTGTATGTTAAATTTACCATATTTCATGCCACAGCAACCAAATGCAAAACACACATGGCACTGCTTTAAGTATTAATGTTTAAATTAGCTAACAAATTATAAAGATGTTAAGAATTAGTACTATCTATTATGTAAACTGTGCATTTAAGATCTACTAACCAGTTTCAGTATTGGTACAGTCTTTTTCAATGTACTCCACTTGTTTAAAAATCAAAAAGCTTGAATTTTAAATCAGCTTTTTTTCTTTAAAACCATAATTTCCAGTTAACAGCTGAAGATAAAAAATATACTGTTATAGACCTTAGAGAAAACTTTCTGGGAGCTGCTTGCAATCTTCTTAATAATTACATTTTTCTAAGATTTGCAGCAAGAACTTTTATTATGCACAGTGTTTGTCTTTCCTTCTTCTACAGGTAAACTGTTTCACATTGACTTTGGTTATATTTTGGGCCGAGACCCCAAGCCCCTTCCTCCCCCGATGAAGCTGAACAAGGAGATGGTGGAAGGCATGGGAGGCACCCAGAGCGAGCAGTACCAGGAGTTCCGCAAGCAGTGCTACACAGCCTTTCTCCACCTCCGCAGGTAACAGCACTGGGCTTATGGCACAACCCTTGAGAGCCACCCTAAAGCGGGAGAGGACACCAGTAAATGAATTGCTGAAATGTTTCTGTTGAAAATTCAAAGCTTGTTTAAATGAGAACACAAGAATTCGTGTGAAACAAAGGAATGAAAGCATCGCAGTGTTGGTGTAATGTGGAGGGTGAATGTAATTGTTTAAGTTTAAGCCCTCAGTTTTGCTTGTTTAATAACTTAAATAGCTTCATTTCATAACTCAAGTGGGATATTAAATTATATTTCTTTTTGGGTATGTTTTTGCCCTTAAGCTTCTTTTCCTCTGCTTATTGATGATCAAGGAACTGTCATTTTAATTTAAGTCATTACTCATTTGCTGCTTGATTCTCCTCCAGTTTAAATTAGTGATGATCAAATTCTTTGGCTTGAAGATGACACACACATATGCTTAGTTCAGTTCAGCTCCTGTGGGACAAAATTTAGCAACTTGTAGTGACAATCAAGCATGTTAGAAATTTCTTTAAATACCCAGAATTGTGGCAGCTAAAACCTCTTCAGACTCTGGTGTCTAGGAACCAACAGATCTTTCTTTTACACTCAGAATCAGCTTCATTCTTTTGCAGTGACTATATTACTTACCCATTAACTTTCTGAGCCAAGTAGCTCAATTTTGTTCTGTTTGAGCAGAGGACAGGTAAGCACTCCTGGTCTGTCCAGGGATTTGATTTAGCACATCTTCAGTGAAGAGGAAAGATTTTCATTTTAATATCAAAGATTACCTAATGGAAACTTTCAAGTATGTGTAAGAAATTGTTAATATGGTAAGCTTATGTGAAAAGTACCTGGAATATGGAAAGCAGCCAGTGTTACAAAATAAAATGCTGCATGTAGTTCTTCAGTTGATAAAAGGAGGAAGATTAAGGAGTTGGTCTAGGAACTGAAGTTATTAATGCATTAAAAAGCCATTCAATAATTTGAAAAAATAGTGCATGTTGTCAGCAAGCAATATTTGTGGCTTCAGAGAACAGTCCAACTTCTGAACTTTGCTTAAAGCTGTTTAGTAATGCTGTATTTATTTGTCATATACTTGACTTGTTTTTGTTTAAACCTAGCTGTTTCAGTGGAAAAGTCTGTTGTATCACTGAAGAAGTATTCATTGAATTAATTTATGTAATGATTTGCTACAAGGATCATCATTAAATGTGTAGTATAATGGTAATTTGGGTATACAACTAAACTGTAAATCAAGATGGTTTTATTTTTAATGTCTGGAATTGTAGTTGTAATTATAGTATCGACAATATTTGCTCACTTTATTGGAAAATATTTTTACATGGTTCTAGAAAATATGCCCTTAAGGTTTTCAGCAACAATACTGTATGATAATATTAAAATTACTGTAACTATTATTTTAAGCAGCTAGAACTAAAAATAATTAGGATTACTTGTTAAAAAAGAATAATTGGTTGTGGAACACTTTAGTTCTAACTGTTCTGCATATTGACAGAAACCCACTCACTCACAGACAGATTTTCTGGCCAAGTAGTGTGTAATCATAACTTCTGATAGCTAAGACAAAATGCAAACTTTGTCATCTCCATCAGATTGTGCTTTATTTTAGTTCTTTATTTCCCTGAGGAACAACCAATTCTCTACATATTTCAAATACTGTATGTTTGTGTATCAGGACTCCTGGTGGAATGGATGTTGCACAGTGAAAAAAAAATACAAGGAATTTTAAAGTTACAAGTGGAGGAATAGTTTTGTCCATTGTTTCTGGTTGTAAGCAGTTTGGCATATGATCGTTATTGTATGTTCTTTAGTTAGTTTGGGGATTTTCTTAGGGAGTAGGAATAAGGAGATTCTTTCTGCTTTCTTAGTGTGATCAGTCTTTGTCAGCAGTGCTGTAGTGAAGGAGCAGCTGCTGCACTGTGAATGTGTTGCAGGGCAAATTGTGGCTGTCAGCAGGACTTGGGCTGTAGCAGCCTCTTATGCTTTCGTTATACATGTTGAGCCTGTTTAAAGATGTTTAAATCCTGCTACATGTCAGCATTTCCTTTCCATCAAAGATGAGTGATATACCTTGCTTGATAACAGTGTTTGTTTTTTTACAAGTCAGGCTCCTAACTCAGGTGATTCAGCAAAATCTCTCCTCTTAGATGAGTTTGGGCTGTCAGTTCCCCAGCTGTAAACCTCATGGCAGGTCTGCCAAAGATGTTGCCTGTAAGGAGGATTGCAGTTGATTTTTAAGTTATAGAAATGTTGGGGTGAGGGGCAGAGGACAGATCTGCAAATACTATAGTGAGCAATTCTTCCTTAATTTTTAGGGTTTCTTCCACTCCATACTCCCCCTGAAGATTACCTTTTCTTGATTTTTTTCCCCCCAAATGAGTATCTTCAGGTGATCTTATTCCTCAAGAATCACGAGACTTGGTTGTATGGAACAGAACTGTCTCTTAACTGGCATCTAACAATGATCTCTAGACCTTTAAAATCTTTTTTTACAAGCCTCCATCACATAAATAGCTCCAACAACCTGTAGTGCTTATAAGCTCTTATCCTCTGTGCTGTTGAAGAGCAAAAGGGACTCTGAGACTTTGGATTCTGTGTCAGTTTGAAGGGAAAACTACTGACAGAAGGTACCAGTAATCTAGGAGGAGACTTCAGAGCGTGTACCTGTAACATTTAAGTATGTGTTAAAGGAAATCTGGTTTCAGGCAAGTGGAAGAAAAATTGATTAAAATCAGTGGTGTCTGTTCCTAGCAGCAGAGCAACCTGACTGCCATATTTCTTAGCCAGACCTGAAACAAAATGGTAGAGTTAACTTTCCTTCTTTTCTTTTAATTTGCCATAAAAGTCATTTTCCTGACTCCAGCTTCTTGCTCTTGGGGAAGTGAAGTAAAACTTCTGAAAGAAAGAAGGTGCTGAGGATTTCTAGCCAAACAGTTGATTTTAGTGCTTTTCTTGTAATGTTTTAAAACTTATATTGGAACGTGCTAGGTAGTGTTAGTTCCAGATAATAATAAAGTGTCAAGTGGTTTTGTTGGAACTTAAGTTTTTCTAGAGACATGTCTTTTTTGAGTAGTATTTACTTTGTAAAATACAGCTATGAAGCAGGCATTTTGTTTAGCTGAAATACTTTGCACTCCTTGCAATTGTCAGCTGATATATATTCAGCAGCTTCCTAATAAACAAGTTTTGCTGCTAAGAATTCGTTTTCTCTCAACTGTGAAGCTCCTGGTTCTCTTAGCAAAGCAATATTTCAAATGGTGAAGTCAGTAACATGTTTTGTATCTCAAAGGGAACTAGATCTTTGTGCAGAGGAAGGGAAGTTCCAGTTTGTGCTGAGCAGCTTGAAAGTTGTCCTCTAAAAAAGAAACTGACAGCTAATTTTCTGCAAGGGCAAAATGGTGTTCTTTAAAAAAAATACTCATAAGTGTTTCCTAAACCATTTTAAAGCCGAAAACTGTTCTCTGATTTGTCTTTTAATGGTTATAGATGACATTTGTATTTGTACTTCCTAAGTGTACTGTGCTACCACTATTACTGGAGCTTAAATGAGGAACTGAAGACTTGGATCTGGTTAAATATTTAACTCATTATGTCAAAAGCCCTTGCAGTGTTTGGAAAAATAATTTTTTGTATTTATGAAGACTTCATCTGTTTGAATAAATATCATGCTGCTGTATCACTTCATAATAAAAAATAACTTTTGCATCAGTATTCTAGCATATGTTTATCCTAAAAGAGGTAGAAAATGGCATTATAACTTAAAATACATGAAATCATAGTTTATATTTCATGTGTCTCTGAGTAAATGTTCTGATGATTTTAGAAAACTGTAACAAAATCAGAGCATTTTATTCAATTTTGGCAGTTTAAGAGATTTTGAAGGTTAAACTTTGATCGTATATGTCTGTCAGTATCTTGTGTTCTTTAACATACTTTAAATTAGTATTAAAAATGGATCTCTGAAGCATTAACAGTTCTTTTTAAGATGATAATGAGTTCTTAAATTGTTTACAAAATGTCTTTTGTACGGTTTTACCTGCATGTACAAATGTCTTTGTACATGTTTTACCAACAACATATTTTACCTAATTTACTCTTCTGCTTAGGTATTCCAACTTGATCTTGAATTTATTTTCCCTCATGGTGGATGCCAACATTCCAGATATTGCTCTTGAACCTGACAAGACTGTAAAAAAGGTAATTGTAAAGCTTTCATTGTCTTTCAGTGACCCAGGACATCTCATTACAAAATTTTCAGTCACTTGTGATGAATGACTTATTTGTGTCTCACCAGAAAATACTTGCTCCTGTTTTATAAGCTTTGAGCAATTTCTTTCTTCACTGAAGTTAAAGATAGGAGAGTGTACTTGGAGAACGCTTAGCACATGTGCCTATGAATACAGAATGCCTTCTCATCATCCCTGTAATGCTGCACACTCTGCTCCAGCACTCTGTTCCAATGGGTACTTTAGCTAAAAAGAGTGTTTCCACCTTATCAAACTTAAAAGTGAAGCAGTCAACACTGACTGTATCATGAAAGATTGCCCCAGATAGTCTAGAAACCTTTAAGACATGGATGGTTTTATAAAAAAGTCTTCTTCTAGTTATAAAACCAGTGTACTGAAGATCTAAAACCAGTAGGCTGGTATATCTTCATGAATGAGAAATTTTTGTATCATGGGAAGGCAGAGACTTTTGTCCTATAATTCTAACTTTGTCCTTTATACCAGCTCAAGTCATTCTTCTCCATTTGGTGTTGGAGCAATAGTTGACATGAAAAATACAGGATACATCTCCATCTGGATTTCATTACACTTACATTTTAGACAAATGTTGGGGTTTTTATAATCTGATTTATAGTGAAGGGCTATCTGTTTTAATTCTCCAAAAGACTTTGTGGTGCCTATGTGTCCAATGGAAATTAGTTCACTGTAATTTTTATTCAAGCTGTGGATTGTCTCTCAGGCTGTTCTTCACTGTTTTCAAGAAGTTATTTTAGCAGAGATTCAGAATCTTCAAATAAATATTTCATGTATTAATATAATTTCCTTAAAGAAAACTAAATTGTGACTTGCACAGATTTTTCCTTTTCTCTTCAAGGATCCAGGCATTTCTATTTAGAGTTTCTTGGTTTCAAATCAATACAAAGAGTTCTTGCAGCTGTTCAGTTTCATATCCAGGAAGCTAAGCTAGTCACAAGTGCTGTGTTTTGTGGTAAAGATGACAATCTTCCCTCCACTCAACTGTTTTCCTGAGAAAGTGACAGCAAATTATTTCTTCTTACCAATACTTGAACCTCACCTCTGTCCCTAAACACCCTAAAGATTGAGTAGGTTACTCACATAGAACATGGGAGATAAAAGCCTAAAGTAGGCAACTGAAATGGTTCAATACCTTCAAAGTTCTGGAAGTAACTACACTTTTGTAGAGACATCTTCTTTGCAAGGAAGGGACCTTCCCAACAGTATGCAAGTCCTGTCTTAAGAATTTCACCTTTATAAAGAAGATGCATTTGGCTCTGCCTACCCTTTGGAAACATGAGTGATACAGTAAGGAGGGGGAAGATCTTTTAGATTGCAAAGTCTACTAATAAATGCACCATAAATCTAGTAAAATTTGAAATATGCATCAAAAGGTAAAATGGGGCTAATTTGGGGTAAGCTTGTGCTTGACTGAAATGGTCATCAGGAGCTCAAACAGTGGTTTCACTGAATTTCAGAAGTGCTGGTTCTTTAATGTTTGCACCAATAAGTTTGAGACTTGAGATGCATTTTAATCTTACTCATTACTGGTCTAGGGTTCCCTGTCCTTTGATCACAGAATCCCAGAATGGCTTGGGCTGGAAGAGATTTTAAAGATGATCTCATTCCTTCCCCCTGCCGTGGGCCACTTCCACTAGGACACTGCTTGTGTGCAGTGTTGTTCATCCTTGCCTTGAATCAGTTCTTGTGACCTCTGATATTTTTTACTAAGAGTCTTCTTATACTTGCTGCTTATCAACATGCAATATCCTTGTTTCTTAATAGCATCTTGGTGTTGCATTTTTGGTGGAAAACTCTCTCAAAAGTCTGTCCAAGGGTATATGCTTTCAGTAATTAATGATAATATGATGTTGGGTTCTGTGAAATACTTGTAAAGAATGGTTTTAATATAGCAATAGTTGAGTATTTCAGACTCTTCTAAAACTCTTCTACTCACTGTAAATTTCCAATATAATTTTATTGACTTAACAAATCAAGGTACAGAATTGAAAGCCAGAAGGTCTTTTCTACAGCTGAGAATGTCACAGTTCACTTATGTACAATAATTAAAAATCAAGATTATGTAAAGCATAACAATATTGCATACATCTGGAGATCATGCAAGACAGCAAAATCTAAAAGGAAATTCAGAATCACAGAGTATTCTGGGTTGGAAAGGACCCACAGGGATCATCAAGTCCAGCTGTTAAGTGAGTGGTCCATGTGGGATCAAACCCACAACTGCGGCATTACCAGCGCACACTCTGACCACCTGAGCTCTGAATTGGATCCATGTGGTTATTTCTAAATTCCATTACAAAGTAGAAATAACAGTGCTTTCATTGCATGAGAAGAACACGAGCTTAGTTGTTATGTGACAGATCACTGTTAGATTAAATGCAGCAATTAGTTATTAGGATCCTGAGCTCTGACAGTGGTGCAGCTCAGTGAACTGTGACTTTTACTCTCATGGGAGATTGCAGCCTGTCCATTCACAGAGCCTTTAAAATGTGAAAGCAGATAGAACTGAAGCAGTAAGGCACATGTTCCTGATAAGGAATGCAGATCACTTTGAAAAGTAAAGATTCTACTTCCCTGGGTTCTTTTAAGTTATTTTAGAGTGTGCTTGTTCCTTTAAAAAAAAAAAAAAAAAAACACACAGTAAGGTATTGTCAGGAAGATAGCCAAATTGTTCAGCTCTCTCTCAAGTTTTGTTATCTTATATAAACTTTTGGGTTTTTCTGACAGCTCAGCTGTTTCTGAATCCTGTTGACAGTTTGGTCTTTTTGGTTCAAAGTTATCCTTTAAAAGCACTCCTTAAATTTGTACAAAAATAATACAACATCTCAGGATCCCTAAAGAGTAGGTAAGCAGAGGAGCCTTCCATTAAGCACTTGTTTGTTATTATGATCTGCTGGGTGCTTATGACAATGTTCAAAGCTCCTGTGAAAGTAATTTTTTTCTCTAGTTCTCAATTTTTCATTTTTCTATTTTACTTTAAAAAGATAAACCAGAAAATATCTTTTAATGGGCTAGGATCAGAATCATCTTAACCTGTTGTATAACAGTGAATAGGTCATTGTCATTTGGCGGGTTTCTTTAGATAATGTGCTAGAAAACTTGTTTGGAGTATTAAATACTCATTAGCCCATCTGAAATCAGTTATAAGCTTTGTTGGAACTAATAAAAAAAGGAACAATGTGCCTTGCTTCTCTTGGGGTGAGTGGCAAGTTGATTCAGTCATTTAACAAGGTAATACTGTACCTTGTTGTAGAAAAATTGAATAAATGCTTTCAGCATCTCCATTGATTTTTATTTTTTTCCGTAAAGCTTTAACAAAAAATCTATATATATTTCAACAGACTCAAATTAGGTAAAGATCCATTTTGGACTGACCTGCAAAATTAAATTACCTTTGATGTGTGAGACAAGTCAATAGCCATTTCAACCAGGGTATCATTTTCACAGAAGACAAAGTTGCAGATTTACAAATGTTTCTGTTTTTAAGAAGGTGTCCTGGTGAAGAGTAGAGGTGAAGTTCATAGCCAGCATTTTCCTCACTGGTGCTGTAGTGGCAGCACTTGGTGCTCACTTTTCTGTTGAGCCCTTCTTTTGTTTTAGGGGCCTGGAGCCAGTCAGGCTCTGGGCTTACAGGCAACAAGGTAGGTTACCTGTATTTCAATTAATTTGAATACTAGTTTGATGATTAAACTGCAAGGAGAGTAACTTCCCTTTTTGTAACACAAAGGAATGCTTACTGAAGTAATATATATAGTATATCTTATAATGCCTATTGAAATATTACACTGCAATTATTTTATCAAACAATTTGTTTGGCGTAAAGATCTTTGATACTGGCACTTTTCAGTAGGTGTAGCTATACTGCTGCTATGAAGTAGACACGAATCATTCCAAAGGTTATTGCTACAGAAAGACTTTTCTTTAATGGCCACAATTTTGCTTCCTCAAAGTGAAAGCCTTGCAATGTTAGGTGGTAGCTGAACTCCCAGTCGGATCTTTGTCTGTCACAAAGGGACATCCTGTCCCCCCAGCAGGCCGGATGGTGCTTCGCAGGAAGTGTCTGCCTGCTGGTTACAGAAGGGTGTAAAAACTGCATTCAGAAATAATTTTTGTGTTCCCCTTTTCTAAACTTTCAGCAGATAATCTATGTGGTCTTAGAGCCAGAATGAAGGTTTGATTTTAGTAATCATGCACATATTGTAAATAAAACTAAAATTTGCACCTGCCATATGGTAGTGATGGCTAGAATAAAATAAGTTGAAATAAAATGAAGAACACTACTTTTATTTTCCATGTCTTGATTTGTTGTATTGTCTCTTATCATTTCTTGTAGTGTATAGGTGTTTGATAATGGGAAGCTTATTGGTGAGAGTAGTTAAGAGAAGATGTTGGAAGGAGTTTCTTACTTTTAGTCATAGAAGGAAACCAAGTAAGATCATAAGGAAACTTCAGTGAAACATGTCCTCTTCTGTGAGGCCTTGGATGATTTGAGTTGTGATTGCTTTTTCTTTTAAGAATTTCATACTGATACGTTGAATGAGACTTTCTAGAAAAATCTGAGTGTGGAAAATACTCTCAAAGATTATAACTACTAACCTGAGGAACAAAGGCAGACAGTTTTAGTGGCTTTTTTCCCCAAATTATCCTCTACCCATCTAATAACAGTGGGACATCCCAGGGAGCTCACTGACAGAATGCAATTGTGTAATCAAGCTTAAAATCTAACAGAAGATATATTGTCCAAGTGTTGTTTCTGTCCAAAAGTTATGAAATGTCTTGGAGAAACACAGATTGAGTGAAGGCAAAATTGGAACAGCAGCTTATGTCATATACAACATTCTGTAAAATAAGTATAGACTGCACCTCATTTACACGGTTTATTGGCACAGGATGGTGTAAGCACATCTGGGTGCTCTGTTCCTGTCCTCCCTAAAGGAGCTTTAACAATCTTCTTAAAGAAAAGAGAGCAAACTACTCATTTACTTAACAGAGAAAGATGGCAATGAGGATAATTTTTTCCTACTGGCATGAAAAGAAACAGAAAGTCCTTATGGCTTCACCTGAATATACAGATTTAGAACACATCAGAATTTGGCAGTACGTTCTTACTTGCTTTGCATAGCATTTGTTTTCAGACATTAAATCAGTGCTGACCTTAATCATGCATTCTCACAGTTAAAATTGGACTGAAAATAAGTGAGTCAGCATTGACCTGAAAATAAACAAAGCTCTTTTTGAAGTTTCACAACTATTTTTGAAGATCATATGGAAAACTGGTTTATGAACCAGCTGTCTGTTTGCAGTGGGTATACACAGTATCACTCAGTGAGTTTACCAGGTATTTATAGAAAAATAGGTTAGGACTTCCCAGGTGGAAGAAAAGCTTGTTGTACTGACTCACTTCCCTCACTCCGGTATTGATCACTACTTTCCCCACAGGAAAACCTGGAAAACAGGGATTGCCAACTGCACAAAATTTGTCTCCACCCTCAAACCTGGAGAAACCCTTTTCAGATTCTTGGTGTTTAGTTTTATAGTAAAAAGCTTGTCAGTTTTGACCAAAAAAAAGTAACTGCAAAGCTTAAAATTAGTTGTCTGTTTGATCCTTTCATCTTTTGTCTTCTTCATACTATTTATAATGAAAGCTGTCAGTATAGTGTGCTTCATCTCATGGTTCATGACACATCTCCTACTGCCAGTCTCTGATTTAGGCTTTTCTGAAAACCTGGCTCAAAAATGTCACAAAAGGGAATTAAATTGAAAAGTAGCAGAGTATTCTCTTCAGTTTGTGTCTCCATTTCTTTGGCCTCTGAGATAATTGCCTTTAAATTTTCCACTCTTCACATATGCTTTTCCATTTCTCAGATTTCAGGAAAAAGACTGGGCTGAAATCATTATATTGACTTGTCAATGCATAACTAATAATACAATGAAGATATCGCTACACTCACTTTTTTCCCTGCCATTGCTCCTTGCTTTTCTATTTCCAGCACAGCTGCGGTGCTAATTGCTAATTGTTGGGCATTGTAAAATTAGCCAGTGCTATAAATTCGAAGTAGTAATGACTAAAATCTGGAGTCAATTATGTAGCCAGTTTTGCGTAAGGAAGAGGTGCACCATCACTCTTCAGATGTAGCTAATGGATTCAGCATTGTCACCTCCTAACAAAAAAAGCTTTTTATTTTTCTACTGGAAAGCCAGATGGTTTCTATCTGTCCTTCGTAGCAGATTTGACCTTTAAATGAGAAATCATCAGGGACCAATGATTCATTGGCAGACAAAGGACTCAGCAGGCATTAAAGGACAGTGTCTAATTGACTGAGCTCTGTTTCAGATGTCCATTGATTAAAGAAGGTGCTGCAAAGATGCTGTGTTATAGGCGAGGTTATTGTGAGCACAGAAAGCACAAATACCTGGCTCCCATAAGCAGGTGCTTAACTGCTATTTGTGAAAGTAGCCCCATTCATTTTGGTACCACCTTTGGATAGATACAAAAAAGGATAAAATCATAAGAGAGGAAAGTTGTTTGTCTGTGGGCTGTAATACTGAGAGCACCCTACACTGATGGGGACTCACCGCCCTTGATAAGAAATTGATCAGTCTAATTTTTTTGGAAACTAGCAAAAAGAGAGAGTAGACATGTTTTTTCCTTTAACATTAAATATGTCAAAGTAAATTACATTCATTCTACAGGTATAAAAGCTGAAGCAGAGATGTGACTGGAGGTGCAGATAGTTTCTGAGCCTACCTTGTTGCTAAACCTGAGCTAATTATTCAGTTTTTTTCCATCTGGCTTGTAGTGAAACTTACACTGCTTTCTTCCTCCCCTGTGCTCCCAAGTCAGCCAAAGGATAATTGAGAGTTAGTTCCCAAGTTAGTGAAATGGAAAGGACTTTCTAAGCTGGAGCTTGATAAGCCTTTTTAGGCAGTGGATATCAAAACCAGCAGTATTTGTTAGAAGGTAGTACTAGGAAATCTTCCTAGAGGTTTATTAATGCCAGTAGGAAATTTACAGGAGAAGTCAAGTCGCTTTTGGTTGATTAGAGTCTCTTTGTTTCAGCAGTATTTTCTTACTGCTCCAGGGAGGTTTATGCTTTGTAAAAGTGTCACATTGCCACTGAGCTTATTTTGCTTCGGCAGACGTTCCTCTCTCTGTCCATTTGGGTAATGACACTGCAGCTGCACACCCAGCTTTTTTGTTTCTAGGCTGTTGATTTTTCATGCATATTAATTAATTTCAAAATATTGAAAAAATACAGAAGTTGGAGTAAACACCAAAACATGAACCAAGTGTGAGAATACTCTTGTGCTCTTGTTGCTTTATATCAGTCTCTAGTTGATTGTAAGTTTTTGGCCAGTATGATGAAATTCTGAGCTGGAACAGTATCATCTTTGAGTACCATAGTGGCTGAAACCCCAATTCTCACAAAGTTCAATTTAGAGATATTCACTAACATCTTTCTTATCTTCTATTTAAAAAAAAAAAAATCAGAGAAGCCTACATGGGCTTATTTAGAAATCACATTTTGTTCAAATTGAACCCATGGAAACAAAAACTGTTGACAGAATAGTCTCTCAAATGAAGTTTTTCATGCAAATAAAGCGTCTGAACAGTTTGTGGTATGCATTGTTTGGACTGTAAGCAACAGGAATACAGCAAAGTATTTACTGAAAAAGATGAAATGTGATAAGGATTAAGCCAAGCACTTAGTGCCAATTTCTGCCTCATGAATATTGGATGCTGACTACTGTAATAATTACAAGGCAAAACAGTTAAAATAATTTTTTTTAAATACATTTTTTCCTTTTTTTTGCTGTTAATTGTTCTCTGTCTCGTTTTAGTAGTGCTTACATCCAGTGTATATTGTGAGGCATTGGAAAAGGACACTGACGTTTCTCTTTAGAGCAGCTGAAGTTGCAATGAGCAATTCCATGCTAGTGTGATAAAACTGTATAAAACATAAGCAGTGTTGCTTAATGTTACTGGAAGAATAAATACTAAAGCACCCACTAGTCTTCAGAATGTCTGATTTATAATTTGTCTGAAAACTAAACAGGATTAACAAAAGGTTCTCATATGTACATCTTATATGTCACCTTAAAATACATTACTTCCACCCATAATTCTGAAAAACAGAGCTATTAATATACATGAAATATGGATTTGGGAGCTGCCCTGAAGATTATAAAAGTTTCCACAGAATTTCCAGTTTGTCTTAACCTTGAGTGCTAAGTACTTAATCCATTTCTGGTAATGTTTTATGAGTGAGAAGATGCTTGCTAATGAAAAATCCATGAGTTTAATGTGGTAACTGTGGTCCATATTGTACTGTAAGTCTGATTTGAGGACACAACAAGTCCGTACAAATCTGCTCTTTGGTGGAAGGGAGAGGGCAGTCTTGTGCTTCAACAACAAAGGTGAAAGTGCAAGTGAAAGTCTTGGAACTCTGCAGGGAAGTGCACTTACCCACAGCAGTACTACTCCCAGCTGTGTTTTCTTTCGATTTCTCAATCCTGAGCCCATCACACTTCCAAACACAAAATAGCCAAAGACAGAAGGTAAAACTTGGAGATTCATTCAACTGAATGAAAACCCAGGCCTGCCCATTTTCTCAGATCTTTTACTACCATTCTTAATAAGATGGTTAGTGTTTTCTTGAATATTTCATCTCTTCTTTTTGTCATCCTTTTTTTTTCTACTTTACACACAGCTCTGTGGGGCTTACTGTGAGTTTTCTAAGTTTTCTGTGAAATCAGCTTCATAGGACATCTTTGATGCCATTTTCTAAACACTATTCATTTTAGTTCTCCTTGAAGACAATTCAAGGAAAAGAACAGAGTCTGAGTTTACAATCAGTTAACATCGACTGTTATTCTGATAGCTGTTGTGCTCTTCCCTTGTGTGTTAGATTTTTGGGATAATCATGATGTGAAGTAGTTTTTCTCTTTTTTTTTTTGTTCCTGTAAAAGATTTTTTCCCCTTCTCTGACTTGTTATCTTGCTAAGTTCTCATCTTCGGTGTGATTCTTCTGTAAGTGATGATCCCCTTCTTTTTTCATTATCAACAGTTAAGCCACAAGTAAATTACACTTAAATGCTTGTGCCCACACCCTCACTCCCCCATATTTTCTTCTGAACTGTCCTTGGTATTCTTTTCCCCTTTTAATTTTTGTCATTTGAAAAACAGGAGCAGTATCAGGGTAACTGACAGAATTTCCTTACAAACTTCAATCCTCTTGTTGTAGATTTTAATACTAAACTATCCTCTGTTCAGGGGGATAGGAAGTGGACAACTTTAATTTAGTTTCAAGTTGAAAGTCAGTATCTTGATAGACTATTCTTACTTATTCAGCCTCTTCATCCTTGGAACATTCAAGTTCTCCTCTTGAGATTTAATATTTCAAAAGAGTATTTGTATATCAAATGGAGTTTAATGTTTCATTTTCTGGAATCAAAGCAAAAGTTCAATTAGATTCATCAAGCTTCTTTTTTCTCTGTTTTATAAATCCTGAACTATAACAATGCACTTGCTTTAAGTATCAAAGTGGGAGCTCTAAGTCTTCAGGTGGGACGTCTTTGATGCCTTCATGATGGTCATCATTTTTAAGTGTGTAGAATGAGATAATTGTATATCTCATCAGAATTTCACCCCCCCAAATTCACCTCTGTTTTTAAAAATGCAAAAATCTCTTCCTGTTGACCTCATCTGTGAGAAACTGTCAGCTTTTAGAACTCATCCCACAAAGGAACTCGAGAGATTTCAGATAAGAATTACTGTTGCTTTCCTACAGAAGCTCTAGGTCAGTGTGTATTAATCTTGTTGCTGCTGTTGCAGCTCAAGAGGTAAATTGTAATTTTGTCTTGTTTCTTCTCATCTTGGTTTCAGCAATCAGTTTTAATGCAGGGCTCAAAAACTTTCAAGCAAAGACTCAATAATGGGCATCATTTGATCCTTCTGTTAATTGCGAACTGATTGAGAGATGTAACCATGGGTCAGTTTCTTTGCACACATATCAGTGTGCCCAGTGTGTTTTGTGGAGGTGGGTTTAATTAGTCATTCATTCTATAGAATGAAACTGCATCTTAATATAGTTAAGTTAGTTAGTTAGTTAAGTTAGTTAGTTAACTGCAAAGATTCTGAGGTCTTCTGTGAGCAAATTAGAAGATTGCCAAAGTATTTGATTACCAAACTTTTAATGTTTAAAGAATGTTACGGTGGTTTTTTTTCTTTTTCTTTTTGAAAGTGGAGCTAGTGATTTTGATGAATTCTCATTAACATTACCTTTTTTGTGAGCACTAAACTAGATCTGAAAGATATCTCTGCTGTAATTTGGGGATGCATTTAAGCTTTTGCATAATTGCGAGCATGTGAGTAGTCCATTAAATTCCGTTGGATTCTACTGTGTGCGTCATTCACTGTCTAAAACTTCTGATGTGGGAGTTAATAAACTTCCTTCTCCTCTTGTTTGTTATGAAGATGAAAGTTCTTCATAACAAGAACTTCTTAGAATAATCTGCTGAATCTCTCACTGGTAACATGCTTAATTGAAAGTTTGAACTTTTTTGGCTTAATCCATTCTTTCATATTGATCAAACATTTTTTTGAGAGGAAGTTGAGGAAAAACTACTTTATACTTACTTCAAACATATCAGCAACAGAGTTATAATGGTTATTTTGAATGAAGAAACTTTATGTTTATAGAACTCTTTTCGAACCTAAAGGATTCTACAATTCTATAATTTTTCCATACTGTGCCGGCTAGCTTAGGCTTTCTATTACAGTTCTGAAGGGCACTATTTTGGAATGTATTGCCTTTGAAAGGAACACAGAGTTATATGCTAAACTGAAATCAGTTAACACTCAACTGAAATCTTGGAGCATTTTTGCTGTCATAAAGAGGGTGTTGAGTATGTGGTGTTCTTGGTGCATAGAAAGCATACAAATTAGGACATGAAGGTAGTATCACCTCACAAATTCAGCCTTATTGTGAAAATTGTTAAAATAATTTGGCTCACATTTTTGTCACCAGCTAAAAAATAGTGAATTCAGGGAAAATGTTTAGGAAAGACTTAACTCTGTCTTACAGTCACAGCCATGAGAAGGTTAAGAAACACATAATTTGATATTTGCCTCCATGAGAGATTTTTGATTGACAGCTCTTTAATATAAAAAGTTTTAATGAGCTCAACTGTTTGAGATGGAAATTGGACAAATTCAGATAGCAAATAAGTCACAGTTTTTAAACAGGACAATTAATCATTGAAACAACTTGCCTAGGATATGAAACATTCTGACTTGGCATAAAGATGGGGTAAAAGAGATTGTTTGATACCATTTTACCTAGTTCATTATGCAGGAGGCTGAAATACTTGAATATGATGGTCAAGCACAAGAGCTTGAATTGTTTGAGAATAAAGCATATGACTACATGGCAGCAATAAATCTTCCACAACTAATGTGAATTTGCTGGGCAATTTAAATTCTGTTACCAGCACTACTTTGCAAGGTAACTAGTACTTTAAATGATGGCCATAGTGTTGCTTTGGCAGTGCTAGGATCTAGGCTCATCAGAAGATATTTCAAGGAGGAAGAGGATAAAACCAGGCTCAGTGGAGTTAGGGCTGGGCTCCAGTATAATAGGGGAATTTGGATCAGTTCTGAACTATTTTCTTAGAATTAGTTGGAAGTCACTGAAAGGCATCTACTGCCTCTTCACAGATGTTCTTGGCATTGCCAAGACAGAAATTGGAAAGTATAGGTATTGCTGTATTCTTAATTGTGCATTCAGAGCATTCAGATTTTAACTCATGTACAAGTCATAAGTACTAAACAGAATGTGTTACTGGTACAATGTTATTGTCAAAAGAAAAAAACATGTAAGGGGTTAGCAGTGTCTCCAACCAAGTGTTCTTGGCCTGTGGATACAGTTAAAGAAATTCTCACTTACATACAAAGGTCAGTTTTGGCAGAGTTGATCTGCTGACACTTTCCTCCCATTCTGTATTCTTAACTGCCTATTCTTTACTTAACTCTACTTAGAGTTTTTTTAAGACAAACGTTACCTGAAAGTAGATTTAGAGTAACAAAGTGTTACATCCTTTCTAAAATTATTAGGATCATCCAGACTCTTCCAAATTTGTATTTAATAGGTGAAAGTTCCGTGGTTTTTCTCAAGCAGCATTTCATTCTCTAGTGAATATTGAATGTTACCTCTTTTTCTCATAGCATTTCAGTCCTGCTTAAACTTGTATTTCTAAGTGCATCACTTGACTTTTTGACCTTGAGCTTTGAAATTACTGGTTTGAATTAGGGGATTGTTTCTAGCTTATTTAAATACTATTTTTTATTAGAGGACTTTAAATAGCTGTTTTAAATAACATTGTACATTTCCAAGAATCTGCTGTAGCTTAGAAGTAAGAGAGAGATTCTCCACTAAACAGCCAAAATCCTTGTGTCTGCTTCTGTATACATTGATAGAATAATGCATGTTTTTAACCACTGAACTAATTTTAGCCATTTCTGCTCCCTTTCCAGGTGCAGGACAAGTTTCGTTTGGACCTGTCTGATGAAGAAGCTGTCCATTACATGCAGAGTCTAATTGATGAGAGTGTCCATGCCCTCTTTGCAGCTGTCGTGGAGCAGATACACAAGTTTGCACAGGTGAGGTATTTTCTTCTCAGCTGCTGGACCCTGTGGTAGCTGAGGCGAGAGGTTGTGAGTGGTAGGTTCATCACTGTGTGATGTTTTAGTTCATTTAAGTACAAGATGAAACTGTTTTAGTTGTAGGGACTGGAGGACAAGCTTGTAGAGGTCCTAGGACTGGAGAACAAGCTTGTAGAGGTCCTATAAAATATTTTGAAGCACCTTAGCAATCATGCAATGTCTGGTGTCTGGGATAAGGCAACTTCTGATGCCCATCCAGGCTGGGCACGAACAGCCCCAGAGCAGCCCTGCCCAGAAGGGCTTGGGGGTGCTGTGGGTGAGAGGCTGCACGTGGCCCAGCCATGGCACTCACAGCCCAGAGAGCCAAACGTGTCCTGGGCTGCACCCAGAGCCCCGTGGGCAGCAGGGCAGGGAGGGGATTCTGCCCCTCTGCTCTGCTCTGCTGAGACCCACGTGGAGCACTGCATCCACCCTGGGCTCCCAGCACAGGAGGGACAGGGACCTGCTGGAAAAGGTCCAGAGCACTTCAAAAGTTACCAGAGGGCTGGAGCACCTCTGTTAGGGAGACAGTCTGAGAGAGCTGGGATTGTTCAGACTGGAACAGAGGAGGGTCCAGGAAGACCTTACAGCAGCCTTCTTCCTGATGGTTTGGGTTGACAATAGATTATTGCTTCTGTTATTTTTGTTATTACAATATTCTTTCTATGAAGAATGAAGTGTTTAACCCAACATCTTTTACTTTGTGCTATATTACTACAATACACACTAAGAGAATAAAATACTTGATTCCCATGTTAAATAAAACTGTGTTTACAAAAGCATTTCTGCTTTGAATTTCCAATTCTTTTTTTTTCCCTTAAAGCCATCTGACATTTAGTTTGTGTTTATCGTGGATTTAAGATATTACACTATTTTCCTTAAGTATTAGACCATGACAAGAAATGGAATTAGGAGAAAAAATTAAACTGCTCTGAAAAGCCAGTCATTATCCTGATTTTTAATCGATTTTTTTTTCTTCAAAAGCCTAGTCAAATTCTGATGTGAACTGTGGAGAACTATTCTTATGGTTATCCATTTTGCTAAAAAGCATCTGTTCTTTTCTTCAAACTTAGTTTTTATTTTGAAGAATTGCACTGTAGTGCAGGATGAGAAGAAATAATGTAATTTCCATTTATGTATATATTTAATTAAGGTGATGTTTTATGAGATGTGAAAGAAGGAAGTGTAATTATATGGAAATGATGCAAAATTTGTTGTCATTCACTATGGATTACTTTGAACTTTGGGTGGAGAATGGGAATTTCATAAGGCAAAGTGAAAAATGCCTGGCATCTGCCTTGGGGTTCAAATAAAATAAAAAAAAAGCTATTAGAAATATTCAAGTTTGAAGGTTTAAGTCTGTCCAGTACGTGTATAGACCTTTCTTTTCATAACATACTGACAGTCACTTTTTTTTAAGACATGCCTTTTTACTTCATTGGCCTTAGGTGACTGCCACACTCTCCCAGATAATTGTTACTGCATTTGTGAAAGTGTATTACAGGTTTGATTCGGGTGACCTTTTCTTTTTCCATTCAGGCTTGTTTTTGCTTGATCTTTCTTCAGTTCTTAGCCCTGCTTTTAAAATCACGGGACAGATTTGTTCAGAATATTTAAAAGTACCCAAGAATGTTATTCCAGGTTTCTGCGGGATGGGGCTCTGAGCAACCTGGTCTAGTGGAGGGTCTCCCTGCCTATGGAAGAGGGTCTGGGATTAGTTGATCTTTAAGGTCCCTTCCAACCAAACCATTCTGTGACTCTGCCTCCCAGGAATGGTGTTCCATGCAAAAAGCTGATACACATTCCAGCAGGCACTGATTGCTTCTTCCATTCATATTTTTGGGTGTTAATGTACAAGCCCACTGGTGTATTATACTTTGGACACCAAATAAGCAGATGTGACAGCCACTAATGTAGGTCTGATATAGTTATCTTATTTTGTGGTTTTTACCTCTCCAGCTGGCCCATGCTGAATTTCATCACAGAGGTATTTTTCCTGAGGCTCTGTGCAATCTTTGTGCACTGCTGCAGAGTGTGCAACCTGTGTGCTTTTAGGTTCCCTTTCTGCTTCGGGCATCTGGTGCCTAGAATGAAAAACAAGTGTCTTGATTTGCAAGTGCTACAGGCATCTCATGACTCCATGTGATGCTAGTTTTGGAGTTCCAGTTACTGCCTTTATTCACACTCTAAAAAATTTAGGCTTGCAGGCTTTCTCCTGCAAAGATACTGGATTGCAAGGGTGAGGAGAATGCAAAAAGAATAGACAAAGATTAATCAGCAGTTGACAAGTCTTAAGAATCTATGGTTTATTAATGTATTTTTTTTAATACTTCAAAAAAAACCTGATGAAAAGTAAGTGTAATTAATGTCTATTCTCTATATTATGGGTGAAATTGGAGGCTTCTTAGTGATATTTATTACTTCATCAGTCAAAATCATTACCTTTCCTTTTTGTCTGAGGCAGTCTCAAGAATTTGCTGCTGTAGTCTTGATGGAGTCTGCAAATCGTTAAACAAATGAACAATTAATGGGTCGTGAATTTGCCGTAAAGGGATCATCTTACTGAATGGCCAATTGAAGCTTTCCGTTCCTTCATCTGTAATTCTGCATGGAATTGCCAGTGGCCTTGTTCTTCATAGTATTATAAGTTGTCTGGAAAAATACCCCAATGCCACACAGGTGTTATGACACAAGTGTAAACAGCAGATTTGGCCTAATGCCACACAGTATTTCATTTCAAATGCTGTTCAATGCATTTTTTGTTTATGAGTAGATATTTATTCTTTTACTGCCTTCAGAATAGGCCTGTGAGGAATCTGCACAGTCTACTGCAGCACTTAAGAGCTTTTTAACAAGTCTGGTTATTATAGTAACCATGGTGTTTCAGTGTTCTATATGTCACTCTGCATTAAGTAAAGCTCTTGGATAAAGTAGTCTGGATGTTTTGGAATCAGCTCAGTATTGTTCTTTTATAACAATATTCTAAATTGCATTCAGTTTACAGGTGTGTTATGAAGCCTTTAGTTTAATTTCTAATGTGTCTCTAATCTGTTATTTTATCAGATCTTTTACAGACCTTTTCATGCACTGCCTGTCTCCTTAATGGTTACAAAAAAAAGTTGTCTCAAAAGTAAATAAATTCAGCATTTAGAATAAGCTAATGGTGTTGTACAAGAGTTCTCAAGAGGATGAAAAGGTGCATACTAATTTTAGTTTACACTAATGAAGACTGGATAGCCATTTCTCCCTGGAGCGTCATTTTCATTTTAGGAGCATTATTTATTTCTGCAGAGGAAGGAAACAATCTACAGTTGAAGTGTCTAGTTTCACCTTTTATTTCCCTTGCAAATTTACAAATCAAGTCAGTTGTATTCAGGGCTGAAATGGTAATCAGTGATTAGAAAAGTGAAAGCTTGTGGGATACAGGGTGTCTCACCTGAACTGTAGCGGTACAACTTCTACAACTGTAGAAGGTCCATGGATTTAGAGTATCTTCAGGCAGTGCTTCTGCATCAGAGAATGCAGGCACCTCAGCACAGGGCTTCTGTTTTTCTTTCTACTGGATGTAAAGATTAGATAGGGAATGTCTACCAGCAGGACTGTGTATATTGGATAAAATAATTTGTCAAGGGGTATATAAAGTTGGCTTCTGCTTTTTCCCTTAAAAGGTTGTGAAAATCATCTACCCTTACATATTTCACCATGTTTTTAAACACAGAGTTCAATTTGTGCATAGCATTTGTTCTTTGAGAGTAAAGCAGATTGAGTAATCTCTGTGCTGTTGTGGTTTTTTTCTTTTCTTTCAGTATTGGAGAAAATAAGCTTTTTGCCTGCTCATGGTGGAAACAAGCAAATGCTCAAAACAGGGACTTTCTCAAGCCCTTGTGGACTTTAACAGTTTTGGAAGCAAAAGCTGCAGATTTAATAGTGTGAAGAACTGAAAACTCAGAAGGTAGAGAAGCTTCTTTGAATCTCTGTTCATTAAAGGTTTAAAACCAACCATTTTTTAAAGGAATATGATTGTTTGTACCATCCTTGGGAGCCTCAAAGGTTGAAGTAAGCAACTTCCTCTCAAGCCAAAGATAACTGGAAGAGTTGGATTTAATGGTGAATTATTGTATGTGTTAATATATTTTCTTATTTAAAAATAGAAGTACATACAAAGCTAAAGCAGGGAAGCTACAGTTTCTCAGTGCAGAAAAACCCCTCAAAAAACTATGGTAATCCTCTCTCATCCCTTCCCACCCACTCTGTTCCTTGAATAAGTTTTAAATGTAATTCATATGATCCTTTATTTCCTGCCTTAGGCAATGTTATCATTTAGAACGGACAGTCATTTTTGCCTGCTTACAAAGCGTTTTTAAGTACTGATAAGTTACCCCAGCTGTAGGCAGCCAATTGAATGATTGCTAACAGGCTCAGCAATGGGAATGCACAGTGAGCAGTTCAGTATTTCACGCTTTAACTCTAAATGTTTTCTGTACAGTGATTATATATTCTTCACTCTAATAAAAACATTTGTTGTTGCAGTCTTGAGGTGTTCTATTTTTTCTTTTTAATCTCACTTGCTGAGACATGGCACACTAGAGGATTATATTTGTAACGACTGTCTTTTTGCAAGGATTTTCACTTCTCAGTTTACTTGATGCTGGAATAACACCACTCATGAAATTACTTTTGTGCCACATGTTGAGTTCATAATGGATCTGGTTTGTATGATCAATAATGTAATTAGCTCTTCATAAATGTGTGGCTCTCTTCAAAGGGTGCTCTAATAGTCCTGTATTTTTTTAAATAACATTTTAAGTCAGAAAGAAATCCTTCCCAATTACAAAGATAAGAGGGACCTATTTGAATGTGAATCTGACTGGTATTTGTGAATCAATTTTGCTTTGTGCTGTTTTCCCTTTTTTCTCCTGTATGTATGACTTAAGAACTGCATTACCCTAGTTGCTTGGTGCTCATGTTGTTTAGGAACACACAGTGCCACAGAGGAGCCATCATATTTTTAGCCCCTCTTAACTTTAGCTCACTCTTCTTTGGAGAAGTAGTAGTGATCATTTTCTTACGGTTTGGTTTTTTTTCTGTCAGACTTAATATGTTCCTCATCTGCCTCTCTTTCTCATGAACTTGTTCTATGTACAGTGCTTTGTGGCACTTTCCAGGTATAATTCTGAGAGCCTGGATTTCTCAGATGTTTAGAGAGAATTCTGTAAAAAAAATGGTCCTTTTTGTTCTTTTAATACATTTCTAATGTGCATCCTGCGTGCTCAGACAACTTCTGATCTTTATGAAGCAGCCACACTTCATTTGACTTGAATTCTTGTCTCTGACCCCAGCCCTTTCAACTGTACATATTGTAGGATTTTTCATCTCTTTCTTTTGAAGAAAACTTCCTGCTCTTCCTGCTCAAGTCTAATTATGAAGGATATGGGCATGACCCAGTGTGTACCAGTTGACCAGACAGGCCAAGGTTGTCTCCTTATTAAAACCCAAAAGACATCATCAACTCGATCCTATAACACATTTTTACTTTGCAGAGATGTTTATAAACTGTTAAATATTGACCTTTATAAGTGCATGGTTGTTCACTATGTGTTGTGTTTTAGAATTAGCCTGTTCATATGCTGGACTGTGCAACAGCCTATTAAAACTGTACTCTTAAGTTATAAATATTAGCATGTGAACCCAGGTGGAATGTGATTACAGTAGAAAAGGCTTAGGAAGAGCCAGACTTCACTGTACTTCACTGTCCACTTTTTAAATGGAGAATATCAGGCACAGAAGCAGAAAAGCTTGCCTGAATCAGTGGAAAATAGTCCAACCAGTGTGTTCATCTGTGTTTCTGCATGTGGAGTGACTCTGCATATATTTTCCGTGTATTTTCCAAAGAATTTTGTAAAACGGTGAGCACTGACAAACCACCTGGATATGTCTCCCATCCAGCTAGTGGCTTTTTTTAAGCTGATATGCCTATTCTGTTCCTAGCTCTTTGGAATCCTTATAGAATGAAGAACAGGACAACACTGAGGCTGCTACAACATGCAAGATGCAAGTAGATTTATACTTTAAGCCTTGTCTTCTAAATAACAAGTATTGTTGAAAATTGAAAAACATCAATGGGTTTTTTTATATAGTCTTATATAAAGTTCTGACTCTGTTTTGTAAAATCTGATGGCTCTTAGCACCTCATGTGGCATAATTTATTTAAAGTAAAACAGACAGTTGAAAAGAAGAAAACCAAACAAGCTGGGTTGCTGAGGGGATATAAGTTACTCCGTTTTAAATAAAAGATTTTTTTGTTTTTTGGTATGTTACCAAAATCTTTGATTTACTGGAGTTAATATGTATGATAGGTTATCTGTCATGGCTTGATATCACTGTATAATACCATGAGTCTATTATGTGTCTGTTGTCTCTAATAAATTCTGAATCCCTTGAATAACTACATAAAATTCTGTCTTGGGGAGTACAATTCTTAAAGGTGAAATCCTTTGTATATTTCAGAAAGATAGAAGCCTAGTCCGGTGAAGGTACCAATGTGAATGTCAGACACTGCACTTTTATTTTTGTGAGTGCATAAATGGGGTAGGCACACACACAGCACACAGCTCTGCATGGAGTGAGGCAGTGAGCTCCATCCTGTGTACTGAAGCATGGAAACCAGGCTGTACCAGGTGTGCCACAGAGTAACTTGTCAAAAGTCACCCTCTTAAGTCCCTCCAGGAAGCATTACAGAGCAAAAGAAATAAAACAGTCATTAATTTTGCCATGGACTTATTTTGACCAGCAGTTGTATTTTATATAACTTGAGATAAAAAGTACAATAAAATTACCCTTGTGGGTTCTTTATTTGCCTTTCAGCATTCCTCTTGGTCTCATACTGATCTTTTTTCTCACAGAACCTGTAGGGGTTCTTTGGGATTGAGGGTGGGAGAAGCAAATAAAATAATTTTATTTTTCCTTCCCTACTGTGGACTGTCCTGAGTTGTTTTCATCTGCCAGTGCATCAGGAGCAGAAAGTGCCACAGTAGGCTTTTCTTTTGAGGGTAAAGAAGCAATAATTTCCAAAGTAGGATTTCTGGGGAAGGCAGGGTAGAGGATTGAGAAAGATGTGAATGTGCTCTGTGCTTTTAATACAAAAGACCTCTACTTTTGGCAAGAAACTTCCCTGTTCTTACAGACAGTTATCTGGTATTGTTGTTCTTGTGCAATTTAAAATAAAAATTGCTTTTGCAAGGCTTTATAGGAATAATGACTTTGGAAAAGGGAAGAAAGAACAGCGAATGGGAATTTTAACACCCCCTTGCAGAGTGGGGATAGCAGAAAGAGAGGCAGTCTAAATGGCCTGCCTTTTGTAGTCAGGAGAGGTTTTACTCACAAGACCTGGTATCATCAGCAGATGGTAAAATACTGTGGTTATTATGAAGTATCTGAAGCGCCTACATTTTAGGAGTCTTAAGGGAGTCATTGAAAACAGATTGCAGGTGGATTGTGTTAAAATAGATTTTTGTAACCTCTTCAGCTGATGTGATGATTCTTTGTAATAGCGAGGCTACTCAAAGTGTGATATTGGTGCCCTCCTGCCCTTCTGTCATTTAGATTGGACCCTTCAAGGGTGAAAGAAATTTCATTTTGGAGGATAAAATGCCCAACCCCAGTTGCTTCCTGAGTATTAACAGTGAAGGGGTTCACCTGCCTGGGTTCAAACCTGAAACAGCGAGAACACTGCTTGGGGAAGAATCCGTAGCTCCTCTGCACACAGGCATTAATCACTTCAGCTGTGTGTGGGACAGTCCTTTCCAAAGGGAATTAAGCTATACCCTGGGGAGGTACCTAAATTCCAGATAAAACACCTCTGCAATTAGTAGCTGTGCAAAACTTAACCATTTGCAATTCCTTCCCTTGATAGAGGAGTGTCCTCTTCAGTGGTGAGGGCTCAGAAGGTGGCAATTTACAAGGGTCAGTGTTCATAACCTGCAGTGTAGAAAAAAGTGATGTGAAGGTGTGGCTGAGCCACTGTGGGTAGCTCTGGAATCCTTTCTTCCATGGTCAGGCAATTCACTTTGGTCCAGCTTGTTTGTCCTCACAGTGACAGTCAGATAATTCCACTTTCTTTCTCTTGCTTTGTGTTTAGACATTGATTGGATTATGTAACAGGTAAATCATAAAGATACACATCCCAAAGTGACAAACAAACTGCTTTGTCTCACTTCATCTATTAAGTGGGAAGACAATTTGCCTTTTTTTGGTGTGTCTTCTTTCACTGGGCATCAGAATATAAAGGTAATTTAAATTTTAAATTTAAATTAAATTTAAATTTAAAAAAAATAAAACCAAAGGGTTTTCTCTCTCATATCTAATTTAACATCTCTCACTGATTACAGACTTAAAAACTCACATTATTTAAAAAAATAGTTTTGGGTTTTGGTTTTGTTTAAAGTTTAGTTTCTTGTGCAGACATGTATGAACAGTGTTCTAGCTGAGAAGATAGGAAGTAATTAGGTGGAATCTCTGCTTTTAACAAAGCATCGGCAAACTTCTCTTTGAACTTCAGGTGGAGTAACCTAAGTTCCATATCTGCGTGCATGTATAGAGAGATGGCTGTGCATCTTGCCTACTGATGGTGTAGCATCTTGTCCTGTGTCCTCAGGGCAGGGACAGAGCTTTTTTTTTTTTCTTTTCCAGTAAATACGGAATTGTTTTTTGTGTTTTTTTTTCCCCTTATCTGATGATGTCAGTTGTACTTACTCAGTGCATTCAGCTGTCCTGACATTTTTCTAATGCTGTATTTTCATTAATTGACATACAAGTGAGAGATTTCTGATGAAAGCACAGCTGGTCTAGTAGCAGTGTCTATTCCCTGAAGTGGGCAGCTTCCATTTCAGCTTAAACTTGGAATTTTTCTCTCTTTGTCTGTCCCTGCTGGGAGCCATTCTTATGTAGATAACGTCCCGACCCTGCAGTGACAGACTCAGATGCTGAGATTTCTGACCCCAGGGCAGTGAAGGAGAGAGAGTGGTGCCCTGATGGTTGTCTAAGTCATTCACCAGCCTCAGGGATGAGAACATCGCTGGCATGACAAGAAGCTCTTTAAAGGAATTATTCAGGTGAGGTCTCTGGTCAGGTTCTCTTTTTCCAAGGGAAAGCACCGCTGCAAACCTTGGGACAGTGAATGAGGTTGTCTTAAAAGCAAACTACATGGCAGAGACCTGCCTGTGGAGACCTGTAAGACCTTTTCTTGTTGAAATCCTGAATATGGGAAAAAAATGTGTTTATATAGTTTAGAGATGTTTTGCATAGTTAATCCACAAAGTTTACTAAAACCTGCAGGTGGTACATTTTCAAGGATATTGGGCCATACTGCATTTATCTTTTCCAAGGTGCAGTGTGCCAGTAACAAGGTGCTGTGTGGCATCTTACTCCAAACGAGGAGATGACAGGTCTCAGCTCCTCTGCTTCTAACTTGACAAATGCTACTTTTGAAACGAGAACTGAGAGGCTCTGTGCCACAATCATGGCATGTTGTCCATTGGCCTTGAAGATTTTTTGCTTCTTGAACTTGCATTTCCCTCCCAGCTCTGTAAACTCAGTGGTGCAGAACCCATTCTTAACTTGTCATGCACAAAAAGTACCACAGCTTGGGGCTTTAATTTGAGGTGGATTTGGGAAGTGCCATTATAACCTGCCAAATAGCTGTGTGTTTTGATTGCACTTTGTGTTCAGACTTGGTTCATTGGCTTTTGTTTCTTCCATACCTTAAAGCTCGAAGGTGCCTGAAGAAATGTATCTGCTGGAGCCCCTGGTCCTGTCAAACAGTGTTCTGGCAGTTCCCTCCACCCTTCTGTCTTGGAAAGCTCTAGTAAAAATATGGAAAATTAATATGTTTCTGTGCTTTCATTAATTAATTAATTAATCCTACAGTTCTGTACATACACAGGTAAAATTGAACTGAAATACAGCAGTTTTTCAGCTTAAGCAAGCAATAGCCACAAGACACACTGTGTCAGGCCTTTTGATCAGTGTCCATGTTTCCCGCATCTCTGTTGTCCAGCTTAGGGTGTACCTGATCCTGATTTAATATTTTGTAACAGATAAATTATTTCATTCAGTGAAGAGATACAGCCAGAAGGACAGCTAATAGCTGTATGATTTTTTTTTTCTCGTTTATCACCACATGGGATGCAAATGGAGCTGTACAAGAACAACTGAGAAAATTACGTGTCCCAAGGATTATTTTCTTGTTTACAGTTTCAGACGTATAAATGAGCAAGAACAACTCATTTAAAACTTGGAAATCAGCATAAATCAGGATGCCTACAGCTCAATCTTACATCTCTATTATGTGTGTATACAAAAGGCTTGCTTAGCATATGCTTTTCCACTATTTCATTAATTGGTTGTCCATGTTTATGTCCCTGGTCATGTACCTACTAATGCTCCTCAATAGTTTTAGTGCTGAGCCTTCTGCTCAGTCATAAAGGTTGTTGATTTTGTTGCTCATACTGAGTTCTATTGTAGCCATTGCCATTTTTCAGTCCTGGGTTGGTACTGGGGCAAATGCAAGCACAGCTATGGGGGTCAGGTTACCAGCTGTCCTGAGTTTTGTGACTGCAGTGTCAGTCTTGAATTTAGGCTCTCTCTGAAGATGCAGTCACTGAATGCTTGAATTCAGTTGCACAAAATACTGTAATGCAGGAGCATTAAGGAGGAATCTGGGGCCATTGCAGTTGCTACCATACTGACACAGATTTGGGGCAATTACCCCTATTTTAATTGTACTAGATAAAAGCTGCCAGATGCATGAATGTTGTGATCCTGTATGTTTCAGTATCTACAGGATCCTGTTCAATTCTTCACTACCTTTGGATAGCCGCTCAAGAATCTCTTCTTCCCATTTGCCTTGCCAGACTAGCAGGTAAGGATCACCATCCTTAGCTTTTTATTTGGATCATGGATTATGATTTCTAAAGGAAATTTGTTCAAGATAGGTCCTGCATTTAAGCACTATCCTTCCTGGACTCTAGGTATTGCTCTATGGGAGCATGGATATACTCATGTTTTCCATGTTGTTTTTGTCACCCCGCCATGGCAGTCTTGGCTACCTCAGGCCGTTTGAAATGGCCCTGTGTGCTTCATTTTAGCCAAACTGGATCAACTGCTTTAGTACGGGCTGATTCTGAAATTACTAAATTCCACTGACTGACAATGCTGAATAGATTTCCATGGACCATGCTGGGAACTTGATGCAGGTATTTGTATGAAGCCAAAATACATGTGACTGTTCTGCTTTCCTGCCAGTACCGGCATGTTCCTTGCCCAAACCAAACAGAGGGTGTTCCTAACTGGACATCTCAGCCATGGGAGGTTTTGAGAATTTTAAGAGTCAGATCCTCCTAGTTGTCAGCAGAGAGGCTCAAGGCATTGGGCCATTTCCATCTCTAAAGGGGGTCACAGCCATGGGCACGCAGACTCTGAGCAGTGGAATTCACTGTGAGTGTGGATTAGGTGTACATCCAGGCTTTAACTTGTTTGACTCTATAGTCACACACTGTTGTATTGTGTTTTTATTGTTCCGTTTCTGTAATGGTTTGATCTATGTACCCCCATTCCCCCATTCTCCCCAGATGTTTTTGACTCGGGTTTGCCCCGAGTTGTTTCCCTCCTCCCCCATGTCAATCTTCTAATTCTGCTGATTCATTCCCCAATCTCCTCCCAGCACCCCTGTCAATCACTCGGCCTCCCATCCCCTCTTTCTAGAACCTTCCAGCAGGGGCACCGAGTAATTGGTCAGAGGTCGGGGCCCTCCCCCACAGTATTCCCCAGTTTGTTGCCCCTCCCTGTCTATCTCCCCAGTTTCCACACCCCCAGTTCTTCCCTTTGGTTGTTCCGTGAATCCCTCCCTTGTTTCCACCCCCCTTTATAACCTGTTGCAAAAGCTCAGTCTGGGCTCTTCGCAGCTGGTTTCTCTGAGGCACAGAGCTCCCCTTGAGCTCCCAATAAACCTTGGACTTAACCCCTACGAAGAGTCAGCTCCTAACTCCTCCACCATTGTCAGTCAGGGCCTCCCCTGCATTAGGGCTCACAACCCCAGCTGCCCGCCTGTACCCCCTGGGCACGGGAGAGTGTTGTTATGAACAAGTTCATAAGTTAATACAATTAGAGATGTTAATGTTAATCTGAAATTGTAGTAAGTTCATTGTGTTAACTAAATAGTTGTTAAATGTTAAACCTTTAAGTTGTCCCCACTGTTAATTCCCTTACCTTACCGGTACCCTTGTTGCATCTGTCAGGTACTGTCTCTGCTGCTCTCCAAAATGGCGCGGGGTAACATCCCCGGGAAATACACAAATTAAGAGACCTTCAAGAAAATCCAACCAAAGACCCCAAAGACTATGAGCTACCCAAAGATTTAAGGAACTAAGCAACAGGTCCTATTAGCGAAAAGTTCTCCTACTCCACCAGCAAGGTTTTAGATGTCGCCGTGACCTGACTAGAACTGGGTCAGAATGGGGACCCTAGACGACGAGCCAAAAGAGGTGACTTCCTAGGCACGCCAGGAAGTCCCAGTTCTAAGCAAAACTGTCTGCCTCCCTCTGTGCGTCACCAAAGGCAGCAGCAGCGGTGTGCACGACCCCTTGGGCCCCCACCCAGAGCTGATCACTCAATAAAGGCATCCAAAAGGAGCTGGTCTCCTTGCCTTGCTTTTCACGGTGTCACCCGCAGTCTGCCACGTCGGGGCTGGTCGGGCAGTGACCGGACGGTCACAAAGAGGACACGGCGACAACACACACACTTTCCAAGAGGACTCAGAGGTACAGGAATGTTCAGGGAAAGGGTTAATCCTGTCACATTTTCATCCAGTTTGTTCCCTTTGTTTCCGTAAGCCTGAAAGATCTTTGTTTCCTTGGGCCCACCTTCACCAGAAATTGAGACCTTCACATACCACAAAGTATAAGGAGGACAAGCCCCATCACTGAGCAATGTGATATTTTTCCCATACTCAAATGCCTGTGGATGGGGCTTGGAGCAACCTGGGCTAGTGAAAAATGTTCCTGCCCATGGCAGGGGGTTGAAAAGAGATGGTCTTTAAGGTTCCTTCCAAGCCAAACCATTCTGTGATTCTCTGAGAGCTATAATGAGCAGTCTTCCCCCAGAACCACAGGAGATGGTCATGTCCCAAGAAGACAGACTGCTTTTCCCTAAATTTATTAATGGATGATGTTGCAGCAGAGAGCACCATGTTCTAGAAACACCAACTTCTCAGAAGGTGGAGCAGAGTCAAGTGTACTTCACACAACTGGGCACATCAACAAAGCCTAAAATCACAGAGGAGATAATTACATGGCCCCAGAAAATCAAATAGCTGTTCCCTTATGCCCAGCTTGTGCTCTGAATCTTCCCATAGCATCCAGTTGCCACAATAGGTAGGCTTCAGATGTCCTTTCTCTGATCTCATTTACCTGTTTTCAGGTGTTTTGTGAAGCTTAAAATAGCAAATGTGTTCAGTTCTGGTAGTGGAAAGATGCCAGATGAGGCCGAAATTATTAACTTTTATATGGTGGAGATTTGCATGAATTATGTCAAATTAAACATGAATTTCTACTCATACTGCAGTTTCCAAATGTCTCTGGAGGATTTTATTGGTTATTCCCTTCATATTTTCTTTAATTCTATAAAATCCAGCATGACTGAAGATGAGAAAGAGGATTTTTTTCTTATTAATATTTATTTGAATCATTGAAGAAATGAGGTTTACTTGAATTTGAAATAATTATGGTGAATTCCTGCTGGCACAAGAAAGGACAGACTTCATCCCAGTGAAGACTGTCCCAATGAAGACTTCATCTGCTCCATGGCTATCGCACCAGCTGTTTTCCATTTCACATGTATGAAGAGTTTTGCCAGTCTCCTTTAAATCCTATATATCTAGCATCAGATATGAAGTATCCAAGTGGTTCTTATTTCATCTGTTGCATCTGTGTTGTCTTCTCTTGACCTTTTAAATCTGCAAGCTCTTCTAAGCAAGGATCATATCATTACATTTGCATAGTGATTATTGCCAAAGGTCTGGAATCAATGAGGGTTCCTATAATATAAATAGTTATGGAAGAAACTAGCAATCCAAGCCCAAATGACAAGGCATTTGTAAATAACATAGCCACATCTTGATAATTAAATTAACTGTAAAATCAGAAGGAACACTGGATAGCTGCACAAACGCCTGTGAAGAAAATGTGTACTTGCACATTTTCATTTTGATCATCCTGAAAATACCAGAAAACAGAAACTAAAAACTTAAAGAAATTAAAATAATTAAAAACAAATAAATTTGTTTTCTAATTCACAGTGAGAAGAGTTGTCAGCTATTGGTTTTAAACTAAACTGTGTAAGCACACAGAGAAATCATTTTAGCTAGATTTCTACACTGCGCCAAATAACTTCTGGTGGAGAACAAAACAGGTAATAAATATATTCAGAGACCTTAGCATTGCACAATATAGAGCTGGAAAGAGACATCCAAAAGTTAATGTTATTGTTAAGAGGGCAGTAATGCCTTCCTGTGACTGACTCCTCACCATGAAGGCACGTGCTGGATTGCAAAAACAGTTATCCAAGGTTTATTTGTAACAAAATGATGGAATGATAGAATAATTTGGGTTTAAATGGATATTTACAGAGCATCCAGTTCCACACCCCCTGCCATGGGCAGGGACACCTTCCACCAGATCAGGTTGCTCCAAGCCCCATCCAACCTGGCCTGGGACACTCCCAGGGATGGAGCAGGCACAGCTGCTCTGGCTGACCTGTGCCAGGGCCTCACCACTCTCGTTGTAAAAAATTTCTTCCTAATATCTAGTCTAAATTTACCTTCTTTTAGCTTAAAAGCACTATCCCTTTTCCTATTGCTAGAGGTCTAATAAAAGTCTGTCCCCATCTTTTTTACAAGCACACTGTAAGTTTTGAAAATCTGATCAGTGGAGTACCACCATCACCATAAGGAAAAACTGCTTCATGCAGGTCCAGCTGTTGAAATGCTTATTCAGATAAGAGATTTAAGAGTTCTAATACCCATAATATTTTAAACAAAAATCTTTTCATGCTCAGTAGCAGTCACAGAGCAGTTGAACATTAGGATTTGTCAGAATTAGAGAACGTACAGAGAACATCCTCATGCTGCTGCACGTGTGCATGTGCATCCACACACTGAATTCAAGGAAAGAAAAATTGGTGTCCCATTCCAAAACAGATTCCAAAATGGAATAGGAAGATGAGTAAAAAGCATAAGCAAGGGAAGAAAATGCCTCCTAACACAGGACCAACAGCTGGACCAGGAAGCTTCAGTTTAGGAAGGAGACAAATGAAGAAGGATGTGAAAGAATTCTTTAAAATCTGCAGTGCCAGATTTTGTACCCAGTACAACAAAGATAAAAACTTGCTGAGGAAGGGACTTAACTGTAAGGAGAGCCTGAGAGAGCTGGGGCTGCTCAGCCTAGAGAAGAGAAGGCACAGGGGTATCTTATCCACCTGTATAAACAGCCAGTGGGAAGGAATGAAGAGGAGGGTCAGACCTCCTCCATAGTGACCAGGGGCACGACAAGAGGTGTGGAGGTGGTCAGATATGGGGACAGGCTGCCCAGAGAAGCACTGAAATCTCCATCAGTGGATGTGCACAAAACCCAGCTGGACATCTGCTCCAAGTGGCTCTGCTTCAGCAAAAGAGTTGGACCAGGTGGTCTCAACAGGGTCTCTCTACCCTAAGCTATTCTGAAAATCCTGAGTTGTAAGTGAAAAAAAAGCAATGAAGAAGAAATTACTGTACTTTTCTTGGTGAGCAGATGGTATCAAAAGGAAATTAACAAGACAAAGGCTGGAAACAAATAAAAGAGCTTTTTACACAGTGCATAATTGAACTATGGAGCTCTTTATCATAGTGTTTGTGGATGCTAAATAGCAATTAGATAAATGCATGGAAGAAACATTCATCAAGGTCAGTTAAATACAGTATTACCCAGAATTCATGGATTTCCTTAATGTACAAGTCATTGGAAACTGAGAGAACAGACAGCAAAATATATTTATAATTTATATTTATATTTATATTTATATTTATATTTATATTTATATTTATATTTATATTTATATTTATATTTATATTCATATTCTTAACAATGTGGTCTCACTCTTCTTTTGACTTTTGTTACTTGTCACAGTTGAGGACATGACATGACAGCTGACCTTGCATAGCTGGTCCTATGTTTAGAAATACAATACATGTGCATTTTGTAATCCATTTCACTGCAAATGCTCTGAGGAAAAAAAATAAAAATTAAAAAAAAAATGAACTAGAATTTGTCTCAGAAGAAGAAAATGTGCCTTAAGAAGAGAAAGAAATTATTTGGATGGAGAACAGGTTTGTTCAGCAAGAAAGTTCCATTCTAATTTCTGCTTTTGATGACTGCCAAGGCTATTTAAAATTTTGATATTTCATATGTAATACCGGAAATTCCATAATGAAAACTATTCAAGCATAAGTTAATATTTAATATGCTTTTCAGAGGCTTGGTCTACTTCTAAAGTATAGAAGTTTAAATAAAATCACTTAAATGACTTAGGGAACTAAGAAGTTGTTGATTTTTGCAAAACACAAGAGTCTATTAGAAGACTGAAGCTCTTCCTGTTTAAAAAGCAAATATTACAGTTTTAAGAAAATCCGAAGCATATGCTGAAGAAATGTTTTATCATAATTAATTTTTAGGCAAAATAGGGAAGAATTTGATTTGCATGAGCCAGAAGACTGGCTATCTCTGTAATGGACTACAATTGAGGAGACTGAACCTTAGGGTTTATCTTTAGCTTTGGTTATGTCAAAAAAACAAGTTAATAAGCAGCTACACCACTGGCTTGCAGTGCAGGGAAGAAAAAGTTTGGGTAAGAGTTTTCATATTTCCTTTCTGGCTGAAGACCTGTATGCTCAAACAGAGAAGAATAAGTGGATGTGACAGGATTTTGTGCAAAGATTCTGAACAAGGTTGAAAATGTTGAGAAATTGGACAGTGTGGGGATTAATTGAAGTCTGGGCAAGCAAGTTTTCTCTTGAAGATGAGAGCAGCTGAAGCTGCCTTTGAACAGATGTCGGTGGGACACTGTGATTAAATACATCTTGTTTTTAAAGCTCTGCTGCTCCCTGTGAAGCAGTGATTATGAACCAGATCAATTATGCTTCAGTATTCGTATTAAGGCTGAATTTTTTTCCTGCTGTTGCCTTCACTCCCAAGTTTTTGGAATGAGATGGTAGAAAAGGAGGAACTCGGGTTACTAACTCAGGCTGATAGTTTTGTTTGGGTAGGAAGAATCCCATGAAATGTCCCATCTCTTTCTTCCTCTAAATTAGTTTCAAATATTCCAGCTTTAGGTTTTAGGTTTGGGAGTTTGGTTTTGTTTTCTTTCTTTACTTTTTTTCCCCCCCCGTATCTGCCCTGGGTCAGTACTGACTTCTGTGGCCAGCACCTGAGCCTGATCCATGCTGTCTTGTGAAGCTGTTGTGAGCTTCGTCTGAAGAGCTGAACACAGCTGTAACTGTTCCAAGTCCCTTTGTCTGTACTTTGATTGCTTTGATAATGTTCTTCAATTATATGTGATGATAATTAAAGAACATTTAAAGCATTGTACACAAAAGAAACATATAACTGTGTTGGAAGTGGGATAAAAATTGTCTTTATTTAAATGCTGAGATAGTAGGAAAAGAAAAAGGAGGAAGCCATGTGCTTAAAACAGCTTTTAAGCAGAATTTGAGGGTCTGTGGTGCTGACTTCATCCACTGAGACAGATCACTTTGACAAATCTCTCAGTCACTCTTTGACCCTAAAGTTTGTGCCTCGGGTTGAACATGGTATTATGCCTGTTTTGCTGGGTTTAAACACCATCAGCACTTAAATCAGGGCTCTGGGAGCAGGTGAGCCTCTCAGTTTGTGGCAGCTTCAATCTGATGGGTTTGATCTGAAGAAATATGAAACAAAGTCAAGAATCAGACATCACACAGACTTTCACCAGCCACGTTACAACAGCTGTCAGCTACTGATGAAAGTTTTCCAGAAGAAGGAGAGCCAAAGCCTGTGAGCTTCCTGGGCTCCAGGCTGACATCATTTCCCTGAGTACTGCTTCTTCCCACGGGCTGTGATTTCCCTGAGAAATCTCTGTACTGAGTGAAAGTTCCACCACACTCCAGGGACTAGAGCAAGGACATGGCCAGAACTTCTCTGTGCAGCATAATCCCCCCAAGCTGTTGGACTCCTCATTCATTAGAGCTCATAAAAGCAGCTAGTTTTGATGACTGATTGACAATAATTACCTCTAGGATATAATCCCTCCTGTCTCTGACTATTTAAGTACTCTTCTGAAAAGTTAAGTGAGAAAAAGAGGAAAAAATCCCTCTTGGAAACTGCTTCCTCATCCACTATACTTAACCCATTGGCTGTTAATTATTCACTGTGTGTGAGCTCACATTGTACCTTGCAGAAAAGGCACCATGAAAGATGTTATAGACAGCATTTATGAACACAAAGAGCTTTGTAAAACCACTTTTAGTCCATAGTACTCAAGACAAGCCTACACTACAGTGAGTCAACTGCCTCTCAGATGATTTGGACAGACTTTTATAAAACTCAGCACACAGTGATTTTGTTCTCTTTAATCAGTTTTCCACAGAGGAACCCACTGTGAATGCAAACCCTGGCACTGCTGACAAACAGAACTGAGGGTATTGAGATTTTCTGCCTTTCCCAAAAGAAGTCAAAACTACAGATATACATTTTACATGCATATTTTGTTAAGTTTTGTTTTCAGCACAGTGTCTTCAACTGGTGGAGCTGTTTGATTAGCTGAAATTAACTATAGTGTATGGAAATTATATCTGCCACAGGAAAAGACCCAGAGTGACACAGCAGGACATGACAGGCTGCTCTGGAAGAAACAGTTTTCCCCTGAAGGCAGTAGAGCTCATTTTGGGATTCCACTTTAATCATGTGCTGTGGTCTCTCAGTATGTAAAAAAAGACCCCAATCAAAAGGGAATTACTGCCTGCAGATCACAGGGTCCGAGAGACATGAAAAACGATGTGCTGCTTCTGTGGGGAATGATTTACTGGCTCAGCACAGGCCCCTTAGAAAAAGGGCTTCTGTAATTTTGTTTCTTCCTAAAGGATGAGGAGAGGACACCTGTGCTGTGGCTCAGAATACTTTTTTCAGATCCTTCTCATAGTGAGTTTCCATGGGAGATTGTCTCCAATATCAAACCCACTTCAGGACATCCTTTTCTTTCTATTGTCCCACAGCTCATTCTTGCCTCTGTGTAGCACTGTGAGATTGTATGCAATGACATCATAGAAATTAACATGAAATACAGGGGAAAATACGGAATGAAGAAATCAGATGAAAGAAGTTTAATTGAGAGAAGTGATGGATGTAGTTAAAGTACTTCCAGTTCAAAGGAAGATACGCCTTGTTAACACTTAAATGAAGACAAATCAATTCCTGTGCACTGCTTAGAGCCTCCAAAAACTGTGCTGTGAGTGAAAAAAGTTCCCTGCATGTTGAGGAATGCACATGCCTGCTGGGCAGTACTATGGAAGGAAACAGAGACCACAGAGCTCCATCCTTCCCAGCCCTTGGGGAATATCTCTATATTTTGGAAAGGCAGCTGAGCTTCCAGAATAAGTCCAGTTCTTTCTCCATGATCTCACTGCCTTCTAAGGGCTTCCTGTGAAGGGTTGAAATGCTTTGGAAAAATTTCATTGTGGTCTGAGGGTAGTTTAGAAGTTTGGTGCCCATTCATCCTGATGTCTAGTCTTTTAATAGTCAAATAATCTAGTGGGATAAATGAATGGCAGAGAAACATTTAATGAGATGCATTAAAATTCTTGGAAACAAGGGGTTTAATAGCCATTGAAAGTCATTAAACTTTTTTGTTTGCCTCAGGCAGACCAGCAGTTATTGGAGACTGCTGTGAAGTTTGAATTAGGTAAACTGAAGCTGTCTTCTAAGAGACATGCACATATGAGGGTAAATAACCAAAATCAGAATCAGTGACAAGAGGAGAAAAAAAGACAGTGTTGGCTTTGCTTCCTTTTAGGTACAGATCAAATCCAAGGGGGCAAATTACTGCATTGGAACAACTGGTTCTTTGAACATTGGAAGTTTGAAGAATGAAAGAGGCTCGTCTGTTACAGGGTGGTCACTCAGCTGAATTTTCAAATGGTGACAGTATTTCTTGTTTTAGCTTTGGGTTTTTGTTTCCTGAAGCTAGGAGGATTACAGAAATTTCTGGTACACCTTCTTTTTCTAATGATTCTTGCTGCAGACCTCAGCTGTTCTAATCAGCAAAGAAATTAATACAGTCTCCTTTCTTGATTAAAGATTAAATTCCATGAAACATACATTCATAAAATCTTTTTGTGACCTCCCCAGTCCAGCAGATACAGTTGAAACCAGCCAGCAGCTTCAGCAGTTATACTGTGAGGAAGCTCAGATGGATGAAAAGTGGTAACATATACCTTCCAGCACTGAAAATGTTCTCCTTAGCTTTGATGTCCGTCAAATAAAATTATGCTAGCCAATTTCTCCTCTACCAACCCCCAGAATACAGGATATTAAGAGCTTGAATTTTATATGAAAAAAAAATTCTGAATCCAACTTGGTGTCTTATTGAAAAATGCTGTTTTATCACCTTAGATCCAGGGGCAAAACCATCACCTTTGATAGAAAGCATTAGCTCTCACTTCTCATCGCCTCTACTGAATAAACTATTTTAGACACTTTATTGCTACTATTATATTTAAAACAATCCACATTGTCTGTACGTCTATCTTCTGAGTTTGCCCTTCCCATAGTCCTTCAGTCTCCTGTTGAAGACCATGGGGCAAACTTGGGCAACACTTTCATGGGTACAAATGGAAAATATCCGTGATAAAGTCTATCCCTGCAAGATAATCCTTGTCCACATTTTATTGCAAGCAGCTTGAGCAGTCTGAGCCTGATTATCCTAGGGTGATGCTATGATGCTAGTATCCCTATTCATGTGTTCTGTTTATGCTGGATATTATGTTCTGTGCCTTCAAGACTGGCTCTGAAGAGTGAAAGTTTTGTTTTGGTTTTGCTATCAGCCGCTCCCCCACGGCTAGTGGGACACACAGACAGGGTAGTACATGGTGCTGCTTTTGCTTTTTGCTTGGTTTTTCGCTTTGCTCTTGCTTCTGCTTTGCTCTTGCTTTTTGCTTCTGATCATTAGCTACTTTAGCTAAGCAGTCCAAATTTTTCCCTGGACTGTTTTTCCTTTCCCTTTTTTTGGGAACCTGTTCTGGGCTGGGGCCTGGCAAACACTGAGAGTCTGCCCCTTGTGGCCTAGCGGAGCCTACTCTGGGCAGCAGCTGCCCCAGCGCCGGAGGGACTGAGAACACAGTGACCACCCCAGGAGAGACCTTCTGAATTTGTCATCTTTGTCGGAGCGGTGAAAGAGTGGTGTCATCTGTTATTGTTCATTTTATGTGCTGGGGGGTGCTGTGCCTGTTAAATAAACAGGTTCTTTCCACTTCTCTCCGAGGAATCCTTCCTGACCCAGTTGGGCGGAGGGGCTGTGTGGGTTTGCTTTCTGGAGGGGCCCCCGTTGGATGTTTTCTCCCAAATCTGCCCTAAACCAGGACACTGATGAAGGTTTTACAGTCCTGCTCTGCAAACTGAAGAGCTCCTCAGCTTTACAGACAGCTCAAGCAGGGCAAAGAGCTGCACTTGGCTGGGATTACACAAAGTTCAATCAAGGAACTGCAGTTATAACAGCCTTGTGGTTCGAGCTTCAAGCTTTCCAATAAATTACTCTTTCTACAGCCTTGATGGTCTGTGATTTCACCTCCCTTGCAGAGAAACCATTTTTCCCAAGTTTCAACATGTCCAAGAGAAGCTTGAGTGGCTGTAGGTAAGGCAAGGAAGCAGAGGATGATCCCTCCAGCTAAGGCAGTGATACGGTTAAGGGCACAGTAATCTTCCTCTCCTGGAAGTGATGGAAAAGCTCCATAATGGAGCAGACGTTCCCTGAGCTGCACAGATGCCACATTAGTGCTACACCCAGGTGTGCAGGGGGAGCTAATTGAGGCCGGATCTGGGAGCGTCGCAGGAATCGCCAGCCTGGCACGCGGGACCCAGCTGGGCTTCAGGAACAAATTGGATCAGGGACCCAAGGCAAGATGAGGCTGTGACAGGGGAGGCAGCAGGCCTGGTAGGGGGGAAAGACAAAAGAATAATTAAATCAAGGAGTTTGGTACAGCAAGGAGTGGGGGTAGTGCTGAAAATAAATGCACAGCGCGTGGCTCAGTGCAGGGCTTTGAGGGCACTCAGCAGGATTTGATGGAAACCCCCTGATGATCTATAGGGAGGGCTGCTCCTTGCCCAGGCTCCCTGATGCTCCTGCTGCGGCTGCTGCTGATGATGATGGTGCTGGTTCAGCAGGTGCTCAGCTGCAGCATTTGCTTCCTTCCATGAGAGCCCAGCGTGCAGTCTGGGAGGGGAGGAACTGACTGGGGAGTTCCACAGTCCCCACTGTTGAAGTTAAAAAAGACCTCTAAAATCATCAAGTCCAGCCACTGACCCAGCACTGAGCTGAAACCTTCCTTGAGCACAAGGATATGGGTCTCCGACCTTTCCAATAGAGGCAGCTGTCTAAAGCACTCTTTTCATTCCAATTTTAAGGCATTTTAACATTTCCTGCATTTTAGAGGCAGTCTGAAGGCTGCTGTGAGCTGCTGCAGGAGAACAGACCTGTCCTCCATCCAGGAGGATGTGGAGAGCTGGGCACAACAAGGGCTGGGTCCTTCCCAACTACAGCTTCAAATGACCTACAACCCACCCAGGGAAGGTGTCTCTTTCTAATCAAGTAATTTTAGCCATCCAAAAGCTTTGCTGGATGAGGCTCCTGTTGCTGTAGAATGCTGCAACATCTGCCTGGAGACTTTTTTTGGTCTGTGGAGTTACCAGCTATAATCTTTGAGCTGTTTTTAGACTGAGCAAATGCTCTGTGCATATTAAGCTGTTTTACTGCTTCTGTTTTCTGATGTAACTTAACAATGATGCAAAAACAGTGTCAGTTCTGACTTTCCCATGGAATTTGGATTGTTTTGCCACCATCTGTCTGCATTACTGACTTTCAAAACTGTAGGAGATAAAGACTGATAGTTTATCAAGCCACCTTTCTGATGTTCAGCTTTCTGGCAGACTGATGAAAACGTGTGTTGAATCCTAGTCTTGTCTTAAAAGCAGAGAGTCAGCCCTAAAAAGTAAAGCTGAAACAGGGAAGGTTTAAATTGTGTATTAGGGAAAAAAATCTCCAAAAAGGTGGTCAGGCATTGGAACAGGCTGCCCTGGGGCACTGGTAGAATCACTGTCTTGGGAAATGCTCAAAAATTGCTTAGATGTGGCACCTGGGGAGGTCTTTTCACAGTGAACCTGGCAGTGGTGGGTTAATGGTTGGATTTGATGGTCTTAGAGGCCTTTCCAGCCTTAATGATTCTGTTTTTCTTAGTAATAACTATTCTGTAATGCCCTAGAAAAAGCTAATGAAGTGGTTCAGACCTCAGTGCGCTGGGGTTTGTATGGCTCTTTAAATTCTTTAAAGGAGAACGTTCAAAAAAAATATACCCAAAAAGGCAGGGAGAGGAGGTTTTCAAGAAACAAAAGCTTCTTGGAAAAAAAAAAAAAGTTCTGTAGAGGATATGATGGCACTGTCTTTTTAAATTTGACCTCTTACATGATTTCTAACACCTAAATATCAAGAAATACATTCAGCTTCTCACTCATCATAGGCACCTATGGTGCTGGCTTGATTGCAGACATGTGAAGTGCTCTGGGCTCTATATTTTTAGTTTGCAGAAGACCCTGTAAAGGTGATTTTTGTGCTGTTTTAAACAGGAGTGGACTTCAGAGGGTAGGATTTCTAGCCTGCCTTCTACTTTGTTGTTTGGGGAGGCACAAAAGTGCTTCCAGTAATAAATTGAGCATTTATCTAATTCACAGTAATTTTCATAGCACCTTGTCTTGGGTTTTTAAGTGACTCTTCAGATTTCCACATCACCTGTATAATTTCTTCTTATCCTCATTCAGATTCTGCAAAGTCAAAATGAGATTAGAGACTCCAGTTTTAAAAGACCATTTATGTACATTAACTCAGGGAAATAAAACCCCACCACACAACACTTTGGCACTAAGCAAGGTCCTAACTGCCACGCAATCTCATTGAGCTGAATCTGTCCTAGAATTTGTTCTCCCCAGGCAGAATGGGCACAGCAAACCATTTTGTCTCAATGGTTCCCCTGGGAGTAGTTACATCCTACGTTTTTTTTTTTTTTTTCTGCAGCACACAAAGTTCCCTGCCATCCCTTCAGCCCTGTTGATACAGCTGCAGTTTAAACCAGGTCTGTGAAATTATTTGGGTTAAAGTAAACAGCAAAACCTTATTTACTCTATCATTTTTATGTTTTTGCCTTGTTCTACATCACTGTGGACTCTGCTGTGCTGGTACAGCACATGGGAAGGGAAGGTGAAGGGGAAAGGGGGAAAGGGAAGGGGAAAGGGAAGGGGAAGTTTTCTTTAGAGAAGGAAACTGAAGGAGTGTTTTTACCTCCATCCTTTTCTGCTGTGCTCTTTTCTTTCTTGATAGGCAAGGGTTTGAGCTCAGCACATCAGTAATAGCCAGTTCCCCTTCAAAGGGAAAAAAAGGTGGATAGTGACCCCCAAGCTGGGAAGGAAGCAGAGGAATGCTGTGTAGTGCATGTATTTTCCTGGCTCATATGATAAATTCCTTTTCAATACCCCCAGCATTTTGTAATTTGAACTGCTGCCTGCTATTTGTTTTACTTTAATCTGTGTCATTTCTCTGTGTTTATTATCTTCCTTCCCACTGTCCCTCAAGTTCTGCATTTCTATCCAGCCTCCCACGATATTAGCAAGCCTTTTCATGAAGGGAGGACTGTGTACGTGGCGAGAGAAAACTTCAATAAATTACCCATGCAATTTGTAACTGTCAGAGTACAAAATACAAAGTACTTAAAAAAATAAATAAAACAAATGTTTGCATTTACATTCCATACTGGGAACTTTTATTTTCCACTAAAACTAAACCCTTTATCAGAACTGTCAATGTTATAGATGGTGCCTTTATATATTTAAAGATTTGCATAGTTTTTATCAAATTGATGCACTTAACTGATTTAACATTCCAGTCGCTTATTTAGAAAGGGGGAAAAGATAATATTTTAAAAGAATATGAAAAATGGATTGCCTTTATTCAGGTCAGTTCATTAATCTGTCTTGCATTTGTTCACTTCAGACACAGCAGCTCTTTTTGGTGTTTATTCAGGATATAGTGTCTGAGAGATGCATTGTGGGATTGATCATCCATCTTGGTTTTCAAACTCTATTTATAAATTGTCACTTCTCTCATGTTCTTTTGTTACCAGAAGTCCACACATGGTGCTGACGGCCCTGACCAACACTGAAGATTAATTCAGGAATCACTTGTTAAAGCAAGGAGATTTGAGTTGGGTTGGTTTAGTTTGATTTGCTTTTTTGGAAGCCATATGTTAAAGTTCAGGACTGCATTTTCAGATCCTGAGATCAGCTTTAACCTTACTCTGTGTTTTGTGACCATTCTACACAGATGGTGCAAATCTACCACGGTTCCCCCAAACTGCGAGTTCCTCACAGCCTAACTCAGTCTGTCAGAGCTGCCTTTCCCTGTCCCAGCGTGGGTAAGGCTCGTGCCTGCAGAGTTCAGGCAGCAAGCCAACAAAATCCTGATCCATCACTTTTATAGTACTGGATTTCTTATGGCTGAACTCACTGAACTGATTTACTCAGCGAGCTCAGGAACACCAGGGGTGGTACCAGTGGGACAGGGTATTTCTCTGTGGTAGTCCCAGTCCAATTTATCCTGCCATGGAGCACAACCTTTGAACTACCTCAGACTGTTGATACAGCAGATTTTTACACTGAAAGTGCCCACTTTGGTCCCTGGTGTCTGGAGTGTGATAGTTTGTTTAACAGTCTTAAACAGGAAAATTATATTAAGGAGTATTCAGTCCAATGCACTAAAGCATAATAAAATTGCGTAGCAGGAAGGTTAGGTCAAATAAATTCAAATGGAAAAGAATGAATTCAGTCAGGGTGTTTAAGCACTTTATAAGCTTGGCAAAGAAGGCAGTAAATTCACAATGGAACGTTTAAACCAGGACTGGATGCCTTACTTAATGATAAGCTATGGTTCAGCCACCACAAAGTTATTGGGCTTGATAGTGTTCAGTTAGGGAGAAAGAAAGAATAATTCCCTCCGCCACAGCAGGTGAAATCCTATGGCCTGTGTTAAACAGAAGGTCATGCTTGTAGAGGGCTATGATCAATTCTCCTTCAAGATCTATGAATCTCTGCTGGTAGGTGTTCTAGGTTCCATTTGCTCTGTGTTTTACGGAATACGTGAAAGGAAGTCCCAGACCTCTGTATGTGAAATTGGTTGCCGCTATATTAATCTCTCAAAAGCTCTCTGGCCTTTGAAAACATACATCTCAATACCAACAGGGACAGACTGCAGTGTCATCTAGGCACTCCCAGGCTGCTGAAGCCCTAGAATTTGTGTTACAATACTGAAAGTTTAAATCCTGTTTCTGAGAAGGAAGTCACAATTGGACACAGGCTCTTTCAAATTTAGAGTTTTGTGCCCCATCATCCACATGAGTTTTGGACCCTCAGTATTAGGCAGCCTGAATTCACATCTGGGAGAATCCAATGACTGAAGAAATGCAGCAGAGAACCCACAGTAGGTGAGATGTGTCTGAAAGCAATGGGCATGTATGTCCATGGAAAGAAATCCAACTCTGGGACTAATTTTTTTTTTTTTTTTTTTAACTTCACGAAGTGAGTTTCTGCTCTTCTACCTGATACTCTGTGTTATACCACTCAGGAATGGGAGTTCAAACTCCACCTGGCTGAGCTGGTGGAGTTTATCCAGAGCACCAGGCATCATAGAATCACTCAATATCCTGAGTTGGAAGAGATCCACAAGGACCATCAAGTCCAACTCCTGGCCCTGCACAGGGCAGCCCAAGGATCCCACCATGGAATCATTCCATGCCTGAGCACATTGTCTTGAGCTCCATCAGCCTTGGTGCTGTGACCATTCCCTGGGGAGCCTGTTCCAGTGTGAGAGGCACCAATCTGATTTTCACTTATGCCTCAGCATATGTTCTATTCTTGTATAACATTCACATGTTATACAAGCATATAACATATGCTTGTTATATTCACATGTACAGCTCCTCTTATAATATATATTCTATATATACTATAAGAGGAGCTGTACATGTGCTTGCAGCCCCAGGAAGAGTTCTCCTGGCAATCACTCAGGGCAGACGAAGCCTCCATGGTCGGATTGGGAGTGAACGCCGCCATTTGCCGGCGGAGCAAAATGCCCCAATGCCCGCCAGAAATGCCCGCGGGGGCGGGCTCTGGGAGGAGCCTCAGCGCATAAAACCAGCTGAGGGCGGCACAGGAGGCGACATTTTGTCGGAGGGAGCGGTCGCTCGGCTGCAGGATCCGCTCGGCGCTTTTTCCAGCCCCCCGCGACCCCCCAGGTCCTGCTTCTTTGCTCCATCATTCTCGAAAACCATCCCGTCATCGCCACGATCGCTCCGTTGCGTCACCGACGGGGCGGGCGGCGCTGCAGCCATCCACTGCAGCCATCCATGGAGCCAGCCACTGCAGCCAGCCCCTGCAACCATTCACTGCAGTCATCCATTGCAGCCAGCCACTGCAACCATTCACTGCAGTCATCCATTGCAGCCAGCCGTGCTTGCCGGGCCCCGCCGCCGCCGGCCCGCAGGCAGCCGAGCCCGCTCGCACCCACCCAGCCTCGGTAGCGAGCAGCCTGCCGCTGCCGCCTGCTGCAGGTCCCCGACCCAGGGAGCTACGGCTGCTCCAGGACTGCGCCCGTGGCCGTGGCAGCCTGTTCCTGCCGATGGAAGGGACACGCAGCCTGCCGCTGTTACTGAATCTCTCAGCCCGCCGCGGCACACCCGCCGTGGTTCGCAGCACACGCGTTGTGCCCGCTAAGTCGATGAAGAACCTTTTCCTGATACCCAATTTAAACCACCCCCGCCACAGCTTCAGGCCGTTCCCTGGGGTCCTGTTCCTGTCCCCACAGAGCAGGGATCAGTGCCTGCCCCCCCTTTTCCTCACAGAAACTTGTAACTGTGCTGAACCCCCCCCCGCAAGCTTCTCCAGCTGAACAAACCCAGCGTCCTCAGCCACTCCTCCCATGGCTTCCCTTCACGGACCTTCACCACCCTCGTGTCCCGCCTTTGCACTGTCTAATGGTTTAATATTCTCATATTCTAACACCCAAAACTGCCCCCAGGTTTTGAGGTGACACTGCTCCAGTACAGAGCAGAACAGGAAAATCCCCTCCTTGCCTTCCTGGCAATGATATACCCACTACCTCCTCCCTCACCAAAGACTATCCGAGATAAAAGAAAGTCAAAAATTGCCACAACGTTCCCTGCCACAAACCTAACCAATCAACCAAATCAGAAAATACATGTGCAAAAAAACCCCCACAAAGCCAACACACCCATGGTCTCCATTACAAAATTATCATTCCCCTTATCTTCAGTCGTCAGAGAAGTCTTTGATCTTACTGAAGTTCCATATGACTGCATTCCTCTTTCTGTCTTTTTGACATTTTCTTGTATTAATGACACTGGAGGATTCTCAGGAAGTGAGATAAGTGTCATGAGCAGCTCCCATGCCCTTTGTGTACAAATCCTTGACATACGGATTTAGCTAAGTCATGTAATGATCTTCGGTTAATTTTTTTAAAGATTAAAACTGCTCTCTTTCAAGTGCTAAGAATTCATAATTTCCACCTGAGAAAAAACTTAGAGACTCCAAATTGCAACACATGGATTTTCTTTTTTAAATGTTATGATTATTAAACTTGATCTCACCATTTTTGGGGTGGGAAAGGGCAGACCAGTACTGTTATCCAGCCTCTCTTAAATGACTTTGCCTCCTGCTATTAACTGCTGCTTCAGAGAAAAGTGAGTTTTACTACTTGTCAAGATTATGTGGAGCCAATACAATGGCAATTACAATGTGTTAGGGCAGCTCTGAGCACAGGGCTACAGTTCTAATGTGGGCAAAATCCCCTACTGCTTTCTCTGACACAGGAGCAAGCATCTCATCCATTTTCCTTGTGTCCTTTTTTTTGATGTTCTCGCTGAAATTAATCAGTTGACAGCAGCAAAGGCTTGCAACTGGCCTCCTGTGACTTAGCTATCCATCATGGATTTCATTTAATATAATAGTACAAAATGTTCTTGCATTCAGATATGTTTTGATGTTTGTTTAGGAACTTCATAAGCCGTTATCTCCCTCCTGGCACCTGATGAAGCCATGCAGAGTTTAGGAACTGTGGGTTGGAATTGCCTGGTCACAGCTGTGGTGGCCATCCAAAATGCTTGTTACCTTTGGAATTAAACTAAGCTTGTCCATCCCTTTAGCCCAGTTTGCTGCCTTTTTATCTCCTTGTAGAGACAAAAGGGAATCTCTTTGACAGTTTTGCACAGAGACTGTGAGACGCAGTGGGGCTGTAGCAATTCTGTCATGTGATGGATATTTGGGTCTGGGAATGGTTCTCTCCTCTGTGTGTTGATGGTTTTATGCCCCTGAAGAAAAATTCCTTGGTCTGGAGTGTAACTGCCCATGAAAAGGCAGGGCTGCTTTTCAAGTAGGAAGCCAGCTGTGTGCTACCTGTAGCCTGCTCTGCAGCCACAGGAGCTGGACAATGGGATGAATACAAGTGAGGAAGGGGCAAGGGGAGGAGAAAACCTGGGACAAACCATTACCCCTGGGGCTTATAGGGTGAGAAGAATGGGATGAACCATGTGATCACTGCAAATTACCAAACACCCAGGGCAAAACCAACATCTAGATAAACTATTTAGTGTAATATAACAAGTATCCATGGAAACAAGTATGTCATCCTTGAAGGGATGACTATACTGTTCGATGATGCGGGTCATGGAGGCCACAAAGCGGGCATTGCTGCGCCACAGCCTTTCCAGCACTGCTGCATTGCACTCCATGGTGTGGAGCCGCTTCTGCTGCTGGCCACTCCTGCCTCCAGCTGCCCCACTCTGCACACAAATAAGACTCTTCGTTTTGTATGTGTGAATTTCACGTAAACGTATACACCAATGTTCAATTGCTCAAACACATGCAAGTCATCAGAAATCCCTGCTGTTGCTTTGGTGTTTCTGTATTCCTTTGACTTCATCTGTTGTCGGGTGGAGTTCCTACGCTTGAGACATAAGACAGATTCACACGTTGCCTCAGACAAGCAGCCTCATTCATTGTCTCCGGCACCTTTTTTAGCCCATTCAAAACTCCGGGGTTGAGACAGATCATTGGTCTATCTATGTGCCCCTAGACTCTGAACCAATAAGATTCCTGCATCCTAGGAGAGCTCCCACTGGCTGTTAGCTTCTGTCAGTCAGCCCAGAGACTGGTTCATGGAGCTGAGCTGGCTGCTGTAATAACTTGATTAATGATAATGCCACTGTCTATCATGCTTAAATATTTTCTTCTATGTTTTAGCATCCTTTTTTGACACTCGCTCCCATTGCTTTGGTCTGTCTGGTGTATCATAGGTGAGAGTAGAGTATCTATGGAAAACCAGTATGTCATCTTTGAAGGGATGACTATACTGTTCTATGACGCGGCTCATGGAGGTCATGAAGTGGGCATTGCTGCCCTGCAGCCCCTCCTGCACTGCTGCATTGCACTCCATGGCATGGAGCCGCTCCCGCTGCTGGCCACTCTGCACACAACTAAGACACTGTTCTATGTAAAGGCTGATTTCTCCAGGCTGTTCGGGTCTGATCCAGCTAGCTTTGGATCCTTGGCCCCTTGCATCCTTTACAAGGACAAAAGTAAAAGACCAGAGGCACTCTTCTTGAGACCAAAGTCCTATATGATTCCTTAAAAGGAGTCACCTTGTGTAGCCTGCTCTGCGGCGCCGTTGGGCAGCTTCCTCTTGTGCAGCGACATCCTCGAAAGCGGCGTCACACACGGTGCTGGTGGTGGAAGAATCGGCCGAAGCTGCCACATGTTGGGTGCCAATCATAGCCTGCTCTGCAGCCACTCCCGCCGCCGGCCACTCCTGCCTCCAGCTGCCCCACTCTGCACACAAATAAGACTCTTAGTTCTCTATGCGTGAATTTCATGTTAAGAGATATACTGACACCGCGCCTCAGTCACAGGAGGAGGGAGTGACCCCCTTTCCCCTCAGCATACATCACGAGTGGCCGCTCCCTGCCTCAGCCACCGGCAGGCACGGGGTGGCAGTTCAGCCATGAGCTCCCACGGAGCCATGCACACTCTAGCACACATCTTCCAAAGAGACACTCACTTTGATATAGTCTCTACCAATGCACACATGCCCACAAACAAGAGATTTCCTCATATGTAGAACTCATGTACATTAACACAAGTATATAAATCTGTGCACGCTGGTATGTTTAATGCCGTCAACACACATATCTTACACAGGGCTGTATTTACACTTGTAGAGCCCGTGCACACTCACAAACACAGGGATTTACACAAACTTAGTCATACCTGAGAGGGGGTAATTTAACACACATGTATGTAGTAATGCACACAACACCTGTATACCTAGGTACATGTTGCCATCATATTGCAAAAGTTCCATGCCTTCTCGGTGATTTCTGATAGGCAGCTCCTCATAGCACTAACTCCTTCACAGCACAAACAGCAAACTCCAACTCTCTCTAAGCTACTCACGTAACTTAGGGGTAAACAACTTGGGGGAAACCATTATCAGGGGCTAAAACACGCGTACAAGGATCAAACCATTTTGCTTAATTAACATTGAAACAATAACTGTTGCAATTGAAATAACTGTAGAGCTCATAAAAGACACGGCCACAAAAATCTTTATAAGTGTACTGTTCAAAGAATAAATGGAGCGGTGTGGCCGGTAGAGCACGCCCAGGCTAGGTGACCAGCCCGTCTCCAGCCGATGGGGCACTTCCCCAACTCATGGTCAGGTACCGCGCCTAAGGCAATGAGCTGCCTTGTGGACGTTGGCCGCTGAAACTCCAACCCACAGGAGAAAGAAGAGGCATCTCTCAGTCTCTTGTCACAATCGGGTTTAATAGGCCCCAGAGGGACCAAACACCCCCAATGAATCCCAAGGCTGAGAGCCCCGAAGAAGGGGAAAACTTCAGGTTATAAGGAAAGTGGGAGGGGAGGGTGGTAACAAATCAGGAGCGAGAAGGGAAGGATACATTGAAGATTGACATAATGACAAAACCAATCATACATAACTAAGGGAGGGATCCCGGTCCCTGAGCCAATCACCCGACACCCTGGCCAGAAGTTTCTGGAAAAAGAGGCAGGGGTGCCGAGTGACAGGCAGGCAACCGGGGGTGGAGAACTAAAAGGATACATACCGCAACCAAGGAAACTGGGGAGGGGTTTGGACATTGACATTTAACTGAATCAGGGCAGGATCCTTTAACATGACAATGGGGGGAGAACAGGACAAACCCAAAACGAACAGCAACATTCGCCCTTCACTTCCTCCTCCTATTTGTCATCATAGGCCTCACACTTGTCCATCTCACCTTCTTCCATGAAACAGGTTCAAATAACCCACTAGGCATTCCCTCAGACTGTGACAAAATCCCCTTCCACTCATACTACACCAATAAAGATATTCTAGGATTCGTACTAATACTTTCCCTACTCGTCTCACTAGCCCTGTTCTCCCTCAACTTCTTAAGGTGACCCAGAAAACTTTACACCAGCTAACACACTAGTCAGTCCCCCTCACATCAAACCCAAATGATATTTCCTATTTGCCTACGCCATTCTCCAATCCATTCCAAACAAACTAGGAGGCGTATTAGTTCTAGCTGCCTCAATCCTAGTCCTATTCCTCACTCCATTACTACATACATCAAAACTGCGATCAATAACCTTCTGCCCTCTGCCACAAATCCTGTTCTGAACCTTAGTCACTAACGTCCTCATTCTAACCTGAGTAGGCAGCCATCCAGTAGAACACCCATTCATCATCATTGGCCAACTATATGTAAAATCACAGCTTCGGGAAAGAGCTTTCAGATAGAAGATAGTACCTGTGCCATGAATGTTTGGCAGAGCACGTGGCTGTTTTTTATTCCCTGTAGGCAAAGTGACCCAGTGGCTTGTATGGCTCCTTTCTGTTGATGGATGGTACAGAAAATGTGAACCTGGGAGCATCTCCAGGGTGCAACAGGATGTTAAAAAAGCAGTCCTTGATGTTGAGGAGCGCGAGCTGCCAATCTCTCGGGAGCATAGAGGGTGAGGGGAGACTGGGTTGTAGGGGGCCCATATCTTCAATTACTTTGTTGACTCTGTGTAGATCTTGGAGCAAGCTCCACTTATCTTTACCAGGTTTTTTTAATAACAAAAATTGGGGTATTCAAGGGGGTATCAGATAGAACTATGTGCCCCAGGCACAACTGCTCCTCTACTAGCTCATTGAGCGCATTCCATTTGTCTTTAGGGAGGGGCCACTGTTCCACCCACACCGGATTGTTGGACTTACAGGTGAGAAGTGGGGTGGTGTGCTTCACAGGGGCCCAGCCTAAAAATCCCAGGTGGCATTTGGGATGTCAAATCGGCCCCCCCATTGGGACAGGACGTCCCTGCCCAACAAAGTGATGTCACAGGCGGTGACAAACAAGCTCACAGTTGCTCTCTGTCCCTCAGGCCCCTTTATGCTCACCCAGTGTCTGCTGTGGAGAGTGTTGACAGCTCCACCGATGCCGGAGACTGTGCTACAGGGGGGCACCAACTCCCAGCTGTGGGGCAACTTTGCTGTAGGGATGATGGTGACGTCGGCTCCTGTGTCTGCCATTGAAGTTGTCTGGCCAATATAAAACGTCCAGGCTAGCTGGCCAGCCTGCCTTCAGCTAGTTGGGGCACTCTCCCAACACTTGAGTTGGGCACAGCGCCTAAGGCTAGCGTCCCACACCGCAGTGGCAGTGCTGCCTTCAGAGGACGCGGCCTTGCAGAACTTCAGCCTGTGGGATAAAGAGGGGACTCTCTCGTTGATGGCAAGTTCAGGTTTATTGGAGCTCCGATGGAGCCAAGTACACCCAAGGGAACCAGAACAGAAGAGAGCGCCAAGGGCTCTCTCAAAACATTGGGTTTTAAAGGGAGTGGGAGGTAGGGGTGGTAACAATACAGGGACGAATAGGGGTCCAGGGAGGGGTGATACATAAATGATTGGCATAAAGGAAGAACCAGTAGTGGAAAACTTAGGGAGGGGCCCCAGCTCCTTGACCAATCACCCAACACCCTGGCTAGAAGCTTCTAGAGAAAGAGGCAGGAGTGCCGAGTGACTGGCGGGCAGCCGGGGGTGGGGGATGAGAAGGATACAATTGTAACTAGGGCAACCAGGGAGGAGTTGGGAGATTGACATAAAACTGGCAAGGGGAGGAGAACAAGGGCAGAACCATTAACAGAATAACATGAGGGGAACAGAACATATCAAAAGGCAAACCACAACATGCCATCATCAAAACGTCGACACATTTGTCCTTCCATGAGATGGTGGTGGGGATATTTGGTCTTTCCCTGCTTAGAATACGTGAGAGGTACATGTAAATGTCATAATTAGTTGAATCATAGTCTTGTCCAGGTAAAATGTACTGTTGTGGTTCGCGTTTGGTTTGTTCCGTTCTCCCCTCTCCTATTTTGACAGTTGGTCTGGCTTAACCCCCAGTTTGTGTCAATTATTGTTTCCCCTCCCTACTTTCCCATATTTGTCTCTGTAACCCCTCCCCAGGTCCTCTGTCAGTCATCGGCACCCCACCTTAAGTTCTAGAACTTTCCAGCTTGGGTGTCGAGTGATTGGCTAGAGGGCCTGGGCCCCACCCTCAACTTGTCCTTATTGGTTTATACTACCCGTCAGTCTTTTAATGTATCGATTTTCCCCCTCTATGATTGGTTTCCTATGTACCCACCCCTTCCCTTTAAAACCCGGTCCCCGGAAGGGATCGGGGCTCTCCTCTGCTTGCCACCTTGGGCGATTCTCCCGTTCTTCCTTACCCTACAATAAATCCAAGTTGCCTTAACCCCAGCGGAGGAGAGTCGTCTCTTTTCCTCGAACCTGCGGTGGCGGTGTGGCTGCGCATTCTATCCGTGGCCTCCCCTCACCCGACCCACGGTCGGCACACGCCTCCGACTCCGTGTTGGAGGAGTGCCGCATCAGCTGAGGCTGTGGCTGGACCTCTCGCTTATCCTCAGCCGGGCTTTTCATAGGGACAGTCACAGCAGCAGCGGCTGGCGCCCAACGTGGGGCGACTCTGCGACAACTGTCAGCTCCTGGCCGGCCGAATTCGGGGCCAGTAGAGCCTGGATTACAATCATCGCGAGGACCCCACGGAATTCGGACTCTGTCCTTTGGACGCGGCAGCACCCCGAGGTGAGCAGGCCCTTTGTGGCAGCGCTCCCCGGGGACGGACGGGAACTCGAGCACCCGGAGCCATCCGACCGCAGGACCCACGCCGCCTCGCTTTCTGTTGACCATCCACCGGACACGTGAGTGTTCTGCCACTCTCCCTGTCGCCCTCCCCAGTCCCCAGGGTGTTTCGTCGCCCTCCCTCTGGTATCCAGGCAGGGGCCGGTGGGTGGTCACCTTTTAGTTTCGTTTTTCCCCCTTTTGCGCGGCGGTTTGGGCTTGAGGTTTGTGGTTGTGGGCAGTTGACTCTGTAGGGAGTCTCAAACAATGGGTGCCAAGTTGTCCACAGCCCAAAAGAGACTTAAGGTCCAAGTTGAGGGAATCCTTGTTGGGGGGGGAGTTGTTTATGAAAAACGTGTCGTTAAAAAATTAATAAAATGGGTCTCTTCTGAGTTCCCGGAGGTCTCTCCTGACCTGATCAAAGATCTTGCCTTTTGGCGGAGAGTTAAAACTCAACTCTCGGAGTTGGTCAGGCCAGGCGACGCTTCCCTCACCCAATTGGCCAGGCTGGTTGCCCAAATTAGAAGAATATTAAAGGAACAAGGGAGCTCAGAACAGACCCCTGTTAGAGCTAAACGTTGCCCCAGTTCTGTTTCGCGCCCCAGTTCAGTCCCCTTATCCTCTATCCCTAATACCCCTTCCCGTACGCCCAAGCTCAAGACCGGGATTCTGAAGGGGACACCCCACCAGACCAGCCAGGCGCAGGGCGTTCCACCATCCCCTGGCCCTCTTCAGAATACCCGGCTCCCCCGCCCCGAGAGTTCTGGCCAAACTCTCGGGGGCTCCTCAGCCTTCCCTACCTCCCCGGCTCCTATCCCCAAGTCCAAAAGTTATAAGCCCCAGTTTGTCGAACCCCAGTTCAAACTCCAGTTCTTTCAGTCCCCAATTGATCCCTGGTCACCTCCGATGTCACAAGGTGGCTGCCATACAGCTCAAAATGGAGGCGACCGCATGGCCGAGATGGCGGGAAAACCCCCATCCTCACCCCAGAATCCCTTTCTTCAAGTTCCAACCCCTTCCTGCCTCTCGGCCACTCCCCTTTCCCCGCCTCTTCCTTCCCGACCTCCCCTCAGCTCCACCCTCTTTCTGACCCCTCCCATTTCGTTTCTCCTCCCTCTCTTCCTATGACAGTTCCTCCCACCGCTCCTCCCACAGTCCCGCCCCTTTCCCCACCTACGGGCTGCTACTGCGCCCCGCCTCCTGCTCCCGCCTCCGGGGACAGCCCCTCGTCATCGGGCCGCCCAGTCTCTTGCCACGCCTCCTCCGCCCCTTCTTCAGGTTCTCACGCCCTTCCTTCCGGTTCCCACGGTTCGGGGTCCGGGGGGGGGGGGGGGGGGGGGGGGGGGTCAAGGGCTGGGAGCCAGAGCCGGCCACTGTACCATCGGCGGCTCCGGTCGTTTACCAACCAGAAGCAGGAGGGGGAGTGCGTCGCCAATGGGTCCCCTTGAGTCACTCCCAGATTAAGGAGCTGGTCAAAGCTCAAAAAGAGTACGGCCGGGAGAGCGAATACTTCTGGGGAGTGTTGGAAGCAACACTCTCCGAAGCAGACATCACCCCTTTCGATATCCGGCGGCTTTTCAGTTGCCTGCTAAATCCATCTGAGCGGGCAATGTGGGAAGCCGCATGGAAGAGGGGGGTGACTGAAGCTCTCCCAAGCCTGTGGAGCCAACCCCATACGGGAGTTGACTTCGCAGGTCGCCCATTGGCGATTGACCAGCTCCTCGGGACCGGAGACTGGGAGGATGGGTACTCCCAAGCGAGTACCCTGCCCCGGGAGGCCCTTAAGGCATCGGTAGCTGCGGCAGAGAAAGCCTTTTTAGCACTGCCGGGAGGCGCGCCCCCAATCGCATTTTCAAGGATTTTCCAGGGCCCAGACGAAGCCTTCCTGGACTTTGTAGAGAAGTTGAGGAGGGCCGTTGAACACCAGGTGTCGGACGAGGGAGCAAGGGATACCATCTTACGAGAGGTGGCATCCTCAAATGCCAACCAGGCGTGCAGGGATGCCATCCTCAGCTTGCCCCTCCATCCGGCACCGCAAATGGCCAACATGCTGGAAGTGTGCGCGTGCAAGGTCCCGCTATTGACCACCAGGGACAGCGAGAAGAAGAGGATTCCACCTCCCCGGGTCGCCGCGGCAGAAGAACCCTTCGTCAACCAGGGTGCTGCAGCAGTTGTTTCTTCAAAGTCCCCCGCGCCTTGCCACCTATGCGGAAGGACTGGGCATTGGATGCTGGACTGCCCCTTACGGGCAGAGTTTTACCGATTCAAAAGGGAGCAGGGTCAGTTGGGGGCCAATCCCCCAAAAAACTGAGGCGTGAGCGCAGTGCTCCCCTGCGCTCCGATAAAAATCAGGCGGGCCATTTAACATCTGCGCGTCAGGGCGGAAGGGACCAGGGGCCGCCGCCAACCAGACATCACCTATCTTCACAGGATTTGACTCCTGTCTTACCGATTCAGACAAGACCTGTGCTAACGACCGCTTCTGGTTTTGCACCCTACAGGTTGTGGCTCTCGGAGGCTCTTCATCTGAGGACCTCCGACCTTCAACTCGTTGCCGTCGACCCGGAGTGCCCAGGTAACTGGGGACGGATCCGTTGCAAGTATGTTGTGGTCGGTGACACCAAGCACACACCACCGACGGTGAACATTATCCCGGGCCTCTTACCATCGGACCCGGGAGTGTTCGCTGTCGGCCTGCACTGTGTCCAGCCCCCCATCTTTTTGCCTAAGGGGCAGATAGTAGCGCAGGCAATCCCTGTGCCTGAAATTACCTGGGAGTTGCATCAAACATCACAAAACACCACGCCAACCATCGCATGGGCCCAGGTTTTGGGGCATGAAAGACCGCGCCTCAACTGTTATATTACTAAAGGGGGGGAAGGCAAACAACTAAAAGGCCTACTGGACACTGGGGCGGATGTCACGGTCATTCCTTCTCGGGAGTGGCCGTCACATTGGGAGTTGCAAACCGCGCCTGGACACGTCCGTGGGGTTGGGGGTCTACAATTGGCAAGACAATCCAAGAGCATCGTGCAAATCACGGGGCCGGATGGACAATTGGCTTCTATACGCCCATTCGTTTTGGATTACATGGAGCCCCTGTAGGGGAGAGACCTCTTAGCCCAGTGGGGAGCCCGAATTGACCTTCCAGCGGCTCCCCAGGTTTTTCAGGCGGCGGCCACTGATGAGCGCCCTACCTGGAAGCTCAATTGGAGATCAGATAAACCAGTACAGGTAGTACAGTGGCCGCTCAATAAACAGAAATTGGCGGCGCTCAAGGAGCTCGTTGAGGAGCAACTACTTAAGGGCAACATTGTGGAGACCACATCGCCGTGGAATTCTCCCGTGTTCGTCATCAAAAAGCCCAATAAGGACAAGTGGCGGCTCCTCCACGACCTCCGCCAAATTAACAACATTATTGAAGACATGGGGCCTCTCCAACCAGGGATGCCGTCCCCAGCGATGCTCCCACAAAATTGGGAATTGGCAGTTATTGACATAAAGGATTGCTTTTTTCAAATTCCCCTCCACCCGGACGATGCCCCGCGTTTTGCATTCATGGTTCCTTCTATCAACCGTGAATCCCCAAGCAAGCGCTACCATTGGCGGGTTCTTCCGCAAGGCATGAAGAACAGCCCGGTGATCTGCCAATGGTACGTCGCTTCCTTGCTGTCCCCAATCCGTGCAGTGATAAAGGATGCCATCATCCATCACTACATGGATGACATCCTGGTGTGTGCCCCGACCGCCGACATACTTGGCCACGCGCTTGACCTGACAGTCGATGCGCTGGTTGCTGCAGGGTTTGAGCTCCAGCAGGAAAAGATTCAAAGGGTGCCGCCTTGGAAGTATCTGGGCCTGGAAATAACTAAGAGGACCATTGTGCCTCAAAAATTGGCTATTATAACAAATGTCAAGACCTTAGCGGATGTTCATCAACTGTGTGGGTCTTTGAACTGGGTAAGGCCTTGGCTGGGTATACCAACCGAAGACCTGGCCCCCCTTTTCAATCTATTGAAAGGGGGAGAGGAGCTAAGTTCTCCTAGGGCCCCTACCCCAGAGGCAAGGGCCGCACTAGAGAAAATCCAGGGACTGATTTCGGCCAGGCAGGCCCACCGCTGTCATCCGGGCCTGCCATTCAAGTTCATTATCTGCGGCAAACTGCCACACCTCCACGGGGTGATTTTTCAGTGGGACGACTCCATCAAAGGCAGGGACCGAGGTTCGAGTGACCCCCTCTTGATCATAGAGTGGGTGTTCCTCAGCCATCATCGGTCCAAAAGAATGACACAGCCCGCTGAACTGGTGGCAGAGTTGATCCGAAAGGCTAGGCTGAGGATCAGAGAGCTGGCAGGTGTTGATCTCGCATGCATACATATTCCTCTCAAATTGGACTCGGGCCACCTAAAACAAAGGGTAATTGACAGCCTCCTGCAAACAAATATAGCTTTGCAGTTCGCCCTAGACAGCTACTCCGGCCAAATTAGTGTTGATCGGCCGGCCCACAAATTATTTAATCAGGAATTTGCATTATCTATAAAATCGATCCAGAGTAGAACCCCTTTAAAGGCAATGACCATTTTTACTGACGCGTCCGGAAGATCCCACAAGTCAGTCATGACCTGGAGGGATCCTCAAACTCGGGAGTGGGAGTCCGATGTTACCGAGGTTGAAGGTTCACCTCAAATTGCCGAGTTGGATGCAGTTGTCAGAGCCTTTGAGAGGTTCCCTGGTCCTTTCAATTTGGTAACAGATTCAGCTTATGTAGCTGGAGTAGTATCTAGAGCTGAAAATGCTGTGCTGCAGGAGGTGTCAAACCCGACATTGTACAACTTGCTCTCCAGATTAGTTCAGTTGGTCTCCCACCGAGAGCAACCCTTTTATGTTATGCACGTGAGATCACACACAGATTTGCCGGGGTTCATTGCGGAGGGCAATCGGCGTGCCGACACCCTTGCCGCTCCTGTTCAAGCGGCCCCGCTCCCGGATCTATTCAGTCAAGCCAAGATCAGCCACCAGTTGTTCCATCAAAATGCGCCTGGCCTAGTTCGGCAGTTCCATCTTACGCGCGAACAGGCCAAAGCCATTGTGGCTACATGTCCGCACTGTCGATCCCACCAGCTCCCTTCCATCCCGCTCGGAGCTAACCCCTGTGGGTTGTCCAGCTGTGAGGTGTGGCAGATGGATGTCATTCATGTTCCGTCGTTTGGCCGCTTCAAGTTCGTTCACGTCTCTGTCGATACTTTCTCTGGTGCAGTTTTTGCCTCTGCCCACACAGGTGAGAGGGCTGCGGATTGCAGGAAGCACATGCTTCAGGCGTTCGCAGTCCTGGGCATCCCTAAGGTAATCAAAACCGATAACGGCCCAGCTTACAAGTCCAAGGAACTGCGGAGTTTCCTGCAGCAATGGGGAATAGAACACAAAACCGGCATCCCCTATTCCCCGACAGGCCAAGCCGTGGTTGAGAGGACCCACCAGAGCCTTAAAAGGGTTCTGGAGCAACAACAATCGGCCGTGAAGGTGGAGTCCCCTCACATCCGTCTCGCACGGGCAATGTATACCATCAATTTCCTAAATTGCTCCTTTGAAAATCTGAACCCGCCCATCGTGCGACACTTCGGGAGGCACGAGGAGCTGCAACCTAGGGCCAGGCCCCCGGTCCTCATTAAGGACCCGGAGACCTGGAAAACGGAAGGGCCATTTGATCTCGTGACCTGGGGTAGGGGATATGCTTGCGTGTCCACTCCCTCAGGTCCGAGATGGATACCATCAAAGTGGGTCAAGCCCTTCCGCCCTAAGCGGGGTGTAAAACCAGAACCGGTCTCGCAGGTCGCAGAGGCGTGTTGGCGGCGGAAACGGAGAGACTGGTGGGCGAACCATCACTAACTACAGTCCTGATCCCTCTCTCTCTCTCTCGAGCCAGACCTTCCTAATTTGTGTTTCTGTTCATTTTTAGTTGACCTCCCGCCCGCATGGACCCATTGACCATCATTGCCCTCCTGACGGCCCTCTTCGCTGGGACTCTACCACCACCTACGAGTCCCTGGATAGTTCCCCAGCCAAGGGCGAACGTGTGGAGAACCCTCGCACAAGCCATGGGCCAGGAGCACATCTGCCTGGACCTGGGCTCGGCAGAGGACCCGATGTCATCATGCCTAGTGGGGATCCCTCTCCCTCTCCCTCTTTTTGAGTTCCCCTACCCTTTTAATGTTACTTTGGGTTCTTTACTCCATCGCAATCCACCCCTAATGGTAGACGCCCAAAACGCCTGGAGGGACGGGCTCAGGAAGCTGACCCCCCTGCAGTCCGACCCTCCAGAGCTCCACCTAGTTGGCTCCGCGAAATCTTCGGCTTGCATTTGTTTCCAATATTCCCCCCTTGCTGGTTCCTCGCGGTACTCAGACATTAAACCATCCAGTCCTGAGTACCAGGCAGCGCGATGGTGCAATTTTACCATTAGATTGCCGTTTGCTTCCACCCTTGGTACGAAGCCATTAGCGCTGCCCAGAGGAACCTTTTTTATTTGCGGAGACCGGGCGTGGGCCGGCATCCCCCCTCGTCTGGCCAGAGGCGTCTGCACTTTCGGCAAGCTGACGCTGCTTTCCCCCAACGTCACACAAATTAGAGATTGGAAGTACAAAAAATCACAGTCTGAATTGGCAGTTTCCAAAAGAGATCTCCGAGATTTCGACCCAGACTGTGATTCCAAAATTGAGCATTGGGCCAGACCAAAATCGATTGCACTCACCCTCTTTCTGCCGTGGGTGTCAATCGCGAAATCTCTAGGTGAATTGGGCCGCCTAGAGTGTTGGGTGGCAAAGCAAGCGAATTTTACCTCGGCTGCATTGACTGACCTCCTCACAGACGAGGAGATAACTAGGAAGGCGACCCTGCAAAATCGGGCGGCCATCGATTTCCTCCTGCTGCTCCACCACCACAGCTGCGAGGAATTCGAGGGCCTGTGCTGCTTGAATTTGTCATCCAAAGCAGAAGATGCGAGGGTCTCCATACGTAAAATGAAGGAGCTCGTTCATGAGATCAAAAACGAGACATCGGACTGGCTGGGGAACCTGGTTAAGGGCTGGGGGCTGTCGGGGTGGGCCGGGTCCATGCTTCGATCTGTTTTATACTTAGTTGTGGTTATGGTCATCACGGCTGCCGCCTGCTCCCTGCTGTGGAGACTGGTCCAAAGACTTCTGTTAAACGCCTCAGCAGCCAGCGTGAACCATCTAGAGCTCCCCGAGGTCGAGGAGGACCCTGCCTCGACTTCGAGCTCTGAAAGCGCGGGCGATGAAAGTATTGACTCCGAAACAGCACAAGAGATGACGGCCGTTTAGTTTAAAGACTCATTTAATTCCCCCCATTCCTTTTCTTTTTAAACAAAAAAGGGGGAGATGTTGTGGTTCGCGTTTGGTTTGTTCCATTCTCCCCTCTCCTATTTTGACAGTTGGTCTGGCTTAACCCCCAGTTTGTGTCAATTATTGTTTCCCCTCCCTACTTTCCCATATTTGTCTCTGTAACCCCTCCCCAGGTCCTCTGTCAGTCATCGGCACCCCACCTTAAGTTCTAGAACTTTCCAGCTTGGGTGTCGAGTGATTGGCTAGAGGGCCTGGGCCCCACCCTCAACTTGTCCTTATTGGTTTATACTACCCGTCAGTCTTTTAATGTATCGATTTTCCCCCTCTATGATTGGTTTCCTATGTACCCACCCCTTCCCTTTAAAACCCGGTCCCCGGAAGGGATCGGGGCTCTCCTCTGCTCACCACCTTGGGCGATTCTCCCGTTCTTCCTTACCCTACAATAAATCCAAGTTGCCTTAACCCCAGCGGAGGAGAGTCGTCTCTTTTCCTCGAACCTGCGGTGGCGGTGTGGCTGCGCATTCTATCCGTGGCCTCCCCTCACCCGACCCACGGTCGGCACACGCCTCCGACCCCGTGTTGGAGGAGTGCCGCATCAGCTGAGGCTGTGGCTGGACCTCTCGCTTATCCTCAGCCGGGCTTTTCATAGGGACAGTCACAGCAGCAATGTACATCTGTGCAAAGGGGGAATGTTTGCTCAGAGTGTACGGTGGCATAGTGCAAGAAATGGTGACTGTGATCTCATTGCCTGGTTCCACAGTGATGACCTCAGGGATGATGGTGATTTCATAGGGAGTATATTTGTTGTCCCCCAGGAGAAGCACTTGGGTGGGTTGGTTGTTGTATGGAGGCCCTAAATAGCCTGCCAGGACTCTGACTAAGTCCTCGTCCAGCAACAAAAGGTGTACCAAACTGCAGAGAATGCGGTATAAGCTCTGATCTAATTGCCCTGTCCAGTGGAAGTATCTAAGACTGGCCTCGTGGCTCCGATCCTCAGAAATGTGCCATCTGGGAACTGGGTCTCCTGGATGGTAGGGAGCTGCTGCGGCCTTCCATTTTCTGTCATTGCGCGGGGCCAGCGCGCGCTTGGCCATCCGTTTCCTGGACAATGAGGTGGTTGACGGAACCGAGGTGGACAAGGAGAGGTAGCAGAGGATGTGAGGCGGCTCTCAGACAAGGGGATAGGGACAGTTGGCATAAATATGGCCAAATTGTTTACAGTTAAAACAGTGAATATTGTTCAGAGTCACAATTGCCTCCCCCACACCCTTACTCACTGCAATTGCTACAGTCTGCTCAATTAAGGTGGCTTTGGTGCAGGCAGTCACCATTTGAGTAATGGAGGGCTCGGGGTCCTGGGGAAGAGTCCTAAGTACCTTTTTGGTGTTGGGGTTGGCATTGGTCATGGCCATCTTCTGCAGAAGCTCGTCCCTGGCCTCAACGTTGTCAATCTGGCATTCAACGGCTTCTCGCAGGTGGTCAACAAACTTTATGAAAGGCTCGGCTACCCCCGATGGATAGCTGAGAAGCTTTGGTGAGGGGTGGAGCTGTCCGGGATCTTCAACAAAGCTGTCTTGGCAGCTAATTTAATGTCAGTCATCGCATCAACTGGTGGTCCTCAGGCCTATCAAAGACCCCATGGCCTGAAAAGGTATTCATGGCATCATCTCCCAACCCCTCTACCTGATGTTTCTCAACTAATGGTCTTAATAGTTTTTTCCACTGTGCTTCCCAAAGAAGAAATTCAGTGAGGGACAACAGTGCCATCATAGGGTACTGAAGGTCATGTGGAATTAGTGTGTGTCCGGTAAAAGTCAAATCCAAAAGGTTTTTAAAATAGGGAGAGCCCCTCCCGTAGTCCTTGGCTGCTTTCCTCAGCTCCTTTATTTCGGTGTATGGGATTTGCTCCCACCACACGTCACCGTTCCAGCTCAAAATGACTGGCACGACCACCCAGTCAAGGTCCCTCGCCAACTCCAAGTCCCCACCCCGGACTGCCTCCTCCCTGATCTGCACCCAGCTGCTGCCTGGCCTGATGCTACAGCCAGGAGTGCTGCAGACCTGATCTTCCTTGGAGGATGAGACTGCAGGCCTAGAGCACAGGGTCTCCGACTCACCGGTGGTGCCCGGTGACTGGGGCCCTGGCAGGCCAAGATAGCCGCCTTCCAGTCAGGCCCACTTCCGGTTCCGATGTCGTGGGAACTGGAAGAGGCGGGAGATGGGGGGGCGTGGCCTGATGGGAGGCCAGCCTCATGCTCCAGGGTTGGCCTTCCTGGGGACTGGGACTGTCCACGGAAAGCCCACCCAAGGGAGGAACGAAAGGGACGGAAGGGGTGGAACCCGAGGCGCATGATGTCGTTGCGCGGGGGAGGGCGGGACCCAATGCAGGGGCAGAACATGATGCAGTGGGAGGTGCCAATGGAAGGGCGGGAGGACTACTGGGAGGAGAGGAGGCGCCATTTTGCGGACTAGGGTGGTCAGCCACGCAGTTGGCACCATCTTGGTTGACTGACTTGCAACTGCATAAACTTGGGTCCAAACTAGGGATAAGGATCTTGGGATTAGGGGTGTGGGTAAGGTCCAGACTGGGGTGGCCAGTCCCAGGCTGGGTAAGGGACTGAGTGGGGCAGAAGGCAGCAGGGAGCAGGTAGCAGCCCTGTGCCCTTGGGCAGGATCTGTGTCCTGTCCCACTCATAGGGGAAGAAGGTTCAGGATTGGATGGGGAGGAACACGGGGGAGGAGAACTGGGTGCCCCAACTTTCTCCCTTTCTTTTACTAACGTAGAAATGGGATCAAATAAAACACTAAATTACCCCACTTGAAAATTCCCCTTAACTTGTTTGGCATAAATACATTTCCCAACTTTCCCCCAAAGAGAAACAGAGAAAGCATCTTCCCGAGACATCTCAGGGAAGTGCTTGAACATGAATTTAACAAAAGCCTTAACTTCCCTCTTTGAAAATGAAACATTCCCCAGGACAAGGATGTATTGACCTTGGAGATAGAACTCCTTCTGGGCACGGGAAAGGTTTCCCCCATTGCCCCAAATGTTTTCCCCCAGCGAGGTAAAGGGTGAAATTAAAACAAACAAGCCTGAGTGGGGTGCTCCCCAGCACCAAGTCACTCAGCAATCTGCAAAGACACGGGCAAAAAGAAGAGAGACTCGTGGGGGCTGGTCAGCTCCTGCCGGTCCCTCTGGTTTGCCGAAGCTCCCCCGGAGCTGCAGGCAGGTCGAAGGTGAAGCACAGAAGGTTGTCAACAGACCAGGCAGAGCAGTCCTTACAGCAGCAAGGCACAGCTCTTCCTGGAGCTGGGTCCAAACAGCACTTGATTTTCCTGACGCAGCCGCTCACAGAGCCGCAGTACCGAGGAGTCACTCCCAAGGATCTGGGCAAGTGGACGACTGTCCAGGTCCCTGTTCAGGTGCCAGCTGTGGGACCATGGTGTTGTTCCTGGGCAGGTGCGGTCAAGAGCTGCCTCCTCTTGGTCAGAGTGACCAGCTCCCCCAGGCCACCTTGCTCTCAGGCCCAGAAGACAAGACGTATGCACGACCAGATGATGAAGGAGGGCTCTGAACACGGCTGTGGGTCCAACAGGATTTATTGCAGGAAGGTCGGAGGGTCCAGGTAAGGTGAGGGCAAGGAGAGGGGCAGGGACACAACCACTGCCAAAGGGAGGCCAGTGGCAGAGCCCAGAACAAGGGTGGGGCCAGGGTTTATAACTGGGGAAAGGTAGGCAGGGTCAGGATACATGTATCCAATGGGAAGGGGAGTCAGGGGAGGAGTTAAGGTGGGGTGACAAGGGGTACACCAATGAGAGAGGGGGGAGAGGGTGGTCCTATGATGAGACCTAACCGGGAAGGAAGAACAGAGAACCTTCTAGAATTGGGGAGTGGACCATGGTTGATTGATAGTCAGGCTGAAGTCTCCTCCCAGGGCATGTCCGCCCTCTCCTCCTTGTGGTCCCTTCCCACACAGTCCAAGGAAGATTTATTTCAAGGATGGGTCAGGGACGAGTGACAAGCAAAAGAGGTCTGGCTAAGGTTCTTAAAGGGAGCCCCTCCAAGGGGTGGGTACATCACACAACCAATGGAGAAACGCTTGGGGAGGAGTACAGAACTTAACAAAACCAATAGATGCAGCAGTGCGGCTGAATTATCAACGTCCAGCTAGCTACCAGCACTGCTAGCAGCACGAGGGGGCACTTCTCCCGATAGCTGGCTTCGGGATAGCGCCTAAGGCAATGCCCAGCTTGCGGCTGTAGGGACACCTTGTGCAGGACAGAATCTAGTAAAAGCTGCAGCCAGCGGAAAGAAGAAGGCGGACTCCAACTGTGGCTTAATCCAGGCTTTAATGAATCCCAGAGGGACCAACAGGAGAAGACCAGGAGGAGGGGATGACAGCAGGTTTTAAGGGGTAGGGAGAACAAGGGAGGTGCCAGCCATTGGACCAGTGGGGGTACAGTGGGGAGTGGGGTCCAAGGGATTGACACATGAGCAACACCAACGGGAAACATTCTGGGGAGGGGCCCCAGTCCCTAAGCCAACCATCAAACTTCCCTGTTGGAACATTCTAGCAGTAAGGGTGGGGATGGAAAGTGATTGGCGGGGTACCGGGGAGGGATGAGGGAAAAGATACAAAGGTTTCCAGGGAAACTGGGGCAGAGTTTAGGGGATACATTGTCGACTGAGGTGGAGCCAGGGAGACAGACAGCTCCAAAGGCGGGAAGGGAGAACTGGGGCAGAACCATTTTCAGACAGAAGAGGAGCGAACAAACCAACCTAATAACTTAACAAAACACAGTGCAACAAATAGAGTCAACACAGGCGAGGGGAGAAGCCTTGAAGACAAATCAACTGTCTGGGCCAGGGTGATTGATCATAGAACATTCTGGAATACAATGGGTGGATCTGGGTTGATAGACAGCAGAGGAGGGCAACACCCAATGGAGGAAAACAGAGATGGCAACTCTTTTTTGACGTAGCCCAATAGATACATTTAGCTGTCACAGTGTTCGTCGAATTGTGTTGCACCTTTTTTTGCAATTTTAGACTTGGCCTCCCAAATTGGAATTTGGGTCATGTGAGGTGCGGCCAGGGATAGATGCCCCAGGGTGCATGGTCCTCCAAGAAGATGCGAGGGGATTCCAGGGTACGCCCGGTCCCCACAGATGGGGAACATGCCCTTGTCTAGGTTCCAAGCATACCAGTTGTCAGAAGAGGGAGCCCCCATTTTGGTTAAATAAGTGCAGCTATTATCTGCTTTGAACTTGATCTTATCTTGCTTAACGTTCTCATACAAGTCAGCATGGGTGAGAGGCTCATACTCAAAATGTACACAGAAGTCTGCTTTCACCAAGCCCAGTAGCTCAAACTCCTGGGGCTCGGCATCTGTGTATGGAAGATGCAAGATCATATACCCATTTTCACCTCAGGACCAGGGGATTGATTACTGATGTTCAGGCATAATTTACTACTCCCTAGTACCTGTAGATCTCTGCCCACTGATTGGGTGGATTCTTCGCACTGAACTCATGTCACTGTGTCCTTTTTGTGACCATCCAGTCACTGCCCGACCAGCTCTGACATGGCAGACTGCAGGGGACACTCTCCTGTGCCCGGGGGGTACAGGAGAGCAGCTGGGGTTCTGAGCCCTAATGCAGGGGAGGCCCTGGCTGACAATGGTGGAGGAGTTAGAAGCTGACTCTTTGTAAGGGTTAAGTCCAAGGTTTATTGGGAGCTCAAGGGGAGCTCCGTGCCTCAGAGAAACCAGCTGCGAAGAGCCCAGACTGAGCTCTTGCAACAGGTTATAAAGGAGGGTGGAAACAAGGGAGGGATTCACGGAACAACCAAAGGGAAGAACTGGGGGTGTGGAAACTGGGGAGATAGACAGGGAGGGGCAACAAATTGGGGAAAACTGTGAGGGAGGGCCCCAACCTCTGACCAATTACTCGGTGCCCCTGCTGGGAGGTTCTAGAAAGAGAGGATGGGAGGCCGAGTGATTGACAGGGGTACAGGAAGGAGTTGGGGAATGAGTCAGCAAGAATTATAGAGGATGGACATGGGGGAGGAGGGAAGCAACTGGGGGCAAACCATTTGGGGAGAATGGGGGTACATAGATCAAACCATTACAGAAATGGAACAAAGGTAATAGAAACACAATACAATAGTCCAGATCATCGCACAATGCATGGGGCACTGGAACGGCCTGTGTGATAATCTGGCCTTCCGGTAGGAAGGGGAGGGGTGGGCACAGCGTGCCATGACTGAAGCACTCAGGGTTGAGTGTTAAGACCCTGGGAGCGACTTAAATCTCAAGGGGAGTGTGTTCAGTACTCCCAACAACAAGATACTTGCAGTCTAAAGCTGGCATGTGCTTGAACGTTTCCACCCGCTGCATTTTGGGAAGTCCAGGCTTCATGCGGATCTTGTGCCAGTCCTGGCTAGAAAAATTAATATATTTGGTAAGTCGCAGTCAGTAGGTGTGGGAACTCCTGGGCAGGTGACCACCTTCCCAAGAGCAATCCCCTCCCGGTCTAGACAACCAGATCCCCCAGCCCACTTTACGCTCAGATGGAATAAATACGTGCTCAATCAGAAAATGTAGGAGGGCTCTTGACTCGTGGAATCCAACTGGGTTTATTACAGGAACAGTGGGAGATTCGGGGAAGGTAGGGTCCAGGTGAGGTGGAGGGTAGGACAGGCTGGAAGATCTACAACCACAGTTGAAGGGTCTCAGGAATCAAGGAGGCAGAGAGAGAGTGCTGATCTCTCTCACAGGAGCACAAGGCACTGAGAGCCCCAAGCAAGGGAGGGGATGAGGTATATAACTGGGGAAGAGTGGGAGGGGTTGGGACACAAATAAACCAATAGGGTTAGGGGAAAAGGGAGGAGCTGGAAAGGGGTGACACAACCACAGCCAATGGGGAGCAGAGAGGGGAGTGGTTCTGAACAGAGGCCAGTGGGTGAACAGAAGGTACAGAGTCTTTCAGAACAGAGGAGGAAGTAGTATTTGAGAGACAAGGCTAGATTTACATAAAGGAACGGAGAACCTTGGGAAAATGTTTCAGTTTCTCACCCTGAACTAGAAGGGAGCTTCCTCCCAGGGCATTCCCACTTCAATGCCTGACCCATGGCTGCCCACAGGTGGGGTTGTCGTACATCATCAGTATTCACATGGCTGCTGACATTCCTGTCTGAGGTCACTCCGCAGCCCACCTCATTTTTGTCTCTCTGCAGGACAGATCCATGCTCTAATCTTAGTTTTTGGCTCGTGGAGAGTCTCCCCCTCCCCTGCTCTTTCCCCATTTGGTGGTGCTGTCCCCAGAAAGGGACAGCGGCTGATGAAATGTCCCTTCCTGACCACAATGGAAACATCTGTATTCTAGCTAAGGAGTGCAAGGTGGAAGTTTCCTTGGGGAGACAGATGTTGCAGCTGCAGTTTTGCTTCGAGGGGAAGCAAGGGGAGGGGATGAAAGGGTTTACAGTTTTGTAGGGAGCGGGTAAGTGTCTGTGACAAATTAAAACTCTTGCAACAATGTTGGGGTAGACAGTCTTTTTTTGGCAGTGTCTCCAGGTGATGGCGTCCTCAGAGGCATGTTACGGCGTGGGTGCAGCTAGATGGTCAACAGGCAAGTCTTCTTCTGTTGTGTCATGTAAATAGGGCTTGATGAACTTTCCTGAGATCCACCAAGGACCTTTGTGGAGACACACCTGTACCTTCTTCCCCAGGTGATGAGAGGGTATGGACTTTTAATACATTTTGAGTCAGGTTCTTTAATGAGCACAGGTGGCCTCTCTTTCATGTGAGCCTATGTATTGCTGTGAAAATGGCAGAGGATTGGTGGGTTAGGCTCTCTTGTAGAGCAGTTCATAAAATTTATAACATATGAAGTGCTTTACATAATCTCTCTGCCAGAGACATGAGCAGTGTGCCGTCATGTTGCTGCTCAAACATCTTTTGTGGACTCTTTCAACCACTGACTGGCCGGTGGGATTATGGGGAATGCCATACAGTGGCTGATGCCCCATGTCTGAGTGAAGTCTTTGAATTTCTGGGATGTGAACCCAGGACCATTATCAGTTTTTATGCTTTTTGGCACACCAAGAGTGGCGAACACCATGCATAGATGTTTAACAGTATCTTTTGACTTTTCTCCATGGAAAGGGGATGGCAGAAGGCAGACACTGCTCCTAAAAATGTGTCTACAGACACATGTATATATTTTATCCTCCCGTAGGGAGCATAGTGGGTGATACCTGTTTGCCAGAGTTCTAAAGATCCAAGGCCGCGGGGGTTTACTCCTGACACAACCGATGGGAGGGCGAGTGATTGGCAATTGGGGCAGGTTGTTACAATTGCTCTGGCTTACTCTCTAGATATTTTAAATTTTCAAATTAGGGCAGGGGTATTCTGGTTGAAGAATGCATGGCTGAGCTGTGCCTGTCGAAAAATGTCAGGTAGTGTCTGAGGAATGAAGGTGGAGCTTGTTGCCATGGCCAGAATGTCTGCTCTCCGATTGCCCTCTGTGATGTAACCTGGTAAATCAGTGTGTGACTGGATGTGCAATATATGGTAAGGTTGCTCCCTGTGGGAGATAAGCCAAATTAATTCAGAGAGCAAACTGTATAATTTTTTATTTTGAATTTCTTTGAGCAGGGCATGCTCCACTCACTGCTATCCCAGCTACATATGCCGAATCTGTAACTAGATTAAAGGGTTGTTGAAATTTCCGTAACGCTCTCACAACTGCAGCAAGTTCTATGATCTGGGGGAAACCTTCAACTACTTGGACATCAGACTCCCACCTCTGAGCATCTGGGCCTCTTCAGGTGAACACTAACTTGTGGGATTTCCCCAAGCCGTCAGTGAACACTGTAAGAGCATCTTTGATAGAGTTTTACTTTCATAAGTTTTTAGGGCCAAATGTAGTGCATCTCTAAAAATTCTATGTTTGGGATGGTGAATTGAAATCTGGCCAGGATAGCTGTCCAGGGAAATTTGGAGATGTCCATTTGTTTGGACCACAGAGTCCAATTGTTCCAAATTCAACAGAAAGTAAATGCACGCCGGATCGCAGGCTGCGAGGGTCTGGAGGCGGTGGCGACCTTTGATGATAAGTCTGGCAATGAGTTCAGCAGGTGTGGTTACAGTTTTGTGAGGCTGATGTGGCAGAAACAACCACTTGATAATGATGAGTGGGTCTCTTGAAACATTGTCCCACTGAAACAAAAGGGGATGGAAATGTGGGCACTTATCAAAGATGGCAAGGTTCAAGGGGAGGGAACGATCTACCCGGTGCGCCTGGTGGAACTTCATGGCAGCGGCGACCTTTTCCAGGGCTTCACAGGCTTCCAGTGTCAAGAGTGCGTTGAGAAGCCAAGTCGCAGTCTCCTTGCAATAGATTAAGGAGGGACGCAAGCTCCTCTGTTGTGAGACCCAGGAAAGGCCAAATCCAGGTGATGATCCCGCACAGTTGTTGGATGTCCCACAGAGTTTGCAGGTGTTCATTGATAGAAAGGCTTTGGGGCATGATGGTCCTTTCCATGATCATAAAGCCCCAGATACTTCCACTGGCTGGAGAGCTGTATTTTGTCAGACATGATTAGGAATCCAGAAACTTTGATAGCTGCCATAGTCTTTTCTAATAGTTTTGAGGTATGACTCTGTAGGAGCACACACATGTATGTCATCCATATAATGTAGTATCACTGCCTCAGAAAACAGTTTTCTCACAAGGGAAAGTACCTGGGCAACAAATGTCTGTCAGAGCACAGGGCTGTTTTTCATGCCTTGTGGCAAAGTGACCCAATGGTAGCGTCTGTAAGGTTCGCTTCGGTTGATAGATGGTACTGAGAATGTGAATCTGGGGGCGTCTCCAGGGAACAGTGGGATGTTAAAAAAGCAGTCCTTGATATCAAGGACTGCAAGCTGGCAATCCCTCGGTGTTGTGGTTCGTTTTGAGTTTGTTCTGTTCCCCCCTTTCTTTTGTCATGTTAAAAGGTCCTGTCCTAACTCAGTTAACTGTCAATCCCCAAACCCCTCCCCAACTTCCATGGTTACAAAATGTATCCTTTTAGTTCTCCACCCCCGGTTGCCTGCCTGTCACCCGGCACCCCTGCCTCTTTTTCCAGAAACTTCTGGCCAGGGTGTCGGGTGATTGGCTCGGGGACTGGGGCCCCTCCTTTAGTTGTGAATGATTGGTTTTGCTGTTATGTCAATCCTCAATGTATCCTTCCCTTCTCTCTCCTGATTTGTTGCCCGCCTCCCCTCCCACCTTCTTTATAACCCGAGGTTTTCCTCACCTCGGGGCTCTCAGCCTCTGGACCTATTGGGAGTGTTTGGTCCCTCTGGGGCCTAATAAACCCGATTACACCAAGACACTGAGAGATGCCTCTTCTTTCCTGGGGGTTGGAGTTCAGCGGCCAACGTCCTCAAGGTGGATTATTGCCTTAGGCGTGGTACCCGGCTTCGAATTGGGGAAGCGCCCCCATTGGCTGGAGACGGGCTGGTCATCTAGCCTGGGCATGCTCTACTGGCCACACCGCTCCAGTTCTGGCGCCCAACGTGGGGCCCCTCCGGACTGCTCCTGACCAGCACAAAGGTCAGTAGAGTGTCAAAGGACGCCATTCGCCGTACCCCATGGACGGGATTCGTGGAATCCCTTTGGCCGTGGAACTACCCCAGGGTAGAGCAGACCCCGTTTTAGGGGTGGCGCTCCCCGGGCACCCAAGACGGTAGCTCTGTGCACCAAGGAGTCGTCTTGGCCGCAGGACTCCCGAAGTTCCAGTTTTCTGTTTGCCACTGCCGGATTTTGTGAGTTTCTCTCTTTTTTCTCTCCCTGTCCTTCTCTCTCCGGTGTTTCGTCACCATTTCTCTCTATTTTTCTCTGGAGAGGGACCGGTGGGTGGCTCCCTTATTCTTTTTCTTTCTGCCTTTACTGGAACAGGGGGGCTTGGTAGCGGCTGCCGTTTGTTAACATCTAAAAATGGGTGCAAAGTTGTTGGCAGCCCAGAAGGGGCTTTATCACCAAGTTGTGGGAATCCTTGTTGGGGGGGGTTTTCAAGTTAAAAAATGTGAAATTAAAAAGTTAGTGTGTTGGTTGCTTTCCCAGTTCCCCGAAGTCTCTCCTGACCTAATCAAAGACCCTGCTTTTTGGCAAAGAGTGAACAGCAGATTATTAAGTTTGATTAGGTCAGGAGACACCTCGCTTTCTCAAATCGCTTTTTGGATTCACCAGATTCGGACCATTTTGAGAGCCAGTGGGAACTCGGGAAAGCCCTCTGTTAGTTTTAGTTCGTGCCCCAGTACGTCCTCAACCTCTGCCCCTAACCCTCTTCCCCTTTCCTCTCAACCCAAAACCGGGATTCTGAAAGGAGCAGCTCGCACCAGCCCGGCGCAGGGTGTTCACCAGTCCCCTGGCTCCTTTCGGAATCCTCAGCCCCCCCGCCCTAAGAGTCCTGGCCAGACTCTTAGGGGCTCCTCTTCCTCTCCTTCCCCCCTTGCCCGAGTCCCTAAGTCTCCAGTTAAGAAACCCCCAGTTCGCCCCCAGCTCCCTCCATCTCCCCAAGATGGCTCCCATGGAGCTCAAGATGGAGGTGGCCTCGTGGCTGAGGTGGGAAAATCCCCTTCTCCTTCCCAAAATCCCTTTGTTCCCAGTTCCAACCCCTTCCTGCCTTCCAGCCCCTCCCAATGGTCCACCCCTTCGCCCCTTCCCCCTCCTGGTCCCTCCTCCTTCCTTTCCGAGTCCTCCCCTTTGTTGGTCCCTCCTACTGCTCCTCCCATGGTTCCTCCCTTCCCACCTCCTGTTTCTCCTCCCCCTGTGTTTAAGGAAGTCCTACCCCCTGACTCCTCCTCCTGGGTGGGCACTCAAACACCGAACCGCCCAGCCCAAGTTCCCTGCCATGCCCCTGCCCTCCTCTCTTCCGGTTCCCACACTCCCCCTTCCGGTTCCCACGCTTCTGGTTCCGGGGGTGGGGGGAGACAGAGAACCGAGAACTGGGGCCTGCTGCTGTTCCATCTGCAGCCCCGGTCATTTACCATCCAGAGGGACAGGGTAGGACGCGTAGACAATGGGTCCCATTCCACCATACCCAAATCAAAGAGCTATGCAAAGCGCAAAAAGACTATGGTAGAGAAAGTGAATACTTTCGAGGAATGTTACAAGCCACCCTATCGGAAGCTGACATCACCCCTTCTGACCTTAAGCGCCTCTTCACATGCCTGCTCAATCCCACCAAGCGGGTCATGTGGGAGGGGGCCTGGAAGAGGGAGGTGACAGAAGCTCTCCTGTCGTTGTCAGAGCAGCCCCACACGGGCTTGGACACGATGGGGAATGTCCTTTCCATAGATCAGCTCCTAGGGACTGGGAACTGGGTGGATGGGCACCTGCAGGCGAGTGCCATCCCCCCAGAGGCCCTCCGGGAGTCGGCTAAGGCAGCGGAGAAGGCGTTCTTGACGTTGCCGGGGGAAGCCCCTCTCCTTTCATATTCCAAGACTTTCCAGAGCACCAATGAGTCATTCATGGACTTCGTAGAAAGACTCCGCAAAGCAGTGGACCTGCAGGTGGGGAGTGAGGTTGCCCGAAATCACATCCTAAAGGAAGTGGCGTCCGCGAATGCCAACGCTGCATGCCGGGATGCCATCCTTAGTCTGCCTGTGCACCCTCCCCCCACGCTGCAAGACATGCTGGAAGTCTGTGCCCGGAAAATTCTGTTGTCACCAACCAGGGAATGCGAGAGGAGGAGCAAGCCACTGCCCAGAGTCAGCACTGCCGAAGATCTACCAGATGACGCCTTTCAGGAGACATCGCGCCGCCCGCCTGCTCCCGGATCCTCCGCCACAAAAGCTTCCCCATGCCACCTTTGCGGGAAGCTAGGGCACTGGATGCCCGACTGCCCCTTGCGGAGGGAGTTTTATGAGTTTAAAAGAGGGCAGGGGCTTCGGGGGAAGGCCTCGCCAAAAAACTAGTTTCCGAGCGCAGCTCCCCCCTGTGCAATGACAGAAATAAGGTGGGCCACATAACATCTAGCAGGGAGGGGAGAACAGAGAGACCGCCGTTTGCCGCCAACCGGACTGACTCTATAACACCGGACTTGACATGTTTGTTGTGCCTCCAACCTAAACCGATTCTGACCACCTCTTCTGTCTCTAGGCCTTTCCGGCTGCAGCTCACGGAGCCGCTCCACCTTAGGGACTCCAATTTCCATCTGGTCTCGGTCTGTCCGGAGTGCCCAGGAAACTGGGGGCGGATCAAGTGTAAGTACGTTGTCGTCGGAGATACAAAACACACTCCATTGGAGGTGAACATCATCCCGGGTCTCCTAACATCAGACCCGGGACAGTTCACCATCGGGCTGTACTGTGTCCAACCCCCCTCTTTCTTGCCCAAGGGACAGGTGATTGCGCAAGCAATCCCTGTTCCCGAGCTGACTTGGGTCCCGGGGTCCTCCCTATCCAACAATCAGGGCCCAACGGTAGCCTGGGCCCAAGTCCTGGGGCACGAAAGACTGCATATTACCTGCCAACTTTCAAAAGGGGGGGAGCAAAAGCCGCTTCGAGGCTTGTTGGACACAGGGGCAGATGTGACGATCATTCCTTCCTGGGAATGGCCATCACATTGGGAATTGCAAGACGCGTCGGGTCATGTCCGAGGTGTCAGGGGCTTGCAATTGGCTCGTCAATCCAGGAGCACCATGCAAATTATGGGGCCGGATGGGCAATTGGCTTCAGTACGCCCATTTGTGTTAGACTATACGGAACCCCTGTGGGGGAGAGACCTCCTTGCCCAGTGGGGAGCCAGAATTGACCTTCCAGCGGCTCCTCAGGTTTTTCGGGCAGCGGTCACTGAAGAGCGCCCTACCTGGAAGCTGAATTGGAAATCAGATCAACCAGTACAGGTAGTGCAGTGGCCGCTCAACAAGCAAAAATTAGCGGCGCTCAACGAGCTCGTCAAGGAGCAGCTACTGAAAGGCAACCTGGTGGAGACCATGTCAGAGTGGAACTCCCCAGTGTTTGTCATCAAGAAACCCAACAAAGACAAGTGACGGCTCTTTCACAACCTCTGTCAAATTAACAACATCATTGTTGATATGGGGCCTCTCCAACCAGGGATGCCGTCCCCAACGATGATCCCCCGAAATTGGAATCTGGCTGTTATTGATATAAAGGATTGTTTCTTCCAAATTCCCTTACACCCGGATGATGCTCCGTGTTTTGCCTTCACAGTTCCTGCCATCAACCGTGAAGCCCCAAGCAAGCGCTACCATTGGCGGGTCCTTCCACAAGGCATGAAGAACAGCCCAGTGATCTGCCAATGGTACGTCGCTTCCTTGCTGTTCCCAGTACGTGCAGTCGCAAAAGATGTCATCATTCACCATTATATGGATGATATCTTGGTTTGTGCTCCGACTGATGACCTACTTACCCACGCGCTTGACCTGACAATCGATGCATTGGCTGCTGCAGGTTTCGAGCTACAGCAGGACAAGATTCAGCGGATGCCACCTTGGAAATACCTGGGTCTGGAGATAACAAAGCGGACCATTGTGCCGCAAAAATTGGCCATTAGAACCAATATAAAGAACCTGGCGGATGTCCACCAACTGTGTAGGTCCTTGAATTGGGTAAGGCCTTGGCTAGGTATCCCAACTGAAGACCTAGCCCCCCTTTTCAATTTATTGAAAGGGGGAGAGGAGCTTAGTTCTCCAAGGTCCCTTACCTCAGAGGCCCAGACAGCGCTGGAGAAAATCCAAGACTCCCATCTCGGCCAGGCAGGCCCACAGATGTCAGCCGGGCTTGCCATTTAAGTTCATCATTCTAGGTAAGCTGCCACACCTCCACGGGGTGATTTTCCTGTGGGACAATACCACATGTCCCCAGTGCCAGCTCCTGTCAATACCTCTAGGAGCTAACCCCCAAGGACTATCCAGCTGTGAGGTGTGGCAGATGGATGTGACACGCATCCCCTCCTTTGGCCGACTCCAGTTCGTTCATGTTTCTATGGATACTTTCTCTAGCGCAGTCTATGCCTCTGCCCACACAGGGGAAAGGGCAGCGGACTGTGAGAAACACCTGGTACAGGCGTTCGCTGTCCTGGGCATCCCCAAGGTGATCAAAACAGACAACGGCCCAGCGTATAAATCCAGGGAGCTGCATAGCTTCCTGCAGCAATGGGGAATAGAGCACAAGACTGGCATCCCCTATTCCCCGACAGGCCAAGCCGTGGTGGAGAGGGCCCACCAGAGCCTCAAAAGAGTCTTAGATCAACAACGAACGGCAGTGAAGGTGGAGTCCCCCCACATCCATCTCTCGAGGGCGCTGTTCACCATCAACTTTCTGAACTGCTCCTTTGAAAATCTGAACCCGCCCATTACGAGACACTTCAGGAGACATGAGAAGCTGCAGCCTAGGGCCAGGCCTCTGGTTCTGATTAAGGATCCGGAGACCTGGAAAACGGAGGGGCCCTTTGATCTTGTCACCTGGGGGAGGGGATACGCTTGCATGTCTACCCCTTCAGGGCCGAGATGGATTCCAGCTAAATGGGTCAGGCCCTTCCGCCCTGGGAAGGTTCAAGTGGCAGAAGAGGTGAGGCAGGTCGAGGAGGCTTGTTGGCGGCGGCAGCGGAAGCTCCCGGGGCTGGAACCAAGCCAACCCTAACCCTTTCCCTGCCCTGGACAGGACCGTATGCAGAATTATCTCTTATATTTGTCTTTTGTGTTTGCTTTCAGTTGCTCTCCAGCAAGCATGGACCTGACCCACGTCATGACCATCTTGGCAGCCATCCTCCTCGGGACGCTCATTCCACCGGCGGGCCCGTGGATCGTCCCCCAGCCCAAGGCCAATGTCCGGCGCACCCTCGCAAGCACCCTCGGCCAAGAGCACATCTGTTTGGACATGGGATCAGCAGAGGACCCGATGTCATCCTGCCTCGTGGGGATCCCTCTCTCCCCTAATGAGCTTCCCTCCCCTTTCAACTTTACCCTCGCCCCAGTTGCTTCCGGAACCCTTCCCTCATCCATCAATGTTCAAGATGTCTGGAGGGACGGGATCAAGGGGCTGGTCCCTTTGAGTTCTGAACCTCCAGAGCTCGATCTGCTCGGTTCCTCCAATGCCCCCATTTGTTTCTTGTTTCATTTTGCCCCTCGCCCCTGGGACAATAGGTACACATGGTTGAAACCATCGAAAACCGAATATGAGGCTGCCCAGTGGTGCAAGACGGCCATTGAAATACCACTCGCATCCACCCTGGGCAGCAAGCCACTGTCCCTACCCCGGGGGATCTTTTTTATTTGTGGAGACCAAACATGGGCAGGCATCCCCGCTCGCCTGGTCAGAGGTCCGTCCTTGTGCTCTAGGGTGGCTGTCGCTGCTTACCCCCAACATGACCCAAATTCGTGATTGGAAATTGAAAAGAGTCCATCCGAATTCGACCCGTTCCAAAAGAGATCTTAAAGATCTCGATCCGGATTGTGACTCCCAAATTGAACATTGGTCGAAGCTGAAAATTGTAGCCATCACCTTGTTTTTACCCTGGGTGTCAGTGGCCAAGTCTCTAGGCGAATTGGCCCACCTAGAGTGTTGGGTGGTTAAGCAAGCCAATTTAACGTCAGCTACGCTTTCGGACCTCCTTACAGACGAGGAAATAACGAGGAAGGCAACTTTACAAAATCGCGCAGCAATTGATTTCCTGTTGCTGTTACATCATCATCGCTGCGAGGAATTCGAGGGCCTCTGCTGCCTGAACTTGTCATCACGGGCCGAGGATGCGAGGGTGGCCATCGACAAGATGCAAGGCCTCGTCCACGAAATAAAACAACAGACATCAGACTGGCTGGGGGACCTCTTCAAAGGATGGGGACTGTCAAGCTGGGCAGGGTCCATTTTAAAAACTATCCTTTCGTCCCTTCTAGTTTTGTTTGTTGTTTTGGTTGCCTGCTCCATTGTCTGGGGACTGGTCAAAAGACTTATTGCCAGGGCCACAGCTATCCCAGACGTGAGCCGGGTAGAAGTCCCCGAAGAAAGCGGCGAGGACTGGGACTCCACCTCCTCGGAACATCAAGGCTCCGATGACTTCTGCCTGAGCTCAAGCGAAATGGAGCAGGCCCAAACCTCAGTTTAAATTACGTTGTGCCCCTGCCGCGTTTCTTTCTTTTTTAAACAAAAAAGGGGGAGATGTTGTGGTTCGTTTTGCGTTTGTTCTGTTGTCATGTTAAAAGTTCCTGTCCCAACTCAGTTATCTGTCAATCCCCAAACCCCTCCCCAACTTCCATGGTTACACCATGTATCCTTTTACCTCTCCACCCCCGGTTGCCTGCCTGTCACTCGGCACCCCTGCCTCTTTTTCCAGAAGCTTCTGGCCAGGGTGTCGGGTGATTGGCTCGGGGACTGGGGCCCCTCCCTTAGTTGTGAATGATTGGTTTTGTCGTTATGTCAATCCTCAATGTATCCTTCCCTTCTCTCTCCTGATTTATTACCCCCCCTCCGCTCCCACCTTCTTTATAACCCGAAGTTTTCCCCTTCTTCGGGGCTCTCAGCCTCTGGATCTCTTGGGAGTGTTTGGTCCCTCTGGGGCCTAATAAACACGATTGCACCGAGCCTAGAGACGCCTCTTTCTTCCTGCGGATTGGAGTTCAGCGGCCACGTCCCCAAGGCAGATTAGTGCCTTAGGCGCGGTACCCAGCTTCGAGTTGGGGAAGCGCCCCCATTGGCTGGAGACGGGCTGGTCATTTAGCCTGGGCATGCTCTACTGGCCACACCGCTCCACCTCTCGAAAGCTCTGACGACTGTGTCCAACTCAGCTACTTGTGGAGAGCCTTCCACCTTAGCAACATCAGCCTCCCACTGTTGAGTCTGAGAATCCTTCCAAGTCATTACTGACTTGTGGGATGCTCCAGACGCGTCAGTGAAAACGGTCAGTGCCTTCAAAGGGGTTCGGCTCTGAACCCTTTTTAATGATAGAGAGAACTGAACATCCTGATTAAATAACTTGTGGGCCGGCCAATCAACTGCAATTTGACCAGTGTAGCTGTCCAGTGCAAATTGCAACATTTCATTTTCTTCAAGCAGTTCATCAAAGGTTTTCTTTTTGAATTGGCCTGATCTCAATCGGATGGGATTGTGGATGCAGTCAAAATCACAACCTGCAAGCTCCCTGATCTGTGATCTTGCTTTGCGGATCAGTTCTGCCACCAGCTCTTGTGGCTTTGTCATTCTTTTGGACCTATGGTGACTGAGAAACACCCCCTCTATAATCAAGAGAGGGTCTCCCCAGCCTCAGTCCTTATCCTTGGATGACTCGTCCCACTAAAAAATCATGCCATGGAGGTGTGGCAGCTTTCCTAAAATAATGAACTTAAATGGCAGACCTGGTTGGTATCTGCAGCCTGCCTGGCCAAGATGGACTCTTGGATTTTCTCCAGTGCTGTCTGTGCCTCTGGGGTAAGTGACCTAGGAGAACTGAGCTCCTCTCCCCCTTTCAATAAATTGAAAAGGGGGGGCTAGGTCATTGGTTGGAATTCCTAGCCAAGGCATTACCCAATTCAAAGACCCACACAGCTGGTGGACATCCGCCAAGTTCTTAATATTAGTTTTTAAAGCCAATTTTTGTGGAACAATAGTCCGCCTGGTAATCTCCAAACCCAGGTACTTCCAGGGTGGCATCCGTTGAATTTTATCTTGCTGGAGCTCGAACCCTGCAGCAACCAATGCATTGATTGTCAGGTCAAGTGCGTGGGCAAGTATGTCATCGGTCAGAGCACAAACGAGAATATCATCCATATAGTGATAGATTATTGCGTCCTCCATGGCTGTACGCACTGGGGACAGCAAGGAAGCTACATACCACTGGCAAATAACAAGGCTGTTCTTCATGCCTTGTGGAAGAACACGCCAGTGGTAGCGCTTGCTTGGGGCTCCACGGTTGATGGCAGGAACCATGAAGGCAAAACGCGGAGCATCATCCAGGTGTAAGGGAATTTGGAAGAAACAATCCTTTGTGTCTCCTATTGCCAAATTCCAATTTTGGGGGAGCATCATTGGCGATGGCATCCCTGGTTGGAGAGGACCCATGTCTTCGATGTTGTTAATTTGACAGAGGTCGTGAAAGAGCCGCCACTTATCTTTGTTTGGTTTCTTGATGACAAAAACTGGGGAGTTCCATTCTGACATGGTCTCCACCAGATTGCCGTTAAGTAGCTGCTCCTTGATGAGCTTGTTGAGCACCTTCAATTTCTGTTTATTGAGCAGCCACTGCTCTACCTGTACTGGTTGATCTGATTTCCAATTCAGTTTCCAGGTAGGGCGCCCTTCAGTGACCGCTGCCTGAAAAACCTGGGGAGCTGCTGGAAGGTCAATTCTGGCTC